>NC_047037.1:58686689-59334895 GCF_011762595.2 Tursiops truncatus
ACTAATTATTAGAGAAGTGAAAGTCAAAACCACAATGAGATATCACCTCACACCTATTAGAATGGCTATTATCAAAAAGACAAGAAATAACAAATATTGGAGAGAATGTGAAGAAAAGGGAACCTCCATACAGTGTTGGTGGCACTGGAAGTTGGTGCAGCCACTATGGAAAGCAGTATGGAGATTCTTCAAAAAATTAAGAATAGAACTACCATATGACTCAGTTATTTCACTTCTGAGTACTTATCCAAAGAACACAAAAACACTAATTCAAAATGATACAGGCATCCCTATGTTTACTGAAGCATTATTTACAACAGCCAAGACATAGAAACTACCTAAGGCTCCATCGATGATGGAATAGATAAAGATGTGTTACATAAATACACAATGGAATACTACTCAGCCATAAAAAAGAATGAAATCCTATTATCTGTGACAACATGGATGGACCTTGAAGGTATTATGCTAAGTGAAATAAGTCAGATGGAGAAAGACAAATACTGTGTGATTTCATTCATATGTGGAATCTAGAAAAACAAATGAACAGGGAATTCCCTGGTGGTCCACCGGTTAGGGCTCTGTGCTTCCACTGCAGGGGACATGGGTTCGATCCCTGGTCAGGGAGCCAAGATCCCACATGCCATGTGGTGCGGCCAAAAAAAAATTTTTTTGAACAAACAAAATAAAACAAAAACAAACTCACTGAGATAGAGATCAGATTAGTCATTAACAGAGGGGAAGAGTAGGGGAGTGGATGAACTCGGTGAAGGGAGTTAACTTCATGGTGATGGACGGTAACTAGACTTGTGCTGGTGATCCCTCTGTAGTGTATACAGATGCTGAATTATAACTCTGTACACCTGAAACTTATATAATTAAAATTTTTTCAAAAATAAAGAAGGCCTGATTCAATATGGTACAGAATATCAATAAGATCTTTGAAAATTAGTTTTTCAGGAAAGATGATATAGATAATCTTTGGAATCACTTTCCAACTCTATTTCTTGGTGATTTTAAGGAGCTGATAATGATTTTATATCCATAAATAAGTAACTAGAAGTGAAATTCTTTGCATTAAGAAAAAGTTCACTAAAATTTTAGAATTACTAATGGATTTAGGACCGTCTTAAACCATAATTCTGTTATCTTCTAGTTATCATGTAAATTCTAGTAGTAGTAGCTGATAAGCAATACAAAATCATTTCACCATCCATACTGTAGTTCGCAGAGCAACTGACAATAAATAAAACTATGTTGCCTAGGTTAAAAGAGGCCTTCAAAAAACTCTAAATTTATTCGCTATTCCTAAAATTCATCTTCTTGGTGTTCTACACGGTCCTCTACCGCTACTTTCCCAGCAGCTACCTTCTCTTTCTTCTTTCATGTTCTTCGTTCACCATATATTTATGGAACACCTACTAGGCACTAGGACCAGAGCAGCAAATAAAACAGGCAAAGAGTTTGTACTCCAGGTTGAATTACCTTTGAGCCTTCATTAATCACCAGCTGCTCATACCATTCCTAATTCATCAAAGTTGCAAAAGTGATAATTCTCCTCTCTTTAATCCTAAATTTAGCTGACTAAACATAAAATCCCATTTCTTTAAGCCAAGCCCATAAAATAATTTCAGAGTCATGGCAAGTGTGACCTTTCAGTTAGCTTCTTCCTTAGCCCATCCATCCCAGGCCAAGGTCACTTTTCACACTTTTTAAACTCCCTTTCAATTCACCTCATGTTATATGTTGCCCATTTGAATAGATTTATTCGTTAAGTTTTGTGTATATATAGCAGACTATATTTAACTGTTAATTTAAAGCATATGTCTCAATGTCCTGACAGAACATTAAACATTTAGTAAATTAAATGTTTTTTGGCACTAAATTTTCACTCTTTATGTAGACATTTTAATATTGTATGAAATAGAGTTCCTATACTTCTGGATTTCACAACCATAAAACTTCTAAAAACTAGAGATGTACAAAAAATCGCCACCAAAAGATGTTAAAAACAATTATCTATCGTCACTGTTATGTAATAAACGAATGAACATTTTAACATTTAAAAGTAGGAATAACATATTCTCAGTATAAAGGATAGTCCTAATTTAAACTGGATAAATTTAATGATGAAAAACTCACTATATTGTCCTAATATTCCTATTTCACCACAGATAGGTGAAAATTTAATCATGAATCACTACTTAGGAACCACTGGTATAGATAATGCCAAGTGTAGACATATCAATTATTTTAGGAACTGCATTTGAAAATATTTGTGAAAATTTGGCTACCTTTATTTTAAATTTTAGATTAAATTAATTATTATTAGGCTTTGCTGACAAAAATAATTATAAGTTCTTAAGACAAAAAAAAAAATCCCACCTCTGTTTCTAGGTAAGGTTTTAATAAAGCCATTTTAGAAATGAGAGAATCTATCCTATTTTTTAAAAGCAGTTTCTAAGAGCTTCCAACACTTCTCAGGATAAATCATCTTGGAGTTTTCCAACTGTGTTGGAGAACGTTGAAGATCTGCTATAGTTGTATATGAGACTACAAGTTGTGTCTGTAGGGGAGCAAAATATCTGTTACCTATTCAATAGTTTGATTTGCATGTACTCTCAAAAATGAATTCTGGAGATAGAAATCACACGTTTCCATAAACATTCTCAGGCAGGTAGACAATATAACTTTTCTATTAATAATGAAAAACACCTTTGATGGACTACTCCATAGCTGTATTCTGGCTCCTCCCATGTGTGAATGGGAGGCAGTCGCTGCAAGGGAATTCATTCCAACTGTATGGGAAAATAGAGCAGTGACGCCTCCAAGTTTGAAATGATGACATTCCCAGAAATTTCTATGCAACACCAAAAAAGATTTAAAAATTGATTCCATCCCCATTTGAATGATTTCTGATTTTTCTTCTAAACATAAAGATTTACATCCTTCTTCAAAAATAAATCTTAATTTAAAATAAAAATGATAGTTTGTTCTCATCACGTAGAATAAATTCAAGAGAATGTTGACCTTAATTTAGTTATTAAAGTTGAGTCTGTAAGATAATAATTATTACTTGGAAAAATAAGGAATAATTTAATGATGAAGATGCTATATCAAAAATGAATGCTATAACATGCTATATAGCACAGGGAACTCTACTTAGTGCTCTGTGATGACCTAAATGGGAAGGAAATCCAAAAAAGAGGGGATATATGTATACATATGGCTGATTCACTTCACTGTACAGTAGAAACACAACATTGTAAAACAACTATACCCCAATAAAAAAAAATGAATGCTACAATTACGTCAATTATAAATATGCATTTTTCATTAATGAAAACATTTTAAAAAGTGGTAAATGTACTATTTTGTATCAACATATGTATATGCCCATAAAGACATGTAAAACTGTAAAAAGCTTCATCAAACTGAATTTCATCTTTGTTCTGTTTTCCAATTATATGTCAGAAATTTGACACCATGTAAATGTATGCTGAACTTGTTGCCCATAGGAAAAGAAAAAAAAAATAGTAAGAGAAAACTTATGGCAGTTACAGTATAGGTACAAGGAGTTTACAATAATAATTTGTATTATGTATGGTAATTTATGAATTTAACTGAGAAAACAGTAAGAGGCTTCTTATTCTGTTATTATTCACATACATTAAATATATATTACATTCCAGTAAATATATTTTGATTTACTGGACTCTCAGTTCTTATGGGATATTTTCTATCTGACCAAGTGATTGACCAGCATAGGAACAGTATGCAAATTCAGGAATCAATGGATCAATTATAAAATCTCAAGCTCTGTGACCTGTCCCAGAACTCAGCAATCCAGCTTCTGTCTACATGTACACAAAGATTTAAATAAATTTTTCAATTTTTAGTCAGTTTATTTGGTATAATATAGACAGTATTTTACTGTTTCTAAAAAAAAAAAAGGCATAATTCAGAACCACCGGCTCTCATACAGATATCTGTCCATTCACATGGAATAGGTCTTTCTTCAAACATATTTTTATTCAGCTCTGGGAAGTGGAGAATGAGTGGAAGCTCATGAAATGAAAATGACAAGAGAGAGGAAGAAAAGAAGAATAGGAAAGAAGATACTGTCCCAAGGAAGAAAGAAAAGAAGAATAGGAAAGAAGATACTGTCCCAAGGAAGAAAGAAAGCTAAAAGTGAGTTTTATCTCACGTGTACCATTATCATAACTACGTAATAGTAATGCAATGTCACTGTCCATTTGTTTCACTCATTCATTCAATATGTATTAATACATTCAATCTGTATTCAATATGACTACTGAAAATAAGACACCATTAGGTACATCATTTCAATTTCACCTCATCAGAAAACAGATGGATTCTTCTTCCCATTTTCTATCTTTGTAACCATAAAGGGAAATTTAGTACTTGCCAGGTAGTATAAAGCATTTTTTTAATCCGTTAAATTAATGGGTAATATAGTCAAATTTTTTTCAAAATAAAATATATGGTGATAGATGGACATGGACATCCTATGGACTAGGAGAAAATATTTGCAAATGATGTGACCAAAAAGGGATTAATTTCCAAAATAAACAGCTTATGCAACTCAGTATCACAAAAACAAACAACCCAATCAAAAAATGGGCAGAAGACCTAAACAGACATTTCTCCAAAGAAGACAAACTGATGGTCAACAGGCACATGAAAAGATGCTCCACAACGCTGATTATGAGAGAAATGCAAATCAAAACTACAATGAGGTATCACCTCACACCAGTCAGAATGGCCATCATTTAAATGTCTACAAATAATAAATGCTGGAGAGGGTGAGGAGAAAAGGGAACCCTCCTACACTGTTGGTGGGAATGTAAATTGGTGCAGCCACTACAGAAAAAAGTCTGGAGTTTCCTTAAAAAATGAAAAACAGAGTTGCCATATGATCCAGCAATCCCACTCCTGGGCATATATCCAGAAAAGACTAAAATCTCTAATTCAAAAAGATACATGCAAGCCAACGTTCATAGCAGCACTATTCACAATAGCCAAGATATGGAAGCAACCTAAATGTCCATCAACAGATGAATGGATAAAGAAGATGTGGTTCAAATCTGCCAGCTCCTTGATTCTGAACTTCCCAACCTCCAGAACTGTGAGAAATAAATTTCTGTTGTTTACAAGCCTCCTAGTTCATGGTATTCTGTTATAGCAGCTTGGACAGACTAAAACAGAATGACAAACAATAAACTAAAATTTAGCAAAGTTAGGTGGTATGTCAGATGGTTATTAAAGGTGAATAAATGCCATGGCTGTTGGTGGTGGCAGGGGCTGGAGAAACAGGGTGGTCAGGCAAGGCCTTTCTGAAGGAGATACTTGGATGAACACCTGAAAGAGGTAAGGAAACAAATCATTCAGATATTGGGAGAACGCTTTAGGTGGGGAGAATAATATCATTTTTTCAATATATAATTCTATTAAAAGAAGGAGTGTGACAAATAGAAGAAGAGAAACTACATATGTAAGAAAAAATCCCAAGAGGATATATATTATACAAGGAAGTGAACAGTGATCATCTTTGGGAATCCGTATGATTTTTTTCTCTTACTTTGATTTTGTTTATCTTAATGTTTTGAATAGCTGTTTACCAGTGCTAGTTACATAATTTGTGGAGCTCATTGCTAACTGAAATGTGGAGCTTTTGTTCAAAAGCTAGAAAAAAGTGCTGTTAGCAGTTCAGAAACATAACGCTTTTTCTTTTTTTTTTTTTAACATCCTTATTGGAGTATAATTGCTTTACAATCGTGTGTTAGTTTCTGCTTTATAACAAAGTGAATCAGTTATACATATACATATACCCCATATCTCTTCCCTCTTGCATCTCCCTCCCTCCCACCCTCCCTATCCCACCCCTCTAGGTGGTCACAAAGCACCGAGCTGATCTCCCTGTGCTATGTGGCTGCTTCCCACTAGCTATCTATTTTACATTTGGTAGTGTAAAGCTTTTTCTTTTCTTCCACGTTCTTTTTGTCAATTTGCCGTGGTGTTTGTTTTGTCATTTAATGTCATTCTAAACAAAGCAAAAATTTTTAATTAAAAAAAAAAGATGTGGTATATACGTACAATGGACTATTACTCAGCCATAAAAAAGAACGAAATATTGCCATTTGCAGCAACATGGATGGACCTAGAGATTATCATACTAAGTGAGGTAAGCCAGAAAGAGAAAGACAAATACCATATGGTATCACCTATACATGGAATCTAAAAAAATAATACAAATCAACTTACTTACAAAACAAAAACAGACAGACATAGAAAATAAACTTATTATCAAAGGGGAAAGAGGAGGGGGAGGGATAACTACATATAAAATAAACAAGGATTTACCGTATAGCGCACAGAACTATATTCAATATCTTGTACTAACCTATAATGGAAAAGAATCTGAAACTGTACACCTGAAACTAACACAATATTGTAAATCAACTATAGTTTAATAAATAAAATAAAATAACCCACATCACAATGATACATTAAAAAAAAATAGTGGCACAAAACCGCTTTATCACTGTCATTCATCACCATGCAGGGAGGAAGCCTAGATTCATTTAAGAATGTGCTCAATGAGTCAGTAGAAATTATTAATTTTATTAAATCTCAACCCTTCAGTACAAGCCCTTTTTAATACTCTGTGTTATAAAATGGGAAGTATGCATACAGCACTTGTGCTGCATTCTGAACAAAGGACCGCTGATTATCTCATGATACTATGAGTTGCACCTGAGTTGCAAGCTGAACTACTAGCGCCTTTTTTCATGGAACACCATTTTTATCTGAAAGAAAAAACTGCAGACAAACTATGGTTTATTCAGACTTGGGTATTTGGTATTTTCCCAAAAGTAAAGCGAGTCTATAACCTCAAGGGAAAAAAATGACAGTTGCCAATGATAACTTTCAATGAAAACTACAATTTTGGAAAACCTGTATCCACTGCTGTGAGCATCACAGCTTCCCAATACTTAAGTACTTTTCTGATGAGATCAGTGTTATAATTAACAAATGTGATTTTTTTTAATATTGTATATGACATGCATAACTCAGTAAACCAACACTTTCCAACTGACCAATGCATGAAATTACAAAATCATGCATGGATAAAAGATTCATCAAAGTACAAGACATGCCAATAAATTTTAATATAACAAACTACAAAAAGTTCATTGATAATAGTTTCAGATTTCACACTGAAAGTCACCTTCAAGAAACTATCACTTGTCGAGCTTTGGTGCAATATCAAAGACAAATATCCACGATTAACTGAAAAGGCTGTTAAAATACCTCTCAGTTTTCTAACTACATGTCTATGAAGCTGGATTTTCTAGATATACTTCAATCAAAACAACATTTTACAAGAGATGAATGCAGAACAAATATGAGAATCCAGCTGTCTTCTATTAAGTCAGACATTAAAGAGATTTGTACACATGATGATGCCACTCTTCTCACTAAATGTTTGTGTTGCAAAATATAATTATTTTTCACTTAAAAAATGTTATGTTAACATTTTATGGTTTTATGATAGTTATTTTTAAATTATTAAATATTTAACATTTTTATTTCTAATATGGTAAATAACAAGGGCTCTTTGGGATCCTCAATAATTTAAGAATATAAAGGGATCCCAAGACCAAAATGTTTGAAAGCTGCTGAAAAAGAGTGTCTCTCAGATCACTGAAACCTCAGATCAGTCAAGGAAGTCATGCGAATACCCTTCATGCGAATACCCTGATGTTTGCTAGGCACATACCTGTAATTTTACTTCTGCCTGGAATACTATGAGTCTCTCTCAGGAAAGAATAGGAGTAGAGAAGACACCTCAGAAATGCACAGTACAAGAAAAATGTTTCTTTTTTTATTATAAAATAATGTATGACAAAGACAGCCACTGTAGCAAATGACTGAAAACCACCTAAATGTTTGGTTTGTTGTTAGATTTTGAACTTCAGATGCACAGACAGCAGTTTGATCTAATTGTGGCCTTAGTTTGTCTGCATGTTGTCATCATTGGTCCATGTATGATCCCTTTCCTTTGCTTTACTTTTTCTTCACTTTGCTCCTTACTTCACTCTTTCTTCAAGTTTCACACTCATTTCCCTCCTCTGAGTATTAACCCATTTTAAAGAGATGAGAATGTATATTTAAATGTGTATAGTATTACAAAATAGGTATAGTTGTTTTATAAAGAATTATGTGTGTTCTATTTAAATAAATAGCATTTGTGCTATAGCTCTCATTATGTTTCCTATTTTATCTTTCATGATTATGTTTTTAAGATTTTTCCATGATCAATGAGTTCACTGCTTCTTACTGCTGCATAGTACTTCATAGTATGCATCCACTATATTTTACTTATTGATTAAAATTATTTATCGGATGCACCTAACTCTCTACCTCCATTAGTGATATTATAACATCCATGAACATGTCCTCACTAAAACTTTTGCTAGTTCTCTGGAAAAACAGATCCATGAGTAAGATTGCTATGCATATGACTGTACAATTTATATCCCCACCAGCAGTGCAAAAATCTCCACTATTCCATATCCTCTCCAATACTTGGTATTATCCACCTTTCTAACTGCTGCCATGCAAATACTTGTAAAATGATATTTTATTGTTGCTTTAATTTGCATTTCACTTCTTTATAATGAACTTTAGCAACTCTTCATATATTTGCTATTTATTCAGACATCTTCTCTGAATTATCTGTTTAACCTCTTATGAATTTTTCTCTTGGGGTCTCCATATTTTTCATGTTGGTTTAAAGGGTTCTTGCATTTGGGGGATATTAGCCCTTGCTGCTTTTAAACATGGCAAATATCCTTTCCCAATCTAACATCTGTTAGTTAACTTCATCTGCGGAACACTACATTGAACAAAATCCTTAACCTGTGGTGTACCCAAATCCAGCCACTCTTTTTTGACTTACAGTTGGTGCTTTTGAGATTTTGTTTAAAAACCCTTTTCTGGGGTGGGAGAGGGATAAATTAGGAGGTTGGGATTAACATATACACACTATTATATATAAAATAGATAACCAACAAGGACCTACTGTATAGCACAGGGAACTCTACTCAATATTTTGTAATAACTTATAAGGAAAAAGAATCTGAAAAAGAATATATATACACATATATATGTGTATATGTATATATGTGTGTGTATATATATATACAACTGAATCACTGTGCTGTATACCTGAAACTAACAAACACTGTAAATCAACTATACTTCAATCAAAATAAATAAATAAAATTAAATTTAAATTTCCTCCCCTTTGGTCACAAAGATCTTATTTCACATTTTCTTCTATTATCCTCTACTATCTTTATATCTTTATCTTTTTTTATTATATATATATATATATATTTTTTTTTTTTTTTTTTTTTTTTTTGCGGTACACGGGCCTCTCACTGTTGTGGCCTCTCCCGTTGTGGAGCACAGGCTCCGGACACGCAGGCTCAGCGGCCATGGCTCACGGGCCCAGCTGCTCCGCGGCATGTGGGATCTTCCCGGACCGAGGCACGAACTCGTGTCCCCTGCATCAGCAGGCGGACTCTCAACCACTGTGCCACCAGGGAAGCCCTATTATATATTTTTTAAAATTTTGGGCTGCGTTAGGTCTTTGTTGCTGCGCACGGGCTTTCTCTAGTTGCAGCAAGCTGGGGCTACTCTTTGTTGTGGTGCGCGGGCTTACCATTGTGGTGGCTTCTCTCATTGTGAAGCATGGGCTCTAGGTGTGCGGGCTTCAGTAGTTGTGGCACGCGAGCTCAGTAGTTATGGCTCATGGGCTCTAGAGCACAGGCTCAGTAGTTGTGGCGCACAGGCTTAGGTGCTCCACAGCATGTGGGGTCTTCCCAGACCAGGGATCGAACCCGTGTCCCCTGCACTGGCAGGCGGATTCTTAACCACTGTGCCACCAGGGAAGTCCTATATCGTTATCTTTATCTCTCATATTATTAGGTCCTTAGTCTATCTGGAGCCAACTTTTTTTTTTTTTTTTTTTTTTTGCTGTACGCGGGCCTCTCACTGTTGTGGCCTCTCCCGTTGCGGAGCACAGGCTCCAGACGCGCAGGCTCAGCGGCCACGGCTCACGGGCCTAGCCGCTCCGCGGCATGTGGGATCTTCCCGGACCGGGGCACGAACCCATGTCCCCTGCATCGGCAGGCGGACTCTCAACCACTGCGCCACCAGGGAAGCCCTAGAGCCAACTTTTACGTAAGTTAGCAGTCTATATTTTTCTCCATATAATGATCCTCACATCATCTACTAAATTATTTGCCTTTTTTCAATTGCTTTGTGATACAAGCATTATCATAGGTCTTTATATATACCTAGATCTATTTTTAAACTCTCAATTCTGTTGTTTTGGTTTATTTACATATTGCTGGAACAACAGCATCATCATCACCATCACCATTTATAGCATGTCTTATCTGATGATTGAGGGTGACTGCTATCTTTTTGGCTCATCTTTTCCTATGCACATATTTAGAAATTTGGGGGCCATAAGCCATCCATATAAATTTTAGAATTTGTTGTGCTTCTCAAAATTCCAGTTAGAATTTTGATTGGAATTTCATTTACTTTGCATGTGTACTTGAAGAGAATTGATAACTTTATTAGGTTAAATCATACCCCCATGCACACAGTATCTCTCCCCATTTATTCAAATCTTATTTATGTCCCTTTCTATTTTTCTACTAAAGGACACAAAAAAAGGAGAATTTATGTTTCTTAAAATAATACCTTATTTTTATTATAAGAATAGTTTGTCTAAAAGGAGTGCTTTTTTGAGTTGATATACAAATATACAACTTCTATTAATCTTGTTAAACTTTTGTTAGTACTCATAGTATGTTCATTCAATTGGATTTTCTATACAGATAATAATATCACCTTCAAATAATGATTTTTATTTCTTCCAATCCTAACATGCCTTTATCCTGCCTGAAAAGATAGGTGGGACCTCTAATATTGTTTAAATGGTAGTGAAAATTGTAAACGTCTTGTTCTTCATTTCAATGGAAATGCTTCTAATTTATTCAAGTTTTTTGTAAATTGGGAAGTCCTTTGATACTCCTAATATTCTGTAAATTTTTCATAAATAAGTATTAATACTTTATTCTGAAACTCTTATCATAGAGAAGATGTTTTTTCTGTGTCTCATGAAATCATCATATGATATTTCTTCTTTGATCTAATACTAAAGTGAAATACATTGATACATTTTTTTCTGACGTTGAATTATCCTTTCATTCTTGGGATAAATACTACTCGATCAATATGTACTTTTTAGGGAATTCCCTGGCAGTCCAGTGGTTAGGAGTCGGTGTTTCCACTGGCAGGACCCGAGTTCAATCCCTGGTCGGGAACTAAGATCCCGCAAGCTGTGTGGCACAGCCAAAAAAAAAAAAGTAATTTTTAAGATAAACTATTGGATTTGGTTAGCTAATATTTTATTTAGAATTATTGCACTCACATCCATAATGAAATAGGTTTATGCTTTTCTTGTCTTGTATCTTCCTTATCTGTCTTATATCTTCATCATCCTTATCTTGATTTGATAATCAAGATTATAAAGTTTCATACAAAATGAGCTGGCCAACTGAGCAGCTACTTTCTTGTTCTTTTTTTTTTTTCCATTTTCTGGAGCAATTTATATAAAATAAATATTATTTTTCCCTTGAAAGTTTTGTAAAATCCCACTGGAAAACCATCTAAGCTAGGGGCCGTTTTTGGTGGAGAGGTTATAGATTCTTTTTCTTTAATCATTATTTATACACTGACGTACTTTATCAATTTTGTATTATGTGAATGCATATGTTATGCAGAAAATTATGACACACACCTTTAAAAAACCAGAGAAGTAATACACAATAATGTTTTTAAATTCATACAACACAGTTTGTGCCAAATATCTTCCACTTGCCCATCCAGACGCTTTCCCACCCTGCTCTGCCTCAGGAGGCTGCCCTGTATAGGCATGTTGCCTAGACATCTAGCTCCCTGACTGGATTAGGCCAAACTGCAACAGGAAATCCAAGGCAGGGACAAGAGTATTGATTCTCCTCGTCTCCTTTCTGGAGGTCCCTTCAGGCTTGTTTCCTTCTTGACCAAAGTCACAGCTCCTCCCAAGGTGGTTTTCCCTCCACCACTCTTTGTCTCTTATTTCCAGAAATTGCTCCTTCTCTTCATCCTTCTGGGCCTTAAGGTGTTAACAACCCCGGGATACTACACTAATCTTTGTGATATCCCAACACCTCATCCACATGTTTGTAAGTAGTCTCTTTATTAACCATTTTTGATTATCCTAATTTGAAAGTGCCATCTGTTTCCTCCTGAGATCCTGACTGATATGCAGGTAATAGAGAAAATCCACCTCTAACTCCTCCAGATTAACAATTACTAACAGTTTGGTGTATATCCTTCCAAACACAGAACATATTTGTGACACATATAACACCAAAAACATGCAGATAAAACACAGACAGTGTTTTTAAAATGAGAACTTGTTTTAAAAAGTGAACATTTCTGGTTGCTACTGACGTCACCTCATTTTTTTAAACTCTTTCCTTTCTTGGTCCCTACAACCCTTCACAATTCTGACACTCCTTTAATCTTTTTGACAGCTCTACCTCTGTCTCCCTTTATGGGCTTATCTTCTTCCATTTAAGTGTTCAGGTTCTGTCCACAGTTCTCTTCTCTCACAACCTTCTCTCTCTTTTGGAGACTGTGTTCCCCATGGAGATTCAACTATAATTACAATGCAAATGATTCCAAGATATCTGTCGCTAGTTCTGACCTCTCTCCCAAGTTCCTCCGTTTTCATCACTCTCCAATAGCTATATTCACCCTGAACAAACTAACAACTATTCAAATACAACAGGATCCAAACCAAATTCACATCTTTTCCACTAACCCAGTTCCTCCACTTGACTCTCCTCTTTCTACTCCTAATACCATCATTCTCCTTGTCATCCCAGCCCAAAATTTGGTGTCACACTTGATTCTTTTTTATTGCTATCCATCCCTTCTACTTTGACAAATTTTAGCAGTCCCTATAGCCACAATATTCATCCAATATTCATTTCCTCCTTTTGGTCACAACAGCCAAAATCGAATATGAGACTCTTATCCTGGAATCTCACAATACCCTCCCAACTCAGCTCCCCATCTCTAGTTTTTCCTCCCCTCATACCTAGCCTTCCAACAGACTGACAACCTAATCTTCCTAAAAAGCACAACATTTCTATGTTCTAAATTAAAAAATAACTGCCCAGTATTCCCTGAATTTTAGTCTCTACTTCATGGTTTATACCCAAATGTCTATACTCTATGATCTTAAACCTACACAAGCCTTCATCCCAGTACTTCCACCATACTCCTATCACAGAGCTTTAGCATATGCTGTTTTCTCTGCTTATAAAGTCTTCCTCACATCTCTGCTGGTTTAAATCCTTTAGGGTCCAGCTCAAATTCTACTTTCTAATGTGCCTCCCTTGAGACATTAATCATCTTCTTTACATTACATGTGTACTGTCATTTTGTTCACCAGATTAAAAGTTCCCTGAGGGTCGGAACTATTTCTTAATCATTTTTGTTTCCCTCACAGCACCTATGTAACCCCTTTACAGTACTGGTAGTCAATAAATAATAATTAATTCTTGAATTAATCAAAAAATGAAAACAAATCATCAGAAAGAAAAAAAAAGGTTTTCTTTCCTTTAATGAAGATTCAGAAACCATTTGCTTTTTGTGTTTTTTAAATAGTTTTTTTTTAATGCATGCATGCCTATATTCTGTAACGGTTGTTTATTTTAAATTTTTAAAAGATTATAAATTATATAAATTACATACAGGAGACAAAGTCCAACATAAGGCATGATTGATCACAACATGAACCATAACTGTTGTATGATTTCTAACCTAAAGTAAGTATGACTTTGGTACAAGCCAGTCTTTCTTTAAAGAAAAAGGAGAATAAGAACCCTGGGCCTTTAACTGAAAGACTCTATGTGGTCACTTCCTCTTTAGTGACACTACTATCCAAACCTACTTGAATGGAATTACCTTAATTGTATTTTTGCAGATAACCAGTGCAGACAAACAATAAATATGGTACTTCTGGCTATCAGAAGTTGACTGTATTGAGCGGCCAGCTCATCTTAAAAGCTACGCTATGAAGTGTTATACAGTATATAAATAAAAGAACAACTTGTGGCTTCACAGATGGAGTGACACAGGTGGCTAAATAATCTGTTTATTACTTCAGTGTGAAGAAAAGATTGAACATTTTCCTGCCTTCATTCCTTCCTTCCTAAACCCATCCTATGTGCCAATCACTATGGTAGGCACTGGGGATATCAAGTAGGATAAAGACGTGAACCCTTCTTTAAAGGAGAGACAGAAAAAAAAAAAAAAAAAGGAGAGAAAATTGTAAACAAATGATGGGAACATAATCTAAATGTAAAGTTTGTGCCAGGCATAGCAGCAACACAGAAAAAGAAAAAAATTATCGTTACAAACAGTTTTATTGTTGAGAGCCTTTGCTAATCTAGTTTTCTATAAATTACTATAAAATATCACCCACCAGATAAAACCAGGAAAAAAGAATATATTATAACACTTAAGTATTTGAATAATTTATAATGGCTACATTACTTAGAAAACTTCAGTTCATTTCGGCAAAATGATGAGATCACTGGTCTCAAAATTGAAGAAAAAGCATATAGGGCCTGAAAAGAACATACGATTGTAAGCATTTAAAAGTGAGGGCTAAACTAATAAGGACCTACTGTATAGCACAGGGAACTCTACTCTATAATGGCCTATATGGGAAAAGAATCTAAAAGAGTGGATATATGTATATGTATAACTGATTCACTTTGCTGTACACCTGAAACTAACACAACATTGTAAATCAACTAGACTCCAATAAAAATTTTAAAAAAAAAAAGAAGATTGTACTTTTACTATTTAAAAAAAAAGTTGAGCACTAGTCATAATTATTTTCTGTAGTCAGGAGGGAAAATGCCTGTTTACTTCATATTTTAACAGCATACTTACCTGCCTGAGATTTCTTATCTCTGAACTAAATAAATCATTTTAATTTCAAGCAAAGCCACAAAGCATTATTTCTCAAAATACGTATTTAAGTAATTGCTTACTTACTTGGCTTTTTCCTCTCTAGACTGTGAGCTTCTTCTAGGACAAAGATGATTGCCTATTCATCTTTATATCTACTGCCCAAGCACAATTCCTGGCACATAACAGAGAATAAACACTTGTTAAAGGAAAAATGTAAATACAGACCTTTAGATCCTTTCCAGCTCTCAATATTCGAGTTTTTTAATGCTCATCATTTACATCCTTTTCTTATCCTCCTCCTCCTGGTAAAAACAAGGGGGTATTTCCAAACAGCCTAATTTATGGTATATTGGTGTTTCAACAAACTAAAGCCTCAAGACTTACTAAGAAACTTTAATTCTCAAAAAAAATAAGGAAGGAAGGAAGGAAGGAAAGAAGGGAGGAGGGAAGGGGGAGGGAGGGAGGGAGGGAGGAAGAGGGAAGGAAGAAAAGAAATCTTCTATTTATATTTCAACTCAAAATTGTACACTTCTTGAAAATGTTCCTCTTGCTGGATATCTATGGGATACCTTAAGCAAATAGAGAACTGCACATATGGCCCTAAACATCACTTTAAATGACTGTATTTATTATTTATATTTTTATCCTCAATTTTGCTGTAGTTGCTGTGAATGGCTTGAAACATGCAAAATATGCTAAGCAAGAAACACAGCCCATACCTGAAGAGTTAGCAGTTGAAAGGCACAAAGAGGTACAATGGATTTAAAAGCCTCTTGAAGAACAGCCTTTTGCTGCACAGATGCCAGGCAAGACAGTATGTGGCAGGAAAAGAGTTGGGGAAACTGCTTTAAAAACCTATTAACTAGGAATGTGAAAAAGCAGGGAACAATTGGGAAAGGAGGGAGGTGCTCACTGCTTAAAAGGCTTTTAAATGTGACCATACGTTGGTTGGCTTTTTGCCTGCAACATAAAATGAGGATGGTGTACTGAATGGCTAGATGGCTGCTGGAGGTGGAATGAATGGAAGCTAGGCTAGGGAGTCAAGGCTGAATTTTGAGATGCCACCCTGGACCGTGTGCAGCTGTTGAGACAACTCTCAGCAATGGTTTAGTGAAGTAAACACAACATTCAGTCAGGCTGCTCAATCACCCTTTCATTTTTATGTTTTTCTTGATCCCATAAATATGTGCCTATGCGGTCTTTGCTGCAGATAACAAGGAGTTAATAAATTAGCCAGCCAAACAGGCAGGAATGGAGAAAAGCCACAGAACTTAGAATTGAACAGCTGACAGCAGATTCTGCAGGTGTGAGATGGGAATCAGCTCTGCATTTTCCATGTAGCACAATTTTCTCTGTCTGGGCTGTGGCCTGATTTCTGGCCCCTTCAGGACAAGCTGAGTTATAAGGGAGAGAATTCCAGGGGGCTCTGCTCTATGGTCTTATGAACTCTAACCTTCTTTAAGAAGGAAGCAACCTCCTATGTTTAGACTGACAATATTACATGTTGGCAGTGGCCTTGTAAGATTTTAGTTTTATATTAGGAAGGAAAAATAATCTAGATGCCATCCTTCCTAAATAAGAAATGGTGGATTAAACTGCATAGCACAATGAATCATTCTCCTGCACTTGGGTGTCAAGGGGCAGCCTGCGCGCGCGTGCACAGACACACACACACACACACACACACACACACACGCGTGTGTGTGTGTGAGAGAGAAAGGGGATCACTACTTGCACTGAATATATAAGTACCACAGCAGATAGTAAGATCATAACAGGGTAGGTGGAAATGAGAGAAATGGACTGCATTACAGTGCATATTTCTAATATACTAGTTTATCATATTCTTCTAATCATTCCACTTGCTGGTAATGGACATTCAAGGCTAAACTCCACATTGTGGCAGTTCTTCCAAATCTTTTTGACCTACAGTGGTAAAAAATACTAATTATATAACACTTGAAAGGGTTTAATATGATCCCTTGATTAACAAAACATTCCAGTGTTTCTTTCTGTATAGGGCTCTGGAGTGATACAAAAGTGATAGTGACTGATCAGATTAATAATAAAAAATGTTAATTTGATTTCTCTTTACACGGTGAGTATGGTCTACACATCCAAACCCTTTTGACTAAACTCTGTTATAAGGTATGTGTTTGGAATAAGGATAGAAAAACTCAGATCTGAGGCTCTTTTCTAGATAGGCTCCGGGAAGGAAAGGTAAATACCTTCAGTTATCAATATTCAAATTAGAAGCTGGTACCTACTATTAAATCTCATTTTGAACCTTCTCTTTCTCTGAGGCCTACTTTATGTCCCTAAAATCCTATGTTTCCAGTTTCTCCATCTAAAATGGAAGATCCTATGATTTAGACTATAAAAGATTAGCTACTTTCAGATATACTGCCCTTAGCGAGCTCTGAAAGTCTCCCCAATCCAAAAATATATTCCATTTCTTTGTGAAGGTCTAAAATTTCATCATTAGAGATTTAATATTTAGTGTCTTTGTCCCTTTATGACAAATTTAATTTCAAAACACACAAAAATTAAACAAACATAAAAATCCAAAAATATGTGTACTACAAATGTAATTTTTAATTATCTGTGGACTAAAGATCAGAAAGGAATATAGAAAATTTAAGTTATGTTGGTTGTATTATAAAGGACATTTTTCTTTAAAAGTTTCCCTTTAATGTGTTTGTAATAAATATCAGTAAGGAAAAAAATTAATATCACTTTTAAAGACTCTAATTCTGCTTGACTGCTATATCTCTCTAACTGTTGGAACCTAAAAAATAAAAACATAAAATTTAAAAATTAAAAAAAAAAGATTACTCTCAGTTATATATAGATTTTGGAAGAAAAACATAAAACAACAAATATTCATTTAGGAGTTAATGTATATTTATTACGGGGGAGGCACTTTGTTGAGTGATACAGAGGATACAAAAATGACTAAGATCTGTGCTCACCTCCCCCTTCAAAGAGCTTCTGGCATAAAGCTAGTAACTTTAAAGAAAAAACACAATGTTATTACCAGTCATTACTACATTAGGTTGAATCTATTTATTAGCCATTTGTTTCAGATTTTGAAAACCGAAGGATGGAGCAAGCCTGGGACACTACCTAGGAAAGATCAGCCTGGATTAAGATACTTAATGAAGGAAGATGAGGGCAGTGGGCACAAGCAGGGAGAAGCGATAGCACAAAAGAGGGAGAAGATGAGAGCACGCTGACAGCAAACTATGCCTATTTCAGAGGGTTGATTAGAGCTAGCTCTGACTTCCAGCAAATAATTTTCAACATATAAAATGGACCCTAACAAAGTATTATTTCTATCAATCAAGGAGAACCAAGTAATCAAGGAGGGATATTTAAACACAAATATACCTTCATATTCACAGTATAAACTCTGAGATAGTGTGTATTTCCTTATAAACCACCACTGTAGTGAAGATGGTTTTAATCCAATCATTTTGAAGCTCACTCTGATATGATATTGCAGATACCCTTGTTCTATTATTCTGTCCCAAATGTTTAAAACCTGATGGGAAAAAAGTAATATCCTTAAGGTGTAGAATTCATCATTAGAAATAAAGTATTTTCCAAGTTGTTTGGGAAATGGGTTAATTTCTCTTCCCCCCCCCCCCACCTTAGACATCAAAATACATTGACTTCTCCTCAGTGGTAAAGAAATATGGCACTAAGAAGTACCAAATGAACTCACTTTAACAGACTTCAAAACAATACTACTAAGCAATTATTTTTAAATGTTTCTCTCTGCAAGACTAATTTCTTACAGCTGATAACTCTCTTTAGGAAGTACTGACACTCACAAGGCCCTAAATTTTCATTTGGTCCCTAATACCCCATTTGGTAATCAATATCTTCATTTACTCTTCCCTGAATCCCCATAAGCCTTATTCTTCATCAGTATGTATCACATTTTTCTTTTCCTTTAGTCATTTTCTTTCATTTTTAATCCTTCCTTTCAGGCCAAGTTGTCTGCCTTTTATATCTATATTTACTTCCTCCTTCTCTTTCTCATTTGACCCTTTCCAGACCTTTAGATTATGAACGTTGACATCTGTGACTCACTTTTTTGCCATGCTGGCCCTTCATGAATAAAATTTCCCTCCTTCACAAGACTGTTCTAAGCAAGTATAATTTTAAGCATCCATGACTATTTTCCAAATAGATTCACTTCATTTGATTCTTCATGTGTTAAATCAAATGTGTTCAAGAATATGATTCCCTACTCCTATTCCTATTTAGTATTTTCTGTGAGTCTCCTTTATTATACCTTTCTATTGCAGTGTGGAAACTTGAGCTATCTGTGGTCTAGTCTGAACTGTACATGGGACAGTGATAATGACCTTCTGACCCTACAGTTCTTCCTGGCTGTGGGTAGAATTGATAGCACTTTTTCAATTTCTCCCTTGTCTTTGCTTGAACATACTGGAATTACAACCTCTGATAAAGGCAACATCCCCTTTGTAGTGGAAACAAAAGGAGTGTGTAATGAATTGGTTAAGATTACATTGCATGTTTAGATGATGAAATCCAACTGCAGCTCAATTCCTTTATTTTCTCTAGCTGGGCCTGATCTTTCAATAAGACATTATTGACTGGCATCTTCCCCAGAACAGGTGCTTTGGAATATAGTCTTGCTGCTTCGAGTTTACACTGAAACACAACTATTGTACAGGTCAAGGGAATCAGATGTGAGACAATAATTCCCAGTACCTCAGGATGAGCACTGTAGATGACCCATATCCAGGTGGCATTAAAACAATGAAGTGTCCCTGGATTTATATGATGTGCCAACCCTTTCAAATTAACTTTAGTTACTGAGATGGCAAGATGTGAATTATAGTTTTATATGCCATTTCTCTGCAAAATTCTAGGACTGAGAAGAGCAAGGAGAGGGGAGGGAGACAATTTTTTATAATTCATCAATACAGATTTTGCTACACTGACATTCTAAAACGAATTATTAATCTTTATGAATATGGAATCAATTAATGCCACAATTGTGTGGTATTAAACTCTTTTTATCACAAAACATATCACACCTTTGGTTGCTCTGAAAATCAAATTACTGGCCTCTTCTGCCCTCCCTCTTATTTAACGTGTACTTTTATCGTTTCAAAAAAATCACTTAGAATTTTGCTTTTCGAAATGGCACAATACCAATATTGGCTGCAGAAAATATTTAAAATGTGTGTTTTTCAAAGAATGATCAGATCACTTATTCATCTTTTAGAGCAAAATGACTATATTCATCTCAATTATTTTGCCAAGGATTGTAACACTAATTTTACTCTTTCTAAAAATTAAAATAGCAAATAGTTTATATAAGGTGTTGATAATTACCTATATTATTGTACTGCTGTGACAGATGTTGGCAAAAAAGCCTAAAATGCCTACAGCTGTGCACTCCATGACATCTAGTTTATACTCAGACAGAAGGCTAACAGATGTTCTGAACTGTCACTTTGCCTAAATGTTTTTAAGTCTAAGGACCTGCTTTATAATTCACCAGAGTCTGATTTTGTTTCACATAGGTCCTCAGAATTCCCATCTGTGACAATTAATGTTAAGGACATTGACAAATCAACCCCTGTGTTTTCCCTCTTCTTTAACAAACAGGCATCAGTTTATATATGAATGGTGGATTGTAAACGCTGCTTTTATGTACATCCTAGTTGTGAAATTCTTTCCTTAAACATAGATTTTATTGGGCTACCAGAATTCATGAAGGTCTGTTTTGAGCTGGTGTATGGAAGGAGCCAGGAAATCACCCATTCTTTTCTTTTCGCTAAATTTTATGTACCTTGTTAGTAAAATGTTAACAATCTCCAAAGACACTTATATTTTTTCCAGTGAATAAAAAACTGTTTTGTTATTTTTATTTCAGTATTTTAATAACTCTGCTCATAACAATAACTATTAATTGCGCAGTCTGTTAGGATAATGAAAGAACAAAATAAATGTCATTCACAAAGCATACAGCACATCTTCTCCTGCCTGACACCCTAATACTTCCTCTTCCCAAACATACCTTCAGATCCTTCATACAGAATTACTGCCCCGTGCAAAGGCCATCACTGCCTTATTTGCTGTTGCTCTTAATTTTAACAAGCTGGATTCCTGTAGTACACTTGCTTAATAGTTTAAACATTCTGTTAACAATCAGGTGTTTGGCCTATCCTGTTTCTCTTCCATTCTGTATAGAAATATAACTCCAAATAGTACATCTTTCTGGGTTTGTTTCTAAATTAGTCCCCACACTTAATTATGAGGATGAGAGGGATGCCTTATTCCTCTTTGTTATAGGCTAAGCTCTCAGTAATCCCAAACAAAAGAGCCAGTTCTGGAAGATATAGGATTTGCTAGCAGGATTATGGTCTCATAGATAATGATGTGCAGTCAGCAGAAGCGAAGCTTTATTTTAATTCAAATAAGCTAGTAAACAAACCACTGACAAGTCTGCTGGTGAGAGTAACTGGCTGCTGTTGCCACACTGGCAGCTAAATTATAGAAAATCTATTATACCCTGTTCACCATATGTTTAATTTAATACAAGATACAAATTAAACTATCCACAGTGCCTATTAAAATAACAATACATTTTTATATTTTAATGTCTTAAAATAATTTTTACTGACCTTTTAAAGGGTGGTTTTGCTATAGGTAATTATCTAGGGGGGAAAGGTAGTTAATAGAAGGCAAAAAAAAATTAATTGCCTTTCTGAGAAAATAAAAATATAAATGTTCACTGGTTTGCAGTTGTTAATAAGGTTAATTAGCAGTCATGTGTTCTGTTATTACTATATTTCCCTCCCACCCTTTTGGTTTCTGAGGCTGGAGTTTTAAGAGTGATACTTAGTTTGACCTATCTGAGTCTGTCCTCATGAAATCATTACCTTGACCAAGCCAGCCTATGGGTAGCCTTAAACCTGATGCCAACTGAGACCTAAATGCAGAAAACTGAGTTTAAACTCTAGGTTCAACTTTGGTATGGCACGGGAAAAAGACATAGAATTTTATATCCCTGCTTCAAATCAATCTCTTCATAGCCAAAAGATCCTAAGGAGAGCCACAATTAGGAAGCTGCCTTCCAGAAAAAGGAGAGAAGAAAAAGACAAGACCACACACTGTTCACAGTTTCCTCCTGAACCCGCAATAGTCAGTAACCAGTGGTGCTTGCCTGAGTCTATTTGAACTCAGTTTAGCAGATTTTAAAGACCATGATGGGTTTTAGAATTATAGAGCTGGATTTCAAACCCAGATCTACTGTTTCCCAGCCACAGATATTTAAATCAGCTGGATCTTCCCTTACTCTGTTTAAAAAAAAAAGGGAGGGGATAAAAATACCAATTTTATAAGATTATTATGAGAATTAAATAAGAGAAAGTATCTGGTACATAATAGATGGCCATTAAAGGTCAGCTCCTTTGCTCTTATTACCCTCAAGCAAACAGAATGCTGCTCTTTCTTCGAGGGTGAAGGGAGAGTGTTAGGAGAAGGGATTGGAAGGGAAGGTGTAAATAGAAATTCTCCCCAGAATCAGTTTCCTTGGATCATTAACTTCTTTCCACAGGCAAAACCTTAAATGGGATGCTCCTTTTCTCCCAAAATTCACCACAGTTTTTACTCTCTTTAAGACTGTATCAGCAAATGAACTTATTTACAAAACAGAAACAGACTCACAGACATAGAAAACAAACTTATGGTTACCAAAGGGGAAGGGGCGGGGGATAAATTAGGAGTTTGGGATTAGCAGATACACACTACTATATATAAAACAGATAAACAACAAGGACCCACTATAGAGCACAGAGAACTATATTCCATATTTTATAATAAACTATAATGGAAAAGAATATGAAAAAGAATATATATATATGCATAACTGAATCACTTTGCTGTACACCGGAAACTAACACAACATTGTAAATCAACTCTACTCCATTTAAAATATATAAAATATATATATATTATATATATACACATTTTAAGAAAGAAGAAGAATGTATCAGTAAGCCATCCATACCAACTGCCCATTCTTGGGCCTCTGAAATAGAAGGGCAAAGAATAATCACACTTTGGGATACCTTTCCAAACATTTATGTACATACAGCTTTTGCAATGGGTCTGCAAATGTGTTCCTGGAGCTGCACTATACAAATTCTGGTTCAAATGTAAACTTATCAAGTCCAACTGTGTACTGGTAGTTACAATACTGCAAAGGTGTACCTTTGGAAAATATCCTCAGTTTACGTTATTCTTGAGGTCCAGCAGATGATGATAATATTTTAACTAAAATGCAAGTTAATTTATCTTGGGAGCATGGTACTAGTAAGACTGCGCCAAATGGACACAAGACAGATATCCCACAGTCCTTTCCCCTCGCTCCACTACCCTCAGAGGTTGAAAGACCAGAGACATTTCCATTTACTGAAACTCTACAGTATTGATAAAGTGAGAAATTTTTTTAAAAGTCACAAAATGTGTGGCATATTTTATATGTTCAACATTTTTAAATGAACACTCTTAACACATAAACACAAACATATGATTGCAGGTATAATTTCATTTTGTATATATCAAGAAAAGTTTAAGGAACGCTACCCACAGGCCTTACTCCTACCTCCAGCTTTCCCCTTAATTATAAAAACACACCCTTCTTAGTCCGTTCTTAGAGTAAAACAAAGACTGGGGGAACCTCAGAGAGTTCCACAAGTTGGAACACGAGTGGGGAGGGAGACCACGCTGCGTCTGTGACCACTGAGGAAACAGGCCGCCTTTCAGCCTGCGGCCCCCCCCCTTCGACACCTGGGCTTCCCAGGTCGTGGCCGAGAAGCCGCGAGCCGCCTCCCCTGGGAGCGCCCGCCCTCCTCTCCCACCTTCCTTCCCTGAACCCCTCGAGTCGTCGAGTTGCCCACCGCCCAGCCCTCGGGGAGGACGCCCGGCTCCCCACGCTCCCAGGGCTCTCCCGGGCTCGGTCTCCACACGCGGCGCACTGGGGAACGAACCGAACCCGCCACACTGAGCGCTCGCTGAAACAAGCGGGTCCCAACACGCTTGAGCCTAGAGTCAGGGACACGCGCCCGCCCGCCCCTTGGGGCGCCCAGAGTGGGAAAAGGCGGCCGGGAAAGCGGGCCTGCAGGCGCCCGGGACCCAGGCTTCCACTCACTCGGTCAGCGCCGCCCATCCCTTCGCCGAGGGCCTCCGCCCTCCCTCTCGCAGCCGGAGCCGGAACCGGAGCCGGAGGCGGGGCCGCACGGAGCCGCGCCGGCCGCGCCCAGACGTGCGGGCCGCGCCGGGACGTGCGGGCCGAGAGCGCGGGAAATGCGGCGGCGCGCGAGGGCCGACGGGCAGGCCGGGATGCCGCGGCTCCGGGGCTGGGGAAGCGCAGCGAGGCCGGCCGAGCCTCCGCTTTCCCACGCGAGCGCAGTCGGGTCAGGCGGACCGGTTCCGCAGGGCCCCGCCAGCCTAGAAGGCCGGCCCGACCCAACGAGACTTGTTCACCCTCGGCCCCAGCTGCCCTCGGGTTTCCGCTGACCGAGGAAAGGCTGCGGGAGGCGAGAGGGCCGAGCCTCAGCGAGAAGTTTATTCTAGTGGCTCTGAGAACTGAGGTTTTCTCTTCACACACTCGCGCGCGCTCCCGGGTTAGGTTTTAGAATCTAAAGACCTTGCATTTAAACCACGTCCCTGCCCGGGTTGTGTCCGGCGGAGGGTCGCCCTGGCCGCGCTCCCCTGCCTGTCATTTTAAGAGCTCATCAAGTGGCGGGCTTGTGTGGTGTTGGTTTTGTCTAAGTGAATAATTGAATCGTGTTGTGCGAGTTGACGGGAGCAGCACGTTCAGAGTCCCGTGGTGTATTTGGAGGCATTCGCAGCCGGTACCCTCCGCAGGCTGGGGAAGCAGTCGCCCTCCGACCTGGCGCGGGCGGCTCCTATCCGAGCCCCGCTGGCCGGCACTCGGCCGCCCGCCCGCGAGCCCTTGTTCCCAGAGGGTCCCCGGGGCCCAGCCCGCGCCGAGGCCGTCCGAGTCCTACGTTTTTCCGTGTGGAGAGGTAGAGCGGCCAGTAGTGAATGACGGATTGCCTGCGAGAGGGAAGCTACAGTTTTCACGGTAGCTGATGGCTAAAGCATGGCACTGTGCCATCTCTGTGAAACTCATGATTTGTACGGTCACTGGTTCCCTGGAACATCCAGACCCTGATCGTGCGTACAGTGTTTCCTTATAAGCAGCACTCGCCAATTTAAAACCAGGTCCCGGGTGCCCCTCTTGCTTATCCCCTCTGCCATTAAATCCTCTTCTTTTATCCCCTCTCTACTTTCCTTTCCTTTCCCTTCCCTTCCCTTATCTTCCCTTCCCTTCCCTTCCCTTCCCTTCCCCTCTCCTCCCTTCCCCTCCTTTCCTTTCCTTTCCTCCCTTCTTCCCTCCCTCCCTTTCTGCCTTCCTTCCTTCCTTTTCTTCTTTCCTTCCTTCTCTCCCTTCCTCAATCCGAGTTGTTCTTGCTGAATGCATCCCAGTAGGGGGGGCAGGGGGGTGAGTATCCCCTCCCCACCCCATCTCCCCAGTAGGCTTGTTGCTTGTGGAACTGGAGAGCTCAACTCTGCTCCCAAAGCCCTTTTGAATAGTGAAGTTTCCAGTTCAGAGCCACCTATAAACGCCCATAAATCAGTGCACACGGATTCCCCAACCCCATCAGAAAGCCGTTTCTATAACTTAGAATTGTTTTGGTGGTGTGTGTTTGCTCTGAGAGAGGAGCTGACCAGTTAGATTAGTTTTTGGATACAGAAAGGTTGCTGTTGTTGTTGTTTTAAGCAATTTTCCAGTTGCATGCAACTGGTTCTTGATTCCCTCACCTACTAAGGCAGTTTGTCACTTTTGCCCTTCACCGTGACACATTCCACATTTTTTAGTTATAGGCTGAAGTTTTCCCCCATGTCAGATAGAATGTCACTGCAGTACAGCTTTTGAGACAACTTTTGGAGACTTACCTACAAAACTGTCTTCCTATCCTTAACCAGAGAGTGAGGCCACCTGAGAGATTTTAAACTTCCTTGTGACTGGGATTGAATAGATCCAATTGATAAGATGTGTAAGGTTTACTCACTTTTAGACACCTTAGGGTACTCACTGATGCCTTCCTATCTTACAGACTTAGATTCAGCCCCGAGCCCCTCCCTTGCTGGAAAGAGGACAAGCAGTCCAGATTCTTCTTTCAGTTATATGAAAAGGAAAATAGCTTTCATCAGGTTGGGGCATCCTTTATAAGTTTTGATATCAGAAAAAAACGTATGACGAGGGAAGCAGGAAGAGATTATTCCGTTATTTCAGTGGATTACTTTTGTAGTGCAAAGTTATGAAACACTGTATTAAACATTTTACATGTACTGTCTCCCACTCCACCTTTAGTTGGAGTAGGTATTTCTACTGTTGACTTTCCATTTTGCATAATGCATCCCCTCCCACCTTTCCAACAGTGAGCAAAGCAACACACTCCTCAGCCTATTCTATTAAAGTTTGCTCTTGATTTACACTCTCCACTCCCTCCCTCCACCAACACACACTTATATAGGCACAGTTTTCTTGATCCGGAGAGTGTTGGGATGTGTATAACTTTTTAATATTGTCCTGACTTTCATTCCTTTTGAACTAATATTAAGGTGTTCACCCTGAGATATAAAATGAATTATTGAGAAACAACCATGTGAAATATTGTTTAATTTTCTGTTTTATTGTTTGTGTTTGTTTTTCAAGTTTTGTAGGAAAGGCTTTAATTGGTGTCTAAGTAATAGTCCTCAAGGATCCCTTATTAGATTACTTCAGACCAGTTGTAAACCAATAATATTATTGTTTCTGAAAGGGAAGGTAGAAGCTAAGATCGGTTCTGTCAAGAGATTCATTTGAGGGTTTATCTTTTATTTTGAATGGTTTGTGGGAAGAAAGGGAGGACTAAATGGGGCAGGGGGCAGAGATAGAGAACCCAATGAAAACTTGTTTTTAAGATTAAAGTCATTTCCCCAGACTACTGTCTTGCCACAAGTGACGATACACAGAGCAGAAGTCATCAAAGTGGATTACAGTCACTCTGGGCTATTGGAGGCCCAGAGAATCCTGGCATTAATTCCTATAGAAAGGTAGAGAAACCTAGCCATCTTCCCCTGCACTTCCCCTGCAGCACCCTCATTGCCTAAGTGTTCAGGGCTCCAAGTTGATACAGACCTCAGCTGGGTCTAGGTGGCAGGGCTTCCCCTGTGAGGGGAAGCAGATGTTCTCTGTGGAGCTGAGGGGGAAACAGGGTGGCTATAAGAAGCCTGAGGGCATGGGACACTGTAGCAGGAGGGCTGTGGCCACCAGTCCCCTGGCAGGATAGCAATCAATGAGTCAAAGCTAAATAACAGTGAATGAAAGAGAGCCAAGAGTAGGACCCTTTGGGTGCTAAAGTCTAACCTTTAGCTTGTTCCACTCCTCCCCATGGCATCCCACCCTAGGTTTTCTGGGATTGGAGACCTAACTAGAGGAGAAGGGGAGCATGGTAAGAAAACATGCCTAACCCCTGTCCAACATGCATGCACGGGTGGAGCTTGCAGAGATCAGGAGACACATCTCAAGTCCTCAGTGATCTGTGTGTCTGGCTTGTGCAGTTATGCATGGCCAACAGAGAGTGGGGAGTGGTGGGGAGGAAACCTGGTTTTCTCCCGTCACTCTATCTGGGGCTGGTGTGTTTCCTCTCCCCCCAGCCCTCCACCTCACCCCATCAGGACCAAATAGAATTGAAACTCCATTGCCTTTGCCTGCACTGAGCCTAAAAACTCAGTATTTGATAAGGTTCCTGCACCATTGATACAATTGCAGACTTTTTCAAGCCTCCTCAAAGAGACAGATGTTTGGGCTGATTAAGAATCGAGGAGGAAACCTGCAGCTGCACCAAGGAATAATCTATTGGACAAATATTTTAATAAAAAAATATGAAGAGATCAGCCTGACCTTGCAAGGTCTTCTGCTTTAAAAAAATCTTTATCAAACCCCTATTCTATGGCTTCAATAAACAGAACCCATTACCTCACGGCATCTTTTGTTGGCCCCATACAAGAGAGAACAAAATGGTTATTCAGGGGAACGCTTTCGATTTTTATTGTGGGTAGCCTGCACAAAGAGCCGTGTTATTGTATTTAAAAGAACCATCTGTAGCAGAAACAATGGCATCAAATTATCTTTGAATACCCACTGAAAAAACATAAAGCTTTTTTTTTTATTCTTCTTCTGTACGGTGGGGGGATAGAGCAGTGTTAGGATAACTGACTTTTTTGTTGTTCTCTGGGTGCATTCTTCTCGCTCCCCCTCTCTCTCCCCCTCACCCTCTCTCTCCTCTCTCTCTCCCTCTCCCTCTCTCTCTCTTTTAAAAAATCAGCCATTTGGGGTTTTAAGCCATAAACGATTTTTCTTGTTGCAGGGGATTGCAGTGGCAAAGCTAGGCTAGGTCTTGGAGGCTGGTGTAAGGCGAAGCGGTTGAAGGCAGGAGGCTGATGGAGAGACTGGGGGGAAGAAAAGCCGAAATGGATTCACGGTGCTTTGGATGGAGGATGAGAGGGGAATTGCAAGCTCCTTCAACTCGTTCTGTCCGGTGAGAAGTGATCAAGCTTGGGCTGACAAGAGGCTCAGGGAGCCCTCACGTTCTTTCGCTTTTTTACCTGCCAATCAAACTGCTACAAGACAACACCCTGATCTGACATGGACATGTAAGTAGCTTGCAACCCAACTTTGACATTCACTGCTAGCTCACTCCTCTCCGCCCACCCCCCCAACTCACTTTCTTCTCTCATTCTATTTTTTTTTCTTTTGACCTTTAAGAGATGTGGAAATACACCCTGTGTGGCAGTCATTTAACGCAGACAGATTTAAGTCTGAAAGCGTTAACTTTTGGGATTAAATACTAAGTTTGATTTCTTTGACAAATGCAGAAATGAAATGACATTATTTTATTCTCTTCTGAGCAGTTTTAGCACTGAGCGTAATCAGCTGCCACGCAATAGTGTGTGTGTGTTTCCTTTTCTATGAAAATAAAGAAATCCGTGAGCCTCCAGAGAGAAACGCAGAAATGAAATTTTCAGGCTTCCATTTAAAAAAATATTAAAATCCAACATTTCATCCCTACAAAGAACCTTCTCCATACCAAGATTACATAGAGTGGAGAGAGTGATTTGAGTCAAAAGGTATATATCATTAAGGGGTTGCTACCGTTTCATCTGGCATCTTACTATTTTAGTGGTGGCTGGGGGGAAGGATGAGAAAAGAAAAGGAAAGGGACATGGCGACACCTTGTTCTTTATGAGAGATTGACATTGAGGGGGCTAGAGAAGCAAGAGGGCAGGATAAGCAAGAAATATTACCTGAGAGAAGGAATTACAGAGCATGGCGAAGCTGGAAGCTAGGAGGGCTTCTGTGGGAAGTTGTGCGAGGGAGCGGGGCTTGCTCTCTGGCGCCCTCTAATGGCAACTAGAACCAATGTTTTACTTTCTCAATTCAGTACTGGGAAAAGCAGCTGGGTTTTTGTTGCTGCTGTTGGTGGTTTTCTCCGCAGACTTAGAAACTAGAGACTATTAGTGGAGTAAATTGATTGTTTTCATCCCGGAAACTTATGTACATGCCTTAAAATTATCAATATCTTCTCCTCAAACATTCCTCCTCTCCCGAAATTTTGTTAGAGTAATAGGAGAGGCTAATGGCAAATTGACTTACGGAGGGTGGCCCATGCCCAACTAGTAATTCGGGGAAAGGGATTCCTTTCCTACCTGAACAGCATTCTGACTCTTCTAATATACTCGAGAGCTGTAGCGGGGTGGGGTGGGGAGGGATGATTTGGAAATTGCAGATTCTGACACGGGCTCATTATAATACAATTTAAAGGGGGCTCTTAGGAACCTCTGTTATTTCGACATGTGGTGGTAAGGGGGCTTTCCTTCCCGCCTCCTTTTTCTTTTTCTTCTTTCTTTCGTTCCTTTTTTTTTAAAATTTGGTAGATAAAGGTTAATCTTGGGCTGAATGATAGAGCTATGATTGACAAGAGAAAAGGTGTTGAGGGCAGGTCGCGCTGTCTTATTTACAGCCCACTGCTTGCTGTAGAGTCTTTGTTAGGACTGGAAAGCTAATTTAGTGCTGATCAAAAGCACCACAGAGTTAAAGGACTGGTAATGACTGCTAATTTCATTTCAGCCTCATGCATCCCCAACTGCTGTAATTAAAGACACGCTATTTAAATACAGGTGAAGGTTTTTTTTTCTTCTTTTTTTTTAAGTTAGCGTGGGGGTGGGTGGATTACAATTTTGTTTAGATTTCATCTTATACTTGGGCATTATGTAGTCCAACATCAAAAAAAATTTTTTAGAGTCGCTTCTTGCCATTTATACCTGGCTTTGCAGAATAGGCAATGTGAAATGTGTCAATCACATAAAAGTCCCTATTTAAAGAAAGAAAGAAAGAAAGAAAAAAAAAAGGATGCAGAGGAGTAACTGTTTGGGGGCATTTAAATATTTAGGTCTCTTTTTTCCCCCTTCAAATTAATAGAAGGGCCTTCGAAATAGCTAAAGTATTTGAAACTTGGAGCAGGGTGAACAGGCCAAAGGGATCAGTGTCAGCTTTTTAAGTACTTCTAAAAAGATCATGTGAACAGATGGAAAAATATATTTTTAATTAAATAATTTCCCCCACACTGTAGCTGCAGTGTTGGCTCAGAAACCGTGTAATTCCCCCACCGATAGGAGTTTCTTTATGAGAACATCAAAGGATAAAAAGCTCTACATTTTCGTAGTTGGTTAAAATTGATAACCACCGCCCCCCGTACACACACACACACATACCCATGCACGCACACACACCCCAAAAAAGAATTTAGCCTTTAATCTCTTTTTATCCACGAAGACTAAAGCTCTGTACTCGACCCCGCGAGCGGCTCTCGCCTTCAGGGGCTAGAACCCGGCTCAGATGTGAAGCGTGGCTGAGCCGCTGCGCAGGTTCGTGGCCAGCGACCCCTGTTGGACACAGTAGGAGCTGCGCAGCGCCAGTCCTAGAAATCACTACAACCTTGCTCTGGGGTTAGAGAAAACTTTTTATTACCCTCCGAAAAGCAGATGGGAAGGGGAAACAAGTTTTTATAGCCTTGAAAGATAATATAAGTTTAATTCAATAAAATTTTAAAAGGAGATAACGCAATTTTAATTTAATATAAAATAAAGACGAATCTCTTCACCCTTCTCACATCCTGGCAGCCACTTCCTACCCCCGTTTGGATTTGGGACTCTTTTTAAAGATTTAGCGGGGCTAAAACAGGTAGAGAAGCATGATTTTAAAAGAGAGAGAGAAAGTGAGAATTTTCCTCTGTAGCAGTGGAGAACCAAGCAAAAGTTACTTCTCCCGTTTTGTCCACATTTCAGAAAATAAAACGAAAGATGCTGCTGCGTGCTGTTTTGACATTGTCAGCAGCATCTTGAATGCCCTCAGAGGCCCTTTCAAGTATAGTAACAGTAACGGAGTCTCTGAGTAAACGAAATAATTTGCTCCTTTAAAATTTTATTTTCAGAGTGTAATTAAAAGGTCAGTCTCTTCTTTGAATGTTTCACTTCCCCAAAATCAATCTTGATCAAACTTTTCCTTTCCCACCTAGCAGTTAAATTCTAGATGTTCTTTAAGAAACAGGTGCCTGACACCTCTCTCTCTCTCTCTCTCTCTCTATTTTCCTAAACTGTAGGATTCCAGGAAAGGTGTGCCAATGATAAAGAGTATTTTCTTTTTAAATTCAGTATTTTCATTGACCAGGAATTCAAATTATCCTAGGAGAAGAGGAGTATTTTTGCACTTTCAAAAACTACCTGTCTACATGAGAAAGAACTTTGACTTTTTCTTTGGTCTGAGAGTGAGGGCAAAAGTACACTTTGAATTCTTTCAGAAAGATAAAATGACACATCCTCTGAACTTAAAACAGTGGGAAAATATGGGTTTGTTTAGGTGTTTAAGATCAAACTGAAACAATGTGTGTGCTAAAAAATGAACACAAGTGGTCTCAACAAGGTGTTTGATGATTTGGACCTTGAGGATTGTACGTACAATTTTAACTTTTAGATAAAAACCTCAAGAAGTTTATGGCTTGTTTGTTTGCATTTTTTTTTAAGTTTGCCTATTGAAGGAAACTAGCCTCATTTTCATGACAGAATTACTTCTTAAAATATTTAATACTGTGGCTACTCAAGTTGTTTTTAACGTTGGTCTTAACGTTCATTCTTCCCACCTCCCACAGTCAGCAGATCTGAGATTGTGTTTTCAGGGAAATTGCTGCTCGGTGAGATGAGAGACGCTTTCTCCCTCTGATGCCAGAATCGAATCTCGGCTTATGTTTCTCAATAATGAGTTCGGATACAGTGGCAGGGAGAGAATCGAGGCTTTAAATCAATTTTTACCCGGAATTCTATGGAAATGACGGGCAAGCGGGATTCTCTGCTAGAGAGGCCCCCTCACCCTTTGCTTCACCAAAAGACTAGTCCCCAGTACAGAAACATTAAGTCCGGGCCAACTTTGGTGCCAACCCCGTTAAGGTGACAAACAGTGCTCTGACAGCCGAGGCCCCAGGCTGCCCGTGGCGTGGGGAGGCCAAAGCCAGCAGAATCTTGGAGGTGCCCAGCTAAAGAGGGCATATGCTTGCTGTTCGGAAGTGATGTAGAATTTGCAAAAGCAGGGGCTGAGATTTCACACACGCCCCTTCTGCCCCGCGGGGGTCCCAACCTATCGGGAGAAGTCTAGGGGAGGAACCGCACCTGGCTGAGGGAGGGCAGGCAGTGCGCCCCCAAATTCCCAGGACCCAGGGAGAAAGCGCAACCCCTAGTTTAGGAAAAAGAACTAAACAAGTGGGTGGCCTAGGCCTGGGAATACCACCCACCTCTCCCAGCACAGTGTCATTTCTGTGGTTTCACGCGGCCTCAGCCCCTGCTGGAATCTCACGCCCCACGGCGGCAAGCAGGAAAGCAGCCCTTCCATCTTTGGGGCCTGGGGAGGGGGCAGCGAGTGACTGACTCCTTAGCAGCAGGCAGAGCCGCAACGCTGGCAACCCGCTGCGTTTTCTCCGCAGCAGCAAAGCGCCCTTTAGGGGCGGGGCGGGCATTTTTGGTCTCTTGTCCCAGTGTCCAGGCCAGAGCCCGAGCCTGTTGGCTGGGCGCCCTGCTTTGTAAGTGGTCAATCTTGCCCTATTCTGAGGGCGATCTGGGAGGATGGGCCAGCCTAGCTTTGGGCCCACTGAGTGCCAAGTCCTCAGCTCCCTCTCCCCTCCATCCCTCACACCTTTCCTGGTGAACCCGAACCTCATTCTGAAAGCAAGTATATGGGTCTTGGAGTTTGGTAGCTATTTGGGGATGGAGAAAATGATTGGTTATTAAAACCAAGATTATAAGGATGAACCCTCATTTATCATTGTTTGCTCTTTTACTTTGTCTTTAAACTTTGAAGATCCTTTAGTTCACTTGATCCGACCCTGAGACAGACAAGGCGCCAGGGAGAAAGCACAGCCCGGCTTGGGAAGGAGCTGGGGTATAGACAGATACTCATCTCTCCACCACTCAGCAGGCAGATAAGCACTGCCAGACTGTGGGTCCTAATCCAGGGCCCAGCTGCTATGTGGGTTGCTGAAGGGTGTTGAAACAAGTACAACTTGACACCATTGAGCCCACAGTGCTTGTCAATAATCTGTGAATTAGGTGCAGAGATTGTCACCGTAGATCATAACAGTTTCTGAAGGACTCATTACAGCCTATCGTGTCAATGATCTTCAAATTAAGGGGGGGTGGGGTGAGAGGGAAAAGGAGTGGGGAGAGCCTACAGAAAGGGAAGAAGGGTGGGAGGGGAGATAAAAGTCAGAGCCCCAGCTCCGAAGGAGCCTTTAAAGATTATCAGGCTAACAATCTGAGAATTCCATTGGGATGGGTTTGGAAGCCCAACTCCATCTGAGCCGGGGCTGGAAGGGGGGGCACTAGGGCTTGAGCAGAAGTGGACCCCTGGGAAGGCTGACTTCTCAGACATTTCTTTTGAGAGCAGAAGAGCTTTTGGGAGAGGGCTCCAGATGTCGATGGGAGGCCTTGATGCTAGTCCGCCCAGGATGGGTGTATACTTTCATTTAGAGCACTTTCCAGGGCTAGATGATGCTGCAAATCTTGGAGAAAAAGTGGGTAACAGTTTTGTTTAGAGCTGATGGTGATTGTAGGGTGTTTTTTTTTTAATGGCTTGCTTTCAATGTCTTTTCATGGAAACAGGTGAAAGTCTTTCTTCCTTTTCCTTTGATAGTACTCCTATCCCTCACGCACACGTTAAGCAGAGCTTTCTTCCCCCAACTTGCTTTTTGGGGTGCCAAACACCTCTGCCTTCTGAGGTTGTTGAGTTGTCATTTTTTTGTGACTTTGTATTATGCCTGACTGTACTTCAGGAAAGGGGATTTTGCAGGTAACACAGGAGCAGTATGCACCATGAGATCTCCAGAAGGAAGAAAATTAAATCCCATTGCTCTAGCTTGGAAGGGACCAGGCTAAGGGAAAGATGTTCTCTCTGCTTGGTAGACTGCCAGTACAGTGTGTGTGGAGCCCGGCACACACTGGGGTGTCATTTATGTGTCATTTAATATGGCCTAGGGAAACCTTAAGGAGGGCTTACGTTTGTTTTTCACACAAAAGTTGTGGTCATAACTAAATGAAATAATCACAGTTGGAGAATTTGAAACAATCATCTTTTTCCTAAAATGAGGGTAACAGCCCTGGTCACTGGAAAATTAGGATTCTAAGGAAACCCTGTTCCTTTGGTATGATTAATTGCACAAGATAGTGTGGTGAATCAGGGAGCTTTGTATTTAGACTCCCAAGCAATGATTTAGAAGTGTGAAAAGGCCCATGGGTTTTTTTGGCCCATTTGCAGTTCCTGGTAATCTGTTTGCTGGGTTTTTATTTTTGTTTTTCATTTGCTTCTCCTAAATTTTAATATCAAAATCATAGGTTCATTTTTTCAGTGCAAATGAAAACCACTGGTGGCAGCTCTTTAAATTTTCATTTTGTCTTTTTAAAAAGAGAATTTCTGTTTAAATAATTAGACTATTTAATGGCCACACTGAATTTTTCCCTGGACAATAGCTGCAGTGCAGAGACAGAATCTTATGTTATAATTGCTTGATCATTCAGAAATGGAAATGAAATTGTGAAGTGTGAACCCTCTTTTCCAGAAAATATTTAAGTTGGAATATATAAAGGATGTACATATATAATACTGTAAGCAATATGATTATTATCATATATAACCCTGAAGACATACACAAGTGATTGTGTATAACTTCTGTTGCTGTCATTTGAAAGGGGAAATATATTTAGTTTTCTAACTATTGAGTTCTTTTAAAAATGTATTTATTTCATCAGTGGGAATTACATGAAAGAGAATGAGTATAAAAAGGAGCTGAATGCAGAGCAGCCCTGCATTCCTTAGGTTTCAAGAGTCCTTACAGCTCTTGAGTGAAATTATTTGGTGAAATTGGGTCTGGGCTGAAATAGCATTTGTTATCCCCTCGTTCATTTGTTATGTGTAATACCACTTCTGGAAATTAAAGGCAAGGTGCTGAAGGGAGAGACAAGAAGAAAAAAATATGATTAAGCAATTTTAAATTGTCAATCTACCATGCATCCATATGCATATCTATGCCTTAATAAATAAAAAGGGATAGAAGTATATGCTAGCTCTTTGTATTAGCTAGAAACATTTATTATTTCTGTTCCTGTCAATAATCCTTCATGCTTCCAAAATCTGACAAGTTTGGCCATAGGAAGAAAATGGAGGATATGTAGATGAAAGAGTTTCTATCATTTTGAAAATTGCTTTATAAAAATTGAAGTATCCCCTCTAGGATTTCCTGTGAGGGATCCGTCACAGTCTAAAGCAAATGAAGTTTGATAAAAGTACAATTCTATTCTAATTTTTTCTCTTACTTTCAATATTCTAACTTTTTCCAGCTTATTTTTTATTGATTTGGGGGGGAATATATGATGCTCTTTTAAGGAAAAGAAATCCTCTAATACCTTTCTTTACCTTCATTTATCTATGTTTGTTTCATAAATCTTGGAGAATCAAGTGTTGATCATTTTGAAAGTCTTATGGCGTAATCCAGTTTGGAGTAACTGAGGTTTTTTGCAGTTTAGAAGGGAGAAGGAAGCATTTTAAAAATTGGCTTATACGCGATTTCCTTACTTTTTAATTCCCAGTTTTCTTTTTTCTTGTGTTTGGGGATAAATGTCAATAAAACCTCATCTTACCAGATTGTACCAACATTGTCCAAAACATTGAAATTCTCCTTTATTTTTGGCTTTTAAAATCAGGAACTTTCCTTGGGTTGCCATACTTCTCTTTTTAGTTTTATTTGCCTCATACACTACTGGTATGATTTCTTTCATTCCAGTATGATCACTACTATGGTCACTTTCCCTGGAGCTGGTTGGAAGGTTAGGATCTGAAGGAAACATGATTTTAAAAAAGGAGAAAAAAAACCCCTTCATTTGGCCAAATCTAGCTCCTAATATATTTAACAAATTCCAGAATTAGAAATCCTCTCTGTATATTTTCTTCTATTTTTCTCTCTTTTTTTCCTTACGTAATGAAATTAAAACTTTTGGAGCCCACAGTTGACATTTTTCAGAAAATTGAGTTATCAAGGCAGTAATTATTTCACGGGGAGATAAAACTCTCATAGCCCTAACTGTCAAATAGGGCCCTTTTCAGATTTTAATTACAAAATAAAATTAGTCTGCTCTTCCTCGGAATGGTTTGTGAGTGGTTAAACAGAGCTTTCCCCCCAATACTGGTGGTCGTCAAACTCTGCTAATTAGCAATGCTGAGAAATTCCAGTTAACAAGGACATTCTCCAAGACTCTGCAGGTTCCCTGCCGTTTGCCTTCATTTCCATAAGAAGATTAAGAGAGGAGGGGAACACACTCAAATGCAGATGCAGAAAAGAAGCGTTTTTTAACAAGCATCATAATAGTAAGATGCTTGGCTAGTTCTCACCTAATTACTGCAAGTTAAACCTCTATTTGCCACTAAGGAGAAAAAATAAGTCTACAGTCCCCTGTCTCCACAAAATTGTTAGTTGGCTTCAGCTATAACACTTGAGGAGGGATGAGAGGAGTTTAGGAGGGAAATATCAATGCAAAAGATTTTTAAATAAAACTGAGTTACACTTAATCAGTTAAGGATTTGGAGTTGGGGCCTATAATAAAACAAAATCAAATCAGAATATCCTGGGAGTTAAGGATTTTTGTTTTTAATTTCTAATCTTACTCTGAAAGTGTGTAGCTTTCTGCTGCCCAAGGAAGGGAAATGTTACACTGTCTTAAGATTAAGCACTTGCAATTTTCATAAATTGTGCCAATGACAACATTTTAAATTCTCAGAGGATGAAGCACCCTCTTCCAAGTCTTATTTTGATTCCCCAGTAGTCAACGGTGTATTGTTATTAGTACTGTAGCCGTCTGTTATAAACCTAAAACAGAGCTGCTTCTGTCATCTATTATGATTGTTATAGTTATTATTATATTTAGGGCCCAGTGATGGTGCTGGATTGAAATAGAGTGGCCGGTGATCTGATTTTTTTAATGCATATGTTCTAAAAAATCTAATGAGAAAATTGTTTCTGCTATCACCATCTTCTTTAATCTTATTTTCATAGCACATTATTATGCATAAACGCCAGCCACAGTAGTTTATTGCCTGGATAAGTACAGCAGGCTTAATTAAAATAAAGCTGTAAATAAATGCAACCAATGATAACACAATTGTAATGTATTTCCATAGCTTATTTATATGATAAAAGCAATTAACAAAAGACCTAGCCAGCCCCTTTAACCTCTTAAATGCATTATTATAGAGTTCAGGCACAAACACACGCATCTGAGAATGTATAAAAGCTTTTATATATCATACCAAGGAAAAATTTGTGCCTCTTACTATTACCTTTAAGAGAGAGAGAAGATTAATAACATTTGCTTCTATAACCATCCATTATTAATATTTATTTGAATACATATACACCACCATTACCCACATCAACCCCTTGTGCTTTTTTTCTTCAAACTTAATTATCCATAAGCTTTTTTTTAGTTTTCCAAATAATGCTATTAAGCATAGACCAGTGCGTACACAATCATAAAGTGAATGCTTGGCCTGCCCTTCATGGCGTCTGGACAATCATAATTCGTTCATATGTTGAATCTCATAATTTGTACCTATTTTCTCCCACGGTTTAACCTCCCACTTATCTCGAGGTTATATGTACATTTCTAAGTTAAGAAAATTAAATCTGACTCTTGTGATTTGGTTCCATAGCTTATACGATATATTAACTTTTCTTTTGTTTAGATTACGTGTAATTAATTTGCTCTCACTCCCATCCCCCTCATTTTATTTTTCTTTAATTATTTCCAAACACCTTCTTTTAAAGGTGAAAGCAAGAGTCTTGGGAAAAGTGAATTCACCAGTAGGGGGCGCACCAGCCACATCCCTGAAACCAGACGCGCTGAAAAGCCGGTGGCCGCCTTCTCTTCTCCAGACCTTCTCAACCCTTTCTCTTTCCTAATCTCCAGGTCCTTGTTTAGCTTAATATTACACCTCGAATAAACTGAAGACACTGCTTTATTTTGAAGAGTACTATATATTTATGAGTTTTCAGAAGGCTAGTCTCATCCTTCCCGGATTCACAGTAACTAAAACAAAACATAATTTAAGAGCAAAAAAGAGAAACTGCAGGGGCAGGAGAGGTTGATTGGAAATAATAATTTATTAAGAAAAGTCTGCAACTTTTTCACAACTTTTCTGGGTTTCCAGTGAGCATACTTATCTTGAGTTTGACAAAAACAGAAAAGCCTGAGAAGGTAGGGATTGGAGAAGTTGGAGGTTATCGGAAGAAGGTTAGTAAGGAACAAAACAATGCACAGTTTTGTAAAGATAATAAATGGAACGTGGCCGACAGATACTATTCAGTACATTTTATTAGGGTGAGTAAGGGTAGATCGGGGAGGAGGGAGGCGGAGAGAGTGTTACAGAAGAAAGAAAATAAGTAACCCTGATGGTTTAAGCCCTTTATAAAAAAAGAAATGGCATCGAGGTTTTGGGGTTTTTTTTTTCCTCTCCTCTCCCCGCCCCCCCCCCCCCCCGCTTTGTAGTCAAGTGCATTTTAGCCACAAAGATCCCAACAAGAGAGTGGAAGGAAACTTAGACGGGGCTTTGTTTGACTCCGTGTAGCGACAACAAGAGAAACAAAACTACCTATTTGTAACGGACGTGCTGCCATTGCTCTGCGCATTGAGCGCCTACCTATTGAAATCTTTACGTCGGGACAATGGGAGAGCGGCTAAAATTACCCTCTTGGGTCCTAGGAGGGCAGGATTCCTGAGCCCCTACTCCCGCCCCCCACCCCATCCTCCTCCAGCCCGGGCCTTGCCGGGCTCCCCCCTTCCCCAATCCTGGTCGCCTTCCTCCTGCCGGCCTGGCCTGCACCTGTGCCTGGAGAGCACCACCCCCGCCTCCCAGGCCCGGAGCCCCCTCCGGGGTTAGCCCCAGCCCCAGGCTGTCGGGGCGATGGGCCACCGCGGTAGAAGTAGGTGGGGGAAATGCCAGGGCTGGTTCTGCTTGAGTCCTGGGAACTCTGCGTGGGAGGGAGTTTGTGAGTGCGGCTCAAAAGCCACCTCCAAGCAGTGCCCTAGGATGCCAGGAAGCTGAGATTACCCTCCCCCATAGACAGCACTTCTGAGCGTCCTTCTGTGGATCTTTTTCTTCCCCCAGTCCCCTTTGGAACCCCACACCACTGAGATCCCTCCTTGGGGGAAGCTCAGGAAAATGGGAGAGAAGACGAGCGTCCCCTCTGCACCCGACTGAGTGGAGAACGATGGGTGGGAGATGTGGCTGGGGTGAGAGCCAAGCCGTGGTTTCCGGCCCAGAGGGCTGAGCTGGGCAGGGAAGAGCGTGGATTCGGCAGCTTACCCAGGCCCGGCCCGGCCTCAGCTATAGAGGCCGCACAGTCCGAGCAGAGTTTATTTTTAAAACCGAGCGAATTACGTGGAAGCAAGGAGGGCTCTGAGGACAGAGCTTTCCGTCTCCTAACTTCTTGTCGGGACAGTGTGAGAAGGGGGTGAGCGAGCGTCTGCTCCCGTGGAGGGAGAGGGGCGAGCGGAAGAGCCAGGTTAGGGAGAAGAGCTAGAGCGGCTGGATTTGGGGGCTGTGTGCGGAGGAGCGGGAGAACAATGACACGCCAACTCCAGCAAGGCCGGTTTCCTGAAATACTAGGAGGACAGTCGCCCTGAGCCACCCTCTCTGCCCTCCCCCACCCCACCTCAGCTTCTCGCGCCCCCTCCTCATTTCAGCAGCCCGCACCAAAGAGTAAATCAAGATTAAGTTTAAAGAAGAAGAAATCGTAGTCTTAGTGCTGTTTACCCACTTCCTTCGAAAAGGCGTGTGGTGTGACCTGTTGCTGCGAGAGAGGATACAAAGGTTTCTCAGTGGCTGGCAGGCTGGCTGTGGGAGCCGCCTCCCCCTCCCTCCTCCCCGCGCCTCCCCCCGCCTCCCCCGCGAGGCCGGCGGCGCGGCAGGCCCCGCCCCCTTTCATGCAAAACCCGGCGGCGAGGCTGGGCTCGAGTGGAGGAGCCGCCGCGCGCTGATTGGTCGCTGGAAACCCATTTATTCCCTGACAGCCCCCGTCACATGGATGGTTGTCTATTAACTTGTTCAAAAAAGTATCAGGAGTTGTCAAGGCAGAGAAGAGAGTGTTTGCAAAAGGGGGAAAGTAGTTTGCTGCCTCTTTAAGACTAGGACTGAGAGAAAGAAGAGGAGAGAGAAAGAAAGGGAGAGAAGTTTGAGCCCCAGGCTTAAGCCTTTCCAAAAAATAATAATAACAATCATCGGCAGCGGCTGGATCGGCCAGAAGAGGAGGGAAGCGCTTTTTTGATCCTGATTCCAGTTTGCCTCTCTCTTTTCTTCCCCCAAATTATTCTTCGTCTGATTTTCCTCGCGGAGCCCTGAGCTCCCGACACCCCCGCCCGCCTCCCCTCCTCCTCTCCCCCCCGCCCGCGGGCCCCCCAAAGTCCCGGCCGGGCCGAGGGTCGGCGGCCGCCGGCGGGCCGGGCCCGCGCACAGCGCCCGCATGTACAACATGATGGAGACGGAGCTGAAGCCGCCGGGCCCGCAGCAAACTTCGGGGGGCGGCGGCGGCGGCGGCGGCGGCGGTGGCGGCGGCGGCAACTCCACCGCGGCGGCGGCGGGCGGCAACCAGAAGAACAGCCCGGACCGCGTCAAGCGGCCCATGAACGCCTTCATGGTGTGGTCCCGCGGGCAGCGGCGCAAGATGGCCCAAGAGAACCCCAAGATGCACAACTCGGAGATCAGCAAGCGCCTGGGCGCCGAGTGGAAACTTTTGTCGGAGACGGAGAAGCGGCCGTTCATCGACGAGGCCAAGCGGCTGCGAGCGCTGCACATGAAGGAACACCCGGATTATAAATACCGGCCCCGGCGGAAAACCAAGACGCTCATGAAGAAGGATAAGTACACGCTGCCGGGAGGGCTGCTCGCCCCGGGCGGCAACAGCATGGCGAGCGGGGTCGGGGTGGGCGCCGGCCTCGGCGCGGGCGTGAACCAGCGCATGGACAGCTACGCGCACATGAACGGCTGGAGCAACGGCAGCTACAGCATGATGCAGGACCAGCTGGGCTACCCGCAGCACCCGGGCCTCAACGCGCACGGCGCCGCTCAGATGCAGCCCATGCACCGCTACGACGTGAGCGCCCTGCAGTACAACTCCATGACCAGCTCGCAGACCTACATGAACGGCTCGCCGACCTACAGCATGTCCTATTCGCAGCAGGGCACCCCTGGCATGGCTCTTGGCTCCATGGGCTCGGTGGTCAAGTCCGAGGCCAGCTCCAGCCCCCCCGTGGTTACCTCTTCTTCCCACTCCAGGGCGCCCTGCCAGGCCGGGGACCTCCGGGACATGATCAGCATGTACCTCCCCGGCGCCGAGGTGCCGGAGCCCGCCGCCCCCAGCAGACTTCACATGTCGCAGCACTACCAGAGCGGCCCGGTGCCCGGCACGGCCATTAACGGCACACTGCCCCTCTCGCACATGTGAGGTCCGGACAGTGAACTGGAGGGGGCGGGTTAGAAATTTTCAAAGAAAAAGAGGGAAATGGAAGGAGAGCAAGAAACACCAAGGAGAAAAACCCGGTACGCTCAAAAAAAAAAAAAAAAAAGATAAAGTCATCACCCACAGCAAATGACAGCTGCAAAAGAGAACGCCAGTCTCATCCGCACTCACGCAAAAACTGCAATGCCGGCAAGAAAACTTTTATGAGAGATCCTGGACTTCTTTTGGGGGGACTATTTTTGTACAGAGAAAACCTGGGGTGGGGGGGGTGGGGAGGGCGAGGGAATGGACCTTGTATAGATCTGGAGGAAAGAAAACTACGCAAAACTTTTTAAAAGTTCTAGTGATACGGTAGGAGCTTTGCAGAAAGTTTGCAAAAGTCTTTACCAATAATATTTAGAGCTAGTCTCCAAGCGACGAAAAAAAATGTTTTAATATTTGCAAGCAACTTTTGTACAGTATTTATCGAGATAAACATGGCAATCAAAATGTCCATTGTTTATAAGCTGAGAATTTGCCAATATTTTTCAAGGAGAGGCTTCTTGCTGAATTTTGATTCTTCAGCTGAAATTTAGGACAGTTGCAAACGTGGAAAGAAGAAAATTAATCAGATTTGGACATTTTAATTGTTTAAAAATTGTACAAAAGGAAAAAAATTAGAATAAGTACTGGCAAAACCATCTCCGTGGTCTTTAAAGGGGCAAAAGTTTTAGATTGTACTAAATTTTTTTAACTTACTGTTAAAAGCAAAAATGGCCATGCAGGTTGACATCGTTGGTAATTTATAATAGCTTTTTTTGTTTCCCAACTTTCCATTTTGTTCAGATAAAAAAAAAACATGAAATTACTGTGTTTGAAATATTTTCTTATGGTTTGTAATATTTCTGTAAATTTACTGTGATATTTTAAGGTTTTCCCCCTTTTATTTTCCGTAGTTGTATTTTAAAGATTCGGCTCTGTATTATTGAATCAGTCTGCCGAGAATCCATGTATATATTTGAACTAATACCATCCTTATAACAGGTACATTTTCAACTTAAGTTTTTACTCCATTATGCACAGTTTGAGATAAATAAATTTTTGAAATATGGACACTGAAATTATGCTTGAGTCTTTCATTTATTTGGATAACACTGTGATTATGCCCAACTCCTCGGGGGATATACTGTGCTCAGCCAGGAAAGCAAAGTACCTAAAACCTTGGTATTCTAGTCCAGTAGCATGTGCTAATGTTAAGTGCAACAAATAAATGGCTGGATGATTAATTGAATAAGTACTCTCGAAAAAATGGAAATGCTTATGTCATTTCCAAAATAGAAACTAGGGACATATATTGTAAATCCACCCCCTCGTTTTCTAAGCAACATGAATAAGCATGATGGGGACTTCAACTGATTTATGCCACTTGTTGCCAGAAAGGAGTCAATTCTGAAAAATTTCATGTAGCTTAGCAGATGGGGTATTGAGCCAAATCAGAACCAGGTTGGCTGGTTTTGTTTTCGATTTCTGCACAGCACAATGGCCCTTTGGAAACGTGGTTATGGGGGAAAATGATGCTTCTTGTATAGGAATAATTGCAAACTAGACAAGCAAAGTACTCATCTGCTGGGTGGGTGTTTGGATTACTCTGGCCCTGCTATTGTCTAAGAAACAAGTGGTTTGCTTTCTTTGTTCCCTAACTTCAAAAACTTTCTTTTCTACATTTTCCTGTTTAGGGGCGAGGGAAAGCAAAGAGCATCTTGCAAAACTCCCCGACTTATCACAGCTATTTATTATTATTATTATTTATTTTCTTTTTTCCTCTCTCTTTCTCCACGAATTCTGTTTCTTAAATTGGCAGCGCGGGTCCAAGCCTGTAGCCCCAAATCGGATAATCTCTGCAGCTGATAACAAGCAAAAGAGAAGCCAGGCAACAGCCATATTAAAGAAGAAAACAATCAACTCTGAGGTAGATATTTTACTTTGTCCGGTCTAATCACATTTGGAGATGATTGTGCTTTTGATCTGTTGACCATGTTTTACTACAGTAGTAGAGAAGTAGGGGGAGGGGGAAAGGGGTGGAGAAACAGGATTGGATTTGTTGTTTTCTTTTGCCCTAGGAAAGGTAAAGAAAGACTATAGTTGTCCTCAGTGGGAGCGCAAAAGTTGGGGAATCGCCGTGGTCTTTGAATTAGCGATGTTTCTGCATCACAACCGACCCGCGCACTTTGGCGCAGTCAGAGAATCTGAAAGACCGACTCCGGGACTTTTCTTTTACTCACTACTTACCTCGCTTATCTTCCCCCACCGAAGGGGACCAGGAGCCTAGGGTCCAGCATTAGGAGCGTGGGTTTCCTTCCTACAATTTCAAGGGCTTGTTGTGTGAACTTGCTACAACTTTGGAGAAGTTGGAATCCAGCTGCGCCTTTCACCCTTGAGTAAAGTATCGGCTGCAGCCACTAAGTTAGTTCATCCCGTTGGTTCGCATCTTCTCGTTTTCCAAGGAAGTATTTCTTTCTCTTGGTGTTGTTAATGTTAGTTCTAGACTCAGCTGAGGATATTCTCGTATTTTATGTATTTTTATTTCGTATGGATTGCTTTATTTTAGGTGTTTGTTGTTTTTTATTTATTCCTTTTTTTAATCCTCATTTTAAGGGTAATATTGTACTGGGAAAGGACAATTATTATGCCAGTTCCCAATTCTAAGTGAGGCATTTCCCCCCCTAATTAATGCAGAGACTCTAAAAGAATTTCCCCCGGCCTGGCCAGCCATTGTAATGCATATACGGATTATTCACGTGGTAATGAGCACATTCGCCAGTTCTTGCTCACACATACGAATAAAAGAAACTTTGAATAAAGATCCAAATGATCTTGCTGGGGGGTGGGGAGAATATTCCTGGAATTCGAACCAATCAACTATATGGTGTGTATATATTTGAAAAGTAGAGATATATTAGAAATATGTATTGGGGTTTAGAGTAATTGCACTGCACTAATCTACCAGTTTAAAAAGCCCACAGGATCAGACTAAAAAAAAAAAAATTTTTTTTAACTTTTTGGGAAAATGCTCAGGTTCAAACATTTTGCAAGAGGGAGGAGAGCAATATTGTGGGAAGTTGAAGTAGTTTTGAATGACTGTTACTGTCTGCATAAAACGAGAGAACTCTCATTCCCCCTCCTAGACCTCCATATCTCCTAACCAAATGAAAGCCAGAATATTTTGTTTGCAGATATAAATTCTTTTGATAAACTGCATTTGAGGAAAATGATACATATTTCATCACTCATTTGATTGGGTTAAATGTTTCCCCCAAGATGTGTAGTTTCATGGCTAGATCAATATTGAACATATGATATTTTAATTATAACATGATTTCCAAGAAGGGGGTAAACCCTTAAGCTTGCCCAGAGATGATTATCTCCCAGTGCTAAAGTTAGTTGTTGAGTGTTCAGTTTCTTCCTCGGGATATTATCCTGCTCACTAAAACCATTCAATTTGCAGTCAAAGGGGTGAATTTAATGTTTTGTTAACCTTATACACAGAATAGAAATGTGCAGAAGGATGAGATTATAGTTTGTTCCCTCTGCAATTTTTTTTCTCTCCCTGCACCCACCCCCCCCCCATACTTTAAATAAAGAGTGTTAAAATATTGCTGAGCTGTAGTAGATTAGCAAGGTTTCTTGCCAATGCTGGGAAGCCGGTATTACAGACGGTCCCAGGGGGAAATGGCTCACATTAACCACTAAATGAATATTTGACAAGGGCTCATTCGGAGGTATTATTACTATAAACGTGTCCCTACTGGACTTTTCAAGGGTCAAAGAGCAACGCTTCAATTAATTATTTAGTCTGCTAGTAGATTTGGTTGTAATAGCTGTACTTATTTCTAGAACCGACACAATCTTACAGTAGGAAATCTCAGGAGAATCTTCTCCATCAGCAATGCCTTGGATTGAAATACACACAGAGCCCTGGCATTCTATAGCTGACTTTTTCATAAAACATTTTTCTGGACTGGGGGTGTGTGTGTGTGTGTGTGCGCGAGTGTGTATGTGTGTATCGGGGGAGGGGGATTATAGTCTGTTTTTCTATTTTATTTACCATTTTTGGTTTAAAAGAAAAAAAACAAGAGCGTAATAAGTTGTCTTAATTTCTACATCATGTCTAGCATAGTCTTTTAGGGCCTTACAATGTGGAGAGAGAGGGGAGGAGATTTATTTATAACCTTTGCCTTTTCTAAGTGGAGATGTCACAGGATTTCGGAAACAGGCAGGCTCTGAGTTTAGAAAGGGTACACATTCCTGTTTGCCAATAAATTTCGGGTATTAAAATGGAAGACTCCATAGGTTGAGTACTCTGAGTTCTAGTAGTCTCAAAGTAAATTGGGGTACCAGATAATCCCTCCTCCCCTCCCTACCTATTGGTCTGAACATTTCCAGGTGTAGTGGGGGGTGAGTGTTCCATTTCTGCCATGTCATAAGTTCCTCTGTGACCCCAGGTAAAACGGGAAGGGAATGATTTTGTGAGTAAGATTCTTTAACAATAATATAAGGTGAATGAATAAGAGATAAGCTGCAAGGGGTGGGGGGGGGGCGGGATGCAGTAATTACAAACCCAATTCATTCAGCTTTTCAGAACTTTTGTTGTGGGAGCTCCATTGACGGGGTTTTGAGCTGCCACTTTTCTCACATTATAAAGAACTGATCAGCGCCTCAGGGGCACAAGAAATACTGCTTAACTGTATAGTGATGGGGTCTTCTTTTAGAATCCTTACAAGAAGAAAATTAAACAGTGCCTTTGTGTGCACAAGGTTTACTTTTCAGCTGCTAACAGTTTATAGCTAACTGCTCTGAGATTGAAGTTTGACTGTGGTTTGATCGCCTGCTAGTTGGCACTGGTTATTTATTTATTTGTTGTAATTAAAATATTTTTAATATTCCCCCCCATTTTATTTCTTGCTTTTGGAGAATTTTGCAAAACAGTTTCTTATATTTTCTTTTGTGGAAGGAATTTCTTCTGCCCTGAGCTTTAGCAGAGGCTTGAGTTTACATTCTCTAGCACTTCCTCCCCCCACACCCCACCATTATTGCCTTAAAATAATTTGCATCTCACTGTTTTTTATGCTGCCTCTCCTTGCTCTCAGAGCAAAGGCTGCCTTTCAGGACAGCTACAAGTGAGATTGGGGGTGGCGGTTGATTTCTTTCTTTTCGTTGCTTTCTTTTTTGACCGAAGTTGGAAGGTGGCTGGATGGATTTCCTTAGGGACCTCGTCTATGAGGTGGATCCCTTAAAGACAGGAGAAGAGGGAGAAACTCCTGACCTTTACTATGAGAATATGGATTAAAGTCCAAAGGGAAACAGCTTCCGGAGTTCTAGAGTGAACAACTGTGGAAAGAGCTTTCCAAAGATAAGGAAATTGCCCAAACCAGAGAATTGGTTTAGTATCTTTCATAGTTATTTTCTATTAAAAACTTTCCTTGAAATATGACCTCTGATATCACCCAGGGAGACTTTGTAACCTCTCTCTCTTCTGACGATGCTCTCCGGCTTTACAATTTTTGTTTTCAATTTCTTTATGTTTGGCTTACTTGGACTTTAGGAAATAATGGACTCGACTTTCTTATTTTAACTAAGAGAAGAATTCTCTTTGGGTGGGTGGGTTACTAAGACAAGGCCACGATTTTCATTGGCAGAGAGCTCTCTTTATGTATGCGGGTCTAGATGGATTTTATTTTTACATTTTGGTGCAATGGTGATATTTCTGATTCAGTGAGCGGTGCACTCAGTTTCTCTTCAAAAGCAAATGGAACGTCCTCTCATTTCAGGACGCAAAGATATTTGCTACTTCTGGGATTTTGGACTTGAGATGCTTGCTCTACTTTGCAAAGAAGTGTCAGGTGATTTAAAAGGTCCAAGGAGTCGCTCGTTTCATTACCCTCGTCTGCCTGCATGTACAGAATGAAATGTGCGCTATTAGTAAAGATTTCGGCGCCTTGAGCTATCTTTTGCCTCCCTACCTGGCCTTGGGTGCGGGGCGCGGCGCAGGACTGTGAGCGCGCGGGCCTCCCACCCGCTAGCCCTAGGGAGCGCGCCGCGCCCAGCGCCCGGAGCGGATGCGCGGGCAGATGGAAGCTGAGGCGGCCAAGCGCCCGGCGGGGGACCTGACGTCACCGCGGCCCTGGCCACGGCCCCCTTGGGGCTCCCTGGGAAGGTGCTGCGGAGGGCTCGAGTTCTCTCCGCCCGAACCCTGCCCAAACGGCCCGATTTCCTTTCTCGGCCCTTGACCGTGCCGCGACGGGCAAGTTTGCAAAGTCCCTCGCCCCTCCGGAGTCCTCTATCTCCTGTACCCCAGCCCACTCCACGTTGACCTCGTGACGCCAAAGATGGTTCTAGGCCCCAAGCTTCCCACATCAGAGGTTGACTGACTCACGTTCTGCCTTCCTCTTGCCTTTAATCTCAGACCCTTATTTTAAAGGGGTTATTTGTCCCTGTTTGGTGCCGAGGCTCAGCATGAGTTGTCTCGCTCTTAGCCCTTCCCAATGCCAGAGGCTGCGCATTGGCATGGCTGTGGGAAGCCACAGGAGCTACGTGGGCTCCCCGGAAAGCCGCACCCCTCTAGGATCAGAGTAGGTAGGGATGGGAGGATGCAGATCCTTCACTTTCCCATTTATAAAATAGGGATAATATATAGTTACCTCGCAGAAGATGAGTACAAAGCCACTGACGCTAAATAGGAGTAATTGATAGCTATTACTTTTCTTACTGTCCATTGGAATTAGGAGCTAGGAAGGCAAAAGCTTCTTTTAGACTCCAGAGATCAATACAGAAATTCGGGTTCTTCCTCTCCTTTCTGGTCTTGAGCGGTGAAATTAGCCTTGTTCAGACCACCCTTCTTCCTTTTCCAGTGCCCTTCCTGGCTTAGGGTTCGCCTAGGAAGTTATCCTGCAAACTTGCCACCCCTGGGCTTCTTCCTGAAGGGAGGGATGCCGACATTCCGGGCAGGAGCCGCCCCCCCCCAACAGAAGGCAGAAAAATAATTACTGTATTAAAAGGAGCGGTGAATTCTTCCCGAGGGTTCTTATCGCTGGCGGCCAGGCCAGAGCGGGACTGCGCCCCCATCTCCACCTCGTGACGTCAGGGTCTGCAGGGCCTCGGGGATGAAATGATTCGTTTGAGTGTTCCAGAAAGGGCAATGCGAACACTTGCAGGGAGAGGCCAGGGGAACTGGTCTCCATCCCCAGAACCCAGCTCCAGCTTTTGAGGCTACAGAGGCTGTCGCCCCTCAGCATAACCAAACACCAAGTAGCCAGAGGCTTCACTACTTACATGATCACGCACACAACACTCATCACTGTGTCACCTTGGCACTCGATATATTTATATAAACATAAATACATATTTATAGATTACATATATAGGTAAACAACTATATAGTTATTTGATTTGCTAAGTAGAGTTTGTTGTGAGGTCTGAATGAGTTGATTTGGGTTTACATTTGTTTTGTTTTGAGACGATCAACGAGTTACACTAAAAGCCTTTACCAAGTACACCATATCTTTATTTTATTTAGCCCTGCATAAGTTTCAGTGGTGGATGGAGAATTGGACTCCCCAAAGTTTTCCGGTTCTAATATGGAGCCATGGTTGGGACAATTGCTTCAGGCTTGCCATTGCTATGCCATTTCCATTTTCTCATTCCTTCTCCACTCCTAATAATTTGTGTAGCTTTTAATAATCTTTTGAGAATCAAGAAAGACTTGCTGAGAGAACGCCTTGGAACAGTGATTTAAACTGTAGATAAGAAAGACATTTGGTCCGTGCACTCCATGTAAAATGGATAGAATTATTTGTTGAGTGAAAGCACCTCTGCATTTCTCAAGTTTTGTTTACGAACCGATTTAATTCATTGACTGCCCTTGCAATGGGATGGGTTCTGGGAACTAGGCCTTATGTTCTGATATTGGTTCAGACTAATGATTTACTGAGAATTAGCCAATATTTCACATGCAGTCAGTTTAGTATCAACTCACATCCAGGTCGATTTGACTATCACACATAACTCAAATCTGGGTTATTGCATAACATTACAGTTTAATCAGCCTGAAATACTAAATGGCAAACTTGTGTTTTCCTTCTGCTCAAAGTCCTCTTCCCTTTCTTTGTTTTCCCCTTACTCCCACCTTCAAGGAAAATATCTTAAAATTAAGTTTTCCTTGTGAGAGTTTGTTTACTCCAACTTCCGTTAAACTAGGCTAACACGCTCTCATCAGCTTTCTAAACACTCTCTCATCGGCTTTGTAAAATGGTGCAAAAACGTCTTGGAGTCTAAGATGGCAAAATAAACCTGAGCATATGGGGGGAAGACATCGTTGTTAGAAAATTGATTTAAATATTTAGCTCACACTTCAGCCTGATGCCTCCCGTACTACTCTTTCTTGCTTTGCTCACTGCCCGCCCCTGGCTCTTGGGTACCTCACTTCTATTAGCAAGCTGGTTCACCAGCATAAATAATGAATGCATTTCGAGCTGCCCTTCTGATAAGATAAATCAGGGGCTTTTCTCTTTTGCAAGTTTCTGCTTTCATTCCCATTAAAACTTCTCCATGCACCATGCTGCAGTGTCTTTCTGCAAAACTTACTCTGCCCATGTAAACTATGGAGGTATGTTTTCAATAGGAAACATCAGGTAATCTTTTTTTCGAGAAGCCTTACAAGTTAAGGATACAAAATATTTCATAGTTAGTTGTGTGAGCTTCCAAATTAGCTGCATATAAAGTATTTTAAGATTTTTTTGGCTGTCACTGGCTGGCAATACTCATTTTGTGTGTGTGTGTTGGTTTGAAAAGCAGGAAGAAATGTAATGAATTGAGTGCTGTCAGAGATGTCTTCTGTTTGAACAATCTGCGATGGGCTGAATGGCAGGGACTCCCTCATCCAGTGCAGGTGCAGTAGAGCTGGGGAAGGGGGGAGGGGGGCTCCCTCTGTTCAGTCAAAAAGCACCATTCTCCACAATAGACCACACACTGACAGCCAGCGTGACATCAACTCACACTTTCATACTTTTCCCCCATCCATAGTTCTGAGTTCACAAAGTGGCCATACAGTAGCCTTGGTTAGGTTCCTTTAATGAACATTTTGTGGCTCCATGTCCGACATTGAAATCTGCTGAGCCCTGGGAGGAACAAATAGATTTTTAATCGCGAGTTCCAAATCAAAATGTATAGCCATAGATATTTAAAGTTAAGCTGGTCTCTCCACTCTCTCCCAATATCAATGCCCACAACAGCCCCCAGATGATCTGAAAACTCTGAGTTAAAAGTTCTTCTGAGATTTACTAGGTTCCAAGGCACTGTTTTCTGATGTCTGGAGAGAGACTAAACAGGAAAGGAGGGAAGGCACGGATTTCGTGTATTTATTTAAATTTAAAAGAACCCTAGTATTTTATTGTGCTTCGTGAGAGGATTAATCCTGCAAATGAACGAACATTAATCTTGTGGAGTGGAGTCTGTCCCCTTTTGAATTGGTTTTACTGGGAGATAGAGAAGGGGCGGGGGTAGGAAAGGCAGCAACTGTTCGAAAACTCTCGGCAAAGATGCGACCACTCTTTGGCTGCCCCACCACTGAAGGGCCGGACCTTGGGGAGATTTTACTGTACATCTGTTTAAACTCGGGCCTCGGGGCCTCAAGTTTTAAATGGAATTATTGAGGGAGGGAACGCTACTAGAGAAACTATTCTTGTCAATCCCTTCCTGCCCCCATTCCCCACCTGGTTCCTACTCTTCTCCGCCCCACCCCCTTCTGACACTTCTTAATCTGGGATCCGAGCGTTTAGTAGAAAGTGGGAGGAAAGAAGGAGGAAAGGACCTTACGGGCAAGGAAGGTTCCCCCACCGCCGCCGCCGCGCGGGGAGAGATCCCCACGGCCCTGCCACTGGCTGATTTCCCTCTGTCCTCGGACTTGCTGAAGCATCGCGCCGAGGAAAATTGCTCCCTGTTCGCTTATTAAAAACCATGTAACCATATACATTTTTCACCGCGGCAACAAAAATATCAACTTTCGAGCCCTCGGAGCAAAACCTTTATCATTCGCCTGAACATTGTTGTACAGTGGGTGGGGGGAGGGAATAGGCAGACCTCCCAGGGCAGAAGCCACAGCTCTACCCAACTCCCGCCTCGGGCGTGGAGGCAAGGAGTCGGGAGTCCGGCGGGGCAGAGCGCAGGGCCGGAGGATTTGGTGTGCAGGGTGAATAGGGGCCAAGTTCTTTAAAACCTCACATAACACAGGAAGAGACGGGTCTTACCATCTCTGTGGCGCCCTTTGCTTGTGACTACAACCAGTTGCCCGTAGGCTGCGATGAGTATGCCTACGGCGCCTACTAAAGTCTGGGCCTCGGACGAGAGGCGTCTCCCTCCCCTCGACACGCTGCCCTCCACTGTTTGATAGCTGCCGCGTCTTCCGGCAGGTACACACCCACAATTAATCTTTCTTATTAGAGCCTCCATTCTGCACCCAAGGGGCGACTGAAACCTATTTAGATTTCCTTGGTTGGCTGCACAAATTTAAGTGGGCAAAGAGTTATAAACCTAATAACAGAGGGCGAGAGAGAGAGAGTGATTTGAGTAGAGAAGACGCAAGATTCACTAGGCGTGTAAGGATGCTGCGGGCCATGCCCTCCCCAGGCCCCCGCCTCGGGGTGCGCTCCAGGCTCTGGGAAAGGCAGCAAACCTCCCGCGCACACACCGCACTCAACATCCATACGCACACCTACACCCCTACCCTTCGCTCACTGAGATTGCCTCTTCCGCATTTCTTACAAACCCCTCCCAGAAAGGCGGAATTCTCAGAGCATCCCAAACCAGGGAACTGCCAGAGAACCAGGGAAGGTTTGCACTGTTTGGGATTAATTGAGAATAATTAACACTGGAGACCGTTAATCACCACTTTGCTGCTCTCTCCCTCCTTTCTGGTCTGCGGCGACTGCCTCTCTTGCTCCGGCTGCCGGCGCGGGTGGGTTCGCTGGTGAAAGTGAAGACGTCGCGGTAGCTGTCACCCAGTTCGGCTGTACTTTTTTAAACGCTCGCATATTGTTTGATTACTAATTCGAGTTAATATGATCTTTATGGTAACATAACAGTGGATAATTGGCCTTTTTTCCTGAACAACAATGTAAATCACAATCGCTTTATTATTTAATAACGTCAAACGCTTCGTTGGATTGGCCCCGACCGAGAAGACCTTTTCTTTCTAGACAGTGTTGTGGAGGAAGAACAATGAAGATCTAATTGTGGAGATTTCATAAGTTGGCTCCCGTAAATGAACAGCTTAGATATGGAAGTTCCAGCAGATGTGGGCACTATTCGCCGTAGAAACTCTACCCCCAACCCCCAATGCATACAGCCCAAACACTCTATTGGAGGTTTTTTTTGTGGTGGTGGTCCTCAGATCCTAGCAACCACCTAAATCTTCCAGTAGCAATTAGAGCTTTTATCGGGCTTGCTCTTCAGCCCTTTATATTGCCGATTTAGCATCAGGACATTGAGTCCACATACCAAATTAGCGCAACTCCTGAAGAGCCACAGCCACTAATGCGCCCCTTCGGTCACTTTGGTTGTTGGACACTGAGAGCACCGGCCTGGGGCTCTTTAAAAGTCTTATTTTGTTTTGATTTGATTTCAAAAAACGGATTCACCAACGCAGTGTCTTGGAATATACTTTTTCAGGCAGAGTTTTGCCAGGGGCACGAGCCATTATTTTGCTAATTGCTTGCAAGAGCGGACGAAACCCAGAGACCCCTCAAATGCAGATGGCAACGCTTGGAAGGAATGGGTCCCCGCTGCCCGAAAGAAAGATTAGTCACATTTGCCCCCAAAGCTTCAATTCTAATGGCTCTCCGTCGCGGCTCTTGCCGTAGCAGGAGGACGGCTGTCTCTGGGGTCTTAAGACTTCGGAGTTCTTTGCAAATGGGGAACCCTCACCATTTGGAATTCGGAACTAGGAGAGAGACTCCGAGTCTACAGCAGATTTTGTTTTTGCGTGTGCCCGCCTCTCCATTTTATTCAACTTCTACTGCCTGTCGGGAGGCAGAACAATTCGCCCCCCCCCCCCCCCAGGCCCCAGCCCCGCGCCCGCCCGCCTCGCTTCTAAGATAAACAGGAGGTGCGAAATGCTTCGCCTGCACACGCGCCCTCGGGGCCCCTCTCCCCTCATCCCCCGCGCACCGACTGTGCAGCTGTCCTCGGCCCAGACCTGGGTGGAGATACCCCCCCTTCTCTTCCCACCCGCATTTTAAAACCATCACATCGACGGTTCTAGAGTCATGTTCACATTTTTGGCCCCCTTCCAATTTCTTTCCGGTCCACTCTCCCCCTTTCTGAGAACCGAAAAAGTGACAAGGAGAAGAGTTGGGAAATTGAGAGAAGGCCATGTATTTTCAAGTTATCCCCCCATCCCCCCACCCCCATCCCCCGCCCTGTTAAAAGTGTATTTTACCACAAGGAGTGCATTAGGAAACTTTCCCTAACAGGACTTGGGCGCAGTGTTATTCTTCTCTAGGGGCCCGCTGGCCTCCCCGCCCCCGCTGGACAATGCGCGCTTTGAGGCTCGGTGGCCTGCAGGCAGCGGGAGACGAGGGGACTGGGCGGCCTTCCTCCAAGGGGCCCGCAGCTGGGGGAGCGCCGGGCAAGGAGCAGGGCCGGGGAGGCGGGCCACGCAGGAAGAAAAACCATAAAAGCAGCCCTCCACAGAGGCCCGCTTTAAGGACGGGAGGGCAGGGCGGCTGGGGAGGGGTATGTGAGAGGTTTTGCGCTTTGTTTCTTTCTTATCCCCCCCTCCCCGACCCCCCCCCATCCAAACATTTTATTTCGACACAGAATTAGGCAGCCTAGGTTTTCCAACCCCCTCGCCCTCACTCTTGGGTACCTGGTCTCTGGTTAATAATATCTCAACCCGGGTCTTTAACGCTCAAATCGACCCAAGCCTGGCCCCAGCCTTTCTCAACGCCCACTCCCCCCTCCCCGCTCGGGGTGCCAAGCCACAGGAAAATCCCCCCGGCCAAGCATTCTGGGACGCTACTTTCTAGTTTGGGGTCTTTTTTTTTCCCCCCCCAAAGAGAACACCACCACCCTCCCCTCCAAGCAGCCTTAGGCTAGGACCTCTGGAATCAGCAGAAGCCCTCGGAGGGTTACCATATTGGTGGAAGCATTTGTCTGTTCTTTTAAAACTTATACCAAACCGGGCGCCAGGGCCACGTGCTGTGCCTTCGAAACGCCGCCGCGGGCCCTGGCTTTCAGCGCCGCGGAAGCCTGGCTGGCGTGGAGCGGGCGCGGAAGCCACGGGCAGGGGTTAGGGGCCCGCGCTGCGCCGCAGGTCCGGCCGCAGCGCTGAGTGAAGCGAATTATCTGGAGCGTGTTTGATCTGGGGCTGCGTAATCAGCTTCTGCTTTATTTGTTTGTTTGTAATCTCATATTTAGCAAGCTGGGACGGTGGCAGCAAGGGAGAAAGGAAGGGATAGAGGAGGGGGCTTCGCAGTAACCACACCCCTTCCTAATGAGTTAATTTCCATATTTGCGCCTCCGGCATCTAGCGCCCTCTTTTTCCCGACGCTACCGTGTTGTTGAGTCTTGCGCAGCGCAGACGCCTCCACTCTGGACTGAAATGAAAAAGCTCGCGGTGGGAGCAGAAAATTGGTCTATTGATACATTCGCTCCGAGTGTTGCTTGATCTTGGCCTCACCGGCCGCCGATTGTTCCCCCCACCCCAAATGGGGCGCACACGGATTGCCGAGGGCTCGCAGACACCTAGGCAGGTAGCAGACAGAAACTGACCTTCCTGCCTTTTCCCGTGCTCCAACTGTCCGACCCCACGTCCCTTCCTTTTTACCCAACTCCAGATTTTTTTTCTCTCTCTCAAGGTGAGGGCAGTAAGGGCAGGGTCGCATAGAAGCGGGGGATATAATCCCAAACGAATGAATCAAAAGTGAAAGTTTCAAAGTAGATCCCCGATCCTGATCGAGAAAAGTAATGCTATCTTGCACTCGAGGGAGTGTGCTGGCCCGAGTGTGGGTATATAAGAGAGGGAAGGAGAGAAACTGAGGTTGTGAAGTTTGTCTGTACTCTGAGTGGGTTAAAAGTCGTGGCAAAGACAGTGAAGTTTTGGAAGACACTCAGTAGAAAACTCAAGGCGGGTTTCAGGTGCTTCTAACCTGGTTTCCTATACATTTTCGTGGTGAGTGTGCTCAGAAAATTGGAGAAACAGACTTTAACAATGGACTCACTCCCCCCTGACCCCCATCACACCACCCTCCTTACTTTGCCGCGCGCGAACTAGGGTGTGGGCTCCGGCTTGAGCTCCAAAATAGCGTGGTTGTCAATTGCGAGCTGTAGCAATATCAAAGTGAACTGTCCCAAGTAACTCTTGTCTAGAAGCTGGGAAGAAGCTTAAGCAGCTCGCTTTAATGATGATTTGTAGCTCGGCAAGGGGCACGGACAGCAAACACCCCGCAGGTGTGTGCCGTAACACCACCATCCGGACTTGAATGTAGATTACTCTGGCGATCGTTTGATCGGCCCTTTGAAACCCTTTACAATTGCCTGTGACGAACGGCCAGTCTCAGTTTTACTCTGAATAATGCCTTGAGGGTAAGTCCTTCGGGCTTTTAAAGAGCGCCAGTATTTTTTTTTTTTTTTAAGAATAAAAAAAGAAAAACTTTCGATTTTGGTTTAGACATTGTCAACTTTGAGTCACTAACAAGCATCACTCAAGCTATTCAGTACTTAATGACCGTTACCTTTGCTGTCTTACGTATACAGACGTACATATACATATATATATGAAAACGAAGTCATTAATTTTGTCTTCTTTAGTTCCAAACTGCCCTGCCTGTTTATAGATGTTTGTATGGATGTTTATTATAAACCTGCATTATTATTATTAATGCCATTGTTAATCTTGTCTTAACTCTCCTTCTGTATTCTCTCTGAATTGTATCTGTTTGGGCAAGTGAGAGTTTAACTTAAACATTAAGACTTTCCAAAGTAAAACTCTCTAGTTTAACCCTCGCCAACACCTTCGCACCAACCCCCATCACCAAAATGAAAAAGGTAGTGCTATTCAACCTTTAATATTTACTTAGAGTGTTTACATAAGAGGAGGAAAATGAACTTTTGTCTGAAATGTGCAACAAGCGGCACTTTGATTTCATAAAATACATGTCAACAATTGCAAGAGCTTATCCAACTAGGGTAGGGGGTGGAGGGTGGGAGTGCAGTTGAATTAAAGGCCCATTCCTGCCACTTCAGACTACAAAGGGTTACACATAAATAAGTGCCACATTTGCCTATTGCAAAAGTTTCCTCGGTGCTTTCTAAGTCACAACAGGGGAGGGGGAAAGCTGTCGTTTATTATCCAGCTCTGGGCAGGAGCAGACCCCAGTACCACGAGGCTCTTAGCTTTGGCCGGCAGAAGAGGGGTAGCCTTTCAACAGCAGCCCCCTTTGTTCTCCTGATCTCTTTCCCAATTTCAAGCTTCACTTGCACATCCCAAGTTTGTGTGTTAATGACGCTATTACCATCTGGCTTGCCCTACTTTCCAAAAGATATAAATCTCCTAGCTCCATTGCTCGCATTATCATTTAAGTGCCACCATAGCCAGAAGAAAAAGATGCTTTCAAGACTCCAGATTCTCTTGCACTGACTACCCCTGGCATGACTCTTCCACTATATTTATAGACTATACATTGGGTGCAGGAGAGCCCCTTGAGAGACCTGATTTCTCAAAAGCTGTCCCTCCAAGCCAAGGAAGACACGCTACTGGGTGAAAGGAAGGCTTCAAATAAATTTCTCCTTAAAATATTTTTGTTTTGTTTGCAGCAGGCAGATCATATGACCCGACATCGTTTTACATGCCTGTGCCTTCCTTTCTCCCGATTTAGGTTTGTAAAAAGTCGTGGTGCAACTGCCGGACATCCAAGACGTACCACTCTTCTAACCCTGTTTTGAGTGGGAGAATAGACATATCTTTATGGGTGTGGAGACAGGGGTGAAGGGAGAAAAAAAAGCCCCGTGAGGCAACTTTTGAGAGCTAGGCCAACTGCATCCCTTCTCTTAAACCCTTACTTTTATAGTGCCTGCATAGATGTGTACATGTTGTGGGATGTACATACCTCTAGCTATAGATCTAGATCTGCCCCTCCTTTCCTAGGTAATCAGTGATTTGCGTGTTTTGAGCACAAAAGCTGAGAAACTACAACAAAAAGTGTTGGGCTGGCTTGTGAGTGGCTCCACAATGACGTCATGTATCTGGCCAGGTCTGAGTGAATAGAGCAGAGCAGTCTGCCTCTGCGTGTGTGGAGTCTAGGCTCAGGCCGCTAGCTGATTTGAACAGCTCATTTCCCTTTGAGGGCTTTTACTGTTTGTGGCCCTAGACAGCCACATCCAGGCGCATCTCTCTCCTTGTGATGTACTCTCTCTCCTTCCCCATGCTATCTTCACAGAGGTGAGTTCCACTAAGGTCAGCCAACCCCACAGGCTGGAAGTGGAATTGGAAAGGTGAACTTCCCAGGTTCCTAGGAGAAGCTCTTAGAATCATCAGGATTTGAGCAGACCCCTGTCCCTGTCTCTTAAAAAAAATCTTATCTGACAGAGAAAGCGTCTTTAATAAAATACATTCTTCTTGAGGGATGAAAAAAATCAGCTGTAATATATTCCTAATACTTTGATCTGAGCACAGAAGGTACCTAAAACAGTGATTAATTTATATCACACCAGTGTGGCTGTTTGCATGCAAAAGCCGCTTTTTTTTTCCCCAGTTCACTTTCCTGCTTTTTCTCCCCAAACTCAAAAAAGATCTTATTTAGAAATGTGTATCCCTATTTTTTCCTTTTGAGAATATTATCAAGTTGATATGAACAAACTGCAGAGGATATACCATTTAAGTAAGATGCACTTTTAATCACTGATCATTAAAATGGTTATGTTAAATATACTCAATTACATGCATGACTTAACTCTAACAGTACTTTCTATTCTCCCAGCTGCTCACGTATTCCTTAACGATAGTCTGCGGTAGAAACTTGATTATGCTGAATTCATACATTTCGATGGATTTCATCAGCCTAATTAATGCCTCAGTGTGGTCCTGGGGTCTGAATGAACCCTTTACCATGTTTGAGGTTAAAGGCAGTATTGGAATGTAGAAGGTTTTTCTTTCTTAGTTACTCATGAGGTACTTTGGAATTCCACTAAGCAAGGTAGGTAGCAGTTGTTAAACATAGAGCAAAACAAGGACACCCATCCCGATGGCAGATAAAATGAGGCTAATCCCTCATCCTTACTTCCACTCAGTATTTCTGGATTTGATAGACAATCTCCAAATATTTAGTAAAGAGGAAGTTACCACCTGTCCGTTGTACCTTAAAACTATGCTAAAAAGGAAAAGTTGAACATAGATTTATAACTGGTGGCTAAATAAATTTCCTTTGATTCATCAAGGCTGTCCCTACTCCCCGCCCTTCTTCCTGCTCCCATAACTTTCAGACGACTTTCCCCCTCCATTTCAACTTTCATGTTTCCCAAGGAATCACTCAAGGCCAGTGTTCCTGAGAAACTCCAGTCACCCCCCGTGTGGGTAACTGCATTCAGTCTTTTCAGGTGTAAATTAACATCTGAATACATCTCAACCTTACTGACCCTTGCTACCACCATCACCATCCGGGCCTCAGCAGAGTCTCAGCTAATCTGCACTGCCACAGTTGGCAGGGCAGACTGAGGTTGGATTTCCCAAACCCCACCCCCCAAAAAAAGGACCAAAAAGTGCTCGTGTTGCCTGTGAGATGAGTACTGATATCTGTCCATGTCCAATGAGACACCTGTGGAAGAATATCATTTAAGACATATTTTCTTGGTGGTCAAGGAAAGAAGTGTACAGAAAGAGAAAGAAAAAAAGAGATGGCGGCATCTTTAAGAAATGTCCCAATTTCGGCAGGTGAAACTTGAAACATTTACCTCACTTTGAATTCCCAAGGACAAACAGTTCATGCCAGAAGAACTTCCCTCCAGCAGGGGATTCACTGACTCAGATCCTAGTGGCAGCAGGGCCACATCATACCTCAACATCAATATGATTGAACAGGAAGGATTTGAGATCTATAACCAAATTACCACCTTGGAACTTTGGGCTTGTTATGCTAATGTAATGACTTCTGTAGTAAGAGTATATTTTCAGAGTTGGAAATTAGCTTTTTAGAACGCTTTGTGTAATGACAGACATTAGACAGAAGAGACAAATGTGCCAGCAATGGTGGCACAATACTCCTGGCAAACACCCTGGACCATTTTAACAGATAAATGGAGACCCAGATAGTATGTTCATAAAATTAAGCTGAGAGTGAGTTTGGGGAACTGGGTGAAAAAACAGGTGCAGCTAGAACACTGCAGTGGTGAAGATGCTCTTGCTATACCCCGCTTTTCTCTCAGACCTAGTTGAGTAGCACCATGCATTGCTCAGTCCCTTGGGGTGGATGCCTGGGTAGAAAAAAGAGAAGTATTACATAAATAGCACTGCGAACAAACAGTTCTTCCAGCTCATGGTTTGTGTGCTCTTAAGTTTAGATTGCAGACAGTAAGGGAAAGAAATATTTTCTGTGTGTGTTGAGGGGGAATGGAGTTGGGGGGGGGGTGTATGAAAGCATAGAGAGAAATGAACAACTTAACAGTTTAGAGCCATGTATACACTGGGGTTGTCTAGTACGTGTCTTGTACCCAGAGTATCAAATCTCTGCACTGTGTGATTAAGAATTCAGGCAAATCCTCAAGTTTGTGGTATCGACTTCATGTGGTTTATGTCTTAAGAATCGAGGACAAGATGGTTTAGTGCACCACATTTCTAAGTAATAATAATAATACTCTCCAGTGTATAGGGCTGGGATAGGATCAGTCATTTCTGATCATTGTAAACAAGGTAAATTCACACACTGAAAAAGTATCCAAGAAAAGAACTCTTTTCATCAGTTATCTGGATGTCCTTAATGGACATCAGAGCTCAGTCAATCCCAGCCTGGTCATTGTGTGCCTAGTTCTTCCCCTCCCCGTCCCCTGCTCCAACGCTGGCCCCACCCACCCAGGACAGTTACTTTGGAAATAAGTGACTTGGTTCCTGGATGGGTTTTCACCCCTTCTGCATGACACAGGTTCCAAATGTCAACTTGCAGCTATGGAGAAGCCTGTGAACTATGATAATGGATAAACTCTACTGTGTTAACAGTCCCGTTTGGGGCTAGTGCAAGGTTGCCAAGACAAAGTCTGAATGACTTGGGGGTTTCTGAGAACTTGTAAAATGAGGCCAATTTGAAATGTTGGCACTGAATGCTGAGCTTTTTATAATAGCCCACGTTGTCCCATTTTCTTCTAGAGTTGAATAGGAGTAAAATACCTGGCTGGATGCAGTGGTTCTCTGATGACAAATGAACTAATTAGAGGTGGCATTTCTTAGTTCATCCCAAAGATCTTAGCCGTGGTAGATGTGGGAAATGCAGGCTCCAATAGCTTTAGTTTTAGAAAGGACAAGTTTTACGCCTTCATGCTTTGAAATTATAAACAGAATTTGTCTCACCTAGCTTGCTACTGTCTGATCCCCTGTAGCACTTTTCTTTGTATAGGTGGGTCCAAGTAGGCTAAGGGTAACTGTACTATTTAATACGTCAGTTCACTGGCAGAGCAAATCTATGAATGAGATTACCTTTCACTTTTGGTGCGTAAAGGATTCACAGTATGCCAAGGTCATGAGGCTTCTTGGCAAGGTTCTTGTGAGATAAATTAACCTTTTAATCACATAATCTATCAGGTGGGGTAGATTCCACAGTAGGTCCACCCAGTACTACTTTTTTTTTTTTTAATGCCAGTGGTCAAAGAAGTCAGTGAGTTAAAAGTACTACATCGAAGATGAAAGGGGAGAAAATACAGATAAGGAAGGATGACATCTTCTTCATGCGCTCACACGGTATGGCAGCATGTACGTGGCAGACTGTAGAGAGAAGGCCAAAATGCAACTAGAGACAGGGACATTGAGGCAGAGAAGGAGCTTGCTGGAGATTATGGGTTCCTGCTACTTATGATCAGATGCCATTCAGTTACTTTGGAGCTGAAGGATTTATATACTGCAGAAATCCTGATCACATTGATGGTAATGATGTAGGACTTCAAAGGATGGGTGTTGAAGTTGTTGAACATTTAGTTTCAGATTTCAACTCCAAAATCCAAATCTGAATTGCTCATTGGTTCAGGGAGGGAAATGCCTCATTTGAAATTGTCGTAAGCTCTATGAGAACAGACAGACTTAGATGAGGTTAGAAATAGCTTTGAATCCCAGATCCCAATACTCTTATACTACTTGATTATAGAAGAAAAAAGGAGCACCTGGTCTCCAACAAGGAGAGAAGCCTATCTGAAGTATCTCAGCAGGTCCATCCTTAGCCGATCACAGAGACCACTGACATTTAAGCCGTCTGGGTAGTTCTGGTCTCGTGTCATCCAAACAGCACATTTTTCAAACTCAGAAATGCCAGATCGTGTTATTTCTGTGGCGAGGGGCTGCTTAGGATCTGTGACAGCTGAGTTTTTCCTATTGATTATGTGACAATGCAGTTCATTTATAGAGTTCAGGGAAATGAAAAAAGCTTCCAGTGTAACAAGGAGACCCTTAATTCAAATGCTGTGTTGTATTTAAATGCAGAAATCAAAATTCAAGTTGGAGAAAGTGGAAGAGTGAATTTAACTGTGAACTCAAACTTTTATAGCTAAATCAACCTCCGAGGAGGTCTGTGACTGATAATTGAATCTGAAGCCATATGATCAGGTGACTGGTTTGTAAACAAACCACGCAAGAAATCATATCTTACATAGAGAATTCATATTTAGATCAGTGTATGTGTTTCAAGTTGCTCCTAAATTTAAAACACATAGTGAATCCAAAACGTAAAAAACAAATCAAAGGGCACTCTGTGAATCCGGTGGGGGGGGGGGGGGGGGGGGCGGGGACGGGGGGAGTTGTTGATAGAGGCACTGACATGCAAACACTCTGAAAGATCTTTTTCAGATTTATCTTAAATTCTAAAATGATGTAATATGCACACATTCTTCCAATGCATCCACAGGTGAAAATATCATCATTATTTCTCTTGAGCCTTAATTCCTAATGATTTTCTCTGTCGCAGGATACAGACAGGCTTGCAGAAGTAACTAGACGTCCGACACACGCCAAAGTCTTGCGGGCCCAGGATTTCAAACAAAAGAAAACTCGGGTAACGTTGACTTTAAATCAAGGGCGCTTGAGACCGTAGACACGCGCACCCAGCGGGTTAATTGGAGGAGAGGGAAGAGAGAAGCTCCTCCTGCAGTCTGTATGAGTCACGGGAAGAAAGAGAGCCAGGGCTGGAGCAGGCGGGTGGGAGCCCAGCGGGCCTGCACTGCGCGCGGTCCCTGGTTCGGGGGCGGTGTGGTGCCGGGCGGGGGCGGGGCGCAACCTGGGAACCGCGGACCCGACTGCGGCCCGCGCCTTGCCCACCCGTTCGTGCGTCTTGCTTCTTTATTGCCTGCAAGCCGTCCTGAACGTTGAAGGCGCGATTATCGACAATTTGTCAGCCCGAATTTGTCGCTAGCAATAACTTTTGGTGGCGTTTCACTCTCAGGCACTTGAGTTTTCGGATGAGGAAACTGGTGGTGGGCGAGCACTGTCCTGTGTTCTGCTTCTCATTTCCACGTGGCCCAGGCAGCAGGCAGAAGAAGGAGAAGGAACGTTAATCCGACTGCAGTGACTCCAGCACACAAGCCATGGGTATCCAGGGGAGAAAACTGGTTTCATGTCCTACAGAACTCTCCCCTTCTCCCGAGGTCCTTCATAAAAGGGTCCCTCAACTCCATCTCCCAACCCCCCCACCCCCAAATGTGTGTTCTTGGGCCCACAAGTCATTTCGGCAACCTGGGACTAAGTTATGGTTTTTTTTGTTTGTTTTGCTTGCCTTTTCCTTTGCGTTTGTGGGTGCGGATGTCTCTCAAACACCCAGAGCCAAGGCCCTCACTCTAAACTTGAACCCTTCACCTTTGTGTCCCTCTTCTTCCCTTCTTCTGGGACTGGTGGGTGCGGTGGCCAAGAGGCGGCCTTTCCTGAGGATGGAGCAGCTGGGGCAGCTGCGATGGAGCAGCTGCTGTGCCTTGCCCCTCTTTTCTCAATCATTAAAATTCAATTTCAAAATTTCTGTCTTGAACAATTTCCTAAGGAGCCTATGAAGGATGCCAAAAGAGTGGGCCCCTTTTCAAGCGGTCGTGTCTCAGCAGAAGGCAGCCACTGGCCAAGTTGCCCTAGGCTGTGCCCTTCTGGAGCAGTGCAGTGGACAGTGTCTAAAACAGAGGGCTGTGCCCACCTGGACTGAGGGAAGAGGTCTGGCAAAGTCTTAAGGCAGGTCAAGAAGATGGGGAAGGCAGCCAGCTTTTCCGTCATCCACACTGTCGCTGGAGCACAGCCTGGTTGGTCCTGGGGGTGGAGCTCAGAACCAAGTGAGAAGTTCTCACTCTTTAATCTCACAATTCCTCACTTAATTTCTTCACCAGCCTCTCATCCTTGATTCAAAAAAAAAAAAATGTTTGTATATCTGAAAGTTCCCTTCTGCTAAGGAGTTTCCCTTAACAGCTCTTTCTCCTTTGGGTGAAGTCTGCTTCTGGGAAAAGGGGAGAAGACTAAAGTGTTTTGAGAAACAAAATGATAGATGCGCACACATAATGTGGTGTAGGTAGCCGAACTTCATCAGGAGCCTCGAGTAGCCAAGCAAACATTCTTCTGACCCAACCTCAGAGTCTTTTTTCACTCCCTGCTCCAAAACATTAACATGTAATTAGTACCCAAAATGCTTTCCTTAACTAACACTCATTGGAACCTATGGAAAGGATATAACATTTCTTTGAAATTCTAGATGGGAGTTAAGGACTACCTGACTCCTATTGCCTTCACCTCTTAATCATACATAACTGTCTTCCTAATTTACCAGCCTCCTTCCCTATAAAAACCCCTCAGCATACCTCTTACTTTTTCTCTACCCCTTACTCTTTTTCCCTCTGGGGCCCTGAGCCAGATTCTCAGAATTAAATCATGATCTTCTCCCAAATGCCATAACAAGTTAGAAGGGGAGTTTGGGGATTGCAATGAAAATACATGATATAGAAAGTAAATTTTATAGTTGAATGCAGTTGACAAATGGCAGTTTGGGGTATCAGCAATGAATTCCCCATTTTTCTACAGGCCTCTTTTTATTTCATTTTTAGAATCCACTGATCCTAATAAAAACAAGTTAAAACTGAACTAAATTAGAGAAATATTAAAGAAAGACCAGATTAAGCCCTTTCTGGACTGGCAGCGATCAAGTCTTACATAGCTCATGGTTATTTGGATAGACTTTCATACCACTGGAAGCTTAGACTAACACCAAAAGTCCTGCTTCTCAGTATTTAATTATAAACCTGGCAGAGTGCGACTCTGTACCAATTAAAAGAAAATCAATCAGTGCCTGTTAGCCATAACAAATCAATAAAAACAATTAGCCGGAGAAATAATATTAACAACATACCCTTGTTACCAAAGTTTCTGAGAATTTTGAAGCTTCCTACAGCACATATTATCATATTGTTTCACTACCTGATTTTGTGGAACTTCTGCTTGTGTGGTACCTAAAGTTGTTTCCTGGAAGTGTAACTTGAATGAGTTTTACAATCATTTTATACCATAGCTCCAGAATAACTCTGTCTTCAAGGCTCTGAATAGGTCTACTGGTATGGGCTTTTAATATCCTTTCTGCCAGTGAGGAGGCCACAGGTTGTAGTGGAGAACTTACTAGACTAGAAGTGCTGAGCAAGCTTTAAGTTCCAGTTGAGGCATGTACCTAACAATGTGTAAGGAAGGAAGTTTATGTTCCTGGCTTCATATTTTGCATACGTAAAGGAAAGAGATAGGACCAGATAATCTCTTAAATCCCTCCCAATCCCTCAATTCTGTAGTTCTATAACAAACTGGTGAATTTTCAACATAAGAGAAGACCCAGGTCTATGGATCTTCTAAATATCTATTTCATTGTCCTTTTAGTAGAAATTTATGCAGAAAGCTGACAAATGATTTTTGGTCTTTTCCTGGGAGAGATCCTAACTTTGACTTGAGGGAACCAAACTAAGAGACTTGGCACTCTTTTCTTACATACAAATGAACCAGTGTCTTATGCTTCAACTTCTTTTCCTTTTCAGATCCAACTTAGAAATAATGTTTCACTCAAGATAAGGTTTGTAGTTTAGGAGATTCTGGTCTGGCTTGCCTCACTTTAAGACTTCTATCGTCTCTTTTCAAAACCTGAGGAGGACCTCATTTCCTGTTTGATAGTTCTTCATGCTTTGCCAGCCTCCGGGTCTTTAAGGAAGCTTGCCAAGAGCTCCCGTCTGGGGAGGACAGTCTGAGTTCATCATAGAGAATGAGCTGGCACCACAGTTGTAGTGACTCACCAACCTCATTGCCCCCTTTGCAATGGCAAGAACCACACTATCTAATTGAAAGACCTGTGTTTTAGCAAAGTGCAATTGGATCACATGGCAAAATCATCTCAAAATACATCTCCAGTCTTTCCTTTCACTGGATGTTTTAACACAAGACAAGAAAGGAAATTACATTCTGAATTATATTTTCGGTTCTTTTTTTTTTAAATTAAGATTAATTAACAGATACTTGGTTTTATGTCCATTCTGTTCTAAGAATTTAGTGGTGATTACAAAGCAATGAAAATAGGTCACAGCAAAATGAACATTCAAGATTAGGTTAAAACATTCCTCTGAAATTTCAGTATTCATTTCTGGAGTGTCAGTTACTACATTTCTGTAATTCATCATTTTTTCTTTCTTGGCTTAGAGTCAAGATGAGAAATGATATTCAGACCAAAGACATTGTTTTGTTACGTACCCACCGCTTTTTAAAATGCAAACCCACCCTCTCCTCACCAATGCTTAATCATTTGTGTGTGCTTATGTTCACACACAGACACACCCACACATGCAGAGTTGCTGGAGGAAGTCCTTTCAAGACTTCCAGGACCTGGATCATGTAAGAGGCAGATGAGAAAATTAAAGGAGGGCCAGAGAAATAGCAACACTAAGAGTCCATTATTTCACTTTACAAAAAGTCATTAAACAGTACACAGGCATTTTTTTTTAAAGCAAGTATTATTATAATTAAATAATATCATACTTCTAAATTATTATGATTCTTATCTAATTTCAAGTCACATATAGGAGCCATTTAAAAGTATTTTGCATTACAATCTGTCACCAAAAATCAACTAGTAGAGTTTTATAATGTGCATAGGTTTACCCCATGGGGAATTAAATTTTAATTCATGAGTCTTTCCATTGTTGTGGAACTTTAGGACAAGATAGCATTTGGTATTAACATAGAAGAATATTCTATGGCTTTTTTTTCACTTTAAATTGCTCTGAAAGAAACTGCACCTTGATTTTTTTCCTCCTAGTATTCTTTTGTTATGTTAGAGTATTTTCACGACATTGTTTTTAATGTAAACATTATTTTATTAAGTCACTTGGTAAAAAATTTTTTAAACTATATAATAATGGCCCCTTGTTTTTCTCCTTTTATTATTTCAAGCAAAAATGGACACTTTTCTCTCAGGAAAAAAAGTATCGAGTATGTTTTTGACCCAAAAATGATTATTTAGTTACAGTATTTTTCCCCTACTAAATTAGCATTTATGGTAGATCTTATTTCAAAGCTGATTATTCTCAAAGAAAAGCAGAGAGGTATCAGAATTTCCAAGTAAATTAGGTTGTTTAAGACGTATTTTAATACATTATTCAAATTGTTGTCAGATATTGGTTTAAAAAAAAAAAAAAAAAGCAGTATCTGTTCCAAATGTGAATTTGGTTTTTGAAAGACCTTACAAATTCCAATTTCTTTAGGACAGCAGAGGAGATTAAAGTCATAGACAATTTAGAGCTACTTCAGTTTTTTTTTTTTTAACTTTAACTGTGATAGGCATTTCTGCAAGGTAGGTTTTAACATATTTTTTTCCTAATTTTTTTTTTTCCCTCCTTTCAGTAAGAAGGATAAGCTTTTAGAGTACCCAGTCACCGTGGTAACTGCCAAAAAAATTCTCCTGAAGTTTGAAGAGGTCAGCTAGCAGGGTCAACAACTCTGGCCTCTCTCTGAGCTCGGTCTAGCATGCCCCAGCCTGCAGTTGGAGTGTCAGGCCAGATCTGACCCTGGGAGGTGGACTATTCCGGCTCTGATATAAATTTTTTGAGTCAGTTCATGGCCTGGACTCTCCAGGTGGCCTCCAAAATCGATTTTGACCCCCTGACCCTGTCTCATGGAGGCATAGCCTCCACCCTAAGTAAGGATTTAGCCAGGAGTGACAGCTTTCCACTGAGTGTTATTGGGGACAATATAAACAGTTTGGAAAGCAAGTAAGGAGGTGTGAGTGCTAGAAATCATTAAAAGCACATTAAAAAACAATTAAAATTTTTTTCTTTGCTTAAAAAGAAGTTTAAAATGTGTATTTCTTATATAATTCCTATGTGATTTGTAAGATTTTTTAAATCAAAGAAGAGGTTTGAATATAAATACTCAAGAAACCACACATCTTCATCCTTTTATATAGTTTGTTACAAATATGCAAGTAAGATAGCCTGACTTGCAACAAAATAGGTACAGCAGGGATGTTACAAGTAGGGAAAAGGGAAGCTAGTTGTTAAAATACATTAATAGATAAAGAATTTCAAGTATTTTATTTTTTTCAAGTATTTTAAATATTACATTTCATGTGCTTGTGTCTTGAACTGTTTAAAATGTGAAAATATGGAATCTTAAAAAGAAATAACCACCACCTGAATGAAGATAAACTTGCGCTTCACTTTAAGTGCCTTGCTACTTTGTAAAACAAATAGCCAATACATTCATTTGGATATAAATGAGATAAAAATTATCAGTAGGGAAAGACAGATCTTATAGAGCTAAAGAGGAGAAAACAATAAATTAGTAGTGTCTCTGAATTAACTTTAAGTGTTTTCAATAGTTTAAGATATCAGAAGCTTGGAAAATAATGTTTGTAAATCATCAGTGATTCTTTTTCCTTCTTCTTCTTCTTTTTTTTTTTCCCCCAGGATGCCACCCTGAAAGTTTTATTTTCTCCAGGAAAGTAGAGTTCTCTCTGAGAGCTCTAGCCTGTGAACTCAGTATGTAAATGTGGTCATCAAGCAAGACGGAACTGCGAATAGGGAAGATTTTGAATGTTTCTCTTTCTTAAAATCCTTCACAATATTCCTTCTTCCACTGGTACTTTGCTCAAAGTTTCCCCCATTTCCCAGCTCTGATGAAATGTCTCTAAAGCAGCCCTGCAGTAGCTAAACTGATTGTACTGTGAAGTTGTTGAGATGGCATTTCATCCAAATCCTTTGTAAAAATTAGATTTTAAGTAGGGGTGAATGTCTTTTTGGGGAGAGGGGACAAGGGAGAGTGGAAGAAGAGGGGGAAGGGACTGAGCAGTTTATACACATATATACTCTTTGTGTTTGAAGGCCTCTGTGTCTTGGCTTCTCACTATGTTAAATCCCTATTATAAAACTTATCTTCACAAAGCCTATTATAGTATTCTGAGAACAAATTGGACCATGAATAACTTAGTTGGAAGTGCAGATTATTTTCTACTCAGGGAAAGTTAGAGATGACAACAGCTTAGCTAAAAGAATAGTGATTAATCTTAAATAGATGGATTTCAAAGTTTCACTCTTGATGAAGAATACCTTTTATATTTCCCCTCTTCAGACTCATGTTTCCACTTTCTTTGTATTAAGAATTGTCCTAGTGATTACATTGTCCACCTAATACAGCATGGCTCTAACTGTAGATCCTTTTCTTACAGGTTGTTCATCTGTCTGAGAGGTGACCAGAAAGACACTCTACTTCCTATTGGTTAAATGTATGTTTTCGAAGTGGTACCCATGCTTAGACATCAAACTCACTGTTAGGAATATTTGCATAAATCATAATTTCTCAACTAGATAAAATTATTACTTCAAAACATCTTAGGGGCTTCCCTGGTGGCGCAGTGGTTGAGAGTCCACCTGCCGATGCAGGGGACACAGGTTTGTGACCCGGTCCGGGAAGATCCCACATGCCGCGGAGAGTCTGGGCCCATGAGCCATGGCCGCTGAGCCTGCGCGTCCGGAGCCTGTGCCCCGCAACGGGAGAGGCCACAACAGTGAGAGGCCCGCGTACCGCAAAAAAAAAAAAAAAAAAAAAAAAATCTTAAATTTGTTTAATGCCCTATAGCTTACAAAGCACTTCTCGGTTCATAATTTTGTTTGATCCTTAGAATAATGTTATGAAATAAATATCATTAATGCCATTTTACCAAGGAAGAAGCTGAGTCATTGGCATACTGTGATCCAGCTGATAGATGGAAGAACTGGGATACTAACTCAGATTTTATAGTTTCTCTTTCAAATGATTAAACTATAGCAATAGGTTTTTAAATTTTTTATGTGTTCTATATCCCTGAAAAATCAAGATTTTGTACTAAAGAGCAAAGTTTTTGTATTTCACAAAAAAGTTAAAAGACACTATTTTAAAAATTCTATTCATTTAGAAGTGAATTTTGCTAATTATTGTTTTCCTTTGTTTGTGTGTGTCTATCTGTCTATCTATCTATCAATCAATGGTCTTTCAGAGTTAATCTCTAAAAGTCAAACAGGGGCAGCCCTCTATAAATTAAATAACTACCTGGAATTTTTTAAATGTACATGAAAACCATGAATAATACTATAGGTGAGGTTTCCCTTCTAGTGGTTTTTGTTTTTGTTTTGTTTTTTAGCTCTATTGAGTTATAAGTGACAAATAAAATTGTAAGATATTTAAAATGTACATCATGATGATTTGATACAAGCATACATTGCGAAAGGATTCCTCCCATCTAGTTAACACATGCATCACCTATGTATTTATCTTTTTTTTTTTTGAGGAAAACATTTAAGTTCTACTCTCTTAACAAACTTCAATTATTCAATAGTCTTATCAACTATAGTCACCATGTTATACATTAAATTTACAGACCTTTTTCATCTTATAGCTGAAAGTTTGTACCCTTTTATCAACCTCTCTCTAATTCCCTCACTCCCCAGCTCTGCCTTTAGTGTTGATAGACTGGTATCTTTTGATATCTTAGCAAGTCTGGATAAACAAAGTTGTGAAGGGCTACTTTTTGTTTCTCTTGGATTTTTACTTTCCATGTTTAAGAAAAGTTTACAAACTACTCTAGGAATGATAAATAAAAGGTTTAGTTAACCTGATATTGATGTAACCTATCTAAACATATAGGAATCAAGAAATACAAAAGGATTACACCATGTGATTCTAATTAGGTTTTTAATTATATTGTCTTAATTATGTAATGTAGGTGTGTGGATGTTAATATGGAAATTTTTTTTTATTTCTTAAATTGTATATACCTAACTTAGTCATTTTATGTATACTTAAATCAAGGCCTTTGCCCCTGAATTTTGCTAGCAGCCAGGCAAATCCTGTCAAACTTTTTAGGATTAGAAAAAAATGAAATAGTGTCCAGAAAAGGAAAAGCAACAGTTCTGGTTGAATGCTGCATATTGTGTATCAATAATGACATACATATACTGTAACCTTTTTTGTGCCAAGGTTTTTCAATTAAAACATGACATTAGACTGAGAATTGTTTATTTTGATTTGGAAATAGATGTTCAAGCCCCCAAAGTCAAACTTCTAGTGTTTTCTCTACAATTTGCAAATTAAGAAATGCAAAAATAAAAACTCTCATATTAACATTGATATGTTTGCTTAGATGTCCTTTGAAATTTTTGTTTTGTATATTACCAATCTCATTCATTTTGTTCATGTCTGTCTTTAACAGCTACCACTGTCCAAAACAGTTTTTTTCCTTTTCTTCCTCCCTTCCTTGCCCACTTCTTCCCTTCCTTTTTTTTTTTTGCGGTACGTGGGCCTCTCACTGTTGTGGCCTCTCCCATTGCGGAGCACAGGCTCCGGACGCACAGGCTCAGCGGCCATGGCTCACAGGCCCAGCCACTCTGCAGCATGTGGGATCTTCCCGGACCGGGGCATGAACCCGTGTCCCCTGCATCGGCAGGCGGACTCTCAACCACTGCGCCACCAGGGAAGCCCCCTTCTTTCTTCTTGTCTTCTTGTCTTCTTTTACCTCCCTCCTTCCCTCTTTTCTGCCTTCCCTCCTTCTTGTGTTACTCATCAGTTTCTAGGTAGTTTTTTTAATGTAGGGCAGCTTAGGTTAAGGGGCTTATATAATGCAGTGTATTATGCCAGGTGGGTATTTGGCACATCATGACCCTCACTACAGTTTAATGTACAAGTCAGAGAACATAAGCACAATATCAAGAGTTCTCTGACAACCAAAACCAACTCCTAGGGATCAACTTTTTTTTTTTTAAGATTTTTTTTTTTGATGTGGACCATTTTTAAAGTCTTTATTGAATTTGTTCCAATATTGCTTCTGTTTTATGTTTTTTGGTCTTTTGCTGTGAGGCATGTGGGATCTTAGCTCCCAGCCAGGGATCAAACCTGCACCCCCTGCACCGGAATGCGAAGTCTTAACCACTGGACCGCCAGGGAAGTCCTGGGATCAACTTCTAATGTTATAGATTCGAGCGATGTCCCTCTTGCTGTCTTTATAGTATTTCTAAGTCACCTAAGCTATTGGTTAGTTTTTTTTTTTTTTAATTAATTAATTTATTTTTTTGTCTGCGTTGGGTCTATGTTGTTGTGCGCAGGCCTTCTCCAGTTGCAGCGAGGGGTGGGGGCCACTCCTCGCTGCGGTGCGTGGGTTTCTCATTGCGGTGGCTTCTCTTGTTGTGGAGTATGGGCTCTAGGCGCGCAGGCTTCAGTAGTTGTGGCACACGGACTTAGTTGCTCTGTGGCATGTGGGATCTTCCCGGACCAGGGCTCAAACCCGTGTCCCCTGCACTGGCAGGCAGATTCCCAACCACTGCGCCATCAGGGAAATCCCTACTGGTTAGTTTTCATGTAAACGTCTCATGTTGCAAAAGAGGAAGATGAAGAAAGAGGAGGAGGAGAATTATTTTAGGAATCCAAAAAGAAATTTTGTCAATTGCTACATAAAATTTGCTTGTAAGTACATAAAAGCACCACACTAACATTGGGAAGCATAAATAAAGATCAGAGATTCCTCATTTTTCTTTTAAATTGCTCCTGCCCAATACACTGTGGTATCAAAGATATGTTTTCTTTCTTTCTTTCCTCCTCTCTCTCTCTCTCTGCCCCCCCTCCTGAAGCTGTTATCAATCTGGGCAAATTAATGTAATTTGGGAAAAATAGGATTTTCTTTTAAATGGTACAAACATTTTTCCTAATGAGGTTTTTAACCAAGTCAACCAGGCACAGAAATGTTCTGTATTCTTCTGAAAGGAATATTATATATCTATGTAGTAGAAGATCACAATGTATAGTGAAAATTCAGTCAATTATTTGCATATTATAATATCAGATTTTTCTCTCTCAATATTGTGAATATATCTCATATAATTGACTGCTAATAGATACAATTCCTGATTATGGAACTTAACTAGAGAAACCTGTTTATGTTGAGTATTGTTGAGTGTCTACTATCCACTGAATAAGCATAACTGACTACCTCTATAGTAGGTATACGGTATTCCTTCAAGTTATCCAAAGATGAAGAGACTAAATCCTTGCCATCATGGAATTTTGTGGAAGTAAAGATTAGAATTTAAAAATATAAAAAAAGCTCAGGGGCTTCCCTGGTTGGCGCAGTGGTTGAGAGTCCGCCTGCCGATGCAGGGGACGCGGGTTCGTGCCCCGGTCTGGGAGGATCCCACGTGCCGCGGAGCGGCTGGGCCCATGAGCCATGGCCGCTGAGAATAAGTTATGGTAAAAGTATGAACAAACAGCTATGAAAATATGGAGTAGCCTGGATAAGCTTGATGGAGAACATGGGCCCTGAAGAGTGGGTAGGACTGTGATAGACAGATATGAGACCATATTCTAGGTAGAGGGGAAAGGTAGAGAAGCAAGATTGTACAGTGTGCCATAGAAAATTATTTAATGGATTTAAAATAAAGTTTCTAGAACAACACAAAATGAGGCTGAACATTATCTGTTTTAATGGGCCATTCTATACTTTATTCATTCAGTAAATACTGTCATCATTAGTGCCATGAAAACATTTTACTAGTAATAAAAACATTTAAAGAGAGTTAAAATTTAGTGATGAGGATTAAGTGTGAGAAATCTAGCACTTCTCATACTAGCTTACTCCTGGATCTGGGTGTCTCTGTGTTCCTCAGTATCCTCATCTGGATGTCTATTTCTCATATTTTTTTTTTTTTTTTTTTGCGGTACGCGGACCTCTCACTGCTGTGGCCTCTCCCGTTGCGGAGCACAGGCTCCGGACGCGCAGGCCCAGCGGCCACGGCTCACGGGCACAGCTGCTCCGCGGCATGTGGGATCCTCCCGGACCGAGGCACGAACCCATGTCCCCTGCATCGGCAGGCGGACTCTCAACCACTGCGCCACCAGGGAAGCCCTATTTCTCATATTTGTGAAATAACATTTCAATTATTAAATTGAGGACTTGTATGGAAAATCAATCATTCTTTTTCAAAGATATTTCATGGGGCACTTCTTATGTGCCACTTGCTCTCAGAGTTCCATTATAGAGTTACAAATAAACATTGCATCTTAAAATGTATTGTTTTTAAGTGAATGAATCTTCAGCTTAAGAGAGGAAAAAAATCATTTTTTAAATTCTGCCATTCAGAAGTTCTACATTCATGCTTATGCAAGTGAATGAAAGTTTAGAAATACATTTAAATATGTTTAAAAGGCTACAGAGATATCTTGCAATCAGGAAGTATCAGCCAATTGTATGAACAACCTCAAAATCTTTGATAAAAAGATATTAAATGCAAGGAAGCAGGGAATAAAGACACACTAAATACATTCTAGCAACATCATACTCATCCTGTAATAATCAAAATAGTAAACTAATACAAATGTTTTTGGTAATGTAATGCACAAGAATCCAGGAATGGATTGTTTGTTATAACTGTCAATCTTCCTAATTAGAAATCCAGGCCCAAGAAATATTTTACAGGGGAAATGTAAACACCAAATTAGAATAAAATATGAGGCAAATACTGTGGATGGATATGAGAGTTTGTGAGGGTAAAAGAAACAATATCTGTGGCTGGTTGATTAAGTTGGATAAAGCACTGGTTAATTGTCCAGAATCATATATTTAATTTCAATTTAACTTTGCCCTGCTACATAGCCGCAAATTATAGCCCTGCTCTAACAGAAGCCTTCACATATAAGCTCCTTTCAGTCAGTAAACAAAACTTTTGAGTTTTGAGGAGACAAAGTGCTATGTAGGTGCTGTTGAAAGAAAAAGGTTTTGCAATTTAAGAGGAAAAGGTGTCATACACCCCGCCCTCAAAGTTACAAGCAATATTCATGTTCAAGGCCCCACCCAAAGTAAATTATTGACATTGCTTTTAATAACCGCTTAAGGACCACTTGTTTGTAAAGCTTTTCCTTTATAATTACTGCATCTCTATATCATATGTCCCAGTACTCTACTTCTAAACTTGACTATGGCATAGTAAACAATACAAAAGTTTATAGAAGTGAAAGTGATGTGTAGAATAAAAAGTGAAAGTGCCCTTTGTCACTTCTCCAAAAATGTGTATCTTCCAGATCTCAGATAGAAAGATGGATGGATGATGGATGGATGGATGGGTGGATGGATTGATGAGTGGATGGATGGAAAGATAGACAGATAGATGATAGGGAGCTGATAGGTTGTTAGATAGACAGAAAGGCAGACAGATAGGTAATAGTGAAGAACATAGACTCTGGATCTAGACAGTCATGGGTTGGGTCCCAGCTTTACTACTCACCACATGTATCATCTCATCTGAGTTTTCTCATCTATAAAAGTGAGGATGACAACAGTACAATCGCATTGGGTTATTGTAAGGATTGCGTTTATATGGGAACAGTTTAGAGCAGTGCTTGGCACACAGCAAGCATTTTATATAGGTTAACTACTCATCATTATGACCACATATATATCCTGACTTTTTTTTTAAACAAATGAGGTTTTATTATGTGTTTTTCTCACTTCATAATATGTCAGGGAAAACATTCTTATAACACAGATCGACCTGTTTCACTCTTTGTAACTGCTGCCTAGTATCTCACAGTAGGGTTGGATCAAAATTTCTTTAACCATTCTCCTATTGATGGCTATTTTGGTTGTTTCCAGGGGTTTCTGCTTCAAAGCCACTACTAATATCTTGTCCTTGAGTATAAAACAAGGGATGCAGACGGGGCAGGCGTATAAGGTATCCCCATTTTATAAATGACCAAAATGAGGCTCAGAGAAGTTTAACAAGCTGCCTAAGGTCAAATGGCTAATAAGTAACAGAGTTCAGAGGAGAACTAGTTTAACACAGTTTCACACTGTCCTACCTCAACATTTCCCATTTGATTTACAATAGCTTCACAAACACAGTGGTCCTTATGTCACAATAAGACATTTCTGCTTTCTGAAACAAGCACCAGGCAGCTACAAGTTACTGTGCTGACAAAGTGGGCATGAGTAGGAGATATAAGGGAATATGCTAAAAGACTGAATAAAATAATAAACCTGGCCATGTCCTAAGTACTAAAGGTAATATTAAATTTATGGCACTAATCTTAAAGGCTTAAATGGTTTGAAATCAGGATAAATAAAATATGGTGGTGGGAGGGAGAGTAGAGAGGATGACTTGCTATTTGACGATTCGGAAGAATATTATTGGGTTGGCCAAAAAGTTCGTTTGGGTTTTTTCTGTAAGATCTTATGGAAAACCCGGACGAACGTTTTCGCCAACACAGTATTTGAAAAACTGCCGCATTTAATTCTAGTCTTCCCAGATGGTACACCCTTGATTAACTCTGATCTGGCGTTATTACGACTGATACTTATACCCCCCCATATCCAAACTCTGTAACCTATCACACTCTATTAAATAATATTAAGATAATCAAACCTTCATTAACTACAAGTACATGTAAAAGCCAATTAAATTGACTTTAAATTATTGTGATCTTAGAACATATAGTCCATTTATAATACAATGAAGCCTTAGCCAAGTATAGTTCTCTCTCACACAAGAGACTATTGTACAATGACTTCAAAGTGTACAGGGCTCGTTGTGGAAATACCCTTCTTATAACCCACATTTCTAATTCCAGCAGTATTTAACTTTAGAATTTTATTCTCAGCTAGGTCATTCAATGTCTTTAGGATTGGGGGAATGACTTCTCCAAGTTGAAGTTTTTTCCTATATAAAACAGAGTCAGTGTGTTTATTTTCTTGGGAAATAGGTGAATTCATTTTGTTGATGTTTATCTGAAAGTTTGAGAAAGCCTCAGAGATGCCAGTTGTGATCTTTTACTGCAAGGGGAGCAATGCCAAAATTTAGAAATGTGAAGGACGTAGGGTGACTTATAGCAGAGAATGGGAAAAAAATGAAGCACCATGGCCTTTTCCAGATATATTTCTTAGACAGCACGGTGTCAGTTTATCAGTCTGTTATTTACCTTCTGCCTCTGTTTCTGAATTGTGATAATGTGTAAGAAGCTTACAAAAATACTTATCAAAATCAGTAGGGTACAATGCAACAATTTAACTCCTAATGACAGCCACCTCTAACTATGAATGACATATAATAAATTATGTTTGAACTGGATTTTCAGCTGCAGATCCTTATTCTGCCACCCAGACAGCCCTATAAAGTTGCACTTGTGGCCTTAATCCCACTTGGATGTGTGCCCTACTGCCTCTACTTTCCATCATTCTGGTGCTTTAGTCTTCTTGAATAAGTGAACAATCTTTGTTTCTGTACCTTATTAGGCCAAAGACCATAACAGCTAGTGATGGCATCGGCAGGCCCTGCGGGCAGGATTCTCTGCAGACCCAGCCAACCTCCAACAAACCCCTTTTTATACTCCTGTTTCTAGGAAGAATTATGATGGCGGTGCCCTGCTGTTGATCAGTCAAATCTGTGGTAGGCCTAGAGATAAGTCCTGTAAGTGTGGTGTACTGTAAAACAGCGGCTCCCATTCATTAGTAGCTTGTGTGTAATAAACCACCAAAAAAGGGGGGTGGATTGGGGAGGCAGCTGCAGTGTGCAAGAGCAAACAACGCATCTCATTCTTGGGAGCCAAAACTTTGTAATTTGCTACTGGGCAACCTGCTCTCGCTGACATTCTTTCTGATAACATACTAGTGCCCTATCTGTATTTACAGCTTGAGTACTAAGCCAAAAGATTCTATTTGGTAACTACGTATACATGTTATAACAGACTGTTATTAAGGAAGAGATGAAAAATACTATCAAATTGCTTCTGGCGAACAAAATGACTGGATTCAAGGGACATTTTCCTCTACCAGCTGATAACCTGAAAGACATTTATATTAGCCATTGTCTCACAGTACTAGTTTTATAAGGATGATATTTCAAGAGATACCAGCTGAAACACACAGAAGGAATATCCCCTGGGAATGAGTTATGCTTCTTCAGTAATATATTTTTTAGACACAAAAGTGTTCATCGAATAGAAAGCTATTTGGGGGTTGCTTGTCTTTTTAAAAAGACAATAATTGATTGATTTTTAAAAAAAATCAATAACAGTATAAACAAAATTTTATTTTTTTGGTTAACTGTCTAAAAACAGTGCTTTGCAACAGTACTACAAATGACTCATCTGCCTAAACCGAAATATAGGAGGCAGTTTAATTGTGAAAGGATGACGATATACCTGTTGGGGAAGAAAAGGGAAAAAACTATCAATAAGCCCTTTTAATTCAGGATGGGTTAACCTAATAAAAGGGAGACATACTTGAATTTGCTCACGACTACTTAATGAGAAGATGAAAAAGTGCTGCAGTTTCTGTAATAAACTCTTTCATTTTACCTCCAAAGCAGGTGCATGGCATTGTGATATCAACACTGTACTAGTTCCTCATCAGCCCCCCACTGCTCTGCCAAATAGGAATGGAAGACTGTACATTCTAGGCATTTTTTTTCTTTAACACTCCGAACCCAGGGTCAGGAGAGTGGCTATGGCAGAGTGGAAGGCATGCCAGTTGTTTTGGAATTCTTGCAGGTGTTTAAAAAGCAAAGATTCTTTTCAGAGGCACATCTGCATTTGTCATATGCCATTTGTGCTAAAGCCTGTGGTGTTTTTGTTTGCCGGTTTGACAGATTGACATGTAATGGCCAGGACCGTTGGGCGGCTGCTCCCAACAAAGTCATTCTGATAGCTAGAGTTCTCTAGAAATCAACTCGCCCGAATTACCCATGATTTTTCTCCGCCCTTCAAAGGAAAATGCGTTGTTCTAATGTTCTTTCGGCTTTATGTTTGCTTTCACAATTCTTTTTCCTTTTTTTTTTTCTTTCTGGTTTCATTGTTTTAAATTCTAAATTGAGATGAAATAGGGATTTTGATGGGATAATAACATCTACAAAGAGTTTTCAAAATCAACCAGTCGTTAACATTTACTTAGAAGAGGTTAAAGAGATTTGTGGAGTTTAAATAAATACTGGGATATAATAAATTTAAAAAATTAAGAGAACATATCTGTGTCAGTGATGGATAAGGGAACCTAATAGAGGCAAAAATGGCAACTTTTGAACTCTTTAACATTTTTAAACACTAAAATAAAACTACTTTTGAAAACTTCTTTCCTTTTACATATTAGTGAACAATATACCTGAATTTATATGTAAGCATGTGTCTTATCAACCATGTTACCACGAAGCCAAGTAAATATGTGTGAAAGCAAACTTTAGTATGGTGTCTTTTGTTGACAAAGTTAAATCAGATATCCTTATTAATATTCTCCATACATAGGTGGTGTCTCACGGAATTAGGAGTTCAGAGCTCATGCTTCAAGTATTAACTTTACCGTTGATGTAAGTTTCTGAATTCATTAAACTGTGGTAGGCCTTCACCCTGTCACCCTATTTGGAAAATATAAACTAACAAAGGATTACCAAGTGTTAATCAAGCGAATGCAAAATGTCATAAACATGTTCATAGCACCCCTTTAACATTTACTCCATTGACCTAAACATTTCCTGGACATACATCTTAACTTACCTACATAATACCACTTTACTGGAAAGGACCATTCCTTTTGACAAAGCATCTCAATTTGGGTGTCTTATTTGTCAGTTTACTCTCAGCTCCACAGATCTATCTGCATAATCAAGTTTCCATGGAGTCCTGCACTGGAGAAAGAGGAAAGGCAAAACAAAACAAAATTAGAACTGGCGAAGGGAAACTAGAAACAGCACATTGCCATGGTTTGGGTGAGAGATTATTAAAAACCAGAAGCCACTGGCTAAACTATAAAATGGAAAAATGGCAGCTGTTTTTCCTCTTATATTAACAAGCTAAGTTCTAGATATTTGAAAAGTTTTAATTACATTAATTTCATTTACTAATTTTTTTTTTTAACTTTCTGAAATAAGGATTTCTTTCCTGTTACCTCAGTAGGGACCTGGGCTAAAGGAAGTAGGAATTAAATAAACTCAGGTCTCTACAGTTTGCAGTTAGGTTGCCAGATGTGGAGAATAAAAAATAGGACAATCAGCTAAATTTGAATTCTAGATGAACAACAAATATATTTTTTAGTATAATATTGCATGGGACATACTTATACTAAAAATATTTGTTGTTCATCTGATATTAAAATTTAACTGGGTGTCCTGTTTTTCATCTGGCAATGGTATTTGTAGCAGAGCTTGAGTAATGACAAATTCATGATCAGAAACTTCATGGTTTAAAGGGCTTAGGTGTTTTGTTTTTTTTTTTAAATAGGTTTTATTTTTCTGGCGTTCCTAATTTCCTTAAGACTTTCTGTCACCTTTTTAGAGTAATGGGATGAATGATTGGGTACTTGCCCAAATACAACCAGGTGCTTTCCATTTATTATCTTATTTAATCCTCACAGCAACCTGAAGAGGCAGATGATGTTATGCCCATTTTACAGATGAGAAAACCAAGACCCAGAGACATTAAATCATTTTTCTTGAGTTAGACAACTACTAAGCAGGAGAACTAGGATTGAAAACCACGTTTGTCAGATTCCAGAGTTGGGACTTCTCCTTTTAGCTGCACTAGCTTATTAAATGTGAACATTCATTAAAGTCACAAATGATGTAATCAGTTAATTTCAACTCATATTAAACACTGTCACATTGCTAGTCATCTGTGTGTGTGTACGTATTTGCCTTCTCTTTCTTGCTAATCTCAAGGGCAGTGTCAGCATCTCATACTTCTTAGCATCTTCCCTTAGACAATCAGTCATATAATTTTATAATGTCACATTAAAAGAATGTCATATTATTTAAGATAATCAGAAGTTTGTCTTTTGTTTGAACCAAGTGTGTTTTCATTATTATATAAAATTTAGAGCATATTTTCCCAATAGCTTTCACCTAGTACATACTCTCTGACTCAATTTGCCCATTGTTGGTGTATTCTGTGTTGTTGCACTTCCAAAGCTTTACTTGCTGTAAACTACTCACAAACCTAAAAAAAAACCCAAAACACAAAAAACAGCATTTTCCTTGCTAAAATACCAAAATAGAAACAATTATTGCTTCAATAACTTAGATGGGTCAGGGCCATAAAGTATTGAATTTTAGTCTCTTGTCTCCCTGGAAATACTTCAACCCCTGGTTTACCTTTGCCTGTGGTGCCCTGTATGATGTAAATACTATTATACAATGACACCCCTCCCCCAGTCCTTTTATGGTTCTTTGATATTACTTAGAAGGTGATTACATAGCTTCATTTATCTCTTTGAATGCACAGGTTTCATGGTCATTAAAATAATCACAGACTCATCAGTTCTCCCCATGCTTAAATAAGATCAATACAAACCAGAACAAGAGGCTTCAACTCCTCCATTCACCAAGATTTCTCTTTCCCTTCTCCTTTCTTTCATTCGCCCTCTTCCCTCTGCTTCTAATCCTTTCCCTTCTTTCCCACCTTCAACCACAGCGTATAGAAGAATACAATGATTTTTTTAATAGTTCTTTCTGCAACGAGTCAGAACAATTATTCAGTTGTTATCCAAGACATAGTGAAGTGTTGCCTTTATACAACTGGTCAGAGGCAGCTGTAGCAATTTTGGTGTTTGCTAGAGAAAAACAAACCCTGCTGGCCTGGCCTTAAAAACCAGTTCAGCAATGAAATGGTTAATAGGATGAGTAAAGGCTATTTTTAAGTCTGGCTCCCCTCTCTGATACACTCTTGAAAACTCACCCTGTACTGCAGAAATCCTAAATTGCAGTGCCCTGCACCCCACTGAAACTCTTCAGTCTGCTGTAAGTAAGCCTCAGCATGGGCAAGATTGGGGGTGAACAGTTGGAGGAGGGGCTCAAGCCCTGGGCCTTTGTAATGGAGGGGCGCAACACTGAGATCCTGCCGAGAAGGAACACAGAAACCCTCAAGGCCTAGAGAAATAGACCCAGACAAAAGCCCCGTTACATGGTTGCAAATCACCCCACTGCTGTTATTTTATTTACTGTGGTCTGCAGGAGGATTGTTTTCTCTTTGCAAAATTTTTAAGCTTCATGGGCTTTTCTCCTCCACAACAGCGGTCACTTATACCACAGTGCCACATAGAGACAGCCTTCACCTTCAGCTTTCTCAAGGAAAGGCGAAAAAAAAAAAAACTTGCGTAGTCAGGATGCAGTATTTCCAATCTTCCAGTTCTTTTCCAAGGATAAAAGATTGAAGTGCGTGTATTTAAAATATTGACTTATATTGGTTCTATTGGCGTGATTTTGTTCCACGTTTTTCTGGCTTCATTTAATTTTTTTGAAGATGACACCTACATTCAAGCTTTTGGACATAAATTTATTTAGATGTGGGAAGGAAAGAAAAGGCAACACAATTTTGTATTGAATCAATCAGAGATATATAAATGAATAAGCATTTTTTCCCCAGTAAAATAATTTTTTTATTCAGTTTCAGAATTGATAGAAATGTCATCCTATCCCAACGGCAAGACATATGCTATGAGTTTGAGGTTTTTTGTCCGAGGGATAGGAGAGGATGAAGACTGACAGAAACGGTTATTTTAAAATCTAAAGAGAAAGAACTGTCTGTGAGGGCAAGAGTCTTTTTTGTACAAGGTTCTTCGGGTATTTGTAAAAAGGGCTTCTTGCCTCATTGCAGAGGGAGGGAGAGAGGTCTGGGGAGGTAAAAGCAGCTTACTTCTCTGTATAGAAATACACGGTAAACATTTCTCTACAGTTGAGTCAGAGCTGCGAGCTATGCCTTGGGGTAGCTGAGGAGAAGTGAGAGTCTCTTCACAGTAACCAGAGCAGCAGAAGGCTCTTCCACTAAGGCGGCATGTAGTGTCACGCCTAGGAAGCTGAAAGGGGAACTTGCAATAAGTGTGCTCAATTTAAGAAAAATAAAAAAGTGAAATTTTCCAATGACAAATCCACGGAGGTATTTACAAGGTGTTTGAGCAGGTAATTAGCACCCAAACCAGGTTTCAGGAAATAGTTCTGGTCACCTCAAATGAAGAATATATAATGAGCTGAAGAGCTTGATTTTCAATGGATGATTTACCCAGGACAATAGCCCAAACAGAACCGGGTAAAGGGTTTACAAATGGTAACTTGAGAAGCAGTGGGCTTCCTTCCCAGGAGCTTAATTCTGTCCCCTTCTCCTACCCTGTCCCTTCTCTTTAAACTCTCTCCTCTCTTCTTCCATCACTTTCACAAAATACATGCCTAACATAACTTTTCGTGAAAAATTGAACACAGTCCTTAAAAAAAAATTCTGTCAAAGAAACATAGGGAGGGTGCAAAAAATACAGAGTAAATTTGCCTGTTGGCATCTAGACCTAACTAGTTCTGGGTTATTTCAGGCTGAAACTTTTTTTGCTTACTTGCGGAGGCTTATTGTGGAGTCTTTCCTTATCAGAGTTTCTTGCACTGGATAACAAGCAGTGCTGAAAAGATTATCCATTCTTTTCAAAGCCTATTCCAGAAGACTGACAACACGGAGAACCAAAGATGACTATATAAAAAATAGTCCAACATTTCTTAACTGACAACGTTACATGATTTTGTTGATTTAAGAAAGCCTCCTTACCCATAGGCACTATGGTTTGCTCTGCTGCGAGCATTAATATTTCTAGAAAAATAATATCCTCCGCCATAGTAACTCTGGTAGCAAAATGAATAATAGTAGTTAACTTTCACCTACTGGAGCCTCTTTGCATATTGAAAGTTGAATTTTACTTTATTATAATCTAAAATGTTTACGTGATTCTTACTTTGCTCATTTATGGTTAAAGTCCTTCCCATTCTCTAATTGCTTCGGGTATACATTTAAAGCTAAGAGAAGGTAACTTAGACATTCTTTTATAGACAAGGAAATAGGTTCAGAAAGTTCAAATTACTGACCAAGGTCACCCAGTGTCAGAGCTTGGGCCCAAACTAAGATCTCCTAATTCCTAATTTTGACTGTTTTTCCCAGGGCTTTAGACCATCTTCCTATGTGGTTAATAATCTTCGAACACTGCCTAAGAATACCAATTTCTACTGAGGCATGCTCTTTGTCATTAAGTGCTCCAGCAAACTGTTAATTAAGATTGTTTTGAGCTGTTTACCAATTTAAGTGATGTCAGATACTTCTCTTGGATTCTGTTAGCCTCTTGGGAATGGCAGAAAATTCTGTTGATTCTGTTGCCTGTGGTTTGACCATCTGTTCTAAATCATGATTGTGGCTGCCATTTGGAAATCCATAATCCGACACTGTTACTAGAATTGTACATTTAAAATGCATTAAGCTCTTTGTGGGTCACAGGTCCTTCATAAGCTCTCCTTAATTTTATAGGATATCCACAGAGAACGCTAAATTTTGGAGCTGAAGTGTGTTGATTGAAAGAGCAAAGCAGAACCTTTGTTCTCTTTCCCAGCATTGTGGAAGCTGTTTTGTTAAAGAGGTCTGAGATAGAAGATAAAACACTGGGACTTCCCTGGTGGCACAGTGGTTAAAAATCTGCCTGCCAATGCAGGGGACACGGGTTCGAGCCCTGGTCCATGAAGATCCCACATGCCGCGGAGCAGCTAAGTCCATGCGCCACAACTACTGAGCCTGTGCTCTAGAGCCCGAGAGCCACAACTGTTGAGCCCATGTGCCACAGCTACTGAAGTCACATGCCTAGAGCCCGTGCTCCATAACAAGAGAGGCCCGTGCCCCGCAACGAAGAGTAGCCCCCTCTCACAGCAACTAGAGAAAGGCCGCGCACAGCAATGAAGACCCAAAGCAGCCAAAAATAAATAAATAAATAGATTTATTAAAAAAAGAAGATAAAACACTGGAAGGTGCATCTGATGACAAAGCACAAAACAGTCAGGAAGTTTGGCAGTAGGGATGAAGTCCTAGGTATTTCTGGTCATCTTTACAAAGTCCTCCTGCAAGGCACACTAGGTGCTCACGCAGAAAATGATCAACACTTCTCAGTGTGCACAGGACTACAGAAGACTTTCAAGAGGTATTCTGTCTTAAGATAAATGTTTACTTAAAAAAAATCAATTTGGATGCCACACTTTGCACTTTCCAGAGTTAATTCTTAGTACCTTAATGCCCCTAATATCTTCTGTCATTCAGGCTCTTATAACCCTAAAGGTTAAAATTTTTTCTGAAATAATGAGTTAATACACAAAAACCACATAGAACAGTGCCTACTCCATAGTAAGGGCTCTGTAAATGTTTGCCATTATTATTCATGTGTTGATGTATCCTCTACTGAGTGCCTGTTTCAGTCAGTGGAAATACAGTGAAGTTGAGGGTCATGGGTCCTGCGCTTAAGGATTTTATAGTCCCAAGAAGGAAACAGATGGGTAAATTGGTCATAACAGTATGCAGAGATGTTGTAGGGACAGTTAGGCGGGGCAAACAGACTTCCTGGGCCCCACCTACCCAGGTGGCCCAGAAATCTGTATTTTCAAAAAGCTCCTCAGGCAATTCCCAAGTAGCCCTGGAGGGTTTGCCTAATCTAAATTAGGCTGGAGGAAAATTCTGGGAAAGCCTTTCTAGAGGAGCTGATATGAGAACCAGCATCAGGAAGAAGGAAGGATATCCTTGGCTGAAGGAAAATTGCTCAAAGACAGATATGAAAGAGCCTCTGCTGTTTGGAGACCTGTTGGTTAGATGGGTCAGGTTGGAGTGAAGGCCTTGCGGAAAAGGATATATAGGTAGGATGACCATATATATCATTACTCAAACCAGGACCCTTCTGAGAGTGAAACGAGGTGTTATGAATCATTATATGGGGAACAGGAGATGATGCTTAAGGAGCAGCAAGAGCTCTGAAGAGATTCTGAGGGTCCTTCAGAGTGGAACTCTGTAAGTATTGCCCAGGGCAATGGCAACCATTGAAGAATAGGGCAGACTGATGACAAGATCAGGTTTACATTTTAAAGTTTTCCCAGCTGTCTTGACCTTGGAACATTATTCTAAGTGAAATGTGTCAATTTTAAAGAATGGTTCATGTTTCTACAATTTCTTTGAATATGTCATTTAGCTTTAATCTTTATAAGAATCCTAATGTAATGCTGAAAATGTACTTAGCGATTAAAATTAATGTGAAGGTGGCAGTCTGAGGAATCCACAATGCTAATAACTTGTCCTAGAATAACATTATTTCATTTATATAACAATATCATGTTCATTCATTCATTATTTTTTAAACACCTAAGACTAACCATTTACTCCTCTAGGTACTGGGGAAGCAGAGCGAATGAGGTCCCTGCCTTTACGGAGCTTACTTTCTAGCAGAAAAGATAGACAACAATTAAATAAATATGCAATATAATTTCAGGTATTGGTAAGTGTTGAGGAAAAATGCAATCAAGATAAGGGGTTAGGGGCTTGAAGAGTGAATAGTAGGTGGGAAGATGTTATTTTATTTTATTATTATCTTTTAACATCTTTATTGGGGTATAATTGCTTTACAATGTTCTGTTGGTTTCTGCTGTACAAAAAAGTGAATCAGCTATACGTATACATATATCCCCGCAAGATGGTATTTTAATAAACTCTGATAGAGATAGCTTCCTTGAAGGAGTGGCATTGAATGCAGTGAGGGAGTGATCATCTGAGGTTCAAACGAGGAAACAGGAAATGCAAAGGCCCCGAGGTAGGAACAAGCTTGGTGACTTGGAGGAACAGAAAGAAGAACCTCGAACTGCTTTTGGATCAGGCCACTCCCAACTCCATCCCGAGGCCTGCAGGGCTTCACATGATCTGGCCTTTACCTATCTATCCTTCCTCCTATCTGAGTTTTACAGTTTGGGAGGGAGCTGTGGTCTGCAAGTGGAGTGTCCTCAAGGAGGGTAAGGGAATCCTAGCACACCAGATTTCCTTAACCGTACACTCCTAACTCTGTTACTCTGACAGCACTTTTTCAAGAGAAAGAACTCTAACACTACAATCTACTGGCAGAGTGCTTTACAAATACCATTTATTTAAGCCTTGTACAAGCACTATGAGATTGGCAATACTGTCGCCATTTTGCAGGTGAAGAGACTGACTCAGAGAGGTGAAAGAACTTTTCCATGGTTATATTGTATTAAGAGGTGATTTCAGGTCTTTTCTCCACAAAATGTCTGTCAATGCCTTGGAGCCATAAGTCATATTAAATAGGGTATGCCAATGGTATATTCCAGTTAAAAGTCAGTTCCTGACAGAACCTCCAAGGCACAATTTGTGGAATAGCGCTTTCTTTTTTTTCCATGAGGAAATCTCAAAGACTAGGATATAAACCTTGTATATAGTGGAGTACAAAAACAAAACAAAACAAAAACCCACAATAAAGAAGAAAGCCAGGATTCTAATTCTGATGCTGCAACTAGTTAACTCTGTGACCTTGGTATGCCCCTTAGTCCACCTGAGTCAAGTTTCCCGATCTGTAAAATGGGTGTTATAATTTAACTCTAGCTCAGGTACATGTGAAAGTGCTTTGAAAAGGAAAATGATATACACATAAAAGAAATTATTAAATTCCCAGAAATTTATTATAAATATATATATTTGGCTATTAACAAAATGCCCTAGTCAATGATGGGTTCAGTTTCTGAGGTTTGGAATATTAACACACACACATACACACACACAACTATTGGAGTGGTAAATAACTGTAAACTCTCTGTTAGCTAAATGGTAGCTAACACCCTTGAAGGGTGAATGGTATTTTCACCCTTCAGTCTTTTTCATCCATGAACTTTAAAGACTATATTGAGAGGATAAGAAGCTGTTTAGGCTACTGCCAAGTAAGATGAACTGTGGGGTGCCTTCTTTTTAGGCACTAGAAAAAGAACAATTATTTCTGGAAACTAAAAAAAAGACAGAGAAGGAAAGGAAGGAAGACTGCAGGGCAGGTAAGAAAGAGAAATTTCTATTTATGCATGGCCATTTGGCCTTCTGTGGAGTGACAGTTTAATTAGCTGGTTGTGACCAATTGTGGTCTAACCGTGCTATAGTTGGAGGTAGGCATGGAATAGAAGAACCCAACTCCTTAACATCCTTAATCCTAAGGAGCTGTCTATTGAGGCCTGCCTAGCCTGCCTAACAGAGAAGTCTTTAGCTTCTCTAGGCACTTGGCCTCCTGGGTTGAACTTGGTATTGGCCATCACCATTGTCCCTGCAGTTCAGGGAGGAAGGCTGGCTGAGAGTCCAAAAAGTTCATTTAGGAAGAGTGGTTGCAGAGCTGCTGTGGAAATGTCAGTTAACCTAGGGGGTGGCTGTAGCCTTTCAAAACAGGGTCAGTATGGTGTAACCTCTTCTCTAACTTTTCCAGTCACAGTTTTAAACTTTTGTATGGTTTCCTTCCCCAGAAAAGTGTGTTACTGAAAGAAAGGAAAGAAAAATCAAAGTCTTCAAACATGTCCCTGTCAACAGTAATCTTTTAGAACTGAAAAAGGAAGGTTCTACCTTGGAGAGTTTAAATGGAAAGGAAGGAATCTCACTATAATACTTACTATTCAGAAGACTGAGCAAGAAATTAATTATTGTAACATTTTTCTTCTTCAAAATTTCCCCTTCTACCTTAAGATCCCAAATATCTCTTGTGTTTTCAGATAAGGATTAAAGATCTCTCCCCCTGGGACCTAGGGTGGAGGGGGCGGCTGATGATGTAACCAAGAGCATGGGCTCTGAAATCTCATCACCTAGTTTGAATTCTATCTTCTCCCTCCTCGCTCTGTGACCATGGGGAGGTTACTGATTCTCCATGAGACTTAGTATCCCCATCTAGGACATGAGACTATTCATGCCTGTCTATTAATTGGGATTTAATAAGATTTCAATGAGAAAAAAGATGCAAAATCATTAAGATCGCACACTTAGTGAGTTAGTAAGTGTTAATTCCTTTTCCCTTTCTTCATTATTTGGCAAAGCACCCACAATTTTTAGTAAATCTTTCTAAAGGGCAATCAGTAGGAAAGTATTTTGATCTGACATTTGCATGGCTAATCTTCGAAGTTTCCCAATTTTTAGGGTCAAAGGCAACAGGCAGAAGTTTTGTTTTTTAAAGTAATTAATTAATTTTTATTTTTTGGCTGCGTTGGGTCTTCGTTGCTGCGCGCGGGCTTTCTCTAGTTGTGGCGAGCGGGGGCTCCTCTTCATTCCGGTGCACGGGCTTCTCATTGCGGTGGCTTCTCTTGTCGCAGAGCACGGGCTCTAGGCATGCGGGCTTCAGTAGCTGCAGCGCGTGGGCTCAGTAATTGTGGTGCACGGGCTCTAGAGAGCAGGCTCAGTAATAGTGGCGCACGGGCTTAGCTGTTCCACGGCATGTGGGATCTTCCTGGACCAGGGATCGAACCCATGTCCCCTGCACCAGCAAGCAGATTCTTAACCACTGTGCCAGCAGGGAAGTCCCAGAAGTTTTGAATAATAATTCATTAGGCTGCAAACCCCTTAGCATTTGGGAATACTTCTTTCACATTTTTATATAAGGCTATTCATTCAATATTTATTATGTGCTAAGAACTGGTTTTAAGTGATTTATATTTATTCTTTCACTTAATTATCACACACCCTGAAATAAAGGGTTTCTATTTCCATTTTAGAGTGAGAAAACTAAGGCTCAAACTCTTTAAACACTGTACAGCCTCCTTGGAACCTGATGCAAAGGAGATACTCAGTAACTAATTGATGGTCAAGTTAATAAATTGGCCTGTTACACTTGCAGAGCCCTTTCAACTTACACATCCTCTTCACACACTGGACCTTGTTTTATCTTTTTTTTTTTCAGGCAATCAAATCATTCTTCCCTTCTCTTCTGAATTGGGAGGGACCTTATTGCTTTTAGATACAACTTAAGTGTCTTTAAATATTAAGGGTTTTGAACTGAGGAAGAAGGGTTTTCTAGTTCACTCGTTCAGATTGGTAAAGACTTCCAAAGGGAGGAGGGAGAAATTGGCAGGAGCATGCCCAATTCTAAATAGCCAAATCTGCAGCTTACTATGTTCTGTTCCTTGCTAAGAGTGGAAAGCCAAATGACAAGACAAAAGATGAAAGTCAGTTTTGATGTTCAAGTCTGCTTTGGTGTCCTTGTCATCTTGTCATAGATCATTTATATTAACTTAGCATAATTACTTTAATAGTGATGCATATTATAAATAGACTAATCATCCTGAATGTAAACTGTAGAAATTAAACAAATTAAGTGTTTAGCTCAAAGGTTTTTTTTTTTTTTTCCTTCTCTTCTTCTTCTTCCTCTCCTTCTGTGTCTCTTCCTGAACACAGGCAGCCAGAGATTCAGGCCCCCAGATTTCTCTCTGCAGAGTGTACTTTACCTTTTGGATGGGACTTTAAAGACTTTAAACAGCTTGAGACTTATAGTTTGCCACAGGAGCATGTAGCAAATTCCTGTTTCTACTTTTTGAACCAGGAGCTGGAGTATAAGAGCCCTGCGCAGGAAGTCGCAGGTGGTGGGAAAGGGGAAACAAGGTCATTTTCAACCATGTACATTGAGGTTGTACCTTTAAAGTCAATTCTAAATTTAATTGAAAGCCGAGGGCAGAGAAGCCAAGATCGGAGCAACGTGGTGATTTATTCTGAAGCCTGTAAGAAGTCATGCAGCTGAATGTGGGATGAGCTGGAGCTTTAATAAAAATGGCACTGGGGAAGTCAGCGGGAAGAGGCACAAGAATGGAACTGGGTTAGATGAAGGATCTCCAGGCCTAAAAGGGAGCAGGGGTCTGAGAGAGCAGTGTTTGCCCAAACTCTGCTGTTTTTACCATGATGGATGCGCGTAAGTAATCCGCATCAAAAGGAAAAACCAGGATCAGACAGAAGCCACCAAGACTCTTTAGACAGTGAATTTTGCATGAAATCATTAAGGTGCCCAAATTGCAGAAAGGCTATGGAATGAATGGCAATGAGAACTCATCTAATATTATTTCTAGCTGAAATTTAGCTGAAGAAAAATGACACGTACCTTTATTAAAACACTACGGGACTTGACAACAAAGCTCCCACACATTTCTATGGGTGTTATTGTCTACAAAATTATATTGAACCATTGCTACAGAAAATCCGTAACATGTTCTCAGAATCGAATCTTCTCTGTTGACAAATGGTTAAGGAACAAAAACAAACAACAACAACAACAACAAAATCCAAAATGCAAACAAAAAAAAAAAAACCCCAAGCTTGTTAGCAGATGTTATATTAGAATGAGAACTGGACTAGAAATCATACTTCCTGTGTTCTAGGCTCTCTGATCTGAGGGAGGGGCTGGTTGTCCCTCCAGTGGTAGGGACTATATGATCTATACCCTTGACTCTAATTTTTATAGACTCTTTTTTTTAGATCAGCTTCACATCTTATTCAGCATCGGTATTATTATTCATTTTAATCTTACTAAAAACATAGTACATGTTCATTGCAGAAAATGCAAAAAAGAATCATGAAGAAAATAAACATCACTTGTAATCTCACCGTCCAGAGATAACCACTGTTAACATTTTGGTCAATATCACTCTGATTAAGTTAACACTCAAAGGAAGGTTTTACCTCAGAGAACCAGGCACTGCTTCCTGTTGAGGAATGATTGTCACAATCAGAATTTGGATGTGGTAGTGGTGACTCTTTTAAAAGTCTTTTCAAGAATGCTCGCTAACTTTGAGTAAGTCTTTTGCTCATTGCTATCTCTTCTTTCTAGCTCCCTGGTTCGTGATATGGAGATCTGTGCCATCTCAGAGGAAACTACGTGCAAGGCTCTGTCTGGATTCTGTGAATCATGAGCTTGTGATCACCAAGTTTCAAAATTTCCTAGAGGAGTTTTTTGTTTTTTTTAATTAAAAAAATTTTTTTTGGCTGCCCTGCATGGCATTCGGGATCTTAGTTCCCTGACCAGGGATCAAACCCATGCCCCCTACATTAGAAGCACAGAGTCCTAACCACTGGACAGCCAGAGAAGTCCACTAGAGCAGGGGTCCCCAACTCCTGTTAGGAACTGGGTTGCGCTGCAGGAGGTGAGCGAGCGAAGCTTCATCTGCTGCTCCCCACCACTCCCCATGGCTCCCCATAGCTCCCCGTCGCTCCCCACCACTCCCCACCACTCCCCATCACTCCCCGTTGCTCCCCATTGCTCCCCATCGCTCCCTGTCGCTCCCCACAGCTCCCCGTCACTCGCGTTACCGCCTGAACCAACACACCACCCCACCCCTCCCACCGTCCGTGGAAAAATTGTCTTCCACGAAACCAGTCCCTGGTGCCAAAAAGGTTAGGGACCACTGCCCCAGAGGAGCTGAAATATTTATTTGTGTGCGGGTGTTTTTATGTAATATTTGGGTAAGGACTACACAGCAATAACAGAAACCTAAAAATAATTAGTATGTTGGGGTACTGAAATTATGAACAACTTTCTTCTAATTATTTCCCTTATTCTTGTTATCATATTTGTGCAACCAGTGAAAATAGTAAGGAAAAAAGGTGACAATGGAGAGGGGCAGCTGAGGAAGAGGGAGTGGGCAATAGCCAACTCTTTAGAAACAAGCAGTTCTGTAGGTGGCAGACTTTCGAGTTCGAAAACTCACAGTAAAAATGCTTTTGCATTTAAGTTCACTTGGTTAGAAAGTTAAAAGATCTGTGTTCCAATCCCTTTGCTACCTGCTGCTTATTTTCCCTGAGCTTTAATGTCCTCATCCATAAATGGGATCATAACACTGCTCTTACCTACTTTATTTTACAAAGATGTAAAAGGAAAGTTTAAATGAAGTAATTATGTGAAAAAAATGTTATTTAAAGATTCTGAGACGTTGTGTATTGTAATTATATTTGACAATTAGAATTACTTTGATTAGGCATAGAATTTCCAAGTTTCTAAGGGATTATTCTCATGATAATGTTGGTTCTGTTTCAGCTGATGGTGTTTAGTTTCTTTCTCTAGTCAGGGTAAAGCCATGCAAATGTAGGCATGAATTTGGAATCAGATATTATGCGTGTTTGGGACGCCTTGGACAAGTAACTTAGGCTCACTGAGCATCAGTTTCCTGTTCTGTAAAATGGGGATAGTAAGACCTACCTTGCAGGGCTGCTAAAAAATCAGGAATAATACATGTAAAGCACGAAGCACTGAGTTGGCCACACAATAAGTACCCGATCTACGGTGGCTGTTACTGTTATAACAGGATCAGTTTTAAAAATAGTCTCCTTCAGCTCCACTCTCACAGATGATATATAAAAATACAAGGACATGTTGCTTAGAAGATCCTGATACACAGTTATTCCAGTCCTGGGGAAAACTTTCTAACTCAGGAGTCTAGGAGCAAAGCCAATACCTTAGTCTTCTAAGGATTCTGTTTGCTGGTGATTCTGTCTTGAAAAGGCACTTAAACATAGTCAAGACAAAGTTCATCAACAACATGGGACTTGACTCTAAACCATCAGCCTAGAGATAGACTAAAGAAGGTCAAGAACGTGTGCCAGCTTGTATCAGGAGAAATATACACATAGTCAAAAGATTTCTGTCAGCATGTTATGCTTCCGGTTGTTTATTCAAAAACATATCTTGGACACTAATCATGCGTTATCCAGACCTGGGCCAGCTCTGGGGGTGCAAAGCTGAGGGGCATTGTTCACTGTGGTTATTATCAGTTTCAACTTTCAGGTTGGGAGTTAGAGAGACATGGGTTTGAATCCCAGTTTAGCGGCTTAAGTGACCACTGCTTACCAGCTGAGTGACGTCGTGCTGGCTGATCCATCTCGCTGAACATCAGTTTTCACACTGGTAACTTGGATAAAAACAAAGTGTCTGTTTTGTTGACAAAAGAATGAACCGAGAACATGAATGAAAGGGCCTGGGCCAGGAATATATTAGGTCCTCAGAAAATGATGATAGTGGTTGTTGTTAGTAATGATGAGATGCAGGCTTCATCTTTGAGGCATGCTCAGCATAGCAGCAGGGAAAATGTCTATGGATAAAGTCCTGAGTAAAAGCATGTGCTCACAGCGCTTCAGTATTAGGAAGGTATGAGTGATGAAGCCCACGTGAAGAGGACACAATCAGGCGAGGCTTCAAAGAGAAATACTGGAGCCTCATCTTGAAACTGGGGTAGAAATTCTCCAAGAGGAAAGGGAGGGAGGGCAGTCCAGGCAGAGGAGGAAGGACAAGGCGGGCACAAAGTCTGAGACTTGGGCAGGGATGTCATCCCGTGTCTTGAGCATAGCACTGTCACGTGGTTAAGAATGGTGGGAGAGTAGGCGGAAAGGCCGCGCTGTCCACCAAGACGCCACTGGTCTCAGTGTCTTGAGCAGGAGGCAGACAGTGAAGTTGTGCTGGACACCCTCCGTCTGGTCCTCCAGATTCACCCTTTGCTCACCTCCGTCTGCACATGACCTAGGGACTGACTGGCTGTGGACCACATCAACAGGCTCTCTTGCCCTCCAGCTTCCAGTAGGCTTTGGCCAAGGGGCACAGGGAAGAAATCAAAAGGAAGAAGACTAAGATTGGGGTATGTATTCCCCTGATGGAAGATCCCAGCCCCTGTCGGGCAACTTTTTCACACAGCTCTCTCTCCCTGGGATCAGTGAGCCCTCCCTCTCGTGGGGTGAAAGCACCAAGGTATGGGACCATCTCTTATTTTACGAACAGTCCTTTCATTACCTTTCCTTCAGTTACCCAATTTGAGGTACCAAATGTTTCCTGCCAGGCCCTGAACTGATACATAACTTAAATAAGTAATACAATCAATGTGTTTGTGGGGGAGGCTAGGGTAGAGATATCATGGCACTAATGCCGAAAGACATGACGTTCCAGAGCATACGATTTGTGTGAAGAACAATGGCTGGTCTGTGTTGTTGCGGCTGCTAGTCTGGAACCACATGGAGACATGGATAGCTTCTTGGAGAGTGTCCTCAGCCTTGCCTCCAAGCGAGACACTCATGACATAATTGAAGGGCGACACCGTCAAATGATGTTCTCTGTCTCCATGGGTGGACTGACTTCAAGAGGAAGACCTTGAAATAAGCTGTCTCATGTCAAGATTGTTCTTATTAGGATAGCTATGGAGATCAGAAGTGGGAGTGGTTGTGTGTGACCGATGCAGCAGACGTATGAAGAAAGCCCCCTTTTTTGGCCTGCTTTACTTTGTAAGGAATCAACAGAGTTTCTATTCCTCACCCCTGCCCCTCACCTTTTATTCTCTCTACTCCCCCTCCTGCCCATCCTGTGCTCTGAGAAAGACGGGAGGCAACCTGGAGATGGGGAGAGTTTGAATTTTGAAACTCATTTATATATATATATATTTTTTAGATGTTGGGGGTAGGAGTTTATTAATTAAGTTATTTTTGCTGTGTTGGATCTTCGTTTCTGTGCGAGGGCTTTCTCTAGTTGTGGCAAGCGGGGGCCACTCTTCATCATGGTGCACGGGCCTCTCACTATCGCGACCTCTCTTGTTGCGGAGCACAGACTCCAGACGCGCAGGCTCAGTAGTTGTGGCTCACAGGCCTAGTTGCTCCGCGGCACGTGGGATCCTCCCAGACCAGGGCTCGAACCCATATCCCCTGCATTAGCAGGCAGACTCTCAACCACTGTGCCACCAGGGAAGCCCCTCATATGTTTCTTATTACAAGAATTGTAGACAGCAGTGAGGAGGAAGGAGAGATGGGGTGAGAACGTGAGGGAAGAGAGCACTAAGTGACTTTCACTGAGCAGTAATTACAGTGGAGAGTAGAAGACCATTCTCAGACCTCTGAGGCAGAGCTGGAAGCATTTCCTTCAACAATCATCGAGTACTGAGAGCTATGTATGTAGGTCACTGACGGGTTTGGGGAAAGATAAAGTGGAGTGGAGTGGAGGTAGTGTGGGAAGAGGGCTGAGACCTGTACCCGCATATGTAAGTAGATGAAGGAACTGGGGTGGGGTTTAGAGGACAAAGAGATGAGTTCAGGTTGTGGGAACTGGATCTTTGAGACAGTATTTGAATCTTGAAAGCTGGGCAGATATATGGAAGTAGCAGGGAATTTCTGGGCCCTTCTTCCCCATCCTTGCCACCTCCCTTGCCCTGCCCCCTCAAAGCACTGAACCCGCTTCAATGTATATAGAGAACAATTTCAAATATTTGATAAATTATTACATAGATAAAATTTACCCGGGATATGCTTCAGGGTGTATATGGTCTAGGACAAATCATATTTTGCATAGGCTATCTTCATCACCTCAATCACACCAGCAGTAAATATTTGCTTCTAATTACAGAATACACAAATACTTTTTTAAAAACTTTATTTATTTTTGGCTGTGTTGGGTCTTCATTGCTGTGCGCGGGCTTTCTCTAATTGCAGCGAGCGAGGGCTACTCTTCCTTGTGGTGTGCAGGCTTCTCATTGCGGTGGCTTCTCTTGCTGCGGAGCAGGGGCTCTAGGTGTGCGGGCTTCAGTAGTTGTGGTGCGTAGGCTCAGTAGTTGTGGCGCACGGGCTTAGTTGCTCTGCAGCATGTGGGATCTTCCCAGACCAGGGCTCGAACCCGTGTCCCCTGCATTGGCAGGTGGATTCTTAACCACTGTGCCACCAGGGAGGCCCCACAAATACTTTTTGATCATAAAAAAGTCCAAGCGTTACAGAAGTTCCCTTTGAAATCACTGCCCACAAACCCATATTTACTTCTAGAAATATATTGTCCTGTGTGTGGGTCTGTGGTTACATAATGGTATCATACTGTGCTTTCATTCTACACCTTGCATTTATCACTCAATATATCTTGGAGCTTATTGTGAGTTGCTTCACAGAGATCTACCCTCATTCTTTTTTAATCCTGCCTAGCATTTGTTTGTTTCTTTTTTTAAAAAATAAATTTATTTATTTATTTACTTATTAGGCTGCGTTGGGTCTTCGTTGCTGTGTGCAGGCTTTCGCTCATTGTGGCGAGTGGGGGCTACTCTTCGGTGCAGTGCGCAGGCGTCTCATTGTCGTGGCTTCTCTTGCTGTGGAGCATGGGCTCTAGAGCGCAGGCTCAGTAGTTGTGGTGCACGGGCTTAGTTGCTCCGCGACATGTGGGATCTTCCTGGGCCAGGGCTCGAACCTGTGTCCCCTGTATTGGCAGGCGGATTCTTAACCACTGTGCCACCAGGGAAGCCCTGTTTTTTTCTAAATATAGTTTTGGAAACACTTTTCATAACTCTTTTTGTAAACTTTCCTTATGGTAAAAATCATCCAGAAATATTCAGGGTCCTCCCCAAGAGATTCTATTTCCACAGTAGGACTGGGAAGGGGGTTGGAGAAATTATTTTCAGTCAATATCCCAGGTGATTTTATGACTCAGCAAGTCTGGAAATACTATCATGGTTTATTTAACCATTTCCCTATCAAAGGATGTTTAAGTAACTTGAATTTTTTATATTACAAACAGTGCTTCAGTGCACATCCTTGTACATTCTTCCTACTGAGGTTGATACTGAGAAATGCAATTGATGGGTTATGCGGTGTGTGCATATTAATATTAGATACTGCCATATTGCCTCATAATGTGGCTGTAGCGATCCCATCACTGTCTCAGTATTATTCTTCTTGTATGAAAAGGATGAATTACATCTAATCTGTCATCATGTCTTAACATCAAGTTTTACCAGAACCCATCTCATAACCTGCCTCTCTCAATCTGTTCTTTAATATTCTAGTAAAGGGAATTAAAGCTCACCCAGATACTCAAGCCAGAAATCTCGTTCCTCTCACTTCGTCTCACTGAGTCACAAAGCTTATCAGTTTTATCTCTTTAATATATGTAGACTCCTGAATATCTGCCATTACTACCTAATTCAATTCTGTCTTCTTTTTTTTTTTTTTTCTTTTCCATCTTAGACAATTTAATAGATCCCTCATGGATCTCCTGGCTCTTCCTTCCACTCCCGCCCTAAAATTTATACATATTAACTCTATCAGCTTACTGATTACAACTCTTCAATGCTTACCAGTTGGCATGAAAACCAACTTTAGACTTAAGAATTTGCAAAGATTATGAAATCAACCATTTTTTGCCCATTTCTATCCTGCTTGATAGAAATGTTATCTATGAAGGAATTGTTTGAAGGACATGCAGTTTATCCAAAAAACCATAAGCAATACTTCGCTGATACTATTGTGGTTCCTTATAGAATTACTTCCTATGAGTTATTGTTTCCTCTGTGTATCTTTCTTTTATTTATTTATTTTTAATTTTTGGCTGCGTTGGGTGTTTGTTGCTGCCCACGGGCTTTGTCTAGTTGCTGTGAGCGGGGGCTACCCCTCGTTGCAGTGCACAGGCTCCTCATTGCGGTGGCTTCTCTTGTTGTGGAGCACGGGCTCTAGGCATGGGGCTTCAGTAGTTGTGGCACACAGGCTCGGTAGTTGTGGCTTGTGGGCTCTAGAGCGCGGGCTCAGTGGTTGTGGTGCACAGGCTTAGTTGCTCTGCAGCACGTGGGATTTTCCCGGACCAGGGATCAAACCTGTGTCCCCTGCATTGGCAGGTGAATTCTTTTTTTTTTTTTTTTTTAATAAATTTATTTATTTTACTTTATTTATTTTTGGCTGCGTTGGGTCTTTGTTGCTGTGCGCGGGCCTTCTCTAACTGTGACAAGCGGGACCTACTCTTCACTGTGGTGCGTGGGCTTCTCATTGCGGTGGCTTCTCTTGTTGCAGAGAACGGGCTCTAGGCTCAGTAGTTGTGCAGCACGGGCTTAGTTGCTCTGCGGCATGTGAGATCTTCCCAGACCAGGGCTCGAACCCGTGTCTCCTGCATTGGCAGGCAGATTCTTAACCACTGTGCCACCAGGGAAGTCCTTGTGTATCTTTCTTTTAAGAAGCACTGCAAAAAATTCTCTATATACCCCCCAAATCTAGAACAATGCTTTATTTACACAAATATTGTCATATATATGTGTTATATATTTTTATATATATATGTGTGTTATATGTTATATATGTGTGTTATATGTTTTTATGTGTTTATATAGATATATCACATAAAACGCACACACACACACACACCAAATTAAAACTGATAGGAAAAATCCAAATTTAATCATCTACCACAGGATGTCATTTCTGGTTATTTTTATCTACTATACAGACCTACTTACTCTTCCCTGCATGCGCCGAGCTTTGTTATGCCTCTGTGCGGTATTCTCTGCCTGGACTCCTTCCCCCACTCACTCTTGTTAAGCTGAGGAACTCTAACTCAGCCTGAAGACCAACTCAAAGTTATTCCCTTCCGGTAAGCTGAGATACTCCTTCCTGTGCTCCCACAGCACGTTATATATCAGTCTTAGCATTTCTCACCCTGCTTTGCAGTTATTTGTTTTTGAATCTATCCCCCCTCTAGATAGTGTGCTTCTATAGGGCAGGGTAGATGTCTCCTTCATCTTTATATCCCTCACATTGCCTAACAGAAACATGGAAGCTCACACGGCAGTTGTCTAATAAGTATTTAGTGAACAACGGAATCTGTAGCCCTAGATCTTTTTGGTATGAGCAGAGGCAACTTCTTTGAGCCTTCCTTCTATTCACTGCAGCAACCTGGAGCCCCTGAAATGGCCATGATTGCCCAAACTGCCCTAACTTCAATCGACAGCTATGATTGCAAAAAAAGAGAAGTCCTGAACTGTGAAGAACATTTCACCCCAGCCCCTGGCACAGAACACACACGGCTGGAGGTGGGTGGCCAGAGGACACAGCCTGCCCTGTCTGAGGTTATCCTTCTGTCTAATGGCCTGGGTTGTGGGGTAAGGACAGAAGCTGGACTGGGGAAGTTTGAATATGCTGTATCTTTTTTTCTTGTGACAGCACCACCTCTTCCTAGGAAGGTCTCCAAAACCTTGGATAACAGGTTATACCGCAAAAGGGCCGTTGGCTGAGTTAGTGTGTGTTTTTTTAAATTGAAATATAGTTGATTTACAATATTATATTCATTTCAGGCATACAATATCGCGGTTCAATATATTGGCAGGTGGATTCTCAACCCCTGCACCACCAGGGAAGCCCGGTAATGTATATTTTGAAAAAGGAAGCAAATTTTAAAAAATAGAAAGTAAACCAAGGACACATCACAATCAGTAAAATAGAATGAGGAACAATTGGGTATAGAAAGAAGGAAATTGGACTTCCCTGGTGGCGCAGTGGTTAAGAATCTGCCTGCCAATTCAGGGCACACGGGTTTGAGCCCTAGTCAGGGAAGATCCCACATGCCACGGAGCAACTAAGCCCGTGCGCCACAACTACTGAGCCTGCGCTCTAAAGCCCACGAGCCACAACTACCAAGCCCTCCTGCCACGACTACTGAAGCCCATGCACCTAGAGCCGGTGCTCTGCAACGAGAGAAGCCACCGCAATGAGAAGCCTGCGCACCCCAATGAAGAGTAGCCCCCGCTCGCCACAACTAGAGAAAGCCTGCACACAGCAACGCCCAACGCAGCCAAAAATAAATGAATTTATTTTTTTAAAAATGTGATGAATGTAGTTATAAATACATTAAAAAAGAAAGAAGGACATCTTCCTGAGGGCTTAATAGATATCCCATGGGTGTGATAAAGGCATAATGAAACCAGCAGTTTTGACTGGGCACTGTGCAGGGGAGGGGTGGGGGCAGGGAGGATGGCGCCTGCTGACTGCAAAGACCTTAGCCTGGACTTTGGGTTAGGCTTCCCAGGAGACCTTAATTAACCACCCAGGAGTTTCATTCAAGAATTTTCGGGGGACTTCCCTGGTGGTGGAGTGGTTAACAGTCTCTCTCCCAATGCAGGGGGCCTGGGTTCAATCCCTGGTCGGGAAACTAGATCCCACATGCATACCGCAAATAAGACCCGGAGCAACAAAATAAATAAGTAAATAAATATTAAAAAAATTTTGTTTCAAGTATTTTCTAGCTTTCCTTGATTTTTTTTTTTTTTTTTTGGCCACACCCTATAGCTGGTGGCCGTACTCTGGCTTGTGGGTGAACCCGGGCCCTCGGCAGTAAGAGGGTGGAGTCCTAACCACTGGACCACCAGGGAATTCCCTCCATGATGATTTTATTTTATTTTATTTATTTTTTTAAACAAATTTATTTATTTTATTTATTTTTAGCTGCATTGGGTCTTCGGTGCTGTGCACGGGCTTTCTCCAGTTGCGGGGAGTGGGGGCTACTCTTCGTTGTGGTGCGCAAGCTTCTCATTGCGATGGCTTGTCTTGTTGCGGAGCACAGGCTCTAGGCACACGGGCTTCAGTAGTTGTGGCTCGCAGGCTTCAGTAGTTGTGGCTCAAGGACTCTAGAGCCCAGGCTCAGTAGTTGTGGCACACGGGCTTATTTGCTACAAGGCATGTGGGATCTTCCCGGACCAGGGCTCGAACCCGTGTCCCCTGCATTGGCAGGCAGATTCTTAACAACTGTGCCACCAGGGAAGCCCCATGATGATTTTAAATTTAGGGTTTTCCTCAATTTTTGAGCCTGAGTTTCTGTTTATGATTGAATTGGTGCCAAATTGTGTTAACTTTCACTGTATCCAGCTAACAAGAAAAGATCACATAAGAGACACATACCACGCAAAGGCTAAAGAGTTCCAGCCAGCTATGGAAGGATTCACAGAAAAGCAAGGAGAAATTGGGTCATCACCCAGCACCCAGTGGCCTGGTTGTGAGGACCCATGAGAACATGTGATAGCATGTGCTCTCAAAGAGCCGTGATTCGGTTTCAGCAAAATGTCACCAGTGTCACATTATATTAGTGTTCATTTGAATTCTACTGCTTTTGTGATTTGGTTTTCATTTAAATTTATTTTTACTTTATTGTTGCTTGAGTTCTATGTATAGAAGGAGTTAACAGATACACAAATAATAATATTTAAATAACATCATGATAAAAATAATCCAAGTCAGTGCTGGATCCCCAAGAGTTTGGTGTTTTGTTTCTCCTTTGAAAGCGGTTTGTACATTGACTGAGAAACATTGATCTAAAGTCTCTCTTGAAACAATTGGGCACTGGTGTAATTAGAACTCTGCTCTAAGGGCAGAAAGTCTCTGGCTGCTAGACTCCTATGATGGCCATGTGAGAGGTGGGATCCTTGGCCATTTGACATGGGAGCTGACGGTAACTGTCCAATATGGACAAAAAGCCTTATACATTAAACCTCATTTAATCTTCACAACCACTACTGTCCTGATTTTACAGATGGAAATAAATAGGCTCAGAGAGGTTAAGGAAGTTAAGCATGGTCAGATCTAGAGAAGTGCTATGATCCAAGTATGTATAGCTGTAAAACCAGTTCCACCTTTCCCATTTAAATTTTTATTTTTTTGTTTTCATTCTTGTGTCAAGGTTATACGTGCCCATAGCTTATAGAATACAATGGTTTCATACAGTTTATAGGAAAAAGCAATAGTTCTCTACCTCCTGGTCCCCCACTTCCCTCTCCCCAGAGGGAATCACTTTCATGTATCAGCTGCTGCATTTTTTTTTTTTTTTTGGCTGCATTGGGTCTTCATTGCTGTGCATGGGCTTTCTCCAGTTGTGGCGACCGGGGGCTACTCTTCGTTGCAGTGCACGGGCTTCTCATTGCGGTGGCTTCTCTTGTTGCGGAGCATGGGCTCTAGGTGCGCAGGCTTCGGTAGTTGTGGCATGCAGGCTCAGTAGTTGTGGCACGTGGGGTCAGTAGTTGTGGCTTGCGGACTCTAGAGCGCAGGCTCAGTAGTTGTGGTGCATGGGCTTAGTTGCTCCGCGGCATGTGGGATCTTCCTGGACCAAGGCTTGAACCCATGTCCCCTGCATTGGCAGGTGGATTCTCAACCACTGCGCCACCAGGGAAGCCCCCAGCTGCTGCATTTTATATTTACCTCCATGTTTCCATATAACATGCTTAAATTGCTAACTTCCTGCTTTTTCAGTTGTAGGTGCCAACTAATAACTTTCCGCCCTAGAAGATGAGGTTAAACTTCCTCTCCCTCTACCCCCACTCCACTCATTCACATACCACCCTTCACATCCCCCTCTCCTCCCAATTTAATTATGTTTTAATTTTTGTTTGGTCAGCACCAGGGTTTACATTACAATGACTATTCACAGCTGAGTCATTTTGTAAACCATGATATTGCTTTTTTTTTTTCCTGTATAAGTTTTGTTTTCCCTGATAATTATCTTACCTTCCCATTTGCTTTATTTTCTATGTATTTTGCTTTGTTTTCCTTTAATCAATTCAATCTTTGGTATTTGTCTTCCCTCAAGATGTGTAGACATCACATGTTCTACCAATTTTATCTCTGCACAGATTCTTGCCAGGGGTTAGATATAAAATTGGTTAGATATAAAATTTGGTTAGATATAAAATTCCACATTAATAATCATTTTCCTTTAGAATTTTGAGGGCTTTACTCCATTGCTTTCTAGTTTCCAGTGTTGCTATCTAGAAATCTGAAGATCTTTTATTGTGACCTGTTTTTTCTTTCTCTTTAGAATCTTGTAAGATCTTTCTTCATCCCAATGGTATTCCATTTTTCTATAATATGCTTTAGTGTGGGATTGTTTTCATCCTTTTTGCTGCATACTCAGTAAGTCCTTTTGAATCTGAAAACTCCTGTTCTCTCTACTAGGAAAAATATGAAAATTATTTCATTGTAAGTTCCTACCTTCCATTTTATCTGTTCTTTCTGGAACTCCTATTCTTTGGATATTGTACCTCTATCTTTTCTTTCCTATTTTCTATTTCTTTTGTCTTTAGGTCTTTTTGCTTTATTTTCTGCAATAGTTTTATCTTCCAACTCTACTGTGTTTTTCATATTTTTGATTTCCAGTAATTCTTTTTTTGTTTTCTGAATGTTCATGAAAAAAAATTCTATCCTTGTTTCATAATTGCTATGCTTTATCTGATAGTATTGTTTTGTTTTGTTTTTAGTTTTCTTCTCATTGTATAATCTTTGTTTGATTCAAATTCCTATTTTCCACCCATAAGTTTTATACTATTTTAATGTTATTAGAGGCTTTTCTGAGCAGTCTGTCGGTCTTGCCTGTCTGCTCATATCTAAGCTGTTGGGGGTTTGTAGATAGAGCTTCACTAGGAGGCAAGGTGGCTAAACCTTCTAGCTGGGGAAACTCTAGGGTCAGTATCTTTAGATTTTTCCCTTTGGGGTTGTCTGAGAAGATGCTTCCCTATTTTGGTTATCGGGTGAAGGCGTGGCAGGATCTGAGTGTAGAAAGAGCACTGGCAGGGTGTGTGCTGATGTGGTGTGCATGTGGAGTGTCTCTGCATCTTCACTTTTTGACTCACTACAGCACTTCTGTCCTCAGATGTGCCTGGTCTCCCCAGCCCAGAAACCCTGTTTTACTCTCAGAGAATAAATCTTCAGTCTTTTGCAGGGATGGGGAGGAATTGACACCCAGCTATGCAGGATGCAGGGAGGAATCTGGAGTTCTCTAGGAGAAACAAAATAACTTTAAAACATACACACACACTCTTTTTCCTAATAAAAGACAAATATCTACTAAAAGTAGAAAAATTATAAAGTAGACCCAGGCAAAAAAGGAGAAAATAAAACTACTCCTAATTTCAATGTTCAAAGATAACCACTGCTAACTGTTTGGTATAGTTCCTTCTAATCTTTTTACTTGTGTGTGCATTTACGTATGTTTGCTTGTTTTACTTTTTCAAGCAAATTTCTGATGATAAAATGAATATTACTTCCTAATTGTTTTCTACTTACGAATATATCATAGGAGTTATTTCAGGAATGGCCTTTAAAGAATATCAGCCTTCTGTTGGCAAATGCCTCTTGGAATCTAATAGCAAGCACGATTGAATTAGTAAGCCATCTCTTGAATTTAGAGGTCAAATCCTGCCCATGCCCCCATGTACACATTTTATCCTTTTAAGTTAGTTAGTAGGGAAAGGGAAACATTCACTGAAAAGAAGTAAAATGTCCTTAAACCCACCAAAGAGTTTTAGGAAATGCACTTGGTTGCATCTTTAATTCAGCCCTTTTCACTAGCAACACCAATAGTTGAAAGTGTCAGGAACTCACTGTGAGAGGGGGAAAAATTAATTTGTTATCAAAAGGTAATAAGATGAGGCCTTGCTAACTCAATTCCACTGTTCTGTAGAATTAACTTCAGCAGGTCACATGCTATCAATACTTGCATTGACCTAAGTCAAACAGGGTCAGAACAGATTGGGCATAAAAGAAGTGCGCATTTCCTGACACAAGGGGTGGAGGTGGCAGGTTTTGACTTCTTGTTTGATTTGGTGAATCCCTCTTCCTCCGTTTATCCCTTTCCCCCAGCCCTGCACACACCCAAAAGAACGAAACCTTGTTTGCTAATATGTCAGTAGAAGAACTCATCAAAATAGACAATGCAGGTTAAATATCCTTCTGGGTATTAGTTATATGAAGCACAACTACCTGTTGATATTTGGGGGAGTCTGTTGGAGGAACCCACTTATGATGCCCTGCGGGTCGGTTGGCAGGGCAACTTGAACATTCTTTGTCACTGGGCCTTCTTGCCACAGACTCATCCCTCCCTCTGTGTAGGGGTTAAGAAGGTGGGGCTGCCCCCGTCCTGCCCTTTTTCATGCTCCCTTTTCCTGGACTGTGCATTGCGTGCTGTGGTGCACCATGGCCTCCCTCCACGACCACTTGCTCTGCACACAGGACCATCTAAGTCCTGGCAGCTGGGCCGTTTCCCCATTGCCTTGGTTGGACCAATCCACTTATCACCCTGGCATTCGAGTTCCCTCCTCCCAGTTCAGAGGATTCCAGGCCTAATTGTGGGGCAATTATCCTGGCTCTGAAGGAAGGAGTAAGTAGGAGGAACATAGTCAAAGAGAAGAAATGATGAAGTGAAAGGGCTACAGGTGACCAGGTGGGGAAGGACAAGGGAAAACCGCAGGAGGGAGACAAAAGGGTGGAGACAAAGCTTCCACCAGTTCACACAGAAAAGTTCAAACAGTGTCTGGAACTTTTCATAAAGTTAAATGTGTTTAATTATTTTATTCTGAGATTATGAACTCTCCATGGTTTTTGTGTTAGCATGTTCGTTCTTTTATGAGTTGATGGAATTGAAATAAGGAGTTGGTAAGTGGGTTTGTAATTTTATTATTATTATTATTTTTTAATGAAATTGTATTGATCTGGGAAATCCCAGTGCCTAGCGGAGAGGTTAATGACCCGTAATGACTTTAGAGTCTAGGCTTAAACACTACTTTGTGTCCTTGGGCAAGTGACTTTACTTTCTGGGTTTCAGTGTTCTCATCTGAAAATAATAATCAGTGCCTGACAGAGATTAAAGAAGACAATGAAAGACACTTGTTAGCACAACATAGAGCTCAACAGTGTTAGCGCTTATCATTATTAATATAATGATAAAAGATATTTACTTGTACTTGGGTACTTGTTACGGTGAACAGGGCTAGCTTAATGTGTGGGAGCGGTTTTTAAGTGCTGGCAATCTGGTAAACATTTGGGAAGACTGGGTTGAATTTTCTCTAATATAACTGGAAAAGCAATGGGCTTGGTGGCAGGTCTGTGCTCACATCCCAGTTCTGTGATGTACTAGCGGAGTGACCTTGGGCAGTTGACATGAGTCTCATTGGTCCCTCATCTACAAAATGAGGATATTAATGCTTACTCTTCAGGGTTCTTGGAAGGCAATCTTGGAAGGCAATCATTGGTAATAGTAATGTCCCAGCCCAGTAGGTAGTTGTTGGCATAATTAATCCTCACAACAACCCTTTAAGGTAGGTTCTATTATTCCCCCTAGTTTAAATACTGCAGGAAAATTTAGAATAAGGAAGTCAAGTAACTTGCCCAAGGTCACCCAGGTGGCAGAACCCAAATCTGAACCCAGACTGGCTTTCCAAGGCTGCTCTCTTAACCACTAAGCAACACTCTAAGCATAAATGTGCCATTTGGAGATGTTCTGAGGATGCTTACAAGGGAGTTAGATCTGGGAGAAAATGCAAATCACAAAGGTAAAGGCATCTATTTGGAGAAGGAAACTTCTTTTCCTACTGTCTACTTTCTTCATGTATATTTCGGAGGGACGGTGATTTGAATTTGTTAAATGTTTATATGTACACATAGTAAGCAGTTAATAAACATTTGTTTGCCAAGTCAGAATCCAATTTGGGATTAACATACTAAAATAAAGTTAACTCCTAAAATAAAGACTAAGGCACTGTCTCTGCCCTCAGGGGGTGGATAGTTACTAGGGAAGAGAGATACATTGTAGGGAGATAAGCTTTGGAGGTGAGGTATGCTGAAGAGACTGGGGGTAAAGGACAGGCTGGGGGTGCGGGCAGTTCAGATGAACTGTCTCCAGAAGAGAGTACTGAAAGCTGAGTATGAGTTAGCCACATGAAGGTGAGATGGTGAGATAGAGGCCTTCCAGGCCAGAGGTTGCGAACTGGCAGCTTGGTTTGGGTTGGCAGATGTGTTTTGATTATTCACAATTGAATTACTTGCCAACATGTAGAAACCGGAAGACTTCACATAAATACCAAGCTTTCTGGCTTCTCTTGAAAAATAGGAAGATCTGGAGTCCCTGGGCCCACATTCCTGCCAGACCACAATTGCTGGACCTGGGTAAGGGCTGCCCCTCTGAAAAGAATGGCTCACCAGTATTGTACCTGGCAACCTAGTTTTCTATTCCTCTCTAGCAAGGAGGCCTGAGAAGCAAAGAAACAAGGTGTTTGTATTGACAGGGGTTTAAAGTTGCTTATATGTAAAGTTTCTGACATAGAGCTTCTGAAGAGGGGCCAAGTAAACTGATGAATGATCTTAATGGATTTATAGGTGGCCGTGACCACAGAATAATTATGAGGAATGCTGTAGGAAGAACTGTTTCCTCTTTTTGTGGCGGGGGCGGGGGGGGGGGGGAATTCATTTTCCAGCTCAGATGAGGGAGAGTTTCTTTTAACCTTAATTGATCTAAGGCCTTAATATGAAATTCATATACTTTATTACAGTGATCCTCAAGCTTTGCTGCTTTTAAAAATACCAAGGCCATTGTATCAAACCCAGGCATCCAAACAGTTTTAAAAAACTTGCCAGGTGACTCTGCTGAGCAGCTACTTTTGAGAACCAGAGGTTTAGCGTCTGCCCTTTCCTGTTGCTCAGTCTCCCTGAAGCCCTGGCTCACCTCCAAGGAGTGGTGGGTCAGTGACAATGTTGTCTTTCAGAACGTCCATTTCCAGATGGCAGGGAAGAAGCTCCAGCTCGACGTCGAAGTGTGTTTTTCCCTCTGATTCACAGGAAAGACCAGTTCAACCCCGGGGAGAAGCAACTTCACATGCTGAAGAGACTTGCTGCTTTTTGACCCCTGAAGCATTTTTACCTGAGAGTTCTGACAACTTAAATAATTGGTATGCTATAACTATTCTGGCTGACAGAAGTGTGGTTTAATGCTGATGAGTCATAAAAACATGTAACAAACAGGCTTCAGGCTAAAGATATCTAAATTAAAAAAAGAGAGAAAGGAAAAGAGAGAGTGACAGAGACAGGAGGGGGGAAGGAAGGAAGGAGGGAGGGAGGGAGGGAGGAAGGAAAGAAGGCAGAAAAAGCAAGCAAGTAAGCTAGTTCCCTCATTTTATTCCACCGACTTGTTTGACACTTTTTTTTTTTTTTTTTGGCTGTGTTGGGTCTTCGTTGCTGTGCGTGGGCTTTCTCTAGTTGCGGCGAGCAGGGGCTACTCTTTGTTGTGGTGCACTGGCTTCTCATTGTGGTGGCTTCCCTTGTTGTGGAACCCGGGCTCTAGGCACGGGGGCTGCTGTAGTTGTGGCTCTCGGGCTCTAGAGCTCAGGCTCAGTAGTTGTGGCGCATGGGCTTCATTGCTCCATGGCATGTGGGATCTTCCCGGACCAGGGTTTGAACCCGTGTCCCCTGCATTGGCAGGTGGATTCTTAACCACTGAGCCACCAGTGAAGTCCCTTGTTTCTACCTTCAGGATAGCAACTTAGTGACCTTGGCCATGTTTCCAGGTGTCTTGGTTCTTTGGGATGACTGACTTATATAACACTTGGTGTGCACAATAACTTGTTTCAACGTAAACCAAAATATTTTTTCATAGCAGTATTTCCATGAAAAAGAATTGCTGAAATATATTCCCAACTACCTAAACTCAGTCTATACTTTTGACTAAAGCACTGAATTCTCTAGTCCCCAAGAAGAAATATCAGTGAAAACTGTAGCCTCTGCCTGCATATAGTAATTCATCGTAGCAATACTTTTTGGCCAACATACAAATGGATCATTGACTAAAAATGATGAAAAGTGAAGACTTCCTGAACTTTTTTTCCCCTTCTTAATCATCTCACGTCTTGGAGCTAAAGTATCTTTCTGTGAGATTTAAAATGAAAAATACCTGCCGATGCAGGGGACACGGGTTCGTGCCCCGGTCCAGGAAGATCTCACATGCCGCAGAGTGGCTGGGCCCGTGAGCCATGGCCGCTGAGCCTGCGCGTCCGGAGCCTGTGCTCCGCAACGGGAGAGGCCACAACAGTGAGAGGCCCGCGTACAGCAAAAAAAAAAAAAAAGAAAAAAAATACACGTTACAAATTTAGCAGCTCTAACTTCTTTGCTAAGACAGAATGTTTGGATGCAACGCTTATTTCTGGGGCAGATCACACAGGCACTTGTCTGATCCTTGAAGAAAGTGATTCAGGATAATGGCTTACAGTGGGGAAACTTGGCAGTCGCTGGTTGACTACAGAACTTTTGGAGCTAATCAGAATGTTGAATTGTCTTCAGCTTTAAAAATGATTTTGTTTTAACATATGTTAGCTGAAGCAAAAAATAATACAGTAGGAGCTATGCGTCTATCAGAGTGACTGACAGATTGAAATTCTCTAGAAAAATAGATTATTTTCCCTCAAAGAGAGTAAAGTTTTGGTTTTCAAAGTCAATCAGAAAACTAACAATTTGGACAGGAGAGGAATCAGCTTCTCTTTTTGAGACAGTATATTTCTAATGATTTTTATGGAGACTATAATAAGGATCAAGAAACAAAAGCTTGATATGGACATGTTTTTAGCTAGCAGATTGAAAAGAAATAATGGCATGAAATAAAGCGTTTTTTTTTATACTGACAAAGTTCTCATTCTTTTATATTGTCTGAAATAAAATTGATAAATTAAAAAAGAAATCTGTAACAGTTCAGTTCTCCAATACTAGCTATGTTTTTTGTGGTTAAAACTTTATCATGTATACTTTCCTGTGTATTTTTTAAAATTTTGGGGAAGATTCAAGTTTATATAGCAATCTTCCAAATACTCAGTATATATGATATATATATATATATATATATAGAGAGAGAGAGAGAGAGAGAGAGATACATAGATAATATTAAAAATTAAATTTTAATGATAAGAAACCTTCCTGATATTCAGATGTCAACACAAAATTTAAAATGTGATCGTTTATCTTAGCAACACTGCTTCTAAGACCACAGGGGCAAACACACTGAAGAAGACACTTGAAACAGTATATTTGTAGAAACATCAGCATTTTTCAATAAGGAAAGGAAAAACTCCCTTACATATCTGCCTGCCTCATAGTCTTTAATTCCCTTTCTATAAAAAGGCATTTATGGGCTCGAGTCAAAAAGTAGGTCAGCATGTGGAAAAAAGTTTCAAATGCAAACAGCCCTGTTTCTCATTCCTCCTCTAAGTGTGGCATCTCACCTGGATGTTCTCTGAAACACCAGCATACTTTTTATGTAGTTTCTATAGCATCCTTCCTTAAAGTCCTTGGGGTACCTCTGTCTTCTCTCTCATCCCTGAGAGGAACATGACTTTTTTAAGCAATGGTGCTGTTACCCCCATTTGCAATGTTCTTGTCTTGTCGAGTTTTAAGCCCTCCCCTCCCTCCTCCAGCTGGCTAACTCCAGGCCCAATTCAGGTGTCATGGATTCCTTTCCAGGGGTGCGCTCCCTGACGACTCCTCCCCGGACAAAGTCTGGATTAGTATCTCCTGGCTCCCCTGGCACCTGTGTCTGGTTGGCGTCACGGTCTACACTCGTGTATGCTAATTCTTTATTCCTCACCTTTCTCTCTAGACTGTCCACGAAGGCTGTTTTGTTCACTGCTGTGTTCACAGTGCCCCAAACAGTGCCTGGCAATAGTAGCAGTCAATTAACATTAGCGGAATGAATAAATAAATGAAAGGTCTAAAATAGAATTCTCAAATGATAGAGGTGTAACAGAGCCACAGATGAGGAAAACTTGACTGAAATCTGGTTAGCAGGTTGGTAAGCCATGCTGGTTGACCACACAGCTCCCTTTCATGGGAAATGGGAAAGTAGACATCAGTGGTTGGCACGTTTAGCTTTGGAAGCGACCTCCTTTAAATCTGTCTCTCCCTTTTATCTCCATTAAAGAGCCTCCCTGGATCTATAATAGACAAGAATATAAAAGCATCATTCTCTTTCTCATCCCATCCTGTTTACTCAGCAACCCCAGACCCCGCCCCTGCCTCAGCCCACATGTTCTCTATTAATAAGCGTTAGGAGAGGCCAACCTCACCCAGCACAGTTTCCCCCCTTTCTTTTCTCATCAGGGAGGCCTCAGCCAACTGCCAGAACTCATGAGTGAAAGGCCTTGCCTGCTCTTGGGAGCTCTGGGGGGAGGGTGAAGACAAAGGTGACGTCTGGGCCTCCAGTGTCTCTGAGACCCAAGTGGCCTCAAGTGTTTTCAGATCAGCAAGCAGCTCTCTTAGAATCTGGTGAGAAGCCACGGCCTTCACTTGGGGGAAATTTAGAGGCACGTTTTAAGGAGTAAACATATTTACTATAACTAGAAATAGGGCCAAATTCTGTGCCTTTGGAAAAGTCAGTAAAGCAGACACACCCTTGTGCCTTCTAAGTGAATTAACATACTGTATTCCGTTGGAGGGCCGTTTCTCTCTTCATCTTTCATTCCTGCCCCGGGGAGCCGTCTGTACTTGGAGGGTATGTGCACAGGATAACTCACTGTGGACCGAGGACTTTCGTGCTCAGCCCTCGATGAATGACCCTTTCATACACTGGGGGCTCCCTCTGATTTTCTCACTAACCAGAACTTAGCTGGGCCTAGAAATTTCTAATGGCAGAAAGGTTCACACAAATGTAAAAACAAAAGGCAGTGGCTGAATTTTCTACTTTTTGTTGTTGTTGTTGATGTGGTGGTTGTTTTTAACCTGTAAATGCTGTCTATTAATCCATGATACAATATTATTCTCCTTAGGGTCTCATGCTTACCTTTGATAAAAACAGATGAAAAGTTCAAGTTATTTTAGGGCTTTGGGGGAGAGGTGCTGCATGAATTCTTCTTTCCGAAGGGCAAAGTCCTAGAGTCCAGGAAGAGTTAATACCTTCATAAGGTGAATAGTATACTTCCTTCTTAGCAAAGGCTGAGGCCCAATGCTTGATTTAGAAAAAACAATCAATTAAGTAGCTGGAGTCATGCTGTCCATCAATATGATTGGCAGTCAACTATACCAATCAATGGACTTATTTACATTTGAATCTCTTCCTTGTTTTGTGTAGTCTTTTGGAGACTCTTTTCCTTTTAAGATTTTTACTTTATTATTTTCTGTTTATACGTTATATATGCCTATTGTAGAAAAAAATTAGAAAGTATAAAAAAAAAGCATAATGAAGGGAAAAAACCCACAATGTTAACACCCAGAGACAAACAGAGACCATTAACATAATGGCCTGTTTCCTTGGAGAATTTTTTCAAGCCTACTTTTTGATTCCTGCCTGCCCTGCTTCGGAAATGCTTTTTCTTTCCCCAGTTTTTTGCCAACAAAAGAGAATCCTTGTTGTGGCCCATCTGAATGTGAATAAAACTGTCCAGCTGCTGGTTCTCATGTGGCACATAGTAGGCACACAGGAAAAGTTTACTGAATATGACTGATTATTTCCAGAGTCCCAGTGAACTAATTCTTGAGTAACTGGTGGTATTCATCAGCTGGACCACGTGAGATATGAATTGAATGCTCGTTAGAAAGAACAACATGCTATAGAAATGTTAATAAGTATGTGTTTTAATAGTAACTCAGCAGTTGGGATGCAGAAACGAAATTAAAGAAGATGAAAAGTTATTGAACTCCTGTTTTCTCGCCCAAGCACCGGTAAAGGGTAAACTCTGGGAAGCCATGGGACTCCAGACTAATCTGAAATCCAAGCCTGTACATTTGGTTTCCACATTATATGTCACCTAAACCTACTCAAAGTCTCCATTAAGGACTGAGAAAATAGCCCTTATTTTATATAGAATAAAATTTGGGGTTCTGAATTTCTAATTCATGCCTCTTATTCAAGTTCCCACACAAAACCTAACATTCAGTGTTTGCAGCACCTCCACTGTGTTTCAGCATATCCTTTTCAGATCATTCACCAGACAGCATCCTACAGCTCTCATTCATAAAGTCCAATTATAAGACAAGAAATGTCAGGAATATACACTTTGAGAGTGGGAGGCAAACAGAACAGTACATTGTGACTTTGTAAGAACAGCCATGCATTTCCTCTGGGCTTGTTTTCAGTTCCTTTGTCAGCTGATTACATGGTCTTTTATAATTTCTCATCTACAGAATGGAGCTATTTGCTTGTGGATTATTTGAAAGACCCAGGCTTATGCAAAAGAAAAACGAAGTCATCGTGAGGTAGAATGATATTTCTGGGTAGTTGTTTTTGCTTTTCTTTTTTTTTCACGTAATTATGAGAATATAATTTATAATAGTGACTCTTTAGATGTATGAAACAAATAAATATTCTATTAATTCAGTCTTAATGCATATGTAAAGCTATATAGGCATTTGTTATTTGTGTAATTGCATTTATCAGTAATTTCATTTATTTTCATATAAAGAAGCTTATCTTACATGTATTTTGTTTTCAAAGCACACCAATTTTCAAAGCATACAGAGTGTGCTTTTTGACTCCTACAACAATCTTTTTAGTTTAGACAGTACCTTATAGTTTACAAAGTGCTTTCATTATATATTATGTTACTTAATTCTCATAACACTCCCCCAATATAAAACCGGTCAAAGTACTTTGGACTTTAAATCCTCATCTGTGGCTTTACTCTTCCATCCAGCCCCATAGATAAGTTTCCTCTGCCTTGTATCCCTTTACTTGATAACTTTTTGAGACAGCTCAGTGTTGTCTCTTCCAAGAAAACTTTCCCCAGTAAGTTAAGTTGAAGTGACCTCATCTCCTCACTGTGTCCATTTACTACTCTATAAATTTAATTTTATAGGAAGTTTTTTAAAAAATCTAGTTATTTGGGCTTCCCTGGTGGCACAGTGGTTGAGAGTCCACCTGCTGATGCAGGGGACAGAGGTTTGTGCCCCGGTCCAGGAAGATCCCACATGCCGCAAAAAAAAAAAAATCTAGTTATTTTAAAAAATTCACACTGCACAACGGGAGAGGCCACAACAGTGAGAGGCCCGCAAAAAAAAAAAAAAAAATTCACACTGCACATGACTACATTCTTGTATAATTATTATAAAAACCTCATGGCCCTATGAGTCAATAACCACTTACATAAAAAGTTAAAAACAAATAAAAAATTGTATTCTCCCATGTCAGTATATATAGGTCTTCTGAATTCCTTTAAAATATTGTATAGTATTTCATAGGATGAGTGGTCTCTATCAGCACATTTCAATAGAATTTTCTGTAATGATGGAAATGTTCTATATCTACCCCATCCAATATGGTCGTCACTTGTCCCACGGGGCAACTGAGTACTTAAAATATGGCTAGTGAAACTGAGGAACTGAATTTTAAATTTTATTTAATTTAAATTTAAATAACCATATGTGGCTGGTGGTTGCCATATTAGACAGTGGAGATTTATACTTTATATTAAAATTGTTTGTGGGAATTCCCTGGCGGACTCTGTGCTTTCACTGTTGAGGGCCGAGTTCAATCCCTGGTCAGAGAACTAAGATCTTACAAGCCACACAGCCAAAAAAAAAAAAAAAAAAAATTGTTGGAACTTCCTTGGTGGTGCAGTGGTTAAGAATCCACCTGCCAATGCAGGGGACACGGGTTTGAACCCTGGTCCAGGAAGATCCTACATGCCATGGAGCAACTAAGCCTGTGCGCCACAACTACTGAGCCTGTGCTCTAGAGCCTGCGAGCCACAAGTACTGAAGCCCACGTGACTAGAACCCATGCTCCACAACAAGAGAAGCCACTTCAATGAGAAGCCCACACATCACAACGAAGAGTAGCCCCTGCTCTCCACAACTAGAGTAAGCCTGCGCGCATCAACAAAGACCCAATGCAGCCAAAAATAAATAAATAAATAAAATGAAAAATACAATAGCTTAAAAAAAAATTGTTTGCTAGTCATTTAAATTATTTCCAATTTCCCCTTAAAATTCAGTGTTGTCCAGATGTAGAGAACAAACGTATGGACACCAAGGGGGGAAAGTGGGGTGTGTGTGTGTGTGTGTGTGTGATGAATTGGGAGATTGGGATTGACATATATACACTAATATGTATAAAATGGATAACTAATAAGAACCTGCTGTATAAAAAAATAAAATAAAATTCAAAAAAAGAAAAAACTAAGTGTTGTCAACTAAGTAAAGCATTAGAACAAAAAGGAATTATTTTTGCTTTCTTACATGTATTATTTCTTGAGAAGCTTGCACTCATTTTTTTAAAAAATATACATTTATTTATTTATTTATTTTTGGCTGTGTTGGGTCTTCGTTGCTGCGTGCCGGCTTTCTCTAGTTGCCGTGACCGGAGGCTATTCTTTGTTGTAGTGTGCGGGCTTCTCATTGCAGTGAGAAGACTTCTTTGAAGTTCTACAAGAAATTATTGCATGAAGTAGGTAAAGGACATATACTAAAGACATTTTCTATATGAAAGAATGCTTTAAAACATACATCAAATAAAAATATTTATGTCAGTTTTATTATAATAGTAAAATATTGGAATCAATCCTATATCTAACAATAGGGAATTGGCTTCAATATTTTATGATCCTCTATATATAATGAAGCGCAAAGCAGTCGTTAGAAATGATGATGAAATCATAATTTATTGTGATAAAAATGTCTATGATATAATTTCAAGTGAAAAAAGAAAGGTTAACAAGTCAGATGTATACTACGTTTCCTTTTTCATATGTATACATGCACATGGTTTAGTGGTGAGTCAGTCTACCTGGTTGAGAACATGGTCTTTGGGGTCAGACTGATCTGGGTTTGAATCCAGGCTGTGTCATATACCATCTGTGTGACTTTGGACAAGTCTCTCACCTCTCTGAACTTTGGTTTCCTCATTGCTAAAGTGCAAAGCTAATATTTTTATCTTATGTTAAATAACATATGTAAAGCACTTAGTACATATGTAGTATTTAATAAATGGTAGTTGCTTCTCTAAGACTCATACGTATCAGGCACAGAAAGAAATCAGAAATGATATTGCAAGATGATATTCCAAGATGTTGAAAGTGATCATCTCTCAGTTTTAATTTAGTTTAATTAATTGTAAGCCACATTGACTTCTTGAATATGAAAAAGTGCATTAAGGGCTTCCCTGCTGGCGCAGTGGTTGAGAGTCCGCCTGCCGATGCAGGGGACACGGGTTCGTGCCCCGGTCCGGGAGGATCCCACATGCCGCGGAGCGGCTGGGCCCGTGAGCCATGGCTGCTGAGCCTGCGCGTCCAGGGCCTGTTGCTCCTCAACGGGAGAGGCCACAACAGTGAGAGGCCCGCGAAACGCAAAAAAAAAAAAAAAAAAAAATTATGTATATATGAAACAAAAAAAGTGAATAAACCCTATATGTAATCTAGAAATATGCCAAGATAATAAATTATAGCGCAGTATAGGTAATGTGACCCCATTTGTGTGTGAAAAAAAAATTAAAAAAAAATTTTTTTTTAAAGAAATATAAAGTTACTTTTGGTAAGTGATTATGGATGACCTAGAAAGGAGGGGCAGAGAAATCTTTTAATTTTACTTTATGACTTTTGATTCTATTTTAAGTTTTCACATGATTTTATTCTAAAATTTTTATTGGGACTTCCCTGGTGGCACAGTGGTTTGGAGTCCACCTGCCAATGCAGGGGACACTGGTTCGATCTCTGGTCCAGGAAGATCCCACATGCCACAGAGCAACTAAGCCTGTGAGCCACAACTGCTGAGCCCTCGTGCTGCAACTGCTGAAGCCCGCACGCCTAGAGCCCCATGCTCTGTAGCAGGAGAGGCCACCGCAATGAGAAACCCGCGCACTGCAGGGAAGAGTGGTCCCGGCTTGCTGCAACTGGAGAAAGCCCGTGCGCAGCAACAAAACCCAATGCAGCCAAAAGCAATAAATAAATAGAAATAAATACATTTAAAAAAAGAGAAAAATTTTTAATTAATTGTTAAAATAATAAGTGCTCCGAGATCTTTCAACAGAAAGAAAGATAAAAAGAGAGAGGAAGAAAAAAAACTGCTTTTCATTCAAGTCTACCTTCGCCTAGTCTGAAGAAACACCATTTTCAAAGCTGTAAAAACGACCTTGCAATCACTTCAAAATTTGGCAACTTTCCAATCAGATGAAAACTGTGACAATTCTGCCACTGTATCATAATTGTGAAATGTTTGACTTTTTCTACTAAAATATTACTAATATTTATTGAGCATTTATTAAGATAAAAAAGAGAAAGGTGAGAAAAGGTAACTTTCTTAAGAAAGAGAGCTAATCTTTCACCACGTTCTCGTATTAAAAAACATTACAGAGGGCTTCCCTGGTGGCACAGTGGTTGAGAATCTGCCTGCCAATGCAGGGAACATGGGTTCGAGCCCTGGTCTGGGAAGATCCCACATGCCGCAGAGCGGCATGGGCCCATGAGCCATGGCCGCTGAGCCTGCACGTCCAGAGCCTGTGCTCCGCAACGGGAGAGGCCGCGACAGTGAGAGGCCCGCACACCGCGATGAAGAGTGGCCCCCGTTCGCTGCAACTGGAGAAAGCCCTCGCACAGAAACGAAGACCCAACGCAGTGAAATAAATAAATAAATAAATAAAATAGATTTATTAAAAAAAAAAAATTACAGAAAAACAGGTATGGCACTTCTCACGTATCTTTTTTGGCTTCTTCCCATAATTTTCTGCCTTTTCCCTTTAATATGAAATTCCACAGACCAAACTCAATAAACTTAAAAAAATAAACCTAGGGAGTTCCCTGGTGGCCTAGTGGTTAGGATTCTGGGCTTTCATTGCCATGACCGCGGTTCAGTCCCTGGTCAGGGAACTGAGATCCTGCAAGCCATGCGGCTCTGGGAAAAAACATAAAAACAAAAAAGCCACCTATTTCTTTCTTAATACAGGAGTAATAGGTGTTCATTATAGAAAAGAAAAATAAAACACTTATAAGGCCACCCCAGAGACAATCGCTGTTAACATATTGGTGTGAAATCACACTGGTATTTTTACATGTATGCTATATTCTGTTATCCATCACTAATGGCTGTATGGTATTACCTTTCATGAATTTACGAGGATTTATATAATTAATCCCCTATTGCTGGACATTTAGATTGCCTCTAGGTTTTTGTCTTTTTTTAAATAAATTTTATTTATTTATTTATTTATTTTTGGCTGCATTGGGTCTTCGTTGCTGCGTGTGGGCTTTCTCTAGTTGTGGCAAGCGGGGGCTACTCTTCATTGAGGTGTGCGGGCTTCTCATTGCGGTGGCTTCTCTTGTTGCAGAGCACGGGCTCTAGGCGTGTGGCCTCAGTAGTTGTGGTACACGGGCTCAGTAGTTGTGGCTCACGGGCTCTAGAGCACAGGCTCAGTAGTTGTGGCGCATGGGCTTTGTTGCTCTGCGGCTTGTGGGGTCTTCTCCCCTGCATTGGCAGGTGGATTCTTAACCACTGTGCCACCAGGGAAGCCCTGGCTTTTTGTCTTTGTGATAAACATTCTTATAGTTGGGTATTTGTGTACAACTATGACTATTTCCTTGGAATAAATTCCTAATAATGTAACTGCTGAGTCAAAGTTCAACAAAAATTTAGGATTTTAACGCATCTCAATAAATAATTGTTAAAAAGAATCAGTGAATGGTTGTGAGCTTATGGCAAAAAGGAGACATCTGTGGAGGAGGTATCTGCAGTCAGGCTCAGAAGTTGAGTTGGTGGATGGATAACTAGAGAAGTTCTTAAGCCATTTTGGGGTCAGGAGAGTAAAAAAGGTGGAAGAATCTCCACATTCTTATGAATGCAGTGTACTAACTATTCAAGAAAGGAGGCTTAACCTTCGTATTACAGCCAGTTCCTGGTGCTGCTCTACAGTTATCTCATAAAAGAATATTTAAAACACAGAAAAAGAGCAAGTCTTTATCCAGCCTCTCTCCTGCAATTGTGACTGTTCAGAATCTACTCAACTTTCAAGGAGTAGTTTAAGTCTTTCCTTCTTCATGAAGCATCCCTGACTCTCAAGGATTTCTTCCTTTATTAATGCATAGCATCTCTTGTCTTCATTCTCATATTCAAGAATCATTTTGGAAACTACTTTGTGCCAACACTCTGCTTGTTTATCACTCTAATCTTCACAAATATCATATGAGGTGGTTATTATCATTCTCAGTTTATACATGGGGTCCTGAAGCTGGGAGATTAAGTAACATGCCACTGTGATACAAAGAGGCTAATTCAGAATGAAACCAAAGTCCTTCACTCTCTTGAACTTTTGAAATCTATTTTTCCTAAGAGGTAGGAAAAGGCAGAAAGGGAAGCATATACAAAAGTAGAGGGAGAATGAAAGTGAAAAGAAAGAGCAGTGGGTTAGGGCATTGCTGGGAAGACTTCAGCGTGTCTGGCACAGAGGATCCTGGATGAAGTGGCAGGAGATGCAGTTGGGAAGGAAAGCTGGGGCTGGGATCTTTTTTTTTTTTTTTTTTTGCGGTACGCGGGCCTCTCACTGTTGTGGCCTCTCTCGTTGCGGAGCACAGGCTCCGGACGCGCAGGCTCAGCGGCCATGGCTCACGGTCCCAGCTGCTCCGCGGCATGTGGGATCTTCCCGGACCGGGGCACGAACCCGTGTCCCCTGCCTCCGGACTCTCAACCACTGCGCCACCAGGGAAGCCCCAGGGCTGGGATCTTGTTGAATGCAGAAGCACATAGCACAGTGAAATTTAATAAGGGCAGTTGAATCTTACAATATGTTGATGATTCAAACTGTCTTTGTTAAAAGATTTGTCTTCCTAGCTAGACTGTGAGCACTGTGAGGTCAGTGGTTGTTTTCTGTATCTGTAGGGTCCAGCACAGTGCCTGGCCTATGGTAATGCTACATAAATCTTTGTTGAATGAATTAATTAATTTATGAAAATGTTCTCTTGGGAACCAGCAGACACAAAACCAAACCCAAAACAAAGCAAAACGCTGTTTTTAGAATCAGAAGACCTCGTTTCAAGTATCTTCTCTCTAACTTACAGGTTGTGTGACTTTGGGTAAGTTACACAACCTCTTTGAATAGTTTATTCATCTGCAGATAATACTGACCTCAAAGTGTAATTGTAAGGATTAAATGAGATCATACTTTTGAATTACTTAGCACAGTACTTGACAAATTGTAGACATTCAGTAAATGTCAGTTTCCTGCTTCCACCAGCCCACTATCCAGAATTGAATCATGCACTAGGAGAGCTTATATTCAGATTTAAGGAATAGCCTCTACTTCTAATATTTAGTGCTATTGTCAGACCGTGGGTGTCAATTTAATATTTTAAAAAGATGACTACTGTTTAAAGCATGTATTTCTTTTTTTAAAAATATTTATTTTGGCTGTGCTGGGTCTTAGCTGCGGCACACAGGATCTTTGTTGCGGCGTGCAGACTTCTTAGTTGCAGCGCGCAAACTCTTAGTTGTGGCGTGCTTGTGGGATCTAGTTCCCGGACGAGGGATGGAACCTGGACCCCCTGCATTGGGAGGGCGGAGTCTTACCCACTGAACCACCAGGGAAGTCCCTAAAGCATGTATTATTAAGTACCACATACAGGTTCTCAATAAACAGATGTTAAATGAATGAAGGAATGAATTGAATCCTCAGAGTTTTGTCAGAGTATCTATAGCATTCTCAGGATGTTAGATATATAAATACATCAGTCACTAGTTGATCATGTTGTCTTTAGCTGATTTGAGAGACCGCACTCAAAACCATTAAATTCCTTTTGTTTTGATTCTGTCTACACCAAATGAACTTCTGATGACCAGTTTCCAAGCTATCTTGATATCTTGAATAAGAGGACCTTGGAATCAATGAAGAGGAGTAACATCTATTTAAAAATGGCATGTTGTCATCTGGCTTAAATCTCTGTTTCTTTCTTTCCTAATTTAAAACAGTTTTATTGAGGTGAAATTCACATACCATACAATTCACCCATTTAAAATGTATGTTTCAGGAAGTTCCCTGGTGGTCTAGTGGTTAGGACTCAGCGCTTTCACTGCGGTGGCCCGGGTTTAATCCGTGGTCGGGGAACTGAAATCCTGCAAGCCACGTAGCACATGGGCAAAAAATAAATAAATAAATAAAATAAAATTGTTCAAAATATTAAAATATAAAGTGTACATTTCAATGGTTTGTAATATATTCACAGAGTTGTACAACTATCACCAGAATCTAATTTTACATCTTTTTCTCATCCCCAAAAGAAACACTGCGCCTATCAGCATCATTGCCAAACCACCACTACCTCCCCAGACCCAGGCAAACACTAATTATTTTGTCTATAGATTTGTCTATTCTGGACATTTTATGGTTATAAAAATCATAATGTGTATATATATATATATTTTATGACTGGTTTCTTTCTTTGAGCATCCATGTGTGAAAACACATTCATGGATGTGTTTTCATCCATGTTGTAGCATGTATCAGTTCTGATTGCTTTTTATAGATGAAAATACTCCATTGTATGGATATGCCACATTATATTTACCCATTCGTCAATTGATAAACATTTTGGGTTGTTTCCACTTTTGCCTATTGTAAAGAACACTGCCATCGCCACCTGACCCTGTTTAAAACTGTTCAACGGCTCTCTTGGAGGAAGCCGCGGTCTCCGCTGCAGTGGAGCCTCGGGCCATCCGACCCTGCTCCTGACTCACCACTGTTCGCTCTCGCCCGAGGAACAAGTCGACCAGGAAGCCGTGCCGCAGCCATGGCATTTAAAGATACCGTAAAGCCCGAGGTGGCGATTCACCGGATTAGAATCACCCTCCCCAGCTGCAGCTTGAAGTCTTTGCAGAGGGTATGTGCTGACCTGATCAGAGGCACGAAGGAAAAGAATCTCAAAGCGAAAGGACCGGTTCGGTTGCCTACCAAGACTCAGAATAACTACAAGGAAAACTCCTTGTGGTGAAGGTTCTAAAACTTGGGATTGTTTCCAGATGAGGATCCACAAGTGACTTATTGACCTGCACAGTCCTTCTGAGATTGTCAAGCAGATCACTTCCATCAGTATTGAGCCAGGAGTCGAGGCTGAAGTCACCATAGCAGATGCTTAAATCAACATTTTTAATAAATTGATAATCAGTTGTTAAAAAACACACACACACAATGCCTTCCCTTTTTTCTATTTATTTATTTAGGCTGCTTTGGGTCTATGTTGCTGTGCGGGCTACTCTTCGTTGGGGTGCGCAGGCTTCTCACTGCGGTGGCTTCTCTTGTTGCAGAGCACGGGCTCTAGGCGCGCAGGCTTCAGTAGTTGTTGCACGTGGGCTTCAGTAGTTGTGGCTCGCTGGCTCTAGAGAGCAGGCTCAGTAGTTGTGGCACACGGGTTCAATTGCTCTGCGGCACGTGGGATCTTCCCGGACCAGGGATTGAACCCGTGTCCCCTGCATCGGCAGCCGGATTCTTAACCACTGTGCCACCAGGGAAGTCCCCCCTTTCTTTTTTTTCTTTTAAGAAGATGTTGGGGGTAGGAGTTTATTAATTAATTAATTTATTTTTGCTGTGTTGCGTCTTCGTTTCTGTGCGAGGGCTTTCTCTAGTTGTGGCAAGTGGGGGCCACTCTTCATCGCGGTGCGCGGGCCTCTCACTATCGCGGCCTCCCTTGCTGCGGGTCACAGGCTCCAGACGCGCAGGCTCAGTAGTTGTGGCTCACGGGCCTAGTTGCTCCGCGGCATGTGGGATCCTCCCAGACCGGGGCACGAACCCGTGTCCCTTGCATCGGCAGGCGGACTGTCAACCACTGCGCCACCAGGGAAGCCCCCCCCCCCATTATTTTTAAGACAGCGTTCAAAACACTATACATGGTTTTCGTTGCGCAGCAAGTTTTGGCCCCAGCGATTGCTCCAGCCTGGTTTTGAACTCTTCCTATTGTGTTCTGTGCTCCATCCATACCATCATTCTCTCACTTCTTCAAAGCTGCCACCTCCAGGTTTTTGTGTCCTTCCCTCTTCCTAGAGACCACCACCTCTTTATCCACCCACTTCTTCCCTCCCCTGCTTAGTTAATTCCAAATTCTTATCTGAATTCAAATATTTTCTCAGAGAAGAATTTTCTGAAATTGATTTCCTTATCCCCTTTCCCACCCTACCCCTCAGCTAGGGTAGGTTCTCTGTTTTATTTTCTCAGCTCCTTATTCTTTTTTCTCAAAACATTTATCTCAATTTATGATTATGCATATATTTTTATGATCTAAATGATGTTTATTTCCTCCAGTAAATAGGTTTTGAAATTGTTTTTGCCCCTATTGCATGTCTAACAGTAAACATAGTACCTTGCCATTAGTAGATAATAAATACATCCTGGCTGACAATATGAATAAAGAAAGAACACCAGATTTCTGGCTTGGATAACTGATTGATCATGAGGTCATTAATTAAGGAATGCAAGATGAGAAATATTCCTGAATCGGGCCAGGAAAAGAGGAGAAGTTAAGTGCTAAGAAAGTTGCAGTTGAGGAAGTCCCAGTGAGGAAGGTCAGCAGGCAGTTGGACTATGAATTTAGAGCTGTGGAAAGAGATCTGGAATGGAGACAGATTCGGAAGTTATCAGCAAATAGCTTTTTGGTTAAGATCTTGGGAGCGGCTGAGCTTGCCCAGGAAGAACGTGTAGCATAAAAAGGAAAGAAGGCAGGAGACTAAATTCTAGAGACACACGTATTGAGAAACGGGCAAAAGAAGACTTAGAATAAAGTTTTTTTTTTTTTCGGTACGCGGACCTCTCACTGCTGTGGCCCCTCCCGTTTAGAATAAAGTTTGAAGTGACATATCAAAGACATGGGAGAAGAACCCTGCCAAATGCTTCAGAGGAAAGTTCTGAGTTTGATCATTTGGGTAAGGTGATGATCATCAGATCTTTCCATTTTAAGGGATTTTTTTTTAATTAAAAAAATTTTTTTAACCTCTTTATTGCAGTATGATTGCTTTACATTGTTGTGTTAGTTGCTGCTGTATAACAAAGTGAATCAGCTGTACATATATCCCCATATAAAAATATGGAATGGTTCACGAATTTGCATGTCATCCTCACGCAGGGGCCATGCTAATCTTCTCTTTCGTTACAATTTTAGTATATGTGCGGCTGAAGCGAGCACTTAAGGGATTTTTGAGCATCCTGTTTCTCAACTTTTCACCTAATGGTTTTAGCATCCGTTTATGATCCTTGACTGAATCAATTATCTCAGTCTGGATTGCTGAATGGTGATTTTTTTTAAATTCCATCATCCCCCTGCCCCTGCCCTGCCCCCTGCTTTCTTCTTCTAAATCCCTGTGTTGCTCTCAGGGAAAGTTTCCCTGGGCACCTCCCTCTTCTACTAGCCCATTGCTGGGATATTTCACCCATGGGCTGGGAACAGTAAAAGGCTCTTTCATGAGAAGGTTGTAAGGGAATGGAGAATGTGCTGGGAGGGAAATTTGCTAAACCTTTGGAAAGTATATCCAAAGGGATGAAGAATATTCCTTTTGGTAAATATGACCTCTTCTAGCCTTACACCTCACCTACAAAAAAAATGCAGAGATGTGATTTGTGCCAGATCACACGCTACATCCCTTTAGAGGCACTCTCTAAATACGATCCAACTTCTTCAGACAGCTTTCCAAGGCCTTTCAAGTCCAGGTAAGGTGCCTTTCATATGCACTCCTAGAGCACCTTGCCCTTCCCTCCCACATCAGTCAGCACACAGGATTGTAATGGCCACTTTACTCCCTTGAGGCCTCACCAGACCTCAGGTCAGTCTGGTTCCACAGTGTATTACTAACATTTAATCCAGGGCCTCACTCATAACAGGGACTCAAAAAAAAATGTGCTGGGTGAGTGAAGGATTGAAGGGACAGCTGTATCTCGGGAAATAGCATTCTGTGGCTGGCGAGTGAGGGAGCCTGTGAGAAGTGGGCTGGGGAGGCTTCCCAAGGGGATTGGATTTTACCAGGAAGGCACAGGAGAGCCCTGGGGGCCTTTGAGCAGTAAATCAGGCTTCTACTGGATTTGTGATCCAAAAAGATCTCATTTAATCCTCTTAACAACTTGATGAGATAGTTATTCCTATCTCTGTTTTACTGATAAGGAAACGGGCCTCAGAGAAATTAAGCAGCTTGTTCAAGGACACCCTGCTAGGAAGTAAGTGGAATCAAGAAATGTGAAGTCCATCCTTTTTCTACCCCACCAGCCTGCCTCTCACCCTTTGTAGGAGTGAGAATAGATTCAGTAGCAGACTAGGACATAGACTAAATTGGTCAGGACTAAATTATTTGCTAGGCTAAATAATACCCTGGCTCCCCAGTACTCACTTCTATCAATGAGTCAGAGATGAAACCAGACACATACATTTGCTTTACATGATGCACTTGCCTGGAGGTTGGCTGCTTATTTAAATTTTTTTCAATATTTGCATCTTGCTGCACCCTCTCTGTCTGAGATCACAAGGTGTAAATAAGGTTTACCTTGGCACAAGGGCAGAGGCAGAGGTCTGTGTGGAGCCATTGCTGGTTCAATAAATGGTTCTCAATAAATGTTGAAAATATATATTACTCAATATAAATCAGTTGGATGTTAGTTCCATAAGAAGGGGAGATATTGTAGACAAAATTTGTTTTAAAAAATATAATTAGTACTTAAAAACTTGGTGTAAATATGTATGCCTTCACATGAAAAATATGTGTGTGCATCTGTATATCTTTTTTTTTTTAAAGAAAAAAGCATTGTTCAGACTTCCCTGGCAGTCCTGTGGTTAAGACTCCAAGCTTCCACTGAGAGGGCACGGGTTCAATCCCTAGTTGGTGAACTAAGATCCTGCATGCCTGTGGTGTGGCCAAAAAAAAAAAAAAAAAAAGAAAAGAAAAAATAATAAAGAAAAAATCATTGCATAGAGGAATATGTTTTGAATAATCCCATATTGGAATTATTATAAATATCCATAAAAGTAAGTCTGGAAAGATAAATGCTAAAATATAAAAATGATATTATTTCCAGATGTAATAATATAGTCAAGATAACTTAAAATTTTCCCAGCTTTTGTCTTCTGCTAAGTTTTTGTTTTAAAATGAACATTCACTAATTTTTCAATTAGGAAAAAATGGTATAAAAAGAGATCGAACATCGACCAAAGCAAATCTTCTATTTATCTGGCTCCTGCTAGGTGCTGGCAAAGAGAAGGGGGCCTACACCCAGCTCTGTAGGAAAGAGATGGACACAACAGGAAAAACTTAAAAAATAGTTCATATTCTAATTTATTTCTTGTCTGTGAGGTTCTAGCTATTGTGTTAGATAGAGCTTTATATAGTTCATTTTGTATATTTATACACCCTTGCAAAGTAGGGTCTATTTATGCCTATTTTATGGGTCAAGAAAAAGGACACAAACAAGTCATGTGTGGAACGCATGCCTGTCATACTCCAAAAAGAGGCATTCAAGGCTGAGAGAAGGAGAAAAGACTTCGTCCTGACAGTGGTTGCAGACTGGTGACTTGTGTGGCGAGCACAAGTTTAATGGCAAGACATGATGAACCAGCACTAAGTTTTCATTTTTTTTTTTTAATTAAAATCTGAATGTCTTTACTTATGGTTATATAGTGGTTATAAGAGTATACTCTATAACTCGACTCTTCAGATTTAAATCCTCAGATTTTAATCCTCCTCTTAAAATTGTGCCTCAATTTTTTAATATGTAAAATGGGAGGTAGTAACGGTACATACCTCATACAGTTTTTATAAAGATGAAATAAGTTTATGCATGTAAAAGGTGTTTGCACAGTACCTGACATGTGGTGAGAGCTCAATAGTTGGCTTTCTTCTATTCCTATTCTGGATCTCTGGAATCATACAATGTGTGGCTTTTTGTATCCACCTTCCTTCACTTAGCATAATGTTTTCAAGGTTCATGCTGTTGTAGCATGCATCACTACTCCATTCCTTTTATGGCTGAATAATATTCCATATTATGGATTTACCACATTTTGTTTACCTGTTCATCAGTTGATGGACATTTGGATTATGTCAGTTATTGTGACTAGAGATGCTATGAATATTTGTGTACAAGTTTCTGTTTTTCAATGCTTTTGGACATATACTTTGCAGTGGAATTTCTGGGTCATCTCTCTCTCTTTCTTTCCTTCTTTTAAAAATTATGACCATCGTAGTTGTGTGTGAAGTGGTATTTTATCGTGGTTGATTTGCATTTCTCTAATGACTAATGAGGGTGAGCGTCTTTTAATACATCTGTTGGCCATTTGTATCTCTTCTTTGGAGAAATGTCTACTCAAGTCCTTTGCCCATTTTTAAATTAGATTGTCTCTTTGTTGTTGAGTTATAAATGTTCTATATCTATTCTGGATACTGGACCCTTATCAGATAAATGATTTGCAAATAATTTCTCTAATTCTGTGGGTTCTTTTCCCTCTCTTGATAGTCTCCTTTGAGGGAAAAACATTTAAAATCCTTTTTTTTTTTTGGCCATGTGACATGTGGGATCTTAGTTCCCCAACCAGGGATCAAACCCACGCCCCACGCGTTGGAAGCACAGAGTCTTAACCACTGGACCACCAGGGAAGTCCCTTAAAATCATGATTCATATATATATATATATATATATATATATATATACTTTTTTTTTTTTTTTTTTTTTTTTGCGGTACGTGGGCCTCTCACTGTTGTGGCCTCTCCCACTGCAGAGCACAGGCTCCGGACGCGCAGGCTCAGTGGCCATGGTTCACGGGCCCAGCTGCTCTGCGGCATGTGGGATCTTCCCGGACCGGGAACGAACCCGTGTCTCCTGCATTGGCAGGTGGACTCTCAACCACTGCGCCACCAGGGAAGCCCGAGATTCCTATATTTTTTTAATGTGTCACTGAAGATGTTTTTGAGTGTTGTGCCATTAAACCCCATTTTCCCATAAGCCCTGTGGTTTTCATCGCACAATTTTTCATAGCATGGTGGTTTTTAGGGACACCTATGTCTATTTAGAGAAGAACTGGGAAGAGACTCAGTGGAGAGAAAGCTTGGCTCGTCTGGATAACTGGAGATGGTTCAGCATTTCTGGGGCTTCTTGCAGAAGCTCAGATTAGAGCTAAGGGTCTGTGAGCTCTTGCTGTGTGTCTTGCTGGAAGCACTTGCCACACTCATTAACTCACCCTCATGGTGACACATGGAGGTAGGTCCCATTTAAAAATATTTTATATATCAGGAACTAAGGGGCAAAGGTTTGAAGGAACATTTTCAAGGTCACACAGGAGTAACCGATAGAGATAGTGTCTGAACCCAAGCTGCCTCAGAGTGCATGTTCTTAACTAGACCCCAGGACAGAAGTTTTGTTTCACTTTTCTTTCCTTTTCTAAAGATTGTGCTGGGAAAAAAACCAAACAGTCTCCCCTCCCCAAACTTAAAAGAACAAAAACTGTTCTTTTGCCGTCTCTTTTACCTTTCTCTTGTCAGATCTTTTGTACTTATCTTCCAATTCTGACTAAAGGAAATAATTGATAACTGCCGTATCCTGGAGAAGAGGCTGCTTAGCCTAGTGGGGTTCTAACACTTGGTACCTGCATATCCATTTTTCAGCCTCAGTTTCCTTTTCTATCATTTAGTTGTTCCCTAATCCTTGACAGCTCCTCTTGGATGTCTAGTATACGTCTCCAACAAAAGCAGAACCCTTGATTCCTAGTCTCTCCCACAGGCCACCCAACAGAACCCATTCCCCAAACTTCCTCACCAATTCAATTCAATTCAATACAATTCAGTCAACACCACCAATTTCTACCTTGACACTCAAGCCAAAACCTCAGGGTCATCCTTGATTACCACATTTTCCATTACGTCCCTCTAGTTCCACACACATTTGATCCATAACCAACTCCTTCTAATTTGAGCTCCAAATGGCGTCTCTGATAGGCCCCCTGTCAGAGGGCCTCCCGTGCCTTTGCTCTCTTACCCCCAGTCTAAGCAAACATCATCTCCGGCCTGCAATCCTGGAATCATCCCTTCATCTGGTTCCTGATCTCTTGCTCCTCTTTAATCCAGTCTTTAGAGGACTAGAGTAAATGTCTTAAGATTTTATTCTGACCAAGGCAACCTCCCTTCTTAAAACACTTCAAAGACTTTTAGCTCAGAGTAAAAATCTAAACTCCTTACTCTACCCTAGTGAGGTCCTGCGTACTGGGGCCTAGTTTTCCACCTTCATTTCATATCACTCAGACCCGCTTATTATGCAAAAAACCAGCATCTTTGTTCCTTGAACAGGACAGGCCCTTTTCCTCTCTGCTCTTCTCATCCTTCAGATCTCGGCTCAACTGTCATCTTCTCAGAGAGGATGCTCCTGATATGCCCCACCCCCACCCCACCCCCTCCCCGGCAGGCTCTATCTCATCAGTCTGTTTAGGTTCTTCATAGCAATGATCTCAATGATCTCTGTAATTATTTGGTTTGTTTATTTACTGGTTTTTGTTTATCACCCTATGTATTTGTTTTCTGTCTCCCACACTGTAATGTAAGCTCCATGATGGCTGTGACCTTGTCTATCTTAGTCACCACTAAATCTTGAGTGCTTGGCACATGGTGTTCCCCGATGAATGAATGAATGAATAAAAAAAGTGTCTCAACCTATAATACAGACATAAACAACTGAGTGTCTCCTGTATGTGGGGTACTATACTAGTTGCTGGGATAATTAAGATTCATAAGGAATCTTTGGGACTTCTCTGGTGGTCCAGTGGTTAGGACTTCGCACTTCCACTGCAGGGGGCACGCGTTCGATCCCTGGTGGGGGAACTAAGATCCTGGAAGCTGGCAGCATGGCCAGAAAAAAAAAAAAAGATTCATAAGGAATCTTGGTTTGGGAAAGGAAAGCAGAAACAAAACAGGTAAACTAATAACTATATTTATATAAATATAAAGTGAGAAGGAGATGTAGATAAAGGAGTAATTATATCTGGTAGAAAAAGAGGAATGCCAGAGAAAATGCAGAGAGATAGTGACATGAGCTGAGCTTTGAAGGATGAAAGTGCCAGGTAGACATAGAGGAAGAGGCAATTCCGGGGCAGAGGTGACAGCATGAAGCAAGCCATGGACCAAGGCCTGAGGTGTAACAAGGGTTCTGAGGAGCAGGATGGAGCCCGGATTGGTGGGGCTTTGGCTGGTTGGGGAGGGTATCTGGAGATGAGGCCAGAAGGGTTGTCCAGAGCCAGTTACCAAGGGCTTTGGAGATTTGGCAAAATTTGTAATGTGTTTATACGGCACAAGGCACTCCTCCGTAAACAGAGGAATGACATTTTAAATTTCCTTAAGGTCCCTCTAACAACTATATGGTGAGAGCTAAGCCTGGAGACAGGAGGCTCAGTTTGGAGGAGCCCTGATATGAAAGAAGGCAGGGCGAGGAGATGTGAGGTACATTTCAGGGACAGAATCCACAGGACTTTGTCCAATTGGATATGTTGAAAGGGGGAAGAAATTGAAGCACAGTCTGTAGGTTTTAGGCAGGGTAGATGTGCTGTCAGGCAAAGAGGTATGGTTAAAGTCCAATGTTCACACACACACACACACACACACACACACCCCGCCCAGTTATAGATGTGAACTTGTAACCCCTTGGGACAAAGTGAATTGATCATTCCCATAGTTGATGAAAGAGCAAAGGCTGGAGCCCAGGACGCCTGAATTCTGTCTAGTGCGCCTTTATCTACCAGTGCTTCTCTATCCATCTGTGGGGCATCCGGATCTTTCTAAAAATTTCTTTTTCATCCTCAGCTGATTTATACTTTTATAAAATAAAATAAAAATGAATTATTAGAAAAACGATATTAAAAAAAACTTAATTTTTAAATTATTAGGTACCAAACTACCCTGTTGAATTATTATAACTGTTTCTAAAGGCTTACTCCCAATTTCTATACTTACTGCTAACCCACAGATCAATCAGATGGCAAACGAGCGCTTGCTCCCAGGCCAAATTTGAGATCTCTGGTCCACACGGTTCTGAAGCAACAGTGGGATCTGAGTTTACAACAGTGAGGAGACTAAACAAAGTTGAATTAGATCTGCTGGGCTACCACAGAGAAAGTTGCCACCTGTGCAGTTTACCAGTTACTAATCTCTAGTAAAAACATTCTTTGCACTGCTCCCTCTAGTGCAAGGGAGGTCTTACTGTCACAACTTCACTGAAAGGGGCCCCCCTTAAAGGATTTTCTTCATAAGGAAATCATTTCCAGTAAACCTGTCAGAACAGTTAGTGGCCATCCTGAATTTCCCTAGGTTGTTGGACACTTTCCATACGTGGGCTGGCAGCTTGGCAGGCTTCTCATTTCACTACTCCCGCCTGCCAAGGGAAAGAAAGTTATGACTCTTTGCTTTGCTCATTCTATCCCTCTGCAAGGAAAAAAAAAAAAAAAAGACCTCAAACACTGCTTGATTTATTAGTACTGGAGGGAAAGAGCTAATATTCACTTACACAATCCAGCTTACACTTGCACAATCTACTGAAGGAAACGGCAGAGTGACATTTGCACCTAATCCTTCCATGGGACTGTGTCTAAGACTGCAAACAGCACAGGGAAAGCACAGAGTTGTTTGGTGCATGGGGACAAATGAAAGTTATGTGATAGGTAAGGGGCGCCTGCAATAAGAGCAACAGAGTTTTTTTAAGGGACTTTTGCCTCTGTAATCCTCAAATAGAAACACAATAAACAACCCAACTGGTGACAGAGTTGCAACAAGAGGAATAGGGTCCAGGGCTCTAAGGGAGATGGAGGGTGACGGGAGGAGGGAGAAGTTAGGGGGCAGAAAGTCGCAAGGGTTACAGGACCACGTGGACCTAGCAGAACAGGGTTGCGTTTATTTTACACAAGTGACTCTGAGGCTTCTCTGCTGGCACCGTCACATCGTATATGTGGTATTTCCTTGTTCCTTATTCAGATGAGAAAGTAGGAGGGCAGTGGCCTGTGTGCAACTGCTCTCGGCTCTGTGAGGGGCAGGTGTGAGGCGAGAGCACAGCAACCACACTGGCATCCTTATTCTGCTTTTGGCCGTTTTGTGTTGGAACTGCCACTGTCTCCTTTTTGCTGGTCTCTTGAATGCTGATGTGTTTGAATGATGGAATGATAGCATTCTGGGGGCAAGCCTTAATTGGGCTTTCTTGGTATTTACCGTCAGTGTCTGTGTGGATTCTAGTATTTGACTATTTCTTGTGTAAACCCAAGCTAGCTGTCGCTCACCAACTATTCTGATGGGAAGAAATCTCTGAGGTACTCCTCTTGTTTACTTCTCTCCCTTTATCACCCCAGGCACACCTGAATGGATGGATCATGGCCATTTCTTTGATCCAATCTAGTGCTCCAAATGCAAGCGCTCTCAAACGAACCCCCGACCCCTACACTCACCTTACCTACCTGGTTATCCAAGACAGAAACTTAGGAGACACTATGGACTACTTCCTTTGCTTCATTTCTGCCTCTATCTCCATGTTCAATCAATCGCAAAGTCTTATCAGGTTTATTATTTAAAACATTTTGGCTGCGGGCTTCCCTGGTTGGTGGCGCAGTGGTTGAGAGTCTGCCTGCCGATGCAGGGGACACGGATTCGCGCCCCAGTCCGGGAAGATCCCACGTGCCGCAGAGCGGCTGGGCCCGTGAGCCATGGCCGCTGAGCCTGCGCGTCCGGAGCCTGTGCTCCGCAACGGGAGAGGCCACAGCAGTGAGAGGCCCGCGTACTGCAAAAAATATATATATATATTTTTGGCTGCTACTGCCTGATTTCTTTCCTCCCTTATCTCTTGCCTGGATGATTAGACTTCCTGCCCCCTTCCTACCCCACACACCTGTCCTACTACCTCTATTCTTGTCCCCCTCAGATCTATTATCTTCACTGTCACTAGGAAATTCATCCATAGCACAACTCTGACCATGTTGCTCTCGAGGTTAAAAACTCTCCAGTGGCACCTCATGGTTAAGAGAGTAAAGCCCATGCTTTCAGCACGGTAAACAAAGCTTTTTTTGAACTGTTCGCCTCTGTAGGGGCTTCTCTCCAGAATATTTGCTGATGCTTAGTGACACAGGGGACTTGAAGTTGCCCGATGTGCCCTTCTACTCATGCTACTGCTCGTTTGCTTGTCTTGTCCCCTTCCCATGAGGCTGCTTTCACTCAGGTGTCCTCCCTGACATCCCTGGAATGGGTGAGGGATTTTTGTGTTCCTCTATCACAATTTTTTTTTTTTTTTTTTTTTTTTGGCCGCTCCCCGACCAGGGATTGAACCTGGGCCCTTGGCAGTGAAAGAGCAGAGTCCTAACCACTGGACCACCAGGGAATTCCCCCTTTATCACATTTTATAGAAATTATTTGTACACTGCTTCGTTTCCTCTCCTAAGCTATGAAGTCCTTGAGGGTAGGGATTGTGTTTTCTTCAATTCTGTGTCCTCCGAGCATTGTATAACACTAAATACTTACTAGGCAGTCAATTAGTATTCACTGAAGTGAGGGGAATTCACATCCCTCAGTTTTTCTTCGTTTCCTTATTTTACATTTATTCCCCTGCATGAGCCAAGTAAACCAAGATTTGTTTTCATCTACTAAGATTTTTTTTTTTCTTTTGGTAAGAAATGATGGTAAAGAAGAGAAGCCATAGCAGTGAAAGTAATGTGTGTTGAGTGGTGTGTGTGTGTGTTTGAGAGAGAGAGAGAGAAACGCCAACAGAATGAGATTCCAGGGAGTCTTGAGCCCTTAACAAACTTAGACGTCACCAGAGCCTTTAATTATCCTGTTTTGTTATTTTTGATTTATTAATAACAAATAACAATTATATAAATTTTAAGTACTTTTTCCTTCATTATCTCATTTGAGCCTCACAATAGCTCTATAATGTCACTCTCCTCGTTTTAGAGATGAGGAAACAGAAAGATTGAATGATTTGCCCTTAGCTAGTTGGCTGAGTATTCTAACACAAGATCTAGTGCTTTTACTGCTTCGTGATGCTGAACCCTCTTACAATTAGGGGCTGGGATGATGAGACTTCTGCCACTTGGCATGTACAAAAGTCACAGGGAGTTGAAGTGAGTGAACATTTTTGTCCTTTTTTTTTTTTTTTTAAATTGGTATTAATGGACTTCTCTGGGAGTGCAGTGGTTAAGAACCCACCTGCCAATTCAGGGGACATGGGTTCGATCCCTGGTCTGGGAAGATCCCACATGCTGTGGAGCAGCAAAGCCCATGTGCCACAACTGCTGAGCCTGTGTGCTGCAACTGCTGAGGCCCTCAGGCCTAGAGCTCGTGCTCCGCAATAAGAGAAGCCACCACAATGAGAAGCCCGCGCACCGCAATGAAGAGTAGCCCCTGCTCGCTGCAACTAGAGAAAGCCCGTGCACAGCAACAGAGACCCAATGCAGCCAAAAATAAATAAATTTATTTAAAAAAATAATGAAAAACTGGTATTAACAAGGGAAGGCCTTGACAGCGTGCCTTTATAAACTACCTGGCACAGTGTTTGGCACATGGTAACTGTCCAGCAAATTACCTCTCCGTATAAATTCTAGAATAATCTTGTTTATATCTACAAAAATATCTTGCTGGGATTTTGATAGGAAGTGTGTTAAGCCCATAAGTCAATTTGAGGAGAATCAACATCTTTACTATGTTGAGTCTTTTCAATCCATCAGCATCATATGTCTCTTCATTTGTTTAGAGCATCTTTGATTTGTTTTGTAAGCTTCAGTATACAAATCTTATACTTATTTTGTTAGATTGACATATAAATATTTCTTATTTCTTGTCCATGTATCTGTTGCTAGTGTAAAGAAATACAATTAATTTTTGTAGTTTATCTTATGTCCTGTAATCTTGCTGAACTCAATTATTAGTTCTCGGAGGGTTTTTTTTGGTGGGTTTTTTGATTTTCAATGAAGACAGTCACGTCCTCTTCAAATAGGGATGATTTTACCTTTTCCTTTCTTTTTTTTTTTTTTGTTTTTTGCGGTACGCGGGCCTCTCACTGCTGTGGCCTCTCCCGTTGTGGAGCACAGGCTGAGGACGTGCAGGCTCAGCGGCCATGGCTCACGGGCCCAGCCCCTCTGCGGCATGTGGGATCTTCCCGGACCAGGGCACGAACCTGTGTCCCCTGCATCGGCAGGCAGACTCTCAACAACTGCACCACCAGGGAGGCCCTACCTTATCTCTATGTCTTTTATTTTCATTTCTTGACTCTTGGCACTGAGTAACATTTCTGGCACTATACTGAATAAGAGTGGTAAGAGTGATCATCCTTCTCTCGTTCCCCATCTTTGAAGAAAAGCGTTAAGTCTTTCTCCATTAAGTATAATGTTACCTGTAGGTTCTTTGTAGATGTTTTTTGTCAAGTTGAGGAAGCTTCCCTCTAATCCTCTTTTTCTGAAACTTTTTTTTTTTTATCAAAAGTGAGTGTTGAATGTTGTCAAATGATTTTTCTGTATCCACTGGTATAATCATGAGATTATTGGCATTTTGTTCCCTCAAGATTAGTATTCTGGGAATTCCCTGGACGTCCAGTGGTTCGGACTTGGCCCTTTCACTGCCGGGGCTCAGGTTCGATTCCTGGTCAGGGAACTAAGATCCCGCAAGCCATGCAGCGCGGCCAAAAAAACCCCCAAAAAACAAAAAACTAAAAGATTAGTATTCTTTACCCAATTTGTATGTCTCCTCTTAGCATCTTCTATCAGAACAATCGAAGGCTGCAGGCAAATGCTTTAGCACACTCTGAAATCAGACTTGCTTTGGGACCCAGACTGATATCAGCAAGGAATGGGGTTCCCTGTATTACTCATGTATAAAATGTGTACAGACATTTTACCTTAAACCATGTTCCTTTGGCTTCGTTTGTGCCTATGCAGTCTTGATACTTTAACAGAGGTGGAGAGGCTGCAACCGGATGAATTACACTGGAACCCAATGCCTGGTGAACGGCGAGACCAATTCTTCACTGCTCCTTCACAGTTTCTGAAACACATCAGATAATTGGCTGTGTTCTCTTAATTCTCTGATCATTTGGACACTGAGTCTCCCTTTACGTGACCCGGCCTTGTGGCAAGCAGGTTGCAGTGCAGCCTGTTCACATACCTGCCTCTGCTCCCATGGGTCACCTGGAGAGAATCCTTTGCTCCATGTCAAAGGAGCTCAGCTGCGTATCTCTTCCATTTTTGTCTACAGTGCCTACAGTTAATTATTTGAACAATTTCCTGTCTTCTATAGTAGACAGATTTTCAGTTATCAATAAAAAATAAGGCCAAAAGGAAAATAAATGAACGATTACTGAGGTCCTACTATGTGACAAGTGCCCTCACATAAATAGTTTATCGACTCAACAAATAATATATGTGCAATCTGATGAAATGAATGGAGGATACATAGATGATGAGGACAAAGTTCATGCTTAAAATGAGTTCATAGTCTACTGAGAGAGACAGATAATGTCTAAGGAGATAGAGCAGAATAAGTAATATGTAATAAAGCTTAACACTCCTTGGAGGTAAGTATCTTTATTCCCAGCTTGCAAATTCAGAAACTGAGGCCACCAGAGGTTAAGTGATGAATTCATGAATTCATCAGAGTTAGAACTAAGATTTCAACTCAGATCCAGATCACACCAAACCATCTCCCATTAGGAAAAACAAACAAACAAAACCCAAAACTCTACCAGAAAAATACATTGTAAAATTTATTTCAGATGTGAGGCTTAGAAAATAAGGTATAATTAACATATATCATTAAAAATGTTTTGTTTTTGTTGTGCCCTAAATTACTAGCAGAAAAAAATCATCAGCTTTGACTTGATCAATCTTTAAAAGACATGGGAGTTGGAGTCTTATAAACTGAGCACTGGGACTGAGTCAGGCAGAAAGTCACTGAAATTCATTCCTGGCTTCTAGACATTCTAGCTGTATGAACGTGGACTTGTCACATAATGTCTTCTAGACTTGAGATCTCACATCTTCAAGGGACAGGTGAATAATACCTACTTCAAGGTAAGACTTATACAAGATAGGGAATGTAGACACATATTAAATGTTGGATCATTTTGAATCAAACACTTTCATTGTTCTGGCTTCTCCCCAGGATTTTATTTTACTTTATTTGGTTTGTTTGCTTGTTTAAAAAAAGTTAGGGAGATGGGCAGAGGGATGAAGCAGAAGGGTGGGGAAAGAAATGAGGTGCATTCATGTTATTGAGGGGATTATGGATTGTGATCTATAAAACTCAAGTTTTAGCTTTAGGACTGCAAAGTGAACGCTGCTCGAGGGTGGAGCTGAATGGTGCTTCAAGTCCTGGCACCTGGGGTTGACTTCCCAAGGATTTACAGACTCAGCAAATTAAAACCACTGTTACCCCTAATGCTATTTCTAACCAGCGTATCCTACATGGTAATGTGAGGACATTATGCTTGGAGCCACTGGATGGGCTACAAATTGACATAAATTAGTTGACACAAAGCAATTTTGGATGAACCAGATTGACCTAGCAAAATGCAAACTCATTCTAGAAGTGGGGTTGTTCGTTCATTTCCCTTTGAGGGGCCTGAATGCAGTAGGATCCCCTACACTGTCTAATGACCTCTCTGGGAATGTTACTCCCCAAATTAGTGCTTCCCTGAATGATAAAACAGCACTAGTAAGTACTGAATGGCCAACCCTAGGAAGCCATTCTGCAAATTACTGCCTCCAGAAAGTGAAGGCTTCTCAAGGATGTCAAGCCATAGCAAAGACAATTGGGGGTCTGCCTACGGATATTTAGGTATCTTGAGACATGAGAGTCCTCCCAAAGGCCTTAGAAGAGGCCACCAACCTCCCATATCTATAGTCACTTGGGACCAGATAAGCATGGCTTTGAGTGGAACTCACACCTTCTTCATCCTGGTACTGGGATGACTTGTGTGCTGGAAAATTTGCATCCATAGCAATGCCCTATGTGGGACCTGACCTCTCCATCCCAGTTGACTATGGAAGGAAGCCAAAGAAGGAGAGGGGGTGTTGGTGCATTTGTTTGCATTTGCCATTTTTATTTGCCTCGGGGACATTAGACTGCAGGTTTCCTTAAGCATGGACTGTTTGTTAAGTCTGGTGTTGGCTTTTGTGGACTGGTCTAGCCAAGAGTTGTTTTAGCCCAAATGGGGAGATGGGGGTGGGGCCGGGGTGGAGTAAGACATCTGCAGAGCCCAACAACCGTTACCAAGGCCTACCTCGGCTCTGCCTCTACCTGCCAAACGGTAAACAAAGCCCCTGGGAGAACTGGGGCAAGCCGAACACCTTGGTCAAACACTAAGCAAACCACCACCAGGTGTGCTTGCAGAACAGCCTCTCCATCAGCGTCCTGTCATGCAGAAAATGTTTATCCAATTTGTCAAGATAATCTTTCCTCAAATAAGCCTTGGGCCTACTCCTTGGAACAGCCTGAATTTAGTCGGCATAAAGTAACTCTATTTTTTTCACCCATTTTCCTTTAATCGCTGTGTCAACTTTTCCCTGGCTTTAAGCAAACTGAAAGTAATTATATCATTCTTAAGTGAGTAATCTGTTGACTGGGTTAGCTGATTCGTGAGTTACTCTAAAATTCTTCTAAACTGTGCAGACCCTTTCCAAACACATTTTCTTAGATGTTTCACAGAGTTCGGCTCATCGATGACCCGTGGATGTGTTTATTCTGTCACGTTTTGTGGCTACGCCATGACTATATGAGGACATTTGAAAAGAAGTTGAGTGTAGAAATTTGAGAGCAGGAAAAAAAGGTAACTTTACCTACTGATTTAGGTATTGCTTGGAAATATTACAGTCACTGGAAATAGCTCGCAGCTTCAAGTAGGAAAAACATTGGATTAGTGCTGTGAATCATGGTGTAAGAGTAAAGGCTGGGCTTCAGGAACCTAAAAGCATTCATTTCTTTCATTTCATCATATAATTTCTCTGCTATTTGACACCCTGTGTGATATTGTTTTGTTTAGAAAACAGAAACGCTCAAGGTTACCACATTTTTCTTCGTGCTACTCATTGACATACTCCCACAGAACTCATGATATATTTAAAAATAGAAAGCTCAGCCATCTGGCTATTTGATGGTTTCTATTTTTGTTTCTCTTTGCATTCACAAACTCTGTTGAGTCTGAAATTTCCTATGTTCTGCCCTATATGTAATTGTGTATATGTACACACAGAGTTTCTCATTTAAATTTAGCCATTATCAATTTGGGTTTGTTTTACCGACCACAGTGGCACTTTTGTGGGGACACTAACCTTGTTTCATCTGTGCATTAGTCAAATCTGCATTAAATCCTATGAAGACTGTTACCCACAGTCTAGGGGATGCCAAGTGAAAGGCATTTCTCATTAATATGGGCCCACCCATGTCTACTCAGAAGTTTCATTGACAGTAATATGCTCCTTGCCTTGGCTTTGATGGAAACAATGGAACCACGGGGCCAGAGGGAAATTTAAAGCTCATCTAGTTCATCCCCTTCATTTTACATGTGAGGAAGCTGGAGTCTAGAGGTGGACAGAGACTCGTCCAAGGTCATATAGCTAATTAGTAGCCAAATTCCTTTTAGAACTCAGGTCTCTTGACTTCTTCATAAAACTGGATTAAAGATACATTTGGGGATGTTCACAAATGCACCTTTGAATTACATTCATCATACACTTATAACTATGAGTGTTTATAGGATTGTGCTTAAAAGCAAAATTAAAGTGCATTGTTACGCTTTGATGGCTGAAGGAAAGATTTCCTCACTCTTCAGTTTGAGCAGAAAGCACAGAGCATGAACTTTATTGCATATATGAATCAGCTGGTTAAAAAGGCAGATTCCTCAAGAGAACGAGAAGACAAGCCACAAACTGGGAGAAAATGTTTACAAAAGGCATATCTGATAAAGGACTGTTATTCAAAATATGCAAAGAAGTCTTAAAACTCAACAATAAGAAAATGAACAACTGAATTAAAAAATAGGCAAAAGACCTGGACAGACACCTCATCAAAGAAAATAAACAGATGGTAAGTAAGCTTCTGAAAAGATGCTCCGCATTATAAGCCATTAGGGAATTGCAAGTTAAAACAATGAGGGCTTCCCTGGTGGTGCAATGGTTAAGAATCCGCCTGCCAATTCAGGGGACATGGGTTTGAGCCCTGGTCCGGAAAGATCCCACAGGCCGCAGAGCAACTAAGCCTATGCGCCACACTATTAGGCCTGTGCTCTGGAGCCCACGAGCCACAACTACTGAGCCCACATGCCACAACTACTGAAGCCTGCGTGCCTAGAGCCCGTGCTCCACAACAAGAGAAGCCACCGCAATGAGAAGCCCGTGCACCGCAAGGAAGAGTAGCCCCCGCTCACTGCAACTAGAGAAAGCCCTGCACAGCAACGAAGACCTAACACAGCCAAAAATAAAAATAAATAAAATTAAAATAAATTAAAAAAACCCAAAAAAACAATGAAATACCTCTGTATACATATTAGAATGCCAAAATCGAAAACACTGACGCCACTAAATGCTGGCAGGGATGTGGAGCAACAGAACTCTCATTCACTGCTGATAGGAATGCAAAATGGTACAGCCACTTTGGAAGACAGCTTGGCACTTTCTTACAAAACTAAACATACTCTTACCATACAATCTAGCAATCACACTCCTTGGGTATTTACCCAAATGAGTTGAAACTTATGTTCTCACAAAGACCTACACAGAGGTGTTTACAGCAGCTTTACAATGCCAAAACCTGGAATCAACCAAGATGTTCTTCAGTAGGCGAATGGATAAACAAACTGTGGTACATCCAGACAGTGGAACACTATTCAGTGCTAAAAAGAAACGAGCTATCAAGCCATGAAAAGACATGGAGGAATCTTAAATGCATATTAGTAAGTAAAAGAAGCCAATTGGAAAAGACTACATACTGTATGGTTCCAACTGTATGACATTCTGGAAAAGGCAAAACTATGGAGACAGTAAAAATATCAATGGTTGTAGAAGTTAGAGAGGAGGGAGGAATAGGTGGAACACAGAGGATTTTTACAGCAGTGAAACTACTCTATATGATACTATAATGGTGGATAAACATCATGACACATTTGCCCAAACTCACAGAATGTACAACATCAAGAGTGAACCGTAGGGCTTCCCTGGTGGCGCAATGGTTGAGCGTCCGCCTGCCGATGCAGGGGACACGGGTTCGTGCCCCTGTCCGGGAAGATCCCACATGCCGCGGAGCGGCTGGGCCCGTGAGCCATGGCCGCTGAGCCTGCGCGTCCGGAGCCTGAGCTCCGCAACGGGAGAGGCCACGACAGTGAGAGGCCCGCGTTCTGCCAAAAATAAAAAAAAGAGAGAGAAGAGTGAACCGTAATGTGAACTATGGACTTCGGGTGATAATGATGTGTCAAGGTAGGTTCATTATTTGTAACAAATGGACTGCTGTGGTGGGGAATGTTGATAGTGGGAGAGGTTGTGCGTGTGTGCGGGGACAGTAGGTATTTGGGAACTCTGTACTTTCTGCTCAGTTTTGCTGTGAACCTAAAACTGGTCTAAAAAATAAACTTCATTAATTAATTTTTATAAAAGGCAGATTCCTGCTTTGTTACACCTCACCACCGCCACTCCTCCACCTCCCCCCATCTCCATTTCACTCCCATCACCACTTCCAGCGACCCTTCCCCCACCAATGCTGATTTAGCTGTTTGGAAGCGAGGCCTTAGAATCTGCATTTTCAACAATTTTGATGAGGGATGGGAAATTGTGCTTTCAGGTATCCTAATCACCACCTTCAAGCCTGCTGAGGATGTAGCTCACCTTTGAAAGACACGCTGTTTATTCAGTCTACGGACGATGCTTGCTCTACATATGCACTTGCTAACCACAACCTCCTGAAGTAACCTACTGCTTGGGAATACCTACTTTGCAGTTAAGTTGGTTAAACCAGAGATCAAAGTGTTTTGAAAGGAGGCAGTGCACCAGGCAGGCCTACAGTGTAGTTATTTCCCTTTTTCTACTGGAGGTGAGGACTGGGGGGAGTTTTCCGCCAACCAGACTGTTCAGCCTGCCCTGGTTGGCTGCACCTGCTTCTGGCCTTTGCTTTCCCGTCCTGTGATAAAAGAACAAAGCTTCTGGACTTCTCTGGTAGCACAGTCATTAAGAATCCGCCTGCCAATGCAGGGGACACGGGTTCGAGCCCTGGTCCAGGAAGATCCCACATGCCGGGGAGCAACTAAGCCCGTGCGCCACAACTACTGAGCCTGCTCTCTAGAGCCCGCGAGCCACAACTACTGAAGCCCGCGTGCCTAGAGCCCATGCTCTGCAACAAGAGAAGCCACCACAATGAGAAGCCCGCGTACCGCAACGAAGAGTAGCCCCTGCTCACCACAACTAGAGAAAGCCCGCGTGCAGCAACGAAGACCCAAAGCAGCCAAAATAAATAAATAAAATTGATATATATATAAGAAGTCCCAATGCAGCCATAATAAATAAATAAATTAAATAAAATAAAATAAAAAAAGAAATAAAGGAATGGAAGAAGTCAAAAAAACAAAACAAAACCAAACAAAGCTTCCAACTAAGAAATTGTCTGCCATGAGCTGGTAGGAGCAAAGTATTCTTCAGAGTTTTGTCCTACCCAGGGTCTGACAAGTTCTCTCAGCCAGCTGCAGGCAATGGCAAGCCAAGTAGGAAACTATACATCAGCTGGAGAATTCAAGGCCCTTTCTGATTTCCTAGCATTTCTGAGTCATTTCTTGGGGTGTCATTGTTTACTATGTGCAGGGCTCTCTTCTAGGCAGGTATATATTAGGGTGCAAAATCCTTGCCCTCATGGAGCTTACATTCTACATGTAAGAGCTAACATTTATACAGTGCCTACTCTGTGCCTGGCACTCTACATGTATTAATTCATTTAACCCTAACAACATTACAGGTAGGTTGTGTTATTATCCCCGTTTACAGATGCAGGGCCTGATGCACAGAGAGGTTAAGAAGTTTGCCCAAGGTCCCACTCATCCTGATCTCAAAAGACTGTGGCTGAGCGCCTCTCACAGGACGTTGCTTTCCTTTGGATTCTTGGGCACAAATTACTCTACCTCAGTAGCATTAAATTATTCATAAGGAGGGAAAGGGGACTAACATTGATTAAATACAGGCCGTATGCTGGGGACTCAGTTAGGAACCCTCTATTCCAATCTCATTTAATGCTCACAGCAACCTGGGTGAAAAATTGCAGAGCTGGCAAGAGGTGGAGATTTTTTGTTTTTTTTTTAAATAAATTTATTTATTTATTTTTGGCTGCATTGGGTCTTCGTTGCTGCGCCTGGGCTTTCTTTAGTTGGATGAGCGGGCGCTACTCTTCGTTGCGGTGTGCAGGCTTCTCATTGCAGTGGCTTCTCTTGTTGCGGAGCATCGGCTCTAGGCACGCGGGCTTCAGTAGTGGTGGCTCGTGGACTCAATAGTTGTAGCTCACGGGCTCTAGAGCTCAGGCTCAGTAATTGTGTCGCAAGGGCTTGGTTGCTCCACGGTATGTGGGATCTTCCCGGACCAGGGCTCGAACCCTTGTCCCCTGCATTGGAAGGTGGATTCTTAATCACTGCACCACTAGGGAAGTCCCAAGAGGTGGAGTTTTTCTTATTCCAGTGTCCACGTAGTGTTAGGAACATATGTGTGATTGACATTATGCTAACTCACTGCCCCTGCCAGAGAAAAACAGCAAACTCATAACTTTTGTTCTTAACTCTGAGTGCACAGATGGCCCTCAGAGGTCTGTGAATGCCTTCAAGTTATTCCTAAAGGAAATTCAATGGAGAGCAGGATCTTCGCATTGTCTTAAAGTGTCTCCTCACAGATTGTTACAGTTGCAAGAGACAACAAAGCACAGCAAATATACAGTGGAGAAATTGGGCAACACCTTTTCTGGATGGTCAAAATGAACCTCACCCATGAGGAATGGATGGATATTCCCAGTGAAGGACATGGCATCCCCAACGCAGTTTGCCACCCAAGAATGCAAAGCCTCGATCTAACCAGGAAGAAACCTCAGACAAACCCAAAACAAAGAATGTTCTATTTAATTTTTTTAAAAAAGGTGAAGGATATTTACTTTTCAAAAATGTCAATATCAAAATAAGACAAAGAAAGGTTGTGGAAATATTCCAGATTAAATGAGGCTAATGAGACATGTCAATTAAATGCAATACCTGACCCGAGAATGGATCCTGTACTGGAGGGAAAAACAATGCTATAAAGGGTAATATTAGAGCAACTGACACAGTTGGAATAGGGAGGGTGAATTAGATTAAAACATACAAATTCATAAAGTGGACACTACTGTGATTACATAAGAGAATATCTGTATTTTTAGGAAACACACACTGAAGTATTTAGGGGTAAAGGGCTTTGATGTACGTAACCAATCCTCAAATTGTTTAGAAAAAATTTCATTTATATACACACACACAGAGCAAGAATGAATGAGCTAGAGGGATCAAATGATAAAGCAAACAGTGTTAACAGGTGAATTTGGATAAACAGTATATGGATATTTCTATAACATATTTATTTTTTTCAACTATTTATAAGTTTGAAATTATTACCAAATAAAAAATTTTAAAACTGTACATGAATATGTGTCTGGAAGTGTATATGTACCTTTTTATGGGGAGAGGGTCAATCAGTTTCCTTAGTATTTTGTAAGAATCTGTGACAGAAAAAAGTGGCTGAGATATACCAACTTGATTTGTGAAAAACAATTTATCCTTCATTAGAAACTTTAAGAGAAAGAAGCATGTACAGTAGTCTCCCTTACCAGTGGTTTGCCATTCCTCAGTTTCCATTACCTGTGAGCATCTGCAGTCCAAAAACATTAGATGGAAAATTCCAGAAATAAACAATTTCTAAGTTTTAAACTGTGGGCTGTTCTGAGTAGCGTGATAAAATTTCTTGCTATCCTGCTCCATCCCACCCAGGACTTGAATCATCCCTTTGTCCAGTATATCCTGTCCGTTAGTCACTGAGTAGCCATCTCGGTTATCAGATCGACTATGGAGCTATCGCACTGCTCGTGTTCAAGGCACCCTTATTTTACTTTATAAAGGCCCCAAAGTGAAAGAGTAATGATGCTGGCAGTTGGGTTCCGCCAAAGAGAAGCTGTAAAGTGCTTGCTGTAGGTGAAAAGGTGAAAGTCCTTGACTTAATAAGGAAAGAAAAAAACTGTATGTTGAGTTTGCTAAGATCTACAGTAAGAATGAATCTTCTGTCTGTGAAATTTTGAGGGAAAAAGAAGTTCCTGCTAGTTTTTTTTTGTTTTTTTTTTGCGGTACGCGGGCCTCTCACTGTTGCGGCCTCTCCTGTTGCGGAGCACAGGCTCCGGAGGCACAGGCTCAGTGGCCATGGCTCACAGGCCCAGCCGCTCCGCGGCATGTGGGATCTTCCCGGACCGGGGCACGAACCCGTGTCCCCTGCATCAGCAGGCAGACTCTCAACCACTGCGCCACCAGGGAAGCCCCGTTCCTGCTAGTTTTGCTGTTGCACCTCAAATTGCAAAACTTATGGTCACAGTGCATGACAAGTGTTTAGTTAAGATGGAACAGACGTTAAATTTGTACAATAAGATATTTTGAGAAAGAGAGAGGGAGTCTATATTCACATAACTTTTATTACAGTATATTGTTATACTTCTATTTTATTATTAGTTGTTGTTCATCTCGTTCTGTGCCTAACTTATAAATTAAACTTTATCATAGGTAGGTATGTATAGAAAAAAACAAGAGTATATAGGGTTCAGTAGTATCTGCAGTTTCAGGCATCCTCTGGAGGTCTTGGGACATATATCCTGTGGATAAGGGGGGCTACTGTATTTCCAACTTATGGATTCCAATTTCTGGTACTCACATCTGCTTTTCACCTTAGCAACCCAGAGATGTGTAATAATTAGCTTGCAGTATCTGGGTGACCTCTACTCTTGGTTCATTGAGCATTCATTGAGAACCTTCTATGTAGCATATATTCTGCTATAGATATACAAAGATTTAAAGGTTGTAATTGTTAGTGATTCTTTGTTCCTTAAAAAGCATACTATGATTTTAACTAGAAAGTGTTCAATGTCTCCAAACAGGTGTGAATCAGAAAGTTAAGGGAGTTCAGAAGATTTTAGGTTGAGAGATGCTAGGTAGGCTTCCCAAAAAAGGAGTCATTTAAGCTAGACTTTGCAGGAGGAGTGAGCTCTACAAAGTGGAGTGTGTGTGTGTGTGTGTGTGTGTGTGTGTGTGTGTGTGTGTGTGGAGTGGGCAAAATGTGCAGATGAGTAAGTCTGGGCTGCTTTGTGGGGATTTTCCATTTGAGTTGGAATGCCTGGCATATGCTAGAGAGAATGTGGTAATAGAATGTTGAAGGTTAGATTAAGAAATTTGGATTTAGTTTGCTAGGAAATAGGTGATACTGGATTTTTGAACTGGTAAGTGATATCCCATGATGCTTTGGGAAGACTGACCGAATATTGATGTGGAAGTGAGACCGGATACTGGGAGGAGGTGGGAAGGGGGAACAGGGCTTGATTCCAGGGTTTCCCTCTGAGGTGCCTTAAGTGGCAGCAAGAGTGCCGAAGGCAAGGAGCCAGGGCTCCCAAGGAAGAGTAAGGAAGGGATGTAGGCGCCTACCAAAGGTGGGATGTGTAGGGCTAAGCAGACATCAAAAAACCTCTTCAGCCTGGAGACCTTCTCAGGCCGTCACATGGTTCCTGGGCAGGGAGTGGGGGAGAAAGCTGCTCCCAGAACACTCCCTCCTCCCCCGCCACGGATCTGTGCCAGCCCCTGTGCGCACACCCAGCAGAGGCCAGACATTTGGGTGGGGATAAGTGAAGGCAGTGCCGGAGCTTGTAGCTCGCCCCAGGCGCTGGATGACATTAAAGCAGCCCTAGACTAGGTCTCGTGTAGAGGGTTCTCAAGGCTGCCCAAATCCAAGGGCTCACAGAACCAATCCTTTTGGTGCTCAGCTGTCACCGTCCCCTAATTATTCATGAACACTTCCGCATGGCACAGCTATGGGCTAGTTTCTTTGCCATGGGAATAAAAACACAGCTCCAACCATCCAGGAGAAAGACAAATGCCAACTCACCCGATGCATCCAGGCCTCTTATTCCGAGGACCGCTTAAGGAGTGTTGAATCTACACTCCTACTTCCCAGTTTTCCAAGAGTAGAGCGAGATGGGGATACCTTACGTTTTCCCTGTGACTTAGACCCTGCGTTAGCTTCCCCTTTGTCTTACTGTGAAGTAGGGTCCATCAGTCCACCTTGGGCCTTCCTGCCATTGACCTTCATGGGGGATTTCTTTTGAGTCAGAGAATTTTAGAACTGAAACAGATTTTAGAGGTTATCTACTTCAGTTCTTTCCTTGTACAAATAGGAAATGGAAGTTCTAAAAGTTGGACGATTTGTCCAAGGTCATACGACAGGGTAAAGTACCAACAGAATCCAGTTCTCCTGGTTTCCTGTCCAGGGTTAACCAGTTGTGGGTTCCCAAAAGTTCTTTATGAACACTTAGAGCTCATCTTTTTTTTTTTTTTTCTAGAACTTTCTGTAGAGGGGGTCTCATGGAGAGCAGACCCCAGGGGAGATTCTCAAAGGTGCTGCCCCAGTGCGATTGGAGAAGCAATTGGGGCAGGGTGTTTATGTCTGATAACAGGGCCTGCATCTCTGAAAGCCTTAGAGGAATTGGAAGGATCTGGTATTTTACAAGACCTGAAACAGGTGTCTTGTTTGTTCACAGAATCTTTTCAGAGAAAGCCATAGTGCATGCTGAAAGAGAAGAGAAAATCATAAAGTTTTAAGCAGATTAGATAGCTGAGATTAGCTTTTTGTGATCTTGCAAAGTTTTCATTTCTTCCCAAATCATATAACGCTGAGCACGTTGAGCAATCAGGTGAAAATCACATGCAAACAGAGCCTAAGTACTGATAAGAATCCTAAAGGTAAACAGTGAATTCCTACTAATGGCTAAGTCACTAAGGTAAGATCCAGTCTAAATACACACCCTTGCTTAAATAGGGTTTCATTAGCTCAGGTTACAGTGGCTCAGGGAAATTTTTCCTTTATGCTTGTCAAGTGAAATTAATTATATATCATCCATCAATCATTCCTGCCATAGAAGGTCTATGGGAATATTAAGGATTCCATAGATGCTCCCCCATTCCTCCCACCCCCACTCACCACCCCACCGTCAGCACTCTGGGCATATTTTGGTGCCCATAGCTAAAAGTTCCTAGGATTTTCAGGGAAGCCACAACTATGGCTTTTACTGATAACCTGTAAAAGTTTCCTTTTTCGAAATTTGACGCTCGGTGCATGCTTCAAGTTACTGACAAATATTTGCAGAGTATATCTCAGACTGCATAGCAAATTAGATTTTTGCAAGTTTCTTATAATAATTTTGTTTTTGTGGAATAAGTGATTAAAAAACATTTAAAGAAGAGAAAATAATTTTAAAAAGTATAACCCATACTTTCACCACCACATTACATTGTTAGAATTTTAATATATTTCCTGCCATCTATTCTTCTATTTTCTCTTTTTTCTCCTTATTACAAGAACAATGAATGTGTAGTATAGAAAATTCAGAAAATATGGATAAGAAAAGAACACGAAAATCGGCCATTAACTCATTTATCTTGACATAATCAAGATTCCTAGTCTTTTCCAGCATACATGGATTTTATTTTACGTAGTTCTAATCATATTGCAAAGCTGCCTTTTCACTTATCTTGTGAAAAAACACACGTGTAATTTTTAAATTGATTTTTTAAATCATAGAAATACATATACAATGTATATGCTTAAAAATAAAACAGCACATAGTCAGTAATTGATGGTTTAGTAGTTTCTAGTGGATATTTATTCAATAATTATTCTATTAGAGATGAGATCATTTGATTTTATTGGCTTTAATATTTAAGGCTTTTTTTTCTTATGGTATTTCATTCATCAGGTACTTAGTAAGCATATATCTGGTCTAGGCAGTAGGTTAGGCATTAACGATAAAATGTGTTTGTTTACTTTAAAAAATTACTGTATGTTTAGTATGTGCCAGACCGTGTTCTAGGCATTTGGGTTACAGCAATCAAAAGACCAGACAAAAATCTCTGCCTTCTCAGAGTTTAAGTTCTGGTCGAGATGAACAAGAGATAGTCCTTACTGAGATCAAAATATAGCATCTTTAGGAAATAAGAGTAGCAAAAATTAGTATTTATATTTGATTCTCCTGAACATCTACTCTTTTGTGAGGAGATGTATGTGAGTATATCTATTCTAGCTGATTAGAATACAACAGGGAACAAAATATCCTCCCTTATTCTCAATGGGCACATTGTCCAGTGTCTCTAAGAAAGCATTTGGGGGCCCTGGGAAATTGGCATCATCATATAGTGATACTTGTCTCACTACCTCACTGGAGGAGTGTGAAATCAAATGAAATGAATCTGCAAGTGCTTTGAAAGCTTTAAAGTAAGACACATGTTGGTAGAGTTGGTATTAGTGTTCTGAGCAATGGAGAGATCTAAAACACATCTGAAAAAAGGAAACAGTAGAACCTAAGAGGGATTGCTAAGGGTCAGATGGGCAGTGTCCACTGTGTGTGTGTGTGGGGGGGGGGGGTGGTTTCCCAATGCAGGAGACATTTTTACCAGTCAATAAGGACCTGACCACAATTAAGAATTTATCCTTCCCAGAAGTAAAGTCATTCAGTAAATAAGGCCCCTATGATAAAAAAAAAAAAATGATATTTTAGTACCACTTAACACCTTACTGTATCATCCCACTAATTCTCACAATAGCTACATGTTTTTAAAAAACTCTGCTCTGACTCTCATCCTTTCCCTAACTCAGTGGTTCTCGAACTTTGGTGAGTATGAGAATCCCCCAGGAACTTGATACACATCCCAGGGCCAGGTCCTACCCTCAATGCTCTTTACTGGCTCGCCAGGTCGACCTGATACACCCCAGCACCGAGAATTAGTAACTTTTAGCTTACTCACAATCTGACAGTTTACAGAGCTGAAAAATACCTTGGAAAGCATCCTATGCATGCTTTCACTTTATAAGGAAGGGGACGGAGGTGTAGCTATGTTAAGTCGCTTGTCCAGGGTTGCACAGCCAGCCAGTGCCTGAGCCATCACCCAAGTCACAGATCTTTCAGCTGGATTGACCAACGTGTTGCACCCTCCTCTCTGCTGTTTTGGTCCTCTAGGTGCAGGAGTGTCTATGTGACTGTTGAGTATTTGTGGCACAGAGCCACCAGCTCTTGTGTTTGAAGCAAGTGTGATTTCCCAGAGAAAAGCTGCCCTTCAGAGTTTCTAATGCTGCCTTACCTAACCACAAAAGTACTTATTTTGTCTGATAACAATGTATTCGATGTAGTGGCCCCAAGATAAGTTTTTAAAGCACTGTAAAATTTCCAGCTGAACACTAGAGATTTCCAAATTAATCTTTCCAAACTAGAACATTATCCTTTCCCATAGAAAAGCATTTCTCCATCCATCAAGATCTTTTGCTTCTTCAATCTCCTGCCTAAAACTAATGGCCTTTATCAATCTTCCCTAGTTCATTCGGAGTCTGATGTCTGGATTCTGAGACTAACATTTCCACGATATGAATCTATGTGCTGTAAATGATATAGATGTTTCTGTCTTTATTTTTCCTGGGGGACAAAAAGGGTAAGCAGTGATGGGCCATGGGGACGTAATATACAGCATAAGTGATACAGTCAATAATATTATAATAATCGGTGACAGACGGTTGCTAGATTTATCATGGTGGTCATTTCATAATGTATTTAAATGTCGAATCAGTATGTTGTACACGTGAAACTAACTTAATATTGTACATCAACTATACTTCAATAAATAAAAAAAGAAAGAAAACTCCAAAAAAGATGCAAAACAGCATATATTGCTTATTTGTTTATATAAGTGTGGATTAATACTATCTATCTGCCTATCTATTTCTTATCTAGTAGTCTAAAAGTTAATCAGAAGTTGGAGGTGATAACATACCACATTGCTAACCATGGTTATCTTTCACAGGGGGGGTTATGGAGGCTTTAGTCTCTGTAATACTGTTTACAGTTGCTCATTGCATTTATAACTTTTGTAATCGTGTGAAAAATAAAACTAGTGAAGCATATGTTCTTAAAGAGTGATTTCTTATATTAAAAGAAAAAAAGAGGGAATTCCCTGGCGGTTCAGTGGTTAGGACTTGGCACTTTCACTGCGAGGGCCCAGGTTCAATCCCTGGTCTGGGAACTAAGATCCCGCAAGCCACATGGTCCGGCCAAAAAATAAAAAAATAAAAGACAGGACTTCCCCATGGCACAATGGCTAAGACTGCACTCCCAATGCAGGGGGCCCAATTTCGACCCCTGGTTAGGGAATTAGATCCCACATGCATGCCACAACTAAGAGTTCACATGCCACAACTAAGGAGCCGACGAACAGCAACTAAGGAGCCCGCCTGCCACAACTAAGACCTGGTGCAACCAAATAAATATACAAATAAGTATTAAAAAAAAAAAAAAAGACCATTTCTCCTGTTCAGGTTTTACACCCAGGGAACGCCTTGGAGATTTCCTCTTTTTTTCAACCTTTTGCAGATGACAAATTACATTAGAGCAGCCAGAATCTGGGGGAGGCCGGCTTGAGGTAGTTAGGATTAATTTAATGCAAAAGACTAGCTTCGTTTGAGGGGAATATTTTGAACTAGAGATTTCTGGTTCCAGGGAGAAATTAATATGAATGGGAATGCAGATTTCTGGTGAGGAGGTGATAAAGGCCTTAGGCATTACCTTCAATTAGTACTTAGCAAAAGAAGGAAAGCCTGCGGGCTGGGAACTGAATCACAGATCCCTCAGCTCCCGGTCTCCAAGCCTGTCACGTCACCTTCCCGCCTACTAATGGGAAGCTGACACGTTTGGAGGCTGGTTTGGCATTTGTCAGGCTCTCCTCACTTTGTGCCCAAGAAGTGTGTGTGCGCTTTACCCTCACTAGACCATAAACTCCCTGTGGGCAGGACTAATCACGTTTAGCCGGTAAACAACTACTATTATATTGCCGAGTACCTTGAGTAGTGCTTTCTCAGAGGTGTCACACAGATACTTAACCAGCTGTGTCACTTTGTTCAAACTCCCTTTGTTTCTCCATTTCTTACCAAGTAAAGGACAATTTTCTGGGATCAGGTTCCAGCTAACTTCCCTGTTTTCTCTCGACTTGTCTCCCTAAACGTAGGGAGAAATGTGACTGGGAGCCAATCCCTGAATAGAGTCAGGATCCTTCCTCTAAGCTACAGCCTGACACCGAATAAAATCCAAATTTTGGATACACTGCCTTTCATTGAAACTCTGCTGCCGGAACAGAGCAAATGGTAGAGAGGTTAATCATGTGGACTTCGGGGCAGTTCAAGTCCCGGGTCCCCTACTAGGACCCGCAACCTTGGGTAAATGACTCATCCAGGGGAGTGGTAACAAGGATAATACCTACCGGTAGGTTGTTAATGAGTAATTTGCTTTCGCATAGTTCTGGGGAATGGTTTAACGCTGGATATTGTTATTATTATTTATTTAACGCCTTTATGTTAATATCCATCTCCCCCACCACCACCCAAGGCTTTTGAGTTTGCCAGTGAACTAAGAGGAATGAAACTGTTGGCTATATGGGGGTAGGGATCAGGGAAGAAGAATAGCTTCTAGAGAATGAACCTTGAACTTCTTAGAATTAGGCTGGAATTAAAGAATGAAAGACTGCAAACCTTGCTAAAGATTTTAGGTTTATGGTATAGTCAATGAACTTTCAGGAGTAATGAAATATTTTAATCAAGATGTTTTGACAAGATAATTGGCCAACCTCCCTAACCCAATTGGAAGAATTGAATTTTCTTCTAATTCTCCCCAAGGCATGATGATAATAATGACTATTATCGTAACTATTATTCATATAACTATGAATAATAGTTACAATAACTATTATTCATTAACTATGAATAGTAGTTACAATTTATTAAATACCTGTGTATTTTATGCCATCTCCTGTATGAAGGGCTTTACATTTTATTTCTCCCACTTTACATTCACTCATTCACGTACTCATTCAACAAATACTGGTTGAGCACTTACTAGAAGCCAGCCACTGAAGTGGGCTTCGGGGCATAGTGGTAAATGAGACTGACCCTCATGGAATTTTCACTCTAGTGCAGATTCGGACAATAGACAAGGAAGCGCATACATGTTATGCCAGGTGTTATGAGAAACAGAGCTTGGCACAAGCGCCATTCCTGTGAGTTCGTATTGTCATCAGTATCAGATCCCAACTCACTTTTCCATCTTGCTTTCCCATGACATACTCACAAGCACCGATGCCCTCCAGCTCCACGGAACTTCTTTCTGGACTTTTCCGTCTTTCTGTCTGTGCCTCCGCAGTTCCCTCTAACAAAATACGCTACTGTGTACTTTTGCTTCTTGAAGGTTCTAGGCATCCTTCACCACCCATTTCAAATACCACCTCGTCCAGGATCCTTTTTGGTCCTCCCACTCGCCATCAGCTAATCCCTTCTCCATGCTGCAGGGTTAGTGTTTAGACTTCTAGCATTTACCTCACCCTTAATATTTAATATGGTTATTTGTACTTACTGGTTATCTGCTTTCCTTCTCTACTAGATGGTCAGCTGCTTGTTTCCCACCTCTGCCACTTGCTTCGCTTGCCTGTATTAATTCAACTGGTCTAGAGCAGCCAGACTTGCTCTTCTACAGTCTCTCTTTTAAACCAGGGATCCTGAATCTTCTACCTTTTTCCCACCAACTGATCCCATCCGTATGTCTGAGTACACAATTGAGAAGAGCTGCTGACAGAGTGATCTTTCTGAAGGGCAAACCTGCAGATTTCGCTGCCTTGCTTACAACTTGTCAGTGGTTGGCACAGTGAAGATAAAATCCAAATTCTATGGCCTGGCGCACACTTGCTCTTTCATAACCTAGACCTGCTTTAAACCCCAGCCTCGTGTCTCACTCTGCCTCTCTCACTAGGTCCCAGCTCTACCCAGCTGCTCACCAACAGTCTCTTCAGCTTCAGTGACCTCTGCAGTATCATCTGCTGGAAACTCTCTCCTAACTCCTGCTAATCTTCCAGGTCTCAGTTTAGATGGCACCGCCTCCAGAAAGCCATCCTTGATTTCTTCCAGGGCTCCTATGTGCCCCAATAAGACCTAATCGCTCTTGGTCAAGGTGTTGTCATTCTTTATTATAATCATGTGTAATGGTCTGCATTCACTGCTAGACTGTAAGATCTATGCGGGAAGCACCACTGCTATTGTTGTTCACTGCGGTATCCCCAGCGTCTAATTAGTGCTTGATGCACAGTAGAAACTGAAAGAATATTTATTGAATGAGCTCTCTTTGCATCTCCCAAAGTCCTCCTCCAACTTTTAGATGGTTTAAAAGTATATACACATGTAATGTGAAGACATGTTTATTGTAAAAGAAATTCAAACAAAACAGAACATGTGAATGCAATTACAGGTTCCCTTTTATCCTACCCCTAACCTTCTCTCCCCTATTCTACTCTCATGCCTGGGATGTTAACTGTTCAATATATATCTTTCCATTTCTTTATACTGCACGTACCTACACATACACATACCTAATACAGTCCTGGCTCCCAAACCCACATGACTGTTTTAGTAAACAGAAATGGGATAATATTAGAGGGGATGTTCTACTGCTTATGTCTGCTTTTTTATTCAATACATTTCAGAGTTTTTTCCATTTCCCATGTAGATTTACCCCTACTACCTCATTCTTTTAATAGCTACTTGTATTCCATAGTAAGGCCGTACCATGGTTGATTTATTAATTCCCCATTGGAAGACTTTGTATGTTCATCTTGCGTTCACAAATGCCAGTAGAGTTGCAGGACAGGTTTCTAGAAGTGGAATTGCTGGCACATAGAATGTATGCATCTTAAAATTTTTTCAGTTGTCAGCTATTTCTTCACATAATTCTTAGTGGGAGGATTACAAGTTCTCAAGATGTTTAATTTGTCAACCTGGCCCTTGGCAAAACTGTGAGAAGGGGGAGCTTTATCTCTATATCACGTTTGACCCCTTTAGATTATACTCTCCTACCCCGCCTTCTCTCTATCCCTCCCATCCCACCCAGATGCACCCTACCCCACCCCATGTGACTGATAAACTTAGCAATTTCTAGTAGCAGAAGAACATTCCTTCCCTGTGTGTCGTATACCACCTTCCACATAGTTCCTGTTTCAGTTAATGGGGACACCATCCAGCCAAGGAAATATCCCTCATGACCTAGAAACCCAAGTTTTCCTAGACTCCTCCCTCTTCTAAATTATCCTCAGGGAAGTACCAAAACCTTTTTTCTTTTTTTGCGGTACGCGGGCCTCTCACTGTTGTGGCCTCTCCTCTTGCGGAGCACAGGCTCTGGACGTGCAGGCTCAGTGGCCATGGCTCACGGACCCAGCAGCTCCGCGGCATGTGGGATCTTCCCGGACCGGGGCACGAACCTGTGTCCCCTGCATCGGCAGGCGGACTCTCAACCACTGCGCCACCAGGGAAGCCCCAAGTACCCAAACCTTTTATGCTCTCTCCAGATTCTTTTGGAACCTAGCCTAGTTCCTATCACCATCATCATCATTATCTCCAGCCAGAGCTTCACGCACAGCCTTGGTCTTAGAGGAGTGGGTTGAAGCCAGCATGATTTTTCGCCTGTCCTCTGCTTATAATCCATCAGAAGTTTCTTCAGGACAAACCCCAGCTCCTTAACACTTGGGGGATCTTTCTGTGGCTCTAACCTTTCTGTTTAGCCTCATCACCAGGAAACATGTCTCACTACATGCTATCTCTAGCATCACTGGCACCTCTGCTGGTACATACCTGGGCTGCTGTTTTCTGAAAGGCTCTGCAACCTGTCTCTCTTTATATTTTCTGCTCCCACCAGCTGGAATGTCCTTCCCTCTGACCCCCCTTTGCCTGTCTAACTCCTACCCATCCTCCAGGTCTCAGCTGAGATGGCAGCTCCTCCTTGGCCCCCTCAGGTTGGCTTAGGTGCCTGTCCCAGTGTCCCCACGCAGTGCTAAACCTCCTCTCACGCTGGCCATTCACATCCCTGGTCACACTTCTAGTTGTAATGGTCTATTTACCTGCCAGCTTCTCCTAGAATGTAAACCCTCTGAGGGAGGAAATGGTTACGCACATGGTTGGACACCCTGTGCCTGGCACGGCTCTTATTGAAATATAAGCTTGTGGATTTGAGTGAAGGGGCAAATGAATGAATGAGTGAATAAGATGTTTTCTGGCAGCCGTACTTTTATCATGACCTGTGTTTGTGCCAGGCTTAGAGGTTTGTATGCATTTTGCATAATCTAATCCTTACTATCACTCTGTGATGTAGGTATTGTTAGCACCATTTACTGGAGATGCTGAGATGCAGAGAAGTTGAGCTCCTTGCCCTCAGTCACAAAGCCAGTGAGCGGCAAAGCAAGGACTGTAAGCTTGTCTGGTCCCAGAGCTTGTGCCCTAAACTGACTCACCTGCCTCAGGGCTCTGCTGTGCTGTTGCCAGTTGATCTTGACTCGAATGGAGTGCTTGGCCTACTCAGTGGCTCAGCATTCTGTCTGAGGGAGACTCTGTGTCCTGAAATCTGTGCCAAGTAGATGCTTGTCACCTTCCCCTTCAGAGCAGGCGCAGTCTAGATGGAGTCATCAAGCACTTTTGCTCAGTGGACCAGAATAAATATACAGAATATCTAGTTTTTAAAATGTTTTTGAACCTTTTTTTTGGAAAAACTTTTAACTTATAGAAGAGTTGCAAGACTTGTGTGAAGAATGCCTTATACCCCTCACCCAGTTTCACCAATTGTTAATATTTTGCCAAATTTGTTTTATTTCTGTCTCTTTAAAAAAATGTGTTTTTTTCTGAACCATTCAAGAGTAAGCTCCAGCTGGGACTTTCCTGGTGGTCCAGCAGTTAAGAATCCGCCTTCCAATGCAGGGGACTCAGGTTCAAGCCCTGGTCGGGGAACTAAGGCCCCGCATGTAGTGGGGATACTAAGCCTGCGTGCTCTAGAGCCCACGCGCCACAAGTGGAGAGAAGCCCGCGCGCCACAACGAAAGATCCCATGTGCCGCAACTAAGACCCTACGCAGCCAAATAAATAAATAAATGAAAATAAATATTAAAAAAAAAAAAGCTCCACCCTTTGTATGCCACTTTACTACTAATACTTCAGGTCGTATTTCCTAAGAACAAGGACATTTTCTTATATAACCATGGGAGTTAGCAAATTTTGGAAATGTAACATTTATTAAATACTATTATTGATAATGAAATTTCAAAAATTATCGCAATAATGTGCTTTATAAAATTTGCCTCCAATGCAGGATCCAGTCTAGTGTGTTTACTTGTTGTATTGTCTGTTTTTTTAAAAGCCCTTGAAGCCTTTGAGCACGGCCTCTTGCATCAAGTTCAGGGGATGGCGGTGCATTTGTTTGTTGTGATCAGGGGTACCGGAGTTCCATACTGAGACCCCAGGCTTTGTTCTGCTCTTGACTTTGAAAAGTCCTCAGGGCCTCAGTTTCTTCACCTGTCAGTGGGGAAAAGGCAGAGTTGGGCTTAAGCATGTCCAAAATCCTTTCCAGCCCTTAAGCCACCAAAATAAATAACTAAACAACAAAACATTAATTTTTAAAACCTTTTTTTCTTGCACCCTGGTGGTGCAGTGGTTGAGAGTCCGCCTGCCGATGCAGGGGACACGGGTTCGTGCCCCGGTCCGGGAAGATCCCACATGCCGCGGAGCGGCTGGGCCCGTGAGCCATGGCCGCTGAGCCTGCGCATCCGGAGGCTGTGCTGCACAACGGGAGAGGCCCGCGTACCGCAAAAACAAACAAACAAAACCCTTTTTTTCTTAAAAAAATTTAGGTAGGAAGAAATCTGCCTTCTTCAAAACCTGTCAGTTCTGAAAGCCTGCTAAATGATTTTTATTTTCTGGATGTCTTAGTTCTACAACGTTGTCTTTTCTTTGCCATTATCTTCTGCAAATGCTTGGCTGACAGTCTTTTTCATCTTAGAAGTATTTTGAACATAATATGACTGTTTATTTAATGTCTCGTGCACTTCAGAAGATAATGACCAGAAGAAGGGACTGTTTACCAATTTTTTCCAAGCACTAGAACTTACTCAGCCCAGACTTTCCAGAAAGCCTACATTAATTTTGTCAGTTTGGGGTTAGATTAACACTTGTGAGCTTTTATTCTTTCTCTTCTGCAATCTGATGTGGAGACATTGCCCAGATTTCTTGGCCTTTATATTTTCCTCCCATGGGTTTCACCACCCAGATACAAATACTTTTCGGGGAAATCCATAATGTGGTTGCAAAGTTGTAAAATAGTGGGAATGACATTTTAGCCTTGAGATATCAAAATAATTTTCATTTTCTCCTCCCCACTATCCTTAATGACTATTTCAAAAGAAATAGTGGCAGTTTTTTTTAATATCAAAAATTCTTTATTTTGAAAAACAATGTAATAAATTTGACCTAGTTGGTATATAATGAACCTGTGGTACACAATAGGAAAACATACATTTTTAGATCATGTAAGCACCTAAATATTCACCATGTATTAGACAAAAAAAGTGCAAAGGAAAAGGGGCTTCCCTGGTGGCGCAGTGGTTGAGAGTCCGCCTGCCGATGCAGGGGACACGGGTTCGCGCCCCGAGTCCAGGAAGATCCCACATGCCGCGGAGCGGCTGGGCCCGTGAGCCATGGCTGCTGAGCCTGCGCGTCCGGAGCTTCTGCTCCGCAACAGGAGAGGCCACAACAGTGAGAGGCCCGTATACCGGTTAAAAAAAACAAAAAAAAAAAATGCAAAGAAAAAAATATTGAAACTTCTTTTCAAATAGAAAAACAAAAGGTATTAAAATATTATTCAAGAAATTGGAATAATTTTAATTACAATAATGACAAACTGTTTTAAGCTTAAAGACTACATTTTCTAAGATGTATAGTGTAGTGGCAGATTTTAAAGTGTGTGGTATTTGTTATTTTAAAAGCGGTTTTCCCTGTGGCAATCACATACAGATGAAAGCATCTGTACCTTCTGTGAGCATTTGCTGATGATCTACTTTGTTCAGTACTGCGTTGATCCTGGGCACGCAGCGAAGAATCGGGGCACTATGTCTGGTGGGGGAGACAGACTCGTAAATACATAAGTCCAAAGGTAAGCTAAGTGCTTTGCTAGGGGTATTGACACTCTGGTACAAAAGAGTGGGTGATCAGCTGCGCCGAGAAGGCTGGGTGTCACGAGGCTATTCTTATATGTTCATTAGCTTTAAAACCTTAATATTTTGCTTTCTAGACAATTTGTGAATTACTCCCTGAGGGATGTTTCTACCCCATCCTCTGAGCTCTTTGAAGGAAGGAGCTTTTTTGTGCTTCAGTGAATCAGGGTGTCTCAGCTTGAAGCTGGGCATAGAGCAAGCCCATAATAAATATTTGCTGAACTTAGAAGTTGCATTGACATTAATAGTTGCCTAACAAGGGCTGTCTCATTCAGTATTGCCAGAAATAGAGTTCATTCCTCTGATGATTCCACATTAAGGAGGCAGCTAGACATGAAATATAGGCTGGGAATGGACCTAGGGAGGCGGCATGTAAGGCATCCCCAAAATGCTGTGAACCTTCTGAATTGGGAGAAAGCCAGGAAGTTCTAGAGCAGGCATAGCACTCAGGCTTCCGGAGCGAGTCACGAAGGGAGTTCTCCTTTGTGAGGCATCAGAGTGGGTAGGAGATGTGCAGGAGGAGATATCTCAACAGAGCCTCCTTCTAATAAGGTGTGGCTTCCAGGCAACTAGAAAAACTGTGTGGTCTTAATTCTGTGAAAAGAAATTTTTTTGGCTGTGGACTAGGAAAACAAAATGTTTGTGTGTGTGTATGTATCCGTTACTCCATTACTCCTGATTCATCCCCCCCTCCCCTGGCCTTTGGTAACCATAAATTTGTTTTCTGTGTCTGTGGCAAATATTTTTTATTGGTATCTGTGAGCTTGTCTGTTTTTTTCCCATTTCCTACATTCAACTTGTACTGCTTTGGAAACTAAGAAATAAAAACTTAGTTTTGATAGGCTCAGAATGAATGGGTTGATAACAAAATGTGTTAGGCTCTGGGTAGAGGAGATGTGGTTAAACAGCAACAAGTGTGGGAAAAGAGGGCTCTCGGGGTTGGCTGAAAGCTTGATATGAATAAGCAGTGTGTTCAGGTTGCTGCCCCAAATGCTGATGTCATCCAGGGTACTGATAACATGGTCTTCCAGACAAGTGGCCTAGTATCTGGAGGAAATAATCAGAAATGAACCCACATATTTATCAACAAATGTTCACTGGCATTTTATTTGTGAGTGAAAAATGGAAGTAACTTAAATGTCCAGGAGTAGGGGCTCAGAAGCAAATCATGATGTGGTAGGAAGCTATAAAAATTTACTTGAAGAATTTACAGTATATGAAGAATAATTAGTAACATGATATTTTTATATTAATAAATTACACTTAAAAACATAAAAGTAGGAGGCTTTTGCCTAGAAAATTCTCCTTCAAATGGCAGAAACAAAGGAGAATTAACAGATGTAAAGTGTTCTGACGAGGGAGAGTGTCTTAGTCTATTCAGGTTACTGTAAACAGAATACCACAGACTGGGTGGCAATAAACGACAGAAACTTCCATCTCACAATTCTGGAGGCTGGGAAGTCCAGGATCATGGTGCCAGCATGGTTGTGTGAGGGCTTTCTTCCAGGTTACAGACTTCTCTTGGTATCCTGACCTTATCCTCCCAGGTGGAAGGGGCTAGGGATCTCTCGAGACTTTTTTACAAGGCACTAATCCCATGCACTAGGGTTCCACCCTTGTGACTTGAGCATCTCCCAAAGGCCCCATCAGCAACTTTGGAAGTTAGGATTTCAACATGTGCATTTTGTGGGGGGCACACAAATATTCAGACTACAGCAGAGAGGATATCAGGCTTCATTTTTAGGGCTCAAGAGGACCTCAGTGGATATTATGGAGGGAAGTTATAATCCAAAATAAGGGTGGGCTTTTACAATTTTACCTTATTTTAATCCTTAGTTACAACTTTGTAACAGAAGTAAAAATATTTTAGAAGGGGAAACACATTGGCCAAAATTAGATTGCCTTTAATGCCTCAGCTGTTCTCTTATTCTCTTCTGGTCCCTGTCAATTTTCATGCATCCTTTTGGGGTGCAGCCATTGTATTAGTTCACAAATGGTTGGTAGGCACGTGCACCTGTGCTCTCCTACACCGTGGCCAATCCCACTAACTTTTATGACCTAATGGGATGAGATGCAGTGAGAGGAAGCCTTCATGAAAGGGGTTAAGCAAGAAAAAAGGAAAGTCGAGGCCTCCCAAGAGAAACTTTACTATCTAACACTTTGGTTTAGACCCAGTCCAAAGGCTCTTGCAGTCACCACTTCTCTTATTTGATTCTGATTTAATTGGTCTGAGGTATGTTCTAGGCATCAAGTTTTAAAAAGTTTCCCAGCTGATTCTAATATCCAGCCAAATTTGACAAATATTGTCTTCAATTCAGATGTATGTGGGTTTTGTTTTTTTTTAATTTCAGGTTTGTAGTCTTTTCAGATGAGACATCTTAATACATAATTGTCTTCATTCTCCTTGAAGACATTCTAAAAACATCTAAAAGGTCAAAATTTTCTATTGCGGAATGAAGGGTTCTATAAATGTCCATAGGTCTAGTTGGTTAGTAGTGTTTCTCAAGTCTTCTATACCCTTTCTGATTTTCTGTCTACTTGTTCTATCGACTACTAAGAAAGAAGTGTTGAAATAGCCAATTACATGGGATTGTTTTTTCTTTCACTTCTGTAAGTTTTTGCTTCATGAATTTTGATACTGTGCTATTGGGTTCATTATACATTTTGTATTGTTATGTTTTCTTAATGAACTGATCTTCTACTTTATGAAATGTCTCTCTTCATCCCTGATAATATTCCTTATTCTGAAATCTACTCTCTCTGATATTAATATAGACATTCCTGATTTCTTATATTTTGTATCTTTTTTCCATCCTCTTATTTTTAACCTACCAGTGTCTATGTATTTAAAGTTTTTTTTTACAGGCAACATGTAACTGAATCTTGCTTTTTAAATTCAGTGTGACAATCTGTTTTTTTTTTTTTCCTTTGGCTGTGCCTCAAAGCTTGCAGGATCTTAATTACCCAACCAGGGATTGAACCCGGGCCCCGGAAGTGAAAGTGCCAAGTCCTAACCACTGGACAGCCAGGGAGTTCTGTTTTATAAATTATAGTGTTTCAACTGCTTTTAGTTAATAGAATTAACCACGTGATTGGGCTTTAATTTACCATCTTGCTATATGTTTTCTTTCTTTTTCTTTTTTTTTTGGCTGTGTTGGGTCTTCTTTGCTGTGCGCATGCTTAGTCTAGTTGCAGCGACCAGGGGCTAGTCTTCCTTGCGGTGAGTGGGCTTCTCATTGCGGTGGCTTTTCTTGTTGCGGAGCACCGGCTCTAGGCACGCGGGCTCAGTAGTTGTGGCTCACGGGCTTAATTGCTCTGCGGCATGTGGGAATCTTCCCGGATCAGGGATCGAACCCATGTCCCCTGAATTGGCAGGTGGATTCTTAACCACTGCACCACCAGGGAAGTCCCACTATTTGTTTTCTATTTATCCAATTTTTTCTATTCTAGACTTGAGCAACACCACTAACCAACTAGACCTATTGACATTTATAGAACCCTTGATTCAGCAATAAATGATATGCTGAACAAATAAAGCAAGTCTCAATAAATTTAAAAGATTGGAATTTGAAATAATGCAGAATATATTCTCTGACCAAAGTAGAATTAAATTAAATGCAAATAACAGCAAGATTCCTGGAATATCCCCCAATGTTTGGAAATTAAATGATTACTCCTAAATAACCCATGGATCAAAGAAAATATAAAAAAGTTTGTAGACTGATGCTGAAGTAATGCTAAACGGGAAATAAATCTATGGCTTTGAATGCTTACATTAGAAAAATAAGAAAGGTCTAAAATCAACAATCCAAGCCACCACACCAAGCACCTAGAAAAAGAATAGCAAATTAAACTTGATGTAAGTAAAAAAAGAGAAACATTAAAAATAACAGTAATCAATGAAATGTACAATGGAAAATGAGGGCACTCTGAGGACTGCCCGCCCCACACAGATTCAATAAGCACTTTCCAGGCTGGCCCACCTTACCAACCCCTACCAGAGGCTGCAGTGGGTGCAGGGCTGGGACACAGACCCATCTTGAAAATAAAATAGAAATGATGGACCATGCTTATTAAATAAAGCTGCAGTGGGAGGAAAAACAATAGTGCTTCCTTTGAAAATTAAGGAAAAACGTCTATATGATTGGCAAAACTCTAGATTTGAAAAACGTCTTTGAAAAACGTCTATATGATTGGCAAAACTCTAGATTCAGCAAGGAAAAAAAAGACAGAAATCACCAATATCAGGAAAAAAAGAGGTGACATCATTAAAGATCCTAAGTATAGACATTAAAAAGGTAATAGGATAATAAAGAAATAGTATGGACATATTAACGTCAATAAACTCAAAAGTTTGGAAGAAATGAACATATTCCTTCAAAGAGATCACTTAGGGCTTCCCTGGTGGCGCAGTGGTTGAGAATCCGCCTGCCGACGCAGGGGACACGGGTTCGTGCCCCGGTCCAGGAAGATACCACATGCCGCAGAGCGGCTGGGCCCATGAGCCATGGCCGCTGAGCCTGCGCCTCCGGAGCCTGTGCTCTGCAACGGGAGAGGCCACAACAGTGAGAGGCCCACGTACCGCAAAAAAAAAAAAAGAGATCACTTACCAAAACTGGCACGAGAAGAAATGGAAAATATGAATAGTCCTATATCTATTAAAGAAATTGCATTTGCAATTAAAAATCTCTCCCTCAAAACAAATAAAACCCAAGAAACCTACTTTGGGTTAAAGCCATTTAACTAAAATTTTGCTTTTAATTCATTCGTTTTCTCATTCCCCCTGAATCTAGAAACTGGCTTCCTTAATATGAGATTTCATTGTGTGTCTTTGCTAAATTGGTGATAGCCTTCAGTTCTAGTTCAAGATGGCTTATTTTATTTAAGTGGTCCTTTGCTTGATTATTATTAGTATTTTGCATTAATTTAAAATTTCAGAATTTACCTTTCTGAGCATTACCATAAATAAAATTACAGAAAATAAAACCAGATAAAGTAAAAACACCAGTAAATATTATTTAAGGGAAAAGCAGGGCCCTCAGCTGTCAGACAGACTGACCTCTGGTGAGGCCGGGAAGCCTAATACTTCTGACCGCAACTGCCCTCTTGAGTTCGTTTACTGTGCCTGCTTTACGTTGATGAGGGTACCTCAGCAAATGGCTGCCGAGTCCTGGACTTTGAAAAAATAATTCCACTTCCTTTTTTTACACCGGAAGTTAGTGACTGCCCTGGGAATATGTGTCATTTCAGTGCTCCAGTTGGCTCTGCATCCTGAATTGTTGCAGTCTGTTTGCCTGGTAACCGCCTTGTCTGTGTGAGTTGTTACAGGTAACCAAAGGCAGCTGATTACTTAATTGTTGGAGGCAGGAAACCAGGTGTTTCATTAGTTCCCATCAGGTGCTTGAGAGAAGGTGGTGTTTGGCCTGGCCGGGTTTTCCATCTTTTCTAATTCAAAAGGTTTCCTTTTTTCCTGATGTAGTCACTGAGGCCTTGGCCAGCTGAGTTGTACACAGAGTGAACTGCATATTAAAAACAAGTTGAAAATTTTCTATAGTTAATATAGATCATTGATTTTAGGCAGATAAATGAAACCATCTTGGTGTCATGGAGACACAATTCCATTTTTTTTCTTTGAGGAAGCATAAAAGCATTTCAATGTTTCCTATTTTATTTTAGATCGTTGAGGATACTTGGATACATGGAATTTGTGAGCACCTAGTGTTCCTATCAATCAGGCTGACCTCTCAAAGGATGTTTTCTTACATAGTCTAGAGTGTTGCTTGTTACTGGCAAGTGCTGTTAAATCTAATGTCCAAATTCCGTTATTTATATGGGTATTAGGGCTTTGAGGAGTTTAACTTGCTTTTAGAGAATAAGATTTCCCTTCCTCTCCCTCCCACCACCCCCATGTTTGGTTATTCTAATACCCAGGCTATGAGAACCCAGTGCCGAAGCAACCAGTTGAAAAGGGAAACATGCACGTAATTACTGGTTGTTTTGTCCATACAGTGTGAAACAAGAAGTTGGCATGATCTTAGTTTTCACCTCGTTGACAGTTTTGTTTTGTTTTGTTAGCTTTCTTTGGACTGAAATGATTTGTTGATTTGGTATTGTGTAAATCAATCCCTGTTCCACAATACCTCTGTGACTATTAGGCAGAAAAAAAAAAAGAAAGAGAGAAAGGGAAAGAAAAAAAGCAAGTGAAGAGTGAAAAGGATAATTAAACTGAAAGCTAGGAGACTTTGTGATTTTGTTGTAGCTTTGTCACCAACAAATTACGTGACCTTGGGCAGATCATTTCACCTCCTAGGGCCTCCATTTCCTTAAATGTAAAATGAAGAGACTGGGCAAGACAAGTCCTCAGGGGCCTGGAGTTTCACCTTTTGACTCTTTGACTTGGAGGATGCAGAATAAAGCTCCAGTGTGATCCCCAGAGACTAGCTGGTGACTAACATTTTTGGTTGGCTCAGGGAGAGAATCCATTTTGTAGTTGGTTTTTAGAACCAGATCACACCTTTTGGCTGGAGTTTTAAATTTAAAAGCATGTTCTTCAATTTCTTATTACAAATTAATACATGTTGCTTGAAGGAAACTTAGCAAATACAAGTTAACAGAAAGAAGAAAATTTAAGTCACTTATAATCCTACACTGAGATAGAACTAATGTCAACAGAGTGTACATATTTCCAGATTTATACAGATCATCTAAATACAGTCAGTACTGGTAATGTTTGTTTTGAAATGTAAATATGTCCCAACATGATTAATACTACTAGGGAGCAGTTGAGCAGGTTCGTGTATGCTCAGTTTCTTCCAGGAGAAACACTGGGTGAATGCAGAAGACTGCAGCCAGCTGCACGCATGCGCACACACCCTCTTACAGACATACAAACGCCCTCCCAAGGACAATGAGCCACGACCACCAACATCTGGTGTTGCAACTTTTTGTCCTGATTCTGACAACCCTCCTGCCACCAATTCCCCATAACTGGCCACCTGCCACCCTTCCCTCCCCTGGAACCCGGGTACCCTGGCCAGGCCAGAGCCCTCCCTGTCTTTCTTTCTCTTTCCTCTCAGCCTACTTTGTATTGTTCCTCCCTGTTCTCTGTTCATTTTCCTCTCTTCTTCTCACCTCTCTCTCACTCTTTTTCTCTTTATTGTGTTTTGCCTCTTCCACACAGGGTGGTGGGCTTCGGACCCCAGTGGGCAGCCTGGCAGGCAGGCAGACATCTGCTTCCACAGCAAACTTGGGGTCTCTTTCCAGGTAAAGTGCCATACTTATAAAACGCACGTTTAACTTATGTAAGACCGTGGTTTTTTTTAAGTTCCTTTTTTTTTTTTTACTGTGTCATTGACAAAGTTTTTGAGTGTTGCGCCCCAAACCCATTTTCCCATATGTCTTGCAGTTTTTATTGCCGGATTTTGCATAGTGCAGTCATAACTAATACCTAGCAAATAAATGATAATTAATAACTGAAAAATAATTAGATAATAAAAGAACAGTTAAACCATAGTTTATTTAAATAATCGTTTAACTAACGATTTAATTAGATAACAAATTATTAATTTTATGAAATTTCAACCCGTGAGTTCACGTCCTATTAATATGCTGTGTGATGAAATGAGAAGTACTCATAAGGCACTCCCGCTGCAGGCTGAAGTCTCGGTGAACATCTGGAGGAAAAGCCCTTGAGCGATTGTTTGAGTTTCTAGTTCAGTTTCTCAGTTTAAATTTCTAATATAGCAAATATTAATAGATTCAACTCAAATAAACGCTCTGTGGTGTATTCAATAATTTTTAAGAGTAGAATGAGGTCCTGAGACCAAAATATTTGAGAACACCTGTTAAATCCAGTTTCGTATAGCTTTTCATTCCTGCAACGAAAGTATACAGTTTCCTTGGTATAGACTCTAAAATCTTAGACTTCAGAATCTAAGAATGAATACAGACAACTACTGTGTGATATCACGTATATGTGGAATCTAAAAAATGAAACAAACTAGTGAATATAACAAAAAAGAAGCAGACTCACAGATATAGAGAACAATCTAGTGGTCGCTGGTGGGGGAGGGAAGGGGGAGGGGCAAGATAGGGGAAGGGGATTAAGAGGTATAATTACTATGTATAAAATAAATAGCTACAAGTATATATTTATTATGCAGCACAGGGAGTATAACATTTAATAATAATAACTGTAAATGGAGTATAACCTTTAAAAATTGTGAATCACTGTTTTACACCTGAAACTAATATAATATTGTAAATCAACTATACCTCAATTAAAAAAAAAAGCATGTATTTTTAAAAGGTTTATCTATGTAAAGCTAAATACCCCTCCAGAAGAGTGGTGCCTGTTTGTGATCTTTCTTATGATCAGCATATGAGTATGCTCATTTAATTTTGGCTAAATTTAGTTAAGATCCCAGGTCACTGAACACCAGCTAGAGTTCAAAGGTGGAGATTATGTTAAAGTTCTCCCAACTTTTTAGAAATATTTGGAACGTTTTTCTTTTGAAGTTTAAAATGACTTTGAAATGTACTTACTGATGTATCAATATTAGTAAGCTTTAAGCCAGAGATGAAACCTCTTGTTTTGACCTCTTTTGAGAGGAAAACCCTAGAAAGGGGACATCACAGATATCTATATGACTCAACAGTTCAAGGCTTGGTTAAAAACCGAAGGACAGGGCTTCCCTGGTGGTGCAGTGGTTGAGAGTCCGCCTGCCGATGCAGGGGGCACGGGTTCGTGCCCCGGTGCGGGAAGATCCCACATGCCGAGGAGCGGCTGGGCCCGTGAGCCATGGCCGCTGAGCCTGTGCTCCGCAACGGGAGAGGCCACAACGGTGAGAGGCCCGCATACCGCAAAAAAAAAAAAAACCCCAAAAAACCGAAGGATGTAGCTTTAAATATTGTTGTGGCAAAAGATATTGAGTTATAAGTTAAAATTCTTCCTTTTGTAAAATCACAGCTTAGAGGAAATACTACCATAAAAACACTACTTGGGAAATAGTTTAGCTTCTTAGAATAAAAACACGTGGAAATGGCCGTCCTTGTCTTCCTTCAGACCTTCCCTTTACCCAATCTCTTCTCTTCCCCTCCTAATTAGGCCACTTGAGTCCATATTCTCAAGGAGGCTTTTCGAACAAGCCTTGGTCTAAGAACTGAGAGCAGTTTGACGAAGCTGAGAGGGAGTTACAGAAACAAAGCTGGTCTTCTGTCTCTCTTGTTTTTCCTTTTTTTACCATAATTAACCCAGATTTGGGTTCACATTCTTTTCTAATTTCTCTCAGATGCTTTTGTGCCTGCTCTTATTGTATAACATGATCTAGTAAATAATTTTTGTAATTATATGGAACAGAATATATTTCTTAAATATATCCATCTGAGCATCTCCAGAAATTCTGCTTGTACAGCTTCACTGACTCTCTTGGTGTTTCTGGTCCTGTTTAATTTTCAAGTGTTTGAAACAGAGCCATCTATTTCACTGTGGGGAAAACAGACGGAAAACCAATAGTTTCATCACAAACTGGTGCATCCTATGATACTACTACTATGCAGCTATAAACAAGAACAAAGCTGCTCTTTTTGCACCAATATGGAAAGAGTTCTAAGGTCCATTTTTTGGGTGAGAAAAAGCAAGGGAAAATATGAATATATATTTGTATTTGCTTGTTTCTGCATAAATTCTAGAAGAATATACAAGAAACTACATACAGTGGTAGTGTTTGGGCCAGAGGAAAGAAACGAGGCAGATGGAAGACAAGGGTAGAAGTGAGACTTTTCGCCTTGTATCTTGTTTGTTTTGAACATATGGATGTATCATCTTAAAAATTAATAATAATAATAATGATATTAATAATAAAGAATTACACTTGTGTTGAGGAAACAGAACCATGACATATTCATAGCGTGTGAGAGAGCCCAGTGTCTGACAGTAAGGAGGCGTTTTCTCACAGGTTTATATTTTATTCATAATTCTGTGATTCTTCCCACTATTCATGTGTGTAATGAGCTTGACCTTGGATCTTGGCAACTCTTCTTAGTTGGAGGGCATCCCTGGAGAGGAGGAAGTGAGTCTTTTCCTTCCTCTCGGCAGCGACAGGACCCTTCCTTGCATTTTTCAGCTGTCTGGGTCATGCTGGAACTGGCGGGCAAGGGAAGAGGCAGCCAGGGGTTCTGGCACTGTCCCCAAGGTGAGCCGTTTCTGACTGCAGGTATCACAGAGAAGGCTTTGAAGAGCTGGCAAAACCAACGCCTTGCTTTCTTTGCAGGATGATGAAGATGCTAATACTGGGGCAGTTGAAAGCAAATTCTGAAGGTTTTCATTCAAAGAATATGCCCAGAGGACAATGCTATTAATGATCCTTGGCCAGGTCCAAGTTTGTTAATATTCCAACAACCTTAGGATAGTTCAGCAGCACAAGTCTAATTTGGAGTAATTTATTCTGTTAATATTTTGGTTTTCTGCTACCAGGACCTCTGGGCATATGGCATTCCCTTAAGACACGAGGAAAGAAACCATTATGGGCGATAATAAGGAACGCACATTCATTGATATGCTTAACATCTTGGCTTGAAGATGAAATTCTAAGCCATGAACCTCAGTGACTTCCCAGCTCTATACAGGTTAAAGTACATTTCCTGGTGACTGCTGTATCGATTCCAATAATGTGATGACTCTGGGGGCCACTCTGAACCTTGCCTTTGTGATGGTGATAAGACTCAACTGGGATGCTTGCTAAAAACACAGATTCCTGGACTCCACCTAAGCCCTGGAAATCTGCTCAGTTGCCTCAGATAATTCTTATCTGGCAAGTTTGGGAAACATTGTATTTTAGAATCTTGAGAGGAAAGTGATGTTTTACTGAATCATCCTGCCTTTAGGCTGACCTCTTCCATCTGAAATGACAAATGTCTGTCCCCAGAAAGAAAGGAGAAATTGTTCTCCATTCCCAGGATGTCGTTGTGTGTCAACCTGTGAAAGAACCTTCAGGATCTTCATTTGGCTTTGCTCATGATTCATACTTAAAATATTTAACTTTTCCTTTTTTGCTTACAGGAAAAAGGTTGTTAAATACCTGTGGCTTCTTCACAGAGGTTTCTACTTTAAATGCAGAGCCATATGTAAAAGTTTGGGGTTATACCCGGTAGAAGCATCTGGTAACAGCTACATAATTTAATCATCCTCACAATATCTCAATTCGCCACGCCCTGTCTCCCATCAGACACGTGGGCCCCTCACAGGGACCGACTAATCCCAAGCAGAGTGTGTTTATGGGGTATACCTAAGGAACACAACCAAATGCCCCTCCTGTAGAAAAACATTTTCACCCACTACAAAGTAACAATCTCCAGTTGGTGGGTTCTATTCAGTGAAGTTGAGAAGCTGGACTTGGCCTTTCTGTTCTATGGTAGAAGAGGTCAAAAGTTAAATGAATCCTCCCCTGGGGTTCTTCTAGTGGTGACTGTGAAATTCTCACCCACAAATGAATTTGTGGACCAGGTCATCAAATGGGTTTATTTTTTATCTGACTTAACTGATCAGCAGAATAGACAAGTTAATAATAAATAAATACATTTTAACAATTGGCACAATGTGTTGTTTGACAAATTTTTGTTTTTGATCTGTCACCATTGTGTCAAATCAACCCAAACGGCTGAAACTTTTATGAGATGAAAGGCAGTCCGGGTTTTATTTTCCGCAAATTTCACTGCACTGATAGTAGAACCCACCCTACCTATCTCATTCAAGGGCACTGTGATGGTTTCACTCAAAGTTTGCTTTTTATACGTTCTTATTTTTAATTCCTCAGACTTGATCTTCTCTTAAGTAGTACATTTCTTTTCATAAAAAACAAACAAACAAAAAACCTTTGCTTTGTCCAGTCCTAGAAAAAAGGAAGGAGAGAAGAGCAGAGAAGGGAAGAAATTCAGACTTGAAGACAGGAGTGGATATGTGTGTTTTTTTAAAAAATAAATTTATTCATTTATTTATTTTTATTTTTGGCTGCGTTAGGTTTTCATTGCTGTGCACGGGCTTTTTCTAGTTGTGATTGGGGGCTACTATTTGTTGCAGTGCGTGTGCTTCTCATTGTGGTGGCTTCTCTTTGTTGCAGAGCAAGGGCTCTAGGCGCACCGGCTTTGGTAGGTGTGGCGCACGGGCTCAGTAGTTGCGGCTCGTGGGCGCTAGAGCGCAGGCTCAGTAGTTGTGGCGCACGGGCTTAGTTGCTCCACGGCATGTGGGATCTTCCTGGACCAGGGCTCGAACCCATGTCCCCTGCATTGGCAGGCGGATTCTTTTTTATTTTTTTAACATCTTTATTGGGGTATAATTGCTTTACAATAGTGTGTTAGTTTCTGCTTTATAACAAAGTGAATCAGTCATACATAAACATATGTTCCCATATGTCTTCCCTCTTGCATCTCCCTCCCTCCCACCCTCCCTATCCCACCCCTCCAGGCTGTCACAAAGCACCGAGCCAATATCCCTGTGCCATGCGGCTGCTTCAGCAGGCGGATTCTTAACCACTGTGCCACCAGGGAAGCTCCTGGATATAGGTTTTATGGGGCCTGAAGCTCATTGTCTTCTTTAAGAAAAATTATTCAAAAATATCTCACTTCGGGCTTCCCTGGTGGCGCAGTGGTTGAGAGTCCGCCTGCCGATGCAGGGGACGCGGGTTCGTGCCCCGGTCCGGGAGGATCCCACATGCCGCGGAGCGGCTGGGCCCGTGAGCCATGGCCGCTGAGCCTGCGCGTGCGGAGCCTGTGCTCTGCAACGGGAGAGGCCACGACAGTGAGAGGCCCGCATACCACAAAAAAAAAAAAAAAAATCTCACTTCTACAAATTTTATACAATCGTATTGAAATAGGAGGGAAGGGGGCAGGGCACAACTTTTAAAGAATGACATAGCCCGAGGACATGACATAAACTGATTAGAATCAAATGGGTCCAAGATGGTGGACAAGTCAACTTCCACTAGACCCTGAGCCTCAGTATGCTCACTGTAGCACATCAGAAGTTAAATGACACACCCGCAGGCACCATGACAGCTCCAAGGATAAAAAAGTGGGCTGTGGCCCAATTCCTGGAAATCCCCACCCCTTCCCAAAATAGCTGGAATATGCCTTCCACTCATTAGCCTATGAAATTACCCACCCGTATAAAAACTGACAACTCACCTTCCGAGATGGCCCACACTTTGTCTGTGGAGTTTCTCTCTCAATAAATCCACTTCTTACCTATCACTTTGTCTCTCGCTGAATTCTTTCTGTGATGAGACATCAAGAACCTGAGCTTCATTAAGTCCTGAAACCAGGTGTGTGATCTCAGTTGGAAGACTGTGGGTTTTGGCCGGGTTTAAGTCCTGATCTGGTTTTAGGCTGGGTTTGAGTCCCGGCACGTGGGTTCAAGTCCCAATCTGAGGTGCAGGCTTTCAATATGACCATGTGAACCCACTGCTAGGGCCCTTCCAACACCTTGGAAGGACTTCCTGCTAGTAAAGGACTCAGAACTGAAGCTTAATCAGCTTTAAAACAGCCTCTGCCTACGTACACCTTTTCGTCCTCTGACTTTGCTGTCAATTTATTTTATTTCCTAGCCTCAAAAATTACACATTTCTGAATGAGTAAATGAGTACAGGTCTTTCCATGCCCAGGTAAAGAGTATTTTTAGAAACACATAAAGCAATTCTTAGATGAGTCTCCTGGGGTGCTAACAGGCTCCAGGACAAGCTGGTTTCTACCACTCCTCTGATCTGCCCAGAACTTTGCAATTGGGTGCATTTCTGCAGTATCCATATTTCTTTTTGGTCAGGAGGCCTGGATTCCAATCTCAATGCCACAACTGTAGAGAGAGTTAGGGTGGAGGAAGCAGTAGCTGAGATGCATAATTACCCAGAAGGAGAGACTGAAGCCTGGAGAGATGTGGCCACCGACCCTGAGTGGCACAATTAGCTCCTTGCACAGCAGGAACTCCCAGTCTGTTGCTCTTTCCATCTAGTACTTCCTGCATCTTCCTCTAGCTGTGCATTCTTAGGAAAAGGACTTCTGATTCTTACTATGTTTGGTTTCCTTTTCTGTACAAGAAAGAACTAGAACCAGATAATCTATAAATTCCTTTTAGTTTTAAGATTATCTGATTTTCTGATTCTTAGACTATTTTTTCTTTTTTCGTCATCCTGATGTATATTCAGCTCCTGGGTGACCTGTGTCTAGCACAGGGTTTGCTGAATGCTTTGAGTGGGATGGAAGTTTCATAATTGAAGACTTCAAGGTGGGGCTGTGAGCAGAATGGCTTCCCCCTTGGCTTATTACTGACCTCTTGAACTTTGTTGATTTGATAGTTGTCACAGAAGCACAGGGCTGAAAGGGCCCTGAGAAGACAATCATGGCTTTGTTTCGTTATAGAAATGAAGAATCAGAGGCCCAGAGACTCTCCCAAGGCTGCTTTACAAACATTAATGACAAAAAAAATGGGAATTCAGCTCCCCTGATTCTCACTCTGATGTTTTCCCCACGACTTTATTCTCAGCCTTTGGGTTGATTTTAAGTAGTTACTACTGGTCCATAAGTGCCCAAGTTCAGTTCTAATAAAACCGCTTCTGAGAGACCCAGGTGTCTAGTCCACAGAATAGATTAAAGATTCTGGTTGGGATCCATGTTGAGGTTATTCTTGTTTATCTAAAGTCTACTGTTTATATATTCAAATCAAAATACTACTTAGTTTATTAACACATATCCCTATACTTTTCTCAGGTCTAATTCCTTCTGGCCACTGTCATAAACATGAGGGATATCGTTATTTTATTTTATTTTTATTTATTTATTTATTTATTTTTTTGCGGTACGTGGGCCTCTCACTGTTGTGGCCTCTCCCGTTGCGGAGCACAGGCTCCAGACGCGCAGGCTCAGTGGCCGTGGCTCACGGGCCCAGCCGCTCCACGGCATGTGGGATCTTCCCAGGCCGGGGCATGAACCCGCGTCCCCTGCATCAGCAGGCAGACTCTCAATCACTGCACCATCAGGGAAGCCCTATCGTTATTTTCATTTTGCGTCTAGAGTGCTCTCCTACCATGAGATCACAGGTATGTTAAGTATTCCCTCTGTGGATCTTTCCATCAAGCTATCTTCCTCCTCCTGTTCCTAAAAAACTAGATTCTCCCCTTTGAAACCATCTTTGATGAAGGGCATGTCCTGTGCTTTCCTGCTGGGTTCAGTTTTGTGGGGCCCTTGCAGCTGTCTCATCACTATCAGAAACTTCCTCGCTGAAATCTCCTGGTCATCCTTTGAAATGGACACAATTTCTCCATTTGTTGAGATGGGAATTAGGACTTTCAGTTTTAACTGTCATGATTCCTACAGTTCGACAGTTAGTTGGCAATAAGATCTGAATTCCAGCTCAGGTTTTCTGAATCAATTTCTGATATTCTTTTTGTTACCTCATAGCCACCTGCAGGACACAATGTGAGGAATGTCGATAAGGCCTTTGAGACAACACAAGTGGGAATTTGGAAGAGGATGGGATACCTTCTATTAGATGACAGCAGGAAGAGCTTAACGCAGAGGCACTGTTTGGTCTGGGCTAAGAGGGCTGGGTAGGATGAGGGGAAGAAGAGGTATGTGCATGTGTCAGGGCAGCGTGGTCCATGTGTGAGGGTGGGGTGTGGGCTAGTGCAGACTCCCATTGCCATCAGCCCGGTCAGCGCTGGCACGATTTGGGAGCCACTGAATTATGCCTGTTGATTCACTCATCACTGTGAGGACAAATGGCCTTTGCCATCAGCTCCTCTTGCCCTTTCTTTATCTATAAATAAATGATGCTTCTGTCCCCCTATGTATGCATTTCTCTTTTTTTCTCCTTTCTTAGGAATAGTCCTTATAAAGTATATATCATAAAAGCTAACATGTATTTCCTATGTAACTTGAAAGGTAAAATTCCACCATTTAGCCGCTAGTCTTGATCTACCCGTTAAGAACCCTTTTAATGGGCAAGAACATTTCTCCTCATTATCACTTCCTTAAATTGAATAGAACTAGGAGGCCTGAACTTGGCCTTGGGGGTTTTTCAAGGTGATAATGAGATGGCATTTTGTCCGACTTGTGCCTTATTTTAGTTCTTGGTGTATTTGCCTTATTATCTCTACTAGGTTTTAAGTTGTTTCAGCAGGGACCGTGTCATTTCAGTGTTAAATTCTTCACTGTGCCTGGCAAAAACTAGGTGCTCAGGCAGTCAGAGATTCAAGGTGGGGTTTCCAAAATTTTCCTGATGATAGAATCAAAAGGATGTTAGGAGAATAAGGATTATTCTACCTTCTGGACAGCAATAGCTCCTAATTCATGTAAGGTTGATTTCTATATGTTTATAATGCAAATTTTTCTTTCTAGGACCAGAATTCTTCTGTGTACTCTACCTGGACACTCTTTTGGGGACCTAGCTATTAATTGAAAGGTTGCTTGGTGAATATAGGCTCTGAGTGGTAAATGACTGAGAGTCATACGGGTTATTTCACCCAGGTTTTTGTGATGCCTGAACTGCTTTAGGGACAGACATACCTTCACCTACCACACCAGCCTCCCCCTCTGCGGACCCCCACAAAGGCCTGCCTTGTTCTCAGACCCCAGCAGACCTTCCTGACAGCTTGGTGTCAATTGTGCCAGATGCAACCCACTTGCTGACTAAATCTAAGACAGAACGATGTATTTTTCAAAGTTTTCACTCTGAGGTTAGTCTTATTTTCTATCTAGGCTGCTGGACAGTGTCCAATTGTGTAAGTGTGAATGAATTTAAGAGGAGAAAATGTGGTGAATGTCATTTACACCACATCTCACTTAATCTTCCTAACTACCCTATGAGGTAGGCAGAGCTGGGACTCAAACCCAGTTGATTTCAAAGCCCATAGCGTTTACCCTACATTACACTGCCTCCATATGGACACTCAAAGCCCTCCCTGACCACACTCCCATTCATCAAACCCTTCTCACCTCTCCCTGCTCAGGCTTCCCTCTGGGAATGCGAAAGGCTCTAAGTTCCCTCTACGTGATGAGCTATGTCTGACTGAGAGGCAGAATGGTCTGTTTGCACTGTGCTTGTCTGGCTGAGATTTGAGTCCTCAGGATCAGGAAGTTAATGTTAAAACAAAGTGGGTAAAACGGAGTATAAATTTATGTGCCATGAACACTGTAACAGATCCTTAATATAGGATGTTTCATTTAATCCTCATGATTATTTCATTCAGGATCAGCGAGAGGGCATGTATGTAAGGATTAAGAATTTAGACTCAGGAGCCATTTTCCCCAGGTTCCAATCCCAGCTTTGATACTCACTAGCTGCATGACCTTGGGCAGGTCACTTACCCTGTCTGTGCCTTAGTTTGTTTCTCTGCAGAATGGGAATGATAATAATCATGAGGTTATTGCCTCGTAAGGTTGTAACGAGGATCAAGTTAACAGTGTCTTGTACATGGTAAACTCTTTCCAGGGGTTAGCCACTCTTAGTGCCCCAATTTTAGAGATGAGGAATCTGGACTCAAAGAGGTTATGTCACTTGTTCAAGGCCACACAATTTGCAAATGGTTGCACTGATTTTTAAACCTAGGTATGTCTGCTTCCAAAGACCATATTATTTCCAGTACATATTACTGTGTTCCGTAAGATAAAGACAATGAGCTTTTCAGAATGAGGGGCTGTCTCTCAGGTATGTACTCTTACTAAGAACACAGTGACACATTAAAGAGTTAAAAAAAGAGAGTGGATTTTGAGATGAATCACAGAAAACTGCCCTCAGTTTACATACTTTTCATAGTCTAGCATCACCTCCTGGGGTCATGGAAATAGAGCTTGGTCACCTGGGAACAACTAATGGTTGTAAACCCTGTGTAACTGTTAGCCTTCATCATTAGAGTGCCAATTTTACACTGAGGAACCTGGGCTTAAAGAAGTTAAGCACGGGTCTGAGAGGGAATGGAATACTGAAAAGTGAGAGATGCATGATCAGCACACACACAGAGAAAGGAGTTTTGGTGGGAGGTAGATTGTATGAATCGGTCTAGAGCCAGGAGGACTGCTTGGGACTGGAGGCTGGCTGACTGCTTAGAGTGCTTGCATTGGAAGGGGGCAAACAAACTGAGGGCAACCACCAAGAGTAGGGGGAAGATGTAAGAGGGGAGATAGCAGTCACCGTAAAGATAAGACAGGAACTTTCGTGTCTGGAGGGAGTGTCAATAGCTACATCCTTTCTGATCAGGAATACGGCACCATGTATTAAATACCAAATGTGCCCATCCATCTTATATACTTATAATACTCTCTCCTAGGACATAATGAATGGTAGCCAAAGACTTGTATTCATCATGGTGTTATTAGAAACAGGGAAATTTCGGAGATGATTTGTTCCCACATAAATTGATAAAATGGAATAGTATGCAGCCATTAATAGGAATTTTAGGATTTTTTTTTTTTTATTGCGGTACGCGGGCCTCTCACTGCTGTGGCTTCCCCCGTTGCGGAGCACAGGCTCCGGACACACAGGCTCAGCGGCCATGGCTCACGGGCCCAGCCGCTCCGTGGCATGTGGGATCCTCCCGGACCGGGGCACGAACCCGCATCCCCTGCATCGGCAGGCGGACTCTCAACCACTGCGCCACCAGGGAAGCCCAGGAATGGTTTTTAAAGTCTATGGGAGCAAGGATCTTGTTTAGCTTGTTCATATCTGTGTATTCCTTGCTTAAGACAATGCTTGGCACATAATAAGAGCTCAATTACTATTTGTTAGAGAAATAAATATAACATTAAGTGTCAAAAAGAAGATTGCCAAAGGACACTAAATTGAATTTCTTGCTTTGAAAAGAGACCGTAGAAAAGGGATTGTTAAAAATGCCTCCATACTAAATGCGGTACCCTGAATTAGATCCTGAAACAGAAAAGGACATTACTCAAGACATGAAAAGACATGGACATATTAAATGTACATTGCTAAGTGAAGGAAGTCAGTTTAAAAAGCCTACATATACTGTATGATTCCAACTATATGAGACTTCAGAAAAGGGAAAACTAAAGAGACAGTAAAAAGATCAGTGGCTGTCAGGAGTTCCAGGAGAGAGAGGAGAGGGAGGAATAGTGAAGTACAGGGGATCTTTAGGGAGGTGAAATTATTCTGTATGATATGGTCATGGTAGATAAATGTCATTAGTCAGCTGTCAAAACCCACAGAACCGTACAACACGAAACGTGAACCTTAATGCAAACTATAAACTTTAGTTGATAATAGTGTATCAATGTTAGCTCATTACTTTAACAAATGTACTACACTAATACAAGGTGTTAATAATAGGAGGAGCTGTGTGCAAGGTGTGGAGAGGCTGGAATGGGATGGGTATGTAGGACTTGTACTATCTGCTCAATTTTTCTGTACATCTAAAACTGTACCTCAAAAAAATAAAATCTATTATTTTTTTTAAAAAAGGACATTAATGGAAAAGCTGGTGAAATGTGAATAAATTCTGGATTTTAGTTAACAGTAATGTACTAATGTTAATGTCTTAGTTTTAATAAAGTTACCATAGATATGCAAGATGTTAACACTATGGGAAACTAGATAAGGAATATGTGAGAACTCTTTACCATTTCTGTCACTTTTCTGGAAATCTAAAATTAATCCAAAATGAAAAACTTATTTAAAAAAGAATGTCTTATAGCAAATGACAGGGCCTCCTGGCTGACACCCCCCCAGGCACTGGCACTGTCATCCAGTAGGGAAATGCCAGGAACACTGCAGCTGTTCAGGTGGCGAGAAGTAGATGATAATGGGAAAGTCAAATGCTGACACTTCAGTTCTGGACTTTAGGTGACAGCAATGGCACCCAAGTTCCTAAGAGATGCAGTTAAATGTGATATGTATAAAGCACTAAACAACAACTCAGCAAAGAATTTATACAAATGCCATCATCTATTTCTGGAAATAAATTAAAATGACAAAGGAAAGACACTTGCAGTTGTGCCTTCTAAACTCGTCTCATCTTTCCTCTTGGAACATTTTCCTTTCCTTCTATCCTCCCACATTTATTGAGTGACTGCATTAGATCCTGGGGACTCTTCAAGGAACAAGACAGATGTGAGTCCTGCCCTCAAGGACACCAAAACGTGGCCTTCACTAGTCAAAGAGTAAGTGTTTGCCCCTAACTTGGTGCACGCTCTCATCTTGAATGACCTCAGTGCTGCTTTTATTATCTGTAGGCCTTTAACACGCTCTGCTAGGTCCCAAGCAGAGTTGCCATTACCACCTTGCGTTGTTCCACAAGATTTCAAAGACTTTCTTGTGCCTGCTTTGTGATATCTTATCAATGGCCACCACCTCTGAAATGGTTGTCTTAAGGATTTCTTTAAATAGCCATCAACATGTCATTATCTTTCCTTTGAAAAGAATAGTAGCCAGAGGGAGATGGCCATAGGGGTGGGAGGAGCAGCCATTTAGCTGTGGCCCATAAAGGGTTGAGTTTCACACTAGGACCCCTTAGACTTGGCTCACACCGAACTGGCCCTGATATTGGCTCATGGAAGTTTAAAGAGAGAATCCTTTCTGGGACACCACGGCCAGCTCCAGCTCTCAGGAACTTGAATACTGTACTCTTCCCCCTTTACTTCTTATGGTTTCCACCTCCCATCTGGCTCTTCCTTACCTGCCTACATATTTAATCTGTTTCAGTTGAGTAGCAAGGGCAGGATACCTATTCTTAGAGACTTTGTTTTATTTGGTTGGTCTGTGAGGAATCGCAGAGCAAAGCACACTATTTCCCTAGGTCCCATCGCCATCTCTGGTTGGGGTAACGGGGTAGTGTTTGTGGTGATAGGTATGCAGAATATGACAATAACATATTTTGAGGTGTTCTTGGTCCACAGTCATTCCCAATCTGTTTCAGGAGGTGTATCTAAGTTACAACCACTAGCATCTGAACAAAGTTCAAATTTCCTGTCTGTAGATGGGGTGGAGCTGGTGTGCTTCTGCCTCTGACAGATGGGCTGGATGGCAGGCTGGGCGTGAAGAGCTGGAAGCTCGGTAATGACTATGGTTCAGCCCCAGGTACAGGGCTGGCTTCGTGGTTGTGTGATCTGTGAAGCCCCACAGACTCTGTGAGGTTTAAGGCTCTGCTGTCCCTCTCTTGAAATTATTAGTAATTTTTGAACGAGACATCCACATTTTAATCTTGCACTGGGCCCCCGTCTTGGTCTGCTGGGGCTGCAATAATAAAATATGATAGACTGGGTACCTTAGAAACCACAGAAACATATTTCTCACAGTGCTGGAGGTTGGAAGTCAGAGATCAGGAAGCCAGCATGGTCAGGTGAAGGCCCTCTTTGGGGGCTGCAGACTTCTCATTGTATCCTCATGTGGTGGAAGGGGTGAGGGGTCTCCCAGGGTCTCTCTCATTCATGAGATTAGCTCTGCTCTCAGGACCTAACCACCTACCAAAGTTTCCGCTTCCCGACACTATCACTTTGGGCATTAGGAGTTCAACAGTATGAATTCTGGGGGGACACTTTCAATCATAGTAGTCCTACCAATTACATAGCCGGTCCTGCCCAAGTGCAGTAAGCACAGGGGTATCGAACAGATTGGGGTTTGAATTTGGGCTCAGCTACTTGTTAGCCATGAGATCATGAGTAAAACCTTACTTAAATCTCTGGGCCTCAGTGTTTTCATCAGTTAAATGGGGATACTTCCTCATTATGAGAAATATTCATATGAGAAAGCACAGTTTAAAGAACTAGTGTGGTGCCAGGCACACAGTAGAGACCTTGCTATCCATGCCTCTATCCATCTATCCATCCGTTTATCCAGATATCCAACAAACGCTTAGTGTTTCCCCATTTGTGTAAGTCATTATGCTAGGTAGGCCCTGTTTGGGATGCAGAGTTGAGAAAAACGTGTTCTCAAATAGGTTACAGTATAATAGGAGAGACAAGACCCCTCCATCCACAATGATTCCTTCCAACATAATTTAAATATAGTATCACTTTGGGAACTGGTTATTATTTGCAGGGAGGTAGGGAGGAGGTAAGAGGAAAAGTAAGCTGTAAACCTTAAGGATGAGATGACAAGTTTGTAACTTGAGAGAACCTGTGTCTTAGAGGAAAGTTAACAGGGAGCATTGACAAGTGTAATCTCATTCTAGCAAGTATCCAGGGAGGGAGAGCGTGGTGAGGTGGATGAAGGGAGATAGAGGAAGAAGTCTAGGGAGGGACGTGGCCGAGATCCAGGAGCAAGAAAAGAGCAGAACTGGACCCGATAATTGGATCAAATACAAAATTTAACACTCCCATTGCCAAACCAAGCAGCGGGTTTTAAATAATAACAGATTTCTGGTTTTAACCACAGCAGCTTTTATCAGGTTAAACATGAAAGCAGACTAGCAAGGCACATACATGGGGAAATTTACCATCTTGGTTTAATAAACGAGTTTATGTGCGGTGTTGAAACAGTGCAACTTCTTTAATCCAGTATCTGATGAAGGAGCAAGGATAGAAGAATTAATTTACCACACACTAATTAAAGTGCGGTAAGCACTGTATATATGGTGAAAGTCTCTGAAATGAATATTTGATAAACAATATCTGGTAAATTAAAAACCTGAAATGTTAAATTAAATGCAAATTAAAAATCTGAAATGTTAAATTAATTAAATACAGAAAACTGCATCAAATAACATTACAGGTCTCAGTTAAATCAGGGAGAAAAAAAGCCAAGTTAATCGGCATCACATCTTGCCAGTGTGAGCTTCTGACTCACCTGTCGGGAACAAATGAGGGCTGACAGGAGGTTCAGCTTTATCCGTGAATGTACACGTGGCATGCACAAACATTTCTAGGTACTTTTTACTTGTGAAGCTAAGTGAGGAGTAAAATGGACTTTTACTTTATCATGGAAAAAATGCTAGAAGATTTATTCCGGTCATTGGATCTTCTTCTAGCTTGAGATAAGGACAGACACCTTGCTACGTAAAGGGACCTCTCTAAGGCAGTGATTCACACTGTGTGGAGGCTGAGTTTATGTCTGATGTGCAGCAGAAGAGTGAGCTTGGAGAAGCAGGCTCAGAATGTTCCTGGAGACTTGCCTCTTGCTGTGGCTTTGCTCTGGAAGAAGGACCAAAAAGTCCTGGCTGTCCTATGGATGAGCGCCATGGCCCTGAAAAGACATCTAATGGGTGAGGCCAGCCGTATTTTCTTGTTTCTTGAGAATAGGAGATGCCACCAAACTGACACCTACAGTCATCTGACTCTTCATTTGAACACAGGATCAATTTCAGTGGGTCCTTCGGATTCGAAATTCTGCTCCTACCACTGACTATTGCATGATTCTGGGCAGGGCACTCATCTTCCCTTTTCTGTTTTCATAATTTTGATTCTAACTTCCGCAAATTGACGAGCATTCTATAGCTGTCATAGACTGCCAAAGTAGTTTTTCTCACTCTAAGTCTCCGGGTGTCTATGTTATAAACACTTGAGATATATAATTTATTTTTTTAAAAAGGAATAAAGGTCTGTTTAGTGAATTGGAAATTTCACAGAATAGATTATTTTCACCTTCTGTTGGACCACATAATACCTTGTTCATATCTCTGTTTTGGCCCTTTTTTGGGGCACTTATTTTGTACTGCAATTCTTTTTTCAACTTCATTAAATTGTAAAAATTCATTTAAAATAACACCCGTTAATATATGAAGGGATTCTCCTTAAAACATCCAAACAGGGACTTCCCTGGTGATCTACTGGTTAAGACTCCACACTCTCAATGCAGGGGGCCCAGGTTCGATCCCTGGTCAGGGAACTAGATCCCGCCTGCCGCAACTAAATAAATAAATATTTAAATAAAATAAAATAAAATATCCAAACAATACAGATAAAGACTCCTGAACCACAAACTGCAGGCTACATGTACCCCCATGACTGGGTTGGTGTGTATCCTTTTAGACCTTTTTCTTTACATGTACTTACAAATATATAAACCTAGAGAAACATAATTTTTAAGTAAAAAAAGTTTATGTAAATAGTTTTGTACTGTATTCATCGTTTGGCAACTTGCCTCTTTTTTTTAAACTGCATAATGTCTTGGAAAATCTTGTATCATTGAATTATAGATGTATTTCATCCTGTCTTTACTGCTGCACAGCAGGCCGTGGCTGAATCGTAACTTATTTAACTATTTCTGTATTGTGACATGTAGGTTGTTTCCAATTCTTTGCCAACATAGACAAAGCTACACTCCTTGCTTGGCCATGTCTTTTGTCCAGTGTTTCCCTAGAAATGTAATTGAGAAGTGGCGTCTATGGTGGGCACATTAAAAAATGTAATAGATGCTGCTGAATTGCCTTTGAAAGTGGATGGGCCACCTTATATTCTCACTAGTAACATATAAGAATATTTGCTTTCCCACAACCTCAAGACTGAATGCTACCAGATATGTTACTTTTTGCCAATCTGGTGGGGAAAAAAAAAAGAGGTAACATCCTAATTTGCATATCCCTGAATATGGATAGGACCAAGCAGCTTTTATATTTTTATTGGTCCTTTGTAGCTGATATAATCTTAGTTGGTGCATATGGGTGCTATTCCAGGTGAAAGGCTCAAGGGAAGCTTTTTGGAAGAAGAGGTTATTTGAACGGGATCTTTAGGGAGAGAAGAGATAGCCATGGAAGAAAAAGTAAACGGTTGGAGACAAGAAAAGAGGGGACCCGAGTAGCTCCTGCTGAGACTTCCCATAGTAGCAGAGGACAGGGTGAGGAAGAAGTAGGGAAAAAGTTGGACTGTCCTTACCTTGGAGTCTTGCCTCTTCCCCTTCCCTTTCTCAGTACCCTGTGAGCAACAAAGGATGTGATTGCAGCCAGGAGTCAATGGATCCAGAGATGGGGGTGACGATGTCAGGGGCCAGAAATCAACTGTTGAAGGCTCATTCACTTACATATCTGGTAATTGATGCTGGCAGTAGCCTGGGAACCCAGCTGGGTCTGCCGGCCAGAACATCTTCATGGGGCTTCTCTGTCTAGCTGCTTAGGCAACCTTACAGCATGGTAGTTATGTCCTGGGGCAAATATTCCAGAAGAACCAGTGGGAAACTATATCACCTTTTAAGATTAGGGTCAGAAGTCGCATAGCATCACTTCGGCAATAGGCAAAAGCCCAGACAGATATAAGGGAATGGGACATAAACCCCACATCTTGATGGGAGGAATTTCAATACATTGTAACAAGAGCATGTGAGATGGGGGATAGTGTTGCAGCCATCTTTGGAAAATACCGTCTGCCAGAACATATCTCGCACAAAGAGACACTGAAATCTCTGTGAGAAACCCGTTGACAAAAAGAGTGATAACCTTCCACAGGAAGCTTGATGTGTAAAATATTCCATCACAGAAGATAATGTGAAAATTGGTTTGCGATTGAGGAGGCTTGAGTCATGGCCCCAAGTTTACCATTGTGTTACTCTTGGAAATTGGAAACATTGTGTAACACCTTCAGGCTTCAATTTTGTCACCTGTAAATAAGAAGGTGGAACAAGATGAGTTCTAGCTCTGAGCATAGATAAAGCAGATCACATTCAGCCCATATATTCCAGATTGCTAGCTTTCTGCATTAACCTGAGATAGTTTGTGATCTCTAGTCTAAACAACACATAGATCAGGTGATGTTTGATGGCAAGTGATTGGGGCGAGTCCAGTGTCACAATGATACTTTTGTATCTGGAGTAGATTTGGAATTTCCTTTGAGAAAGCGTACTATTTGGAGGCTCAGATTTACTGAATTTTTTGAAAAGTCCATTAAAAGTCCATCAAATGATGCCACTGAGGTAATATGGATTAAAAAAACATACCAGAGTCTAAATTGATCGTTTAAATTAGCTTAAGTGGTTATAAATCATTAAGAACTGATCACATCAGACCAGTTCTTAAACTAACTCAGTTAGCTAGGCTGTGAACTAGATTCTAATGATCATTCCTATATGACAAAATTAGAACATTTATGAGAGAAGAGGGGCAGCTGAGTTAGCATTAATTACATTTACAGAGCCTCCCTCCCTTCCTTCCTTCCTTCCTTCTTTCCTTCCTTCCTTCCTCCCTCCCTCTCTTCCTTTCTCTTTCCTCCTTCCCTTCTTTCTCTTTCTTTCCTTCTTCCTTCCTTTCTCTTTCTTTCTTCCTTACTTTCTTTCTTTCTTTCTTTCTTTCTTTCTTTCTTTCTTTCTTTCTTTCTTTCTTTCTTTCTTTTCTTCCCTCCTTCCTTCCTTCCTTCTTGTCCTTGTTTTCTTCCTCCCTCCCTCCCTCCCTCCCTCTCTCTCTTTCTTTCTTTCTTTCCTCAATTTATCCCAGGCAGTAAGCTGCACAGCCTGTGTTTTTAAATTAATACATCACGTGAGAGTAATGTTGAAAATGAGAAGAACCAGTTAATAATTAAAGTTGGTTCACTCCTTCAATGAAAAATAAAGAATGTAGACAGGACTCTGTGCCTAAATAAAAATATTTTATATGTGTACATGTATTTGTGGGTGTACACATCGGCATGTTTTTTTATGTACTTGTGTGTGTGATAACATTCTAGGATACATAAGATAGAAAAGTAGAACATGATGCAAAGAAGCAAAACTACAAATGCATGATGATACTCATCAAAAGCTCAGATTAAATGTGATTTAAAGGGGCTTCCCTGGTGGCACAGTGGTTGAGAGTCTGCCTGCCGATGCAGAGGACACGGGTTCGTGCCCTAGTCCGGGAAGATCCCACATGCCGCGGAGCGGCTAGGCCCGTGAGCCATGGCTGCTGAGCCTGCGCGTCCGGAGCCTGTGCTCCACAACGGGAGAGGTCACAACAGTGAGAGGCCCGCATACCGCAAAAAAAAAAAAATGTGATTTAAAGAACAACTGCAAGGGTACAATCTGTTTGGTAAGCAATCTCGTGTAAGGAAATAAAACATAGAGAAAGATTTGTGGGATTTAAGACATAACCCCCTCCCAGAATGTGCAAGTGCACGCACATTCACAATTAAAGAATTACTGGAATTAATATTAACCTTTTGGTTTCCTTTTCTCTTTAGTACTAACCCAATTCTATCTTGAGATTTTTATTCATGTAGAAAAAAAAATCTCCATGTTTATGGACCATACTCCCCCCACCGAAGCACAATGTGAGATCAGTCCAAAAATAAAGTTGCAGATTTGCATTCTGTAGTAATTAAAAAAGAAACTTCCTATATACTAGTAGCATTTCCCTGTAGGTATAGTCAATTTCCCACAGCAATAGAAGGTATAATTATACTGATGTAAATCACAGCCAGATGCCTGGGAGGGATTGGCCTTTCACCTTCTTTAATTCATTGAAAGATCTTATCTTTTTGACAGGTACTGTCAGGCAGAGCAAGGGGCTGGGAGGCAGGATATTTTTCTGGTAACTAATTTGCTTGGAGAAAAAAAAAAGTATTTATTGCAAACACTCAAAAGCAGTGAGATAATCCAGGTTTAGCAGAATATTCTCTACCTCGTTTTTTTGGCCGCCTAGTAATTGTCCTCGTGTGTCCTGCCCTCCCTCTCTCTCTGTTCCTAGGTCCTCTCATTCTCTTTCTCCCCCATAAACCACTAACCATTCCTTTGGACCTCATGTTTCCAAAATATTTGTGAAGAAATATGTATATATTTACACACACATGTATTTTTTCACCTTTCCTTAGAATGAATCCTTGTTGCCAGCTTTTGTGATTTACATTGTTTGTAGAGAAACATCAACACTGGGAAAAGCCAGCATTCTGGGAAGGACGCTCTACCCCAGCCAGGTCTGACTTATTTTCACAGTTGCTTCCTGCTTTGCTGCTTTTGTTCAAGAGACATTTCCTTTTGGACAAAACCACCTAGAGTATAAGGTTGGACGTCTAGGATTGCATGAGAGTCAAAGCAGCTCCAGTGACTAATGGGAGTTGGTGCTGAGAACCCAAGAAGCAGAAGGAGATGTAACACCCAACTGGAAATGAAAAGATGCCTGAAGTTTGGTAGTTTCTCTTACCCTCCCCTACATTCCTTTTATTTTTGTGGCAAAACTTGAAACAAAGCTATAGTAAAAGTGCTTTTCATTTGGTGGGTGGTGGAGATTCTGACTCAGGCTTTGCAAACAGGACATTGCTTGAACCCTGAGATGAATGCTCCCACAGGATTCTGGAACAACAAAGCTGCCTGCTCCATCGTGTAGCATCATTGGTCCCCTCGGGAATTCCGGTAGAGCTGGGGAGGCGGCAGCACAGGTGCAGATCTTCTGAGGCACTTGAATGGAATCGCCAGAGTTCAAAGGGGTTTTGAACTTTAGATCTAAGCTTTCTCGGTTGCATTTAGCCTATTTGGATATCGGGTTTAGGTGTGGACCTACTAAAGTAGACATTTCCAACTCTCTCATTAATATTTTAAAATTATTTTTAGAAACTAGATTATGTTAGTAAAAAATTGGAAGCATCTAGTACCCAATATAGGGGATTATTAAATAAATTATAATATGTCCATACAATGGAATAGTTCATAGCTATTAAAAATGATGCAGTAAAAAGAAAATGATGCAGTAGAAGATAATGGAAAAGTTTCATATGTTGTTATGTGAAAAAAAGATTATAAAACTGTGGTATAATATTATCCCATTTTTGGAAAAAATGGAAAGATAAAGTAGAGAAAAAGGTAGATACACATAGAAGAATTGGAAGATCAATTCCAAAACGTTAAAATGCTACCATTAGTTACCTATGGGTTGTGGGATAGCAGGAAATTAAATTTTCTTCTTTTTGTTTATCTAAATTTAAAAATATATTTATTTATTTAGGCTGCGCTGGGTCTTAGTTGTAGCACTCGGGATCTTCGTTGAAGCATGTGGACTTCTTAGTTGCAGCATGCAGGCTCTTAGTTGTGACATCTAGTTCCCCTACCAGGGGTCGAACCCGGGCCCCCTGCATTGGGAGCACGGAGTCTTACCCACTGGACCACCAGGGAAGTCCCCTGTTTATCTGAATTTTAAGATACAGAGAATATGTGTTACTTTGGTAGTAATAATAACGATAATAACATAATTTAAGAAAAGAAACTGATTATTTGGTTCTCTTAGAGCTTCTCATTTTTGTGTTTGGCACTTGGAACCAATTAAACAAAAAAAAACAAACCTTGTGGCATAATTGTGGAAAGATCAAATACTGGAAGTACCCAGAAATTCCCTTAGAAAGCCATAGGTTTTGGGCCTGAATATGTTGAGCACCATGCTCCTTCCCAGTCCCAAGTCCACATGATGGTAAATGAATACGTTGCCCGGGCACTGGCATATACATGGGGGTTTGAAGTTTCATAAGCCAGGGTGAAACTGACTTTATCACAGAAAGAAAATATTTTAGCCAAATATTTGTTGCTGATGAATGTTCTGAGGATGCAAAAATTCTAGCCCAAATGTTCGAGGTTAAATAGGTCACTTATTCCCAGTCAACACGCTAATCTCTTTTAGTGTGCAGAGGCATTGTGTAGAGACTTTGGCGACTCTTTGCTTTACAGATGGCAGCAGGTGAATGGACAGTTGGGCTGCAGATCTCATGGCTGAGTGGCAATGTTTTAGGTAAGCCATGGAACCATGAATGCAGGACTCCCTAGTGCCCAATGGCCAAGTGAGCTCTCATCTGACATCTTTGGTCAGCAAGGCCTTTGGCCTCACTAGACTAAGAGGCAGGCTGTTATTTACTAACGGATCTCTGTGGGCCAGGCATCCCACATGTCTTGTCTCATCTCTGCACAAACTCTGCAAGGTGGGTGTGATTATCCTTCCTCTTACAGACGAGGAAACTGAGGCTCAGAGAACATAAGTCATTAGGCCTGAAACTTGCAGTGCATAAGAACCCAGATCTGTCTGACTGAAAACCTGATGCCCATTCAATCTCCAAGACCATGATTTCATTGTATACACAGTTCCCCAGCCTTACCTGATTATTTTCAAGTGACATATTCAAATCCAGATACTAGTTTATATTATAATATTATGCCGACCCTTTCATGTCCTTCCTTCTTTCCTCCTTCCTTTCATCCATGCCATTTTCTTTATTTCTCTCTTTTTAAATCTTTTAAACACTGAGAAACAACATTTAAATTTAAGGAAAAGCAACCGGTGATTTCATTCATTGTGCTCTACTCTGTAGCCTACCAAAGGTATCTTTCGTTCTACATATTTAAAAATTATGCAGCTATAGCTTTTCTCTTTAAACCCAGGTTATCGTATTAAACTTTCACTCTACTAATGGGAGAAGTGGAAGAGGGAAACTAACATATATTGATACCATTTATCAAAAAAAACCCTCTTATTAAGGAAGATTTTAAAACAAATACAAATAGAATAGTATAATGAATGCCCATGTACCCATCACCACACAGCTTCAACTCATGAACACTCTTATTTCACCTAAATCCTCCATTCCCCCTCCCATATTATTATTATTAATTTATTTTTTATTTATTTATTTTTTTGCGGTACGCGGGCCTCTCAGTGTTGTGGCCTCTCCCGTTGCGGAGCACAGGCTCCGGATGCGCAGGCTCAGCGGCCATGGCTCACGGGCCCAGCCGCTCCGCAGCATGTGGGATCTTCCCGGACCGGGGCACGAACCCGTGTCCTCTGCATCGGCAGGCGGACTCTCAACCACTGCGCCACCAGGGAAGCCCCCTCTCATATTATTTTGAAGCAAATCCCAGGCATCATATTATTTCATCCATAAATAATTAAGCATGTATCTCAAAAACATAAAGCCTCAATAAAAACACACAGTACCATTATCATATCTTAAAAAATTAACAATAATTCTTTAATATCATCAAATACCTAGGCAGTATAATTTGCAATTTTCTCACAAATTTCCTATCGTTTTTATAGCTTATTGAAATCAGTGTCCAAATGCAGTTCACACATGATTTGTTGATATGTTTTTTGTCTCTTTAATCTATATGTCTCCCTCTCTTTCTCTCTCTCTTCACATGATATGATTTATTTGTTGAAGAAATGAGACCGTTTGGCGTGTAGAATTTTTCACAATCTGAATTTTGTGGATTGTATCCCTGCCATGTGCCTAACATATTTCTCTACCTTCTGTCTGTATTTCTTATGAATTGGTATTTGGATCTAGAGGCTTGGTCAGATTCAGGGACTTTGGGGACAGGTCACTGGAGTAAGGGTCAGGAGACAGACTTGGTTCAAGCCCTGGCTCAGCCACTTTCCAAGAGCGACTCCAGACAAAACTGGAATCTCTCTGAGCCTTAGGTACTCCATTTGTCAAGTGGCGTCGGCTACACCCTTGCCACCTCTCCAGGGTTGCTGTGAAAACCAAATAAGATAATGCCAGTGTTTTCATATCTTTACAATTGTATTCAAATGAAAAATATTTCATTTGACATTTATTTCTTTTACTTGTGAAAGATAGTATAGTTAAGAAAAATTTTAAAATTATGTATCATAACTTCTTAACACTTTATTTTTTATTTTTGCATATTTTTCTGGTCATTCTTCACATACCAAAATTTTACAGACTTGAAATCATGTTAGGATACCATTTTATATTTTGTATTTTAATAATTTTTAAATTAATATGGTTCTGGGTCGCTGCATTATCTTTATTTCATGGTTGAACATTTAAGTGATTTCACTTGTACATATGAAACTGCCACAAACAACTTTGTGTATGAATTATTTCCTTAGAATAAACCCCCGGGGTGTGATGACTGGGTGAAAATATATGGGCATTTTTATGGCTCTTAATAGATTTTGCCATATTGCTTTCCAAAGGCTGGTAACAACGAACCTGGCACCAGCAATGTATGTGTATCGTTTAAAGTGATTATTTTAAATCAATTATTCACCAGCCATATGTGAAGGCATGTCCCAGCATCCTTGTCTGCAAGGACCTTCCATTTCTGACTCATTCATTCATAAGAAATAAGTAAATAAAACAAGAAGACTGTGTATGATGAATAAACAAGAGTTCTATTAGTTAAGATTCTAGAAAAGCCAGTGTGTTTTTGTTGCATGTAATGCTTGTTTGCCTGTTTGATTTTATAGATTTGTTGGTATTTTTGCAAATTTTCTGGAACATACAGAGAACCAATATATACTACATTATCTGAATCTTTTATAAAAGCATATATAGAAATAGGACATTTTTCTCGTCCTATTTTTCAGGAACTTTTTTTTTACACCAATCAATCTTTTTATATTGTTTTGTTTTGTGGCTGTCCATTAGGTAGGTTATGTTTCAAAAGCAAGACTGAACTCTGAGTAGATACTAATATGTATGTATACTTTCAAATTATGGAGTTATAATAGCACCCATCTACTGTTCATATAGTTTGTTTAGCTTTCAAAGCTCTTTTATGTGTTTTTCTCATTTGACCCTCACAACATTGCCTGGGGTAGGTCAGGATGGCCTTATCATTTCAGTTTGACCGATGAAGAGACTGAGGTACAAGGAAACTTGCCTGAGATTGTTCCCCTTCTCAGGGCTGCCACGGCCTCCTGGCTCTTTTTACCCAATTGTACAGTCTTTAAAAATGCTCTTTCAGGGCTTCCTTGGTGGTGCAGTGGTTGAGAGTCCGCCTGCCGATGCAGGGGACACGGGTTCGTGCCCCGGGCTGGGAAGATCCCACATGCCGCGGAGCGGCTGGGTCCGTGAGCCGTGGCCGCTGAGCCTGCGTGTCCGGAGCCTGTGCTCCGCAATGGGAGAGGCCACAGGGGTGAGGTGGCCTGCATACCGAAAAAAAAAAAAAAAAAAAAAAAGCTCTTTCATATCAGTACTGTGCTTTTCAACTAGCATTTAAAAAATATATGGTTATATAGAATTAGCTTGTCTTTTGTTTTTGGCTGCATTGGGTCTTCATCGCTTAGCACGGGCTTTCTCTAGTTGTGTCAAGTGGGAGCTACTCTTTGTTGTGGTGCACCAGCTTCTCATAGCGGTGGCTTCTCTTGTTGTGGAGCACGGGCTCTATGCATGCAGGCTTCAGTAGTTGTGGCATGTGGGCTCAGTAGTTGTGGCTCGTGGGCTCTAGAGTGCAGGCTCAGTAGTTGTGGCGCACTGGCTTAGTTGCTCCGCGGAACATGGGATCTTCTTGGACCAGGGATGGAACCCGTATCCCCTGCACTGGCAGGTGGCTTCTTAACCACTGCACCACCAGGGAAGTCCCTAGCTTGTCTTTTAAAAATGCTCTCTTGCAAAATGGCGTTGGCTTTTTCTTTACAACAGTAGTGGGATGAAGGGAGTTCTTTAGTTAATGTCATAGCCGTAGCTGTCATGTGCTGAGTGGCTAGTAAGTGTTAGGCACTTTTTACTGTTTTAATCCCCATCACAACTCTGTGAAGAGGGTAGTGTTATCACTCACGATGTTACAGGGGAGAAAACAGCAATTCACAGAAGTAAAGAACTTTTCCAATTTCATGGAGCTAGGAGGTGACAGAGCTAGAACTTGAACCCAAACTCGTTCAATTTGAATCAAAGGATCTTTCATCTGTTCCACACATTTTTCCTGAAGGATCACTTTTCAAATAGTTAATAAAGCATACTTTAATTTTTTCATATTATAAAAGAAATATATCTTTACCAAACAGCATTTGGAAACATAGAAAATTCTATTTACGCAAGGCCAGGCTATGCTTCTTCATGCAGAGTACCAAATCTAAGATATTGTAAAGACATATTTAATTAGCTGTCATCCCAGAGATGAAAGCATGGAGTTTAAGCCTCCAGTCAGCAATTTTTTGTCCCCTAAAAGTCTAACTTTCTGTAAAGCTTAAAGGTTTAACTCATTAAATCCCACCTACCTGGCTTATGTACTCTCCAGTTTCCGGTCTTGTACTTTTTAAATTTGTTCACTTGGGAAGGAAGCAAACACAACAAAAAGAAATCAAGCCCTGACTTGGTACAGTAGCTAACAGAGCGTCTTAAATCAACACAGCCGGTGTAACTTGTACTGATTCAAGTAACTATTTTTGTCTCTAGCATTTCACATTGTCTCTACTACCAAAACTTCCTGATACCCAGAGGTGAAACAATGGGAGTGCCAGATGTTTATTGGTATAAGGCTTACCTTCAGCTTATGAAAAGAAGATGCAATTTACAGTGCTGTCTCTTAGACCTCCAGTGTCACATCCTTTCTTTTGACTACATTAAAGTCGTAGCAGAAAGCATTCCTCGAGACACAACAGAGCAATTTAGCAGCCGCCTCAGAGTTGGAGCTGGTATTAGGTTACCATTCGGCATTTTTTTCCATCTCTTGACCTGTTTACAGGAAAGTTGGGACAAGGTCAGGGAAAGTGTGGAATTGTTATCAGCTCTACTGAGGCCACACCTGAATGAAAAGTTTGGTGCTGAAACAAGATCGAACTTGAGTGCTATTTGGAACTTAAAACAGTAAACATCACCGTAGAAAGGAGACTGCCTCATAGAGTTGTTTTAAAGGGGACCAAAGCCCAACCTGAGCAATTAATTTCGGTTTGGCTGACATCACTTGCAGGCCCAGTACGTGCAGTTTTTGTGCTGCACACTCCAGGGTGTGCCTGCACAGCCCAGACTTGGCCACAACTGAGCATCCCTGAACTTAGCAGCTCGTGTCCTGGCCACACACACTCTGGTAGAATACTACTTGTTATCACCCAGATTCCCATCTGAAAGAGATGGCCCCTGTTCTAGGAAACAAATTCCATACGGCAAAAGCTTGAGAGAGCATAATTAACCTATATCCTGTCCCCTGACCCTGGCGATATACAGATCTTCTTTAACATTTTGCTCATGTTCTAGCTGCTGGCATGCTGACTCGTTTAATGAAATTCATATCTGGTCTAAGGCGCTGTCATTAGATGAAAATTATTACTGAGCCTGCAAGCAACTCTCAGATGATTTCGAGAACCTCCAGAATTAATTATGTTTAGAGACACTGCCAGCTACATTTAGGGGTCAATCTGTTTCTTCTCATTTCAATTAAATTGAATTTAGCAAACATTCATTGCATTCCTACTGTGTGCCAAGCACTGTGGTTACAGAAATGAATGGGATGTGGTTTGTGCCCTAAGGAGTTCTTGACCTAGCAAGTTTTGGAGTCTCTCATTCTCCCTGGCTTCTCTTACAGCCATATTCTATTTCTTCCACCCCCAACCCCTCACTGCTTTTTGGGGGAGGGGGGTGGTGTTGTTTCTCTTCTTTACACCACATGTGGGTGGCTTTTCTTCCTTCTGCTGAGGATAGACTCTCCCAGGCCCTGTTCCTAACTCTGCTGTAGTCTTCCTAGTTCGAGGGCTATAACCACTTTGGAAGGATGAGCCTGTGCATCTGGATCGGAAAATGAGGTCGGTTGTCATTATCAGAGAAGTGGAGCCAATAGCTTGGTGAACCACGGGTTTGTCAGGGGGAATAATCCTTATGCTGTGTTTTTCTGAGCTATGGGAAAAAAGTGGCTGTGATTTGAATTCCCCTCAAGCATTTGTAGGAAAGGAAGAAAATATGCAGAAGACTCCAGTCTTTTCATTCCTGTCTCCCATTTAGAAGATTCCCCAAGTCATCTCAAACCATTCTCTGGCCTGGCTAAAGATGGCTGTTTAGAAGTTTTAATTGAAAATTTGTCCTGGGTTTTTCAGTTTAGACCTATAGATGAGAGTCTACATTTTAAGGCACAATTCAAAATGGACAATTTGCCTTGAAAACAGGCATATTTTTCAGCTTCATATGACTAATGGTACATGAAGGGAGTCTAGTAATCACATAATTAGTTCCCCATTACTAAGAAATCATTTTCGGAGTCCATGAGATGTGGTTTGCAATAACTTCTGTGGTTCTGCACCAACCACCTAAACTTTGGATGCCTACATTTGAAGACAAAGGAGCAATTTTCAATGATAGAGCTATGGGGAATTCTTCTAACTAGGAGACAAAGTTCGGTTTAACTCATTTTCTTTGTATTATGTTTAGAATCCAACACTTGGATCAGATTCATGAAAAAACTTCCTAGAGGATTTGTAAACTTTTCAGAGATCTTAGACCCTTCTGGAGTTCATATACTTGTCTAGATTCCATGCTGAGTTTGAGAATATGATGGATCATATATCATTTGTAAAGTTTTCTCTGCTTGTAAACCATGATTCCAAAAATCATGGGCTACACTTTTTTTTTTTTTAAATAAACGAAAGGGAAGTAACTGTGAGCAGTATTTCTACATTTGAAAATAATTCCTGGGATGTTTGAGATTTTAGTAAGAGAAACTCAAGTGATTCTGTATAACAAGTAAACTGAAAAGGATTTTTCCTACCTAATGTTAACCTTTAGACGATTAGCAACAAGTTGATAATTGTTGAAGCTGAGTGATAGATATTTGAGTTTCTAATCTCTAATTTATGCTTGAAATTTTCTACAATAAAAAGTTACATATAAAATTTCAAAGAAAAAAAGGCTAATAAAAAATTAAAAGTAAATTAGAAAGAAAGAGGGAGAGAGAGAAGGAGAGAGGGTTATTAACCCTTTGCAATGATGTGGTAAAAATACCATATCTCTGGAGTCATTAAGTCAGTGAAAAATAATAATAGTTAATAATAATGGTCCCTTATAGAATACTTAATATGTACTCAGACCTTAAGAACATTATCACATCTAATCTCCACAACCACCCTTTGACATACATATTTATAAATCATATAAAATATTTGTATTTTTAAAAATGTAAGTACCAAGGCTTAAAGAATTTATTCGACTTGCTCTGGGTCATACATTAATAAATGTCAGATTATCTGCCACCAGAGCCCAGGCCCCAAAGCACAGGGCTATTCGATAATTGCCTCCTAAAGGGTGAAGAAGCTTGGGTGGGAAATAACTTCATTTAGCGTTGTGAAGGTACATTTCTGTAAAGCTATCCACCAAAGTGCAGTGGAAACACTTTGGGGCTAGACTGACCTCACCTTGAATCCCGCCTCTGTAGTTTATGGCTGTGTGACCTCAGGCAGGACTGAGCAACTCTGGGCCCTAGTTTCCTAACCTGTAAAACAGAACACATAGTAGGCACTCAGTACAGCAGAGCTGTATCATTTTCTTTTGCCTGCTCTCTTCATATCTGGCTCTGTTCTAGTGAGTGTCCAACTGATCCAGCTTTTCTTAGAAGAGGCCGTATTAGATGGACTTCAGAGTAGTTTTTAGCAATAAGAAGAGGCTGAAAGCTGACCTCGTTTTGCAGTAATAGAATATGGAGTCTAGGTCTACATGAAATTTACTTCATCAGCCTGACCTCTGAACTTTTTTTTTAAACCACACACACAGGGATATTTTTATAATTGCCTGTGACACAATGGTGAATCATCTTATGACTGAGTCCTCTCTCCAGGACTGGGAGAAAGATGAGTAAGGGCTCATCAGGGCTGATTCCAGCATTCCTCAGAAGTCTGGAAGTTCTTTGGATTGATTTGATTATTTTCCTGTTCTCCCTATGAGGCAGAGATAATCTTGGGGACAGAATTGCATAGTCTGGGTTACCTACTCAGAGGCTAAGTGTGCTTAGACTTACTGTTCCAATGGGTAAAAAAATTAAAAATTGCTTAAGTCAATGAAACACTAGATTAGCTATACAAGTTGTTTGAAAGAAATAACTAATTTAATCAAAACAGTAACTCAGTAACCCCTATAGACCAGACCAGGGATGGTAAAAATTAACTTAATATTCTTAAGTGTGTCATAACGCGCTGAATGGATAAGAGCACACACAAAAAGAGCATACAAAAGACAGAGGATGAAAGTTTCTAAGTGCACCATGCATGTATCTACAGCGTCATGAATCACTTGACTTTTCCTCCTCTACCACTATCCCTCCTCCTTCCCATTTAGGACTGTGTTACTTGACTATGAGCTCTTAAATATCTAACTATACAAGGGTTCTCCTCAAACTCAGCCTTAGGGGCATAGAAGAACTCATTATTATGAAACAAAAATTTTCATGCACTTTGTTGGGCAGGCTTTCTTCCCATATAAAGAAAGCAAGACCATTTCCAAGTGCTGAAGTTCATTTCAGCTCCAAAGGTTGGTTTATCATACTGTGGATATAGCTGATGGTAATAGGTCAAGTACTTCATTAAGTTTGGGATGTCCCAGATAAAGAAGCTGGTGAAAGAATTTTTTCATTTAAAACTTTTTTTTCCTTTAGGAGGCCTTTCCTATGCTGTCATTATACTATAAAACAGATTCTCATGTACACCTTCACTGTTAGACATTGACAGGGTAGGAAAGGAGACAAACTATTATCAATTACAAGCAAATGGTGTCTCAAATTTTATTCAGCATTTTAAAAATTTCAATCTTTCTGAGAAGGGAAACTTTAGCTACTTTGCAGAAACTGCTCTAGTTTGTAAATTAACTACCTAATATATTTTGTGTTTGCAGCGTGATTTAGTAGGTTTTTTTCCTTGATCAAATTCCCTTTAACGTCACTGGAAGTTATATCTGAATAATTACTTTAGAACTGGGCCCAACATAGATTTCTGAATTGGCAAATTCTAGATACTGGGTGAATAGTTTCAGTGTCTGTGTGTCAGATGGGGGGAGGAAGAGGTGAAACCTCATAGCTTCAGGAACTAACACACATTTTATTTCTGTCCTCCATTCGGTGGGACTTCACAGAATACAAGGAAACTACCTTGTGGAGGCTACATGTTGTTATATGGAACAGTGACATTGACATGTGCAAAATCCTGAGAACTATCCTGAAAATCTATTTTCAGAATAAACAGCCCTTTAGTTAGCTGTCCTTCCAATACAGGTGGTCTCCCAGGCAGCTTTTTCTGCGTGAACAAATGAACAAGTGGAGGAATCTGACTGTTCCATTAGCAAATAAGCTGCTTTTGCGGAAAAATGCAAACTGGATTAAGGCTGGATTTTCTAAGAAAGAGGATAGGATCTAAGACCTGGAGATTGGTATTTGGTTTTGACGTTCACAATCCCCTTTTAGCGATTGGTCCAATAGATGACAGTAGATCTGGAAAGGAAGTCTAGCCAATTCTAGCCCCCTTGAGAGGAGGCCCTGAACCTGCTACCAGGGAAGCCTGGATGGGCTTGAGGGTTAAGTGTTGGGCAGGGCTGGACCAGGGCAAAATTGTGAAGAAAAGAACGCTTGATTTTTCAGATGCACTATCACCCCCAGTGCAGGCATCCAGTAACGTGGGGTTACCACAGCTGTCATTTCCTACCTGAGCCTAGATTGCTCGGTTGGGATCCAGATGTCAAAAGAAACAAGAAAATAGTAAAACAATAAAACCCAACAATTTATGTGTTCACTTGTGATTATAAAGATAATAGATACTAATTGCAGAATACTTGGAATATTCATTAAGGAATAAAGACAATGAATTACTCTCCATCCATCACTCAGAGATAAATGACTTATTAGATTTTCTGATTATTGTATTTCAATTATATGTCATACACATTTTCGGTAGGAGTGGGGGCATTACAGTTGACCATTAAGATTATTTTCTACCCTTCTCCCCATCAAGATTTATTCGCTCTATATCACATTCCTTTAAGATCTTGTTGAACGCCAGAGGTACAGTCAGTTCTGTTATAATGTGATCTACGTGCGCTCCTGAGAGTATCCATGCTCTGCGTAATTGCACAATAAAAACCATAGAACTTATGGGAACATGGGATTAAAGGGACAGCATTCAAAAGCTTTGTCAGTGACACATAAAAAGATAAGAACTTAATAAAAGTTTTACCATGTCAAATGGTTATGAAATTCATAAATACTATAATACATATGGTGCTTTATTTTGAAAAAGAGCTGGTGTTTACTTGAAGAAGTGGACCTTGGAAGGGTTGCCTCTTGTGAGTTACTGTAAAGTGCCAGAAGGAGGGTTTTCTGAAGTCAACAAAAAGTTGTAATACTAGGATGTGAATGGGTGTAGCTCACTCTCCTCAGTTTGTGATCCAAAGATGACAGGTAAGTGATCGTTCACGGCTTTAAATTTGGAGCATGGTTTTCTACCTTTGACATGCAGATCTTTCCAGGCATTTGTTTATAATAAAAACTTTCATCAAAATTAAAAATCTAACGTGTAACTTCCTTCAATTAATTTTTGTATGATGGCTAAAAATTCTTTTGTAGCTTCCTCATTTCCTTGTAGTTTCACTGGACAGCTAAAAGCTTTGGAACATTGTACTATGTTTAAAACAACTGAAACAGCCACTACTAGCATAAAAAGGAACCACTTTTGCAGGGTTTGGTGATTTCCATTTGAGGTCTTCAAGTGTATGTGGTACTTTCCTTTGTGTGTGCACTGCTTGGCATTTTGAATCAGGACTCTTAGACAGGTTTGGGATGTTGAATGGGTGTTTGTATAGAAAAGCTCATACGTGTGAAAGAACAGTAAACAACCTCATAGAATAACACGTGTGATGAATTCAGGTAGTCGATAGTTTGAGATGTGTGTGTTTTGTGTATTCCTACCTTGTTGGTTCAGTGGGATGCAGGTTTCTGTGTTCACCTAGTGTTTCTTGCAGAAAAAACTGTGCAAAAACAAATGTGATATTTGATTATGCTCAAACTATTCCCTAACATAGCAATGGTATAGGAATAAATTTGTGTTGTCAAAACAAATGTTATAGCAAATTTAACTGTAGTCTGACAAACACGTTCCATGGCAAGCCATGACCAGGTGGCGGAGATCCATGAAATTTTATCTACATTTCTGAAATCCATAAAGCTCTGAGGACTAAAAGGTTTTTTGTTTGTTTGTTTTTGGCCACACGTCACAGCACCCGGGATCTTAGTTCCCCGACCAGGGATTGAACCCACGCCCCCGGCAGTGGAAGCGCAGAGTCTTAACCACTGGACCACCAGGGAAGTCCCTATTTGCTTGCTTTTGTGACTCAGCTTAGGAAAAACTTGATCCGACTTAGCTGCATTTGTCACCTGGCTTAAACTGATGTGAGTCTCTTCATTTATTTCACTTAGTATAAATATTTATACATTTTGTTGCAGAAATATTTTTGCATCTGATAATTAGATGCTATCTCAGACCTGCTGGAGATTTAAATAATACATGGAATAAGCAGCCTTCTAATATCCCCCCAATTTTTTCTTTTTTCTTTTTGTTTCAGTTTTGTTTTTTTGGCCGCACCGCTCGGCATGCAGGATCTTAGTTCCCCGACCAGGGATCAAACCTGTGCCCCTTGTAGTGGAAGCTTGGAGTCCTAACCACTGGACCGCCAGGGAATTCCAATATCCCCCAAATTCTGAATTCTTAAACACATATGGACCCAAGGCTGTGGATCTGCAAGGGCCAAAATTGTGTGACTCATTTTAGGTGACACATTCCCATTTTAACAGGGACCTTCAGGGCTGTTACCCTTAGGGGTGACCGACGCAGGCAGGCTGGTGGGGAGCCACTGAGATGGACCACTTCCTCCCTTGTTGGAACTGTCTTCTTCGCTCCACTGCTCTTCCTTAGATTTCCCTGAGCGTCTCTCTTCCCCTGCCCTTCAAGGAAATCAACGTTTCTAAGGGCGTGGTCCAAGTCCATCCACATCTAAATCGTCCAGCAAAATGCAAACCCCCAGGCCTCAAGTCAGACTTTCTAAATGAGAAACTCATAGGATGGGGCCCTGTATGTTTTAACAGTTTCCCCCATGATTCAGATGCACTTTTAAGTTTGGAGTCAGCTACGTGATATAAATGTATTCCTCAATATCCTTCCCTATATTCACCTCCTAGTCTCACTTTGGTCTCACTCAATCAACGGCCACACATATGCTTGCAATGTGACCGTATATATTGCACAGTAGCGCATAACGTCTTTATTTCCACTTCTGGGCTTCAGACTCTAATATACAGCTGCTAACTCATATATCCCAGGGGCATTACGAAATGAGCATATTTAAAACTGGGCTCATCCGGGCTTCCCTGGTGGCGCAGTGGTTGAGAGTCTGCCTGCCGATGCAGGGGACACGGGTTCGTGCCCCGTTCCGGGAGGATCCCACATGCCACGGAGCGGCTGGGCCCGTGAGCCATGGCCGCTGAGCCTGCGCGTCCGGAGCTTGTGCTCCGCAATGGGAGAGGCCACAACGGTGAGAGGCCCGCGTACGGCAATAAAAACAAAAAAAAAAAAAACAAAAAAAATAAAACTCGGCTCATCCTCTTACATTTCAATGAAAGGAGCCACAATCATCTCGGTTTCCCTGTCAAAACTCACAGCTCATCTCTGATTGTTCCCTCACTCTCGTCTTCCACACCTAATCTCCGCTAAAGTAGGTGTCCAGTCTTTCCACTTTTCTCCTCCCCCTAGCCTAGTCCACCATCATTTCTTGCCTAGACTACCGGAGCAGCGTGATTGTTCCCTTCCAGACCATCCCTGCCTAATCCAGTCTCCATAACGGAGCCCGATGGAGCTTTCTAAAATGCAAATGAAACATGTTGCTCCCAGCCTAAAAACATTGAAGAACATCCCATTATCACTCACCAGAACTCAAACTCTATCCAGGCCTGCAACGCCCGGCAAGGCCTTCCAGCTTCATCTCCACGGGCACTGTGTCCTGTGATACCCTCTCTCCCCACTCTTTTATTTAGGTCTCTCCGACACGTGCTCCTGGGGTTACCCCCTACTTCCCTCTCTGAGCACTCTTCCTGCTGTACATCATTACTTGCTTAATTATCCATTTCCTCCATCATCAGACTCTAAGCTCCATGATAGCAGGACCCTGCCTGTCCTGCTTATTATCGAGCACTCCCATGGAAAGCGCTGATGAACAAATGAATACATGAGTTATTTTGGCATGTGTGGTCGTGAAGGCAGAGGTGGGGCCTTTTATGCTTCTCAAGCAATACCAGTGAGGTTGGCTGGCTAGTTCAATTTAGTTCAAGACAACTCAATTTAACAAACAGTTATTATTGAGTATTTATTATGCTCTATCGGGCATGTCACAGAGTTAGAGAAGACAAGGCCTCTGCCCTCAAAGACCACTGCCGTAACCTAACCTGTCACTTGCTGGCATCCTGCTGTTTGTGGACAGATGGCCCAGGATCACCATGCCACTGATGCCCTGACTTCAGAAACTGCCTGATGCCTCTACTCCCTTGGTCCCCTGTCTGCCTCCACTTCAGGTGTTTGCCCAAACTATGCCTGAATTTGCCACCTTCATTAGCATGAGAAAAGGACTGTATAATGACTGAGTCCTCTAAAGGAATTCCAATCCCCCACTGCTATATGCCCTTGGACACGGGGAGACAAGCAATTTCTACAAAAGATTACATTTTATAGCAGAAGTTACAGCAGAAGCCGGAGTCAGGCAGAAATCGCAATTCCATCATTTGCCAGTTGACCTTGGGCAAATTTTGATTTTTTTCATGCATAAATAGAGATAATAATAGTCACCTTATAAGTTTTTGTGATTATTAATGCTATTAACAAAAAATAAGAATGTCTAAGATGGAGGGCTGACTACATGCTGGGCATTGTCCTAAGGGCTGACCTCACTTAATCTTTGCAATAATCCGAAGAGGTAGATACTAATATATTCATGTTACAGGTGAGGGTGGTGAGGCTTAAGTAACTTTCCTGTGCTAACAGTGAGCAAGTAGAAGGGCTGGAATTTCATCCAGGCAGCCTGGCTCCAGAGTTCATGCCCTTACTCACTGCACTACCTCCTCAGGTTGAGGTTAATTGAAGATATGGATAAAATTTCTATTCTCTTATTGGGGAAAAAATAGCAAAATATTTTTAAAAGGGATTTAATTTGTCTTTAATTCTCTTGTTTTCCAAGGTCCTGAGAGAATGCCATGAAAAGCACATTTTCTTATTCTGTGGAATAAATAGGTCCTATTAAAAATAACATGCCATCCTTCATGTTATTTTTCACTTTAGCTTTTTCTCCCTGCTTCACTGATGCATTAACTGTCGTGTGTAGTTGGACCACATGTGGCCTGGTCTCACAGATGCCCAGCCATTTTGACAGTTGGGTGGAGTAATGGGCATATTGGGGAGGGGTGGGGGGCAAACATACATCCTTTAGTTACTTGTTAAAGGAGCTGGCTAGTTTAGCAGTCATGATAATTCTAAAGCCTAGTGACTGTCTTCAATCCAAAATTTTGCTCTATTTAATATATGATCATTTTGATTACATGGTATAACTGAAGTAATTTTACACCATGATAAGAGTTTTGTCTAAGCGCTTGCAGGCAGTTACTGTAAAGGAACATGGTAGTTTACAGTGTGGTCACAGGGGAATTATACTGTTTTAAAAAGAAATCATTTTATTCATTCACAAACACACAGTATCTACTATTTGCTAATAATATCTAGATTATAAGAATTTGAGGATGCAGAGGGTATATTACTAATGGAATGTGGCTAATATCCATTAATCTAAGATGTTCCTGTAGCCTTACTTCTGTGGGCTTTGAGAGTTTTTGTACAACTATAGGGCCTCACTGTGATGAGACACATTTAAGGGAGATAAATATTTGGGCCAAAGGTCTATCTGTAGCATATATTTGACCTCACTGGAGGTCAAATAACCAAATTTCCTTAGTGACACCTGGGTCAAGGTAACTGAGGCCATCTACCTACATATTCATATTGTATTCTTTCAAGGAAAGATTGGGTGTAGTGGCAGAAATATAAGTAAATATGCTGTAAGTTTGTAAATTTGTGTGTATTTACATGTTGATGCTCATTAAAGCCTAGATTAAAATATGATTCATTGTGAATAGGTCCATCAGCAAGAAGTACCTTTTGTGAAATAGCTGCATTTTTAAAGAGGTTAAACACTTTAAGATTCATATTTAGGCATCAACCTATTCGAAGGCAGATTCTTTTTTTTTTTTTTAACATCTTTATTGGAGTATAATTGCTTTACTCTTTTTTTTTTTTAATATTTATTTATTTGGCTGTGCTGGGTCTTAGTTGTGGCATGTGGGATCTAGTTCCCTGACCAGGGATCAAACGCGGACCCCCTGCATTCGGAGCACAGAGTCTTAACCACTGGACCACCAGGAAAGTCCCTAAAGGCAGATGTTGAAGTATAGATATAAGTCCTTAAAAAGGAATGTGAAAACACATGTGCATTAAATAAATAAGATTGCAAATCTAGTGAGATTAGAACTGAGCACTTGGAGAAACTGACATTAAAGGAACATAGGCAATCTATTAACTCAGAATATGGATAGAAATATCTCTTAAGTGGTGTTATGGGCTGGTTGTGTTCCCCCCAAATTCATATGTTTAACTCCTAACTCCCAGTACATCAGAATATGACTGTGTTTGGAGATATGGGCTTTAAAAAGGTAGTTAAGTTAAAATAAGGTCATTAGGGCAGGCCCAACTCCAATATGACTAGTGTCCTCATAAGAGGAGATTATAATACAGACATGTACAGAGGCGAGACCATGTGAAGACAAAGGGAGGAGGCCATCTACAAGCCAAGGAGAGAGGCCTCAGAAGAAACCAACCCTTGATCTCAGACTTCTAGCCTCCAGAATTCTGAGAAACAAATTTCTATTTTTTAAGCTACCCAGTCTGTGGTACTTTGCTATGGCAGCCCTAGCAAATTAATACAAATAGTTTTACCACTTCTGACTCTTTGACACTCTTGCCTTTGTTTTTGAAGACACAAGCATTGTTTCAACTTCTTGTACTTGATTTGTCTCTGAATATGACACGACTCAGAATAACTGACAAGCCACAAGAGTTTCATTTCTGTATGAGTCAGGTTTGTTGCTGAGAGACCTTGTATGTATCTTCAAGTTTATCTTTAAATGGGAACAAAGAAAGTATGCTTATTATATTTGAAGATGGCAAGAGACCAGAGAGCACAGTCAATCCAAATCATCTTGATTGCTTGAACGAGGAGCTGAATTGAAGTAAAGTTCAAAAGAGATAAATATAAGTTCTTGAACTTGGACTTTAAAATGTCAATTGCACAAGTACAAGGGAGGGGAAAAGTTGTTAAACAGTAGTGTGTATTGAAAGCTCATTATGAGTCAACTGAATAATGAGAATGTCTCCAAATCCAGTGTGCTTATGAGCCATCATTTATGGGATCCTTATTTTCAGGGGTGCCTGGTAAAAAAAATGAGCTGCCTCATAAGGTAGTGAGTTTCCCATTGCTGAAGGTGTCCAAGGAATGACCCAGGGACCAATTCTCAGGGATGTGGTAGAGGACACATAGTTAATGTGAAGACACACCCGTGGTTGAAGTTAAACACACTAATTGTTGCCTGAGGAATTGAAGGCTACATGCCTCCACATAATTCTGAGTTTTTACTATAACTATCTTTTAAATATTAGTACTTAGGAAGACTCATGGAAGGAAATAGAGATAGCCCTGAAAGCCAATGACACCAATATTAATTTGTTTTTATCTCCATTTATTTACATCTTCCCTTTAAACAGGGGTTTGGAAATAGTGGTCTTTGGCTGTACTGAGAGCCTGTCCAGTTTGACAACTTCAGATATTGATTGAATTTGATTTATTCTGAAGTTAATATCTTAAATGGGGATATGTTAATCTTGGTTTTATCTCTAACTTCTGTTGCTTTTAAGATAACCAGAAAGAGATTAGTCTATAAAACATGTGTTTACCTGTGTAGACTAGTGAAATCTTATGCTGGGAAAAGTCCCCGTTTTAATAAGCTTTAAACAAAAAAATTCCACCTTAGGTGCTAATTAGAATCTAAATTCAGGTGTTAACCTCTTTGACTGAAAGTGCATGTTGAGTAATTGCAGGAAAGGGGCCAATTTCAGGCACAGCAGTAATTACTGAATTAGTAGAAAAGTTCAAGTAGGGCTTCAGATTTCAGATCATTACTGAGCTTTTTGAGGAACAGCTAATCCTGGAGTGATTGGGCTTCTCACACCTGTGTGTGTGTGCTTGTGTATGTGTGTGTGTGTCTGTGAGTGTGAGTGAGTGTGAAGGGAGCCCACTTAAATTTCAAAGAAATAACCTTACAAATGACCACAGAATTAGGTATTAATATTTCTTGATACTTCAAAATATAATTTTAAAAACCTCTGAGTGACCTTTGATACTTTTCCTTTTTACTTCAAATAAAGGGAAAAGGAAAGCAGAATCTGTTTTATCTGATAAGATGGCTTCATTTTTAAAGTTTAGTTTCTTGCACTATTTACTTCTTACAGTCCTGGGAATTAGCCTTTAATATGGCAGAGAGTATCCACCTCTGATATGTACTGTACATATGGGGCCTCCTTGAATTTGGTTCTTGCTGAGGGTTGAGTAAGCTCTCAAACCAACTGCAGTGACAGTCTCCAATGACATAGAAGAGGAACACATATGGGAGACTGCAGCTGCCTTGTTTGTTGGTACACGGTGTGCTGTGCAATCATGATGTTGTCTTCCCAACAGAATCTAATGGCCCTAAGGAGAAACAAGATCGATACAGACAAAATCGACCCAGATCTTCAGGGCATAAAGTGGCTTATGTCCTCCTTCATCATGGTGACTATTTCTTCACCTCTGAGTGTAATTTCAAGTGTTAGCTCTGATTTATACAGTGCTAAATGGTCTACAGTCTTGTAAAGAGCTTCTTGCTTCCTCTAGGAACTATGATGAATTAGTAAGCATCTATTCACTGACCTCAAAAGTAAAACTGTGGAAATCTGGAGTCCTGAAATTCCTTATGGGCATTTTTCAAGGAGCCTTTCACACGGAGGGCCAAGTAGACACCATCGTTGAAGCACACATTGTTTTCTAGTGCTTACAATGTGTGATGTAAAGAAACATGCAGTAGGCTTCATGCCCTAATGAAGGGTTCACAATCAAATACGTTATAAACATGTGTAAAGTGAAATAGGAACACCAAATAGAAAAGATCACATAAAACTCCAGTAAGCTTAGCTATTCATCAGTGTAGAACTAGATAAACATATCATGGGTACTGTGCACCCATTCAGGAGAATTAGGGAGATCTGGATATACTGGTAGGTAAAGAGCCTCAAGATATAGTTTTTTAGATTAAAAAAAGCAAAATAATAGATATAGAATTATTTTACTTTTATAATTTTTTAGAAGAAAAGGATATCTATAAATATATGTGTATATTTAGATAAGCATACTTTAAAAAAATGTCCTACAAGAAATAGGATATAAGTTACTTTTTGGGAGTTGGACTGGGGATAATTGTAAGAGGTTAGGAATGTGTGAGTAAAGGAAGAACTGGCTTTATTTATACTTTCTGGCTTGTTTTGATTTTTTTTTTTTTTTTACTATTTATATATGTTGAGTCTACATTTAAGATATAAGTCAATGTTTAAAAAGGCATACAAGATGCAGACTGTGATTGAAAGTAAAATAAGTTGGCACATTATTCATCATCAGATGAATGTTATAGGCAGTGAGCATCACAGAAGTTCAAGGGAGAAAGTGATCACTAGATGAGTTTCTGAATTATTACTATAATATTAATTCCATTTATGGAACTTCCAAGACCGTATCTCATATATTTCCATCCATTGCAGTTATTGTCCTTACTGAAGCTCAGTTTATCCTGTCTTCAGCCAGTAGAAACCTCTTCAAGTTGGCTCCTGAGTCCTTTTGATACAACCTCAGTAATCTTTGATAGCATCTTTGTTTTCTGGTATGACAAGATATTTCAGGATCATCTTATATATTTTCTACCCCAGTCAAGGAATTGAGAATCTCCAGAGAGCACTGGTCTATTTTAGTGGGACATGGTATTTAGAAAGCATGGTCTAGACACTAGTGGTGCTTATTGCTACTGGGTTGGTCATTTTTTCTAGGCCTTTTCAGGATATATATATTTGAGATAAAATACACGTGTTCATACTGATACTTGCAATTCAGATGTTTTTCTCAACAATATCGATCTTACATATTTATCTCTTTATTCATATTGAAAATTCCAGTTTTCAAATATACCAGCATAATCATACAAATAGTCTCAGAACAACAATAGCACCAGTGCTATTACTATTGTAATATAATTGGTGAAAACCACTGTCCTTAGAGTATATCCTGCTAAGGACATATAGTCAAACAATTGTGCTGTAAGAGTCGTTTGGAATAGTTTCTCTCTGTGAGGTTATTCCTTCAACTGGCTATACGCTGAAGTTCATTTGTTTCACTTTACTTTTGAGTATTTTAGAGATTGCATTTTAAAATTTAATTTGGTTGGTGATTGTATAAAATGTTAACTTGGCTCCAAAGTCAAGTCTATAAAACAATATATATTCAAAAAATGTCTAGCTATTATGTCCCTTGCCCTAAAGGTAATCTTAAAAAAATTTTATGTTATGATTTTTCTTTCCCTTGTTTTATTTTTAATATAATCAAATAGGTATTCTCAGAGAAATGGAAGCATTTAACTTATATCATGGAGATCACAAGTAGTAAGATCATAGTAGTAAGTAAAGATATCCTTTATCTCTTTTCATAGCATCTTTCATGACTTTTTGTCTTCTCTGAAGTTGATAATAATCACTTTCCATTTAACTGTTTTTTTTTTTAGTTGGTTTACTTTTCTATATTTTTAACACTAATTTATCTTCACATACTCCCCAGTTGTCTAAAGCTTTTGTCAATATATTTAAGCACATCAGGTACTCAGTCAAGTTCATAGCCTTGGATTCATTCTCCCAGGGTCTGCTGCCTCCTCTAATTTAGATGCATAATTCCCCTGGTCTTCTGCACAACTGCCATCTCACAATCTCCCTTCACCATCATCCTGGAAATTTTCTCCTTTTATTGAGCAAAATCACCTGCTTACTTATTCATCTGTCACCTTCTTTCTTGCTTTACTCCCTCATTTTAACTCATAGTTAAACTCCTTTAGCTTGATAGCATGATGAGGTTCATAATTCTGATTCACTGATTCATCTACCATCACCCAAAGACGGAGATATCACTGGAGCACCATTCAGATGACTTGTTCTTACCCAGTGTGTCCCATGATATGCTTTCATATGGCTCTTAAATCATGTAATGTATAAATGTTCCACAACCTGATTTGGATTCTATCCTTGCTCAAGAAGGCCATGACTTAAGGCTGTCTCCATGACAATTAACTAGAGAATCATCTTCTCCAAGTTCAGATAGCTCCTTTGCCTACTACAGAGCAGCTTCTGATATAACAGAAGCAAAGCCTTGCAACAGACTGAAAAAACTTGAAAGCTGTTTTACGTACATAGTCGAAGCATGAAACGCAGCCTAAACAAAGGCTTGACTTTGTCTGAAGACCTCAGAGCATGATGGTTTGCATCAGATTATATAGGTAAAATAAAATTCCCAGGATGAATTTAAAATAATGAGGGGTATAAGCTACTTATGATTAAAGCAATCAAGCAAACAAACAAACAAATAACGCTAAGAAAATCATTGTTAAATGAGAGATGCATGCGTGCATGGATACAGCAGAAAAAGAGAAAAGCAGTTCACTGACAGGCTTTTGGTTATGTATTTCAGTAACGTTCAGGGTTTGTGGTTTATAACATCATCAGAGTTGTACAATAGCATTATATCCCTGAGAGTTGTGCAGTTATCTCTCCCTTTCTCTTTCTTTTCTTTGCATACAATGGGGGATCTAAGCCTGGATCCATGCCCTACCCAGGACATTTCCTCTTTGTGGCATGTGAGCCGTTACCAACGCTAAGATTTACTGCTTTGGGGATCGGTTCAGAACAAATGTTCCAAACAGCCGTCTGCCTCGGGCAAGGTAATTTTGGACAAATTCAACAAGACTTCAAAGGAAGCCACCTACTACAATGCCTAAGGAGGATAAAGACCTGATTTAAATGAATGTATTGCAATTAGTGGGTATTTACTTTATATGTTGCCAAGTTCTGATAACTTTCTCTAACCCTCAGGGAAATAATATATATGTCTACTTCTGGTGAGCTGAAGAAACAGGATATGTGCATCCCGGAGAGACAGGTGTTGAGAATATACACAGATCTAAAGGAGAGAAAAGACAAAAAGTCCATGAAAGCTGGAGACAAAGAATAGATGCAATGCTTGTTTTGGAGAAAAAAATAGTGAGTGTAAGTAGTGTTCTCCAGCAACCCCCTCCCTGAAAAAGAGACAGACCTTTTTTTGCAAAATTCTGTCTTCTTTGAAAACAGCTTGAATTAACTAAGGAAAGTAAGAAGGAGGCAACATTTAATACAGATAAATATGGAAAAGCCATGTATCAATTAAAGGAATCTTGGACCACCAAGCTGATTTAGGTATATCCTGAAGTGCTGTGAGTTTAATCCAATCATTCAGCATGAAGCATTCCAGCAGAAGAGGAAATTAAGGATTAAACGGTGGTGGAAGAATGAGAAAGTAAGACGCTGGATGTGGAGTCTGAGTGGACTTTAATCAAATCAAGCCAGAAACAGACCAAAATGGAAACCTGATCACCCAGTGTTCTCATATTCATGCCTAGAGTTTCATTCCAGATATTACATTTGAAAGTGAGGTTTAGTGTAAGAATTGTTACAGGGAAAGACCAGAGTGTTCTCTTAGCATTTCTCATAGAAAGAATGAATGTTAAGAGAGACAGCCTCAAATTTAGTCAAGAAGTGCTGTCTAGAGACTTCTATATGGGGGTGAGGGGTGAGCAGAGAAGAAGCTACATGCCAAATCCTTCCCTAATCTGACCTCTTTTTGCCCCAAAAAGATCCCAAAGAAAGGAAAAGCAAATTACACTCACCCTAATCTGTGTTCCTGTGTATTTCAACAGTACACAACTGAGCAAATAATCTTTCACTGAAAGATCGAATCCAAGGACACAGGTTAAAAGCAGGTCTAAAATTAGTAGAAATCTGTTAATCAATAAGACTGCCTTACTCAGATTTAAAAACCTGATTTATCTGGATAATTGCCAATCTTCCCTTCTATTTGGAGTCATAGCCATATACCCCCATTGTGTATAACACCAACCTCTTCCTGAATTTTGGACTCAAACAAAATCATATTTTGATGTTGAAAACTTATCTGACAGATGAAAACACTTTCTAAAACTAGCCTGTACAAAAAAACCCCTGCTCAAATATCCTTGTGATAATGTTATCTTTTGCTATCTAAAACACATTTCCCCATCTTTATCACTGTATTTGATATTCTGTGAACCAGCAGAATGTTTTATGGTCGGTGGCATATTTTCTTCTTGCTGTCCTGCAGCATTCTAGTCGGGATGTTTGCCATTGTCCCTGTATTCCTGAGATTTTAGAGACAATTGCTATCTGATTACCAGTGTTTTGAGGAAGCGGGGAAAGAAAGAGAAACTCATTTAGGGATGGCGAGTGAGACTTCTGATGGCATTGAGACTATTTTAATCAATCTTAAACCATCCTGACGTGCTAATGTTTGAAATGAAGGTGTCTTTTAGGTGTGTGGCCTGGCATGTTTCTCCCCTGCTATTTACTTTAGCGGCTTGTCTGTCTGAAAGTTATGATACCACAAAGCCTCCTCAGGGTCTCGGGGCAAGATGCAGCGTGCAGACAATGAGAAATAGCCCCCCAGGGCTGGCCCTCTAAGCCACTGCAGCTAGAACTGTGGTGGTGCCGGCAGGTAAGCCTTCAAGGGAACAAGGAGGCGGGTGGCTCAGGTGAACGCAGCCTGGCTTCACGTGGATGTCTGGAACAATTAGACAACTTCCATCCTAAAAGGCTCTCCTTAGGAAAGATAAAGGGAACTCCGTTGTTAAGTGACTACTGTCATGCTCTGAAATGCCATGTGATGCAAATTTTTCATTTCCTGGACCTGCCGTTCCACCTAAATCAGATTTTGCTCAACACGCTTGTTAACGTCAATCCTAGTGACTGGTGGCTTTTAAGTAAGGAAACTTTCTAATTTTTAAAAACACATTAGCAAAGGAATTTATTTTCAGATAAGGCAGAGTGAAGTGGCAGTGTAAACAGAGTGACCTAAAGGGAACCAGCCTTTAAACCGCACACACACACACACACATACACACAGAAAAATAAGAGATTTGAAATAACCAATTTCTTTACTCTGGTCGTCATACTTTGGCAAAAATATTTTTGCCTGCATCATTCCTAAAACAATTACTTCTAACAAAATTTAAATTGTTCATTTCCCTTTGACAGTCTATTTTTTTTATTTTATACGTAATACACAAATATAGTATTACTGTGAAAGATTCAGCAAATACTTCCATTCCCACCCTTCCCAGTTCTCCCACTTCACACACAATCGTGCACTCTGTCTTTCCTTCTCTAAGAAGTAAGTGGCTACTGTCAGAAGTTTTCTCTGTATTTTATGAATTTCCTTTCACATTTACATACAAATATAAATTCTTTGGAGGTATTAGAAATAAACATAAATAGAAATAAAATATGTCTCTGTGTAGTATTCCTTAGCGTGGGGTTATCACAGCTCCCCTACCTATTCCTCTATTGATGAACACTGAGGCTGTCTCATTTTTCTTGTTTTCTATCACAGTTAAACTTCAAACTTTTTTTTCCCCTACATAAGGGGTAATGTATTTCTAGCTAAAATTTCTAACAAGTTAGAAATATTGAGTCAAAGATGTCAATTTTGCTATCCTTTTCAAATAAAACCCATCTTTTAATTAATAAATCAATTACTAACATATATTGTATATCTACTATGTGCATGGGGCTTTAGGCAAGACGTAAACTTTAGACAAATCTTAGTAGGACATAGAATGATTCCCATTTGGGGCCTAAGCCTTTTCAGACAAAACTTCTTTTTAACTAATCTTGATTTCTTTGGTCACAAAACTAACCTCTAAAGTAATTAGAGGATATAGGCCTTTGCCGTAAAGCTGACTGAGGCTACTTCATTATAATATAACAATTTTCAATTTAGGACTTTGTGCTATGTTTGCACTGCAAGTTTGTGATTGACTTTTTTTTTTAAGATTTATTATTTATTTATTCATTTATTTTATTTATTTTTGGCTGCTTCGGATCTTAGTTGAGGCATGCAGGATCTTTTGTTGTGGCGCACGGGCTTCTCCCTAGTTGCGGTGCGTGGGTTTTCTCTCTCTAGTTGTGGCGCGCAGGCTCCAGGGTGCGTAGGCTCTGTAGTTTGCAGCGTGTGGGCTCTAGTTGAGGCACACGAACTCAGCAGTTGTGGCATGCAGGCTTAGCTGCCCTGCGGCATGTGGGATCCCAGTTCCCTGACCAGGGATCGAACCCGCGTCCCCAGCATTGTAAGGCGGACTCTTTACCACTGGACCACCAGGGAAATCCCCTGTGATTGACTTTTGATCATGTGATTTCAAAGGACTGGTGTCTGTTTTTGCCTGGGGATTCCCAGACACTAAATATCTAGCTATCCCTGATATATCCAGGTAGCCCAATCCCGAAAAATTACCAGGTGATGCACCTCAGGGCTGGGGGACAGAACTCAGACAGCCCAGCCACAATGCCCAGCAGGCTCTGAGGTGAGGTTAGCAGGCATGAGTCTCATGCCTTCTCTCCAGGACAGCCCAATGTGACAGGACACCAACTCTGGGTGACATAACTTGCCCGTAGCTAGTGAGCAGTAGAGCTGGGACTTGAATTCAGGTACTTTGACACCTGAGCCTTAGCATTTAACCACTAGGTTATCCTGCAACTCTTACTACAACATTGTTGTCAGTACGAAAAGGATTCAGAGGAGAGAGTGTTTGCTGTGGGCTAGGATTGCCTGTAGGGCTTTCAGGTAGAATCTGGGAATTAAATGGTTTAGGTTTGGGTTATGAGGAGGAAGAAAGAAAAAGTATAAATAAAGATGTGGGAAGAGAAAAGCAAAAAGCAAAAGATTAACAACAGTAACAACCGTAATAATAGCAATAAATTAACATTACAGATCATTTTACTATGGGCTGGGACTTTGCTAAGTGGTCCATAGGAAACATTTTATTTAACTCTTAGTAAATTCTGATGAGATACAATTCCATTTTATAAATGGGGAAATGGAATTTAATGGTATTAAGTAAGCTGCTCAAAGCCATGGAGCCCATAAAAAGGTATAGCTCAGTAAGTGGACTGATGGAGGGATAAGGCACTCACGGATGGGAGGGCACCATGGGATGGGAGGGGAAGAGCATAGGGACCGTCAGTGGAGGGCCTTGAATGATCATTCCTGTAGGCAGTGGGGAACCCTTGAAAACATTCTGAGCACTAGAGTGACATGATGAAAATGGATGCATAATAAAATTCCTTTATTCTTTTTTTTTTTTTTGCGGTACGCGGGCCTCTCACTGTTGTGGCCTCTCCCATTGCGGAGCACAGCCTCCGGACGCGCAGGCTCAGTGGCCATGGCTCACGGGCCCAGCCACTCCGTGGCATGTGGGATCCTCCCGGACCGGGGTACGAACCCGTGTCCCCTGCATCGGCAGGCGGACTCTCAATCACTGCGCCACCAGGGAAACCCAATAAAACTCTTATTTTTATTCATTAACTCTCCCCACCCTCTGATGAGAGGTGGAGACCCCTTGCTCAGCCATAGCGGGTAGTGATTGCAAAGGATGAGCTGAAGATAAGAAAACCTGAATAGTGTGGCCATACTCCTTTCATGCCTGCTTTGGGGGCCCTAAAATAATGTATCTTAAACAAGTGGTTAGGTACCGCAGGACTCCAGTGAAAAGAATCTGCGTCCTGAAAGCAGAAGGACCTGGATCCACATCCTGGCTCTGCCACTCTCCAGCTTTGAGCAAATCTGCTCATGTCAAATGACCAGTCTGTGGGACCCTGGTGGGGAGAGCAGAGACCTGGTTTTGCCATGACTGTCTGACTCATGGGCTCTGTAAGCATTTTTTTGAATAACAGGTGAATGGATTGTTCTAAACCTTCCTCTGCATCTATACGATGAGGATCATCAAACCTATTTCATAAAGTCCTGCCTCCTGTAAACCAAGGACTTGCAAACACTCCAGGCCCACATGGAAGAGAGGCTGGAGTTTTTGCTGTCATAGTATCCTGCCTTCCTGTGAGTTATGCCACAGGGGAGGAATGATAATTCCTTGTTTGTTGTTTCAAAAGGTAATTTTGTTTTCTATTAAAGCAATACGTGTTCGTTTATAGAGAATTTGGAAAAATTCAGGGAAGTTAAAAATAGAAAATAAAAAGATCTTACTCTAAGATAATAGATACCGGTGTTCCTGTTTTGGCCAATTTTCTTTTAGTCATTTTTTTTCTCTCCATATATATTTTACATAATAAAATTGTGATCATGCTGAATAAAAAACTTTCTAGCCTGTTTTTTGTCAAGTGTCATTTTATGAGAACTTCCATAGACCTTAAATAGTATTTAAAATAGGATTTTGAATGCCAGTGTAAAATCTCAAAACAATAACGACACTTACTTTATTAAAACTTTTTGTTATTATTGAGCAGTTAATTGGTTTGCAATTTTTCAGTATTCTAAAGGACATGGTAATGAACTACCTCACTAATGGTGCCCTGAGGTTGGTTCCAGGCTGACAACATGAGTCACCAGTGCAGCTTTTAAACCAGAGATTTCTGTCTTCCACCCTGGGGGTCCTGAGCAGTAAGCTTAAGGGGAGGGAGATGGCTTTTAAGAAAAAAAAAAGAAAGGTTGGGTCCTCTAGGTGATCCTGATGGAGATGACGGACCTCTAATTTTGAGTTTCCTGAGGCCTGGCCTTGCGCATGGCTGGAGTCCCATACCTGGGTACCTGGAACACAGTGGGTGCTTCCTAAACATGTGGTGACCAGATCATTCAACGCGTTTTAATTCTGGTTCCTCTCTCCTTAGCATAGAGTCTTGGAAGACAAATTATTGGGTTAAAGTTTTTTGTTTTTTTTTTTAAATTTTGTATTGGAGTAAGTAGAGTTTATTTATTTTTAAATTTTTATTTGTTTATTTACTTATTTCTGGCTGCGTTGGGTCTTTGTTGCTATGCACAGGCTTTCTCTAGTTGCGGTGAGTGGGGACTGCTCTTCGTTGCAGAGCACAGGCTCTAGGCGCACAGGCTTCAGTTGTGGGTTGCAGGCTCTAGAGTGCAGGCTCAGTAGTTGTGGTGCATGGGCTTAGCTGCTCTGCGGCACGTGGCATCTTCCCCAACCAGGGCTTGAACCCGTGTCCCCTGCATCGGCAGGCGGATTCTTAACCACTGAGCCACCAGGGAAGCCCCAGGGTTAAAGTTTTAATTAAAAAATCTTATGGATATGTTTATAGTGCCTTCTTAAGAAATCAACACACATTTCTTCTTATTTTAAAAGAAATAACTTTTCTTAAGAGCAATATAGATCCATAATAGAAAAATTATAAAATGCAGATAAGTGAAAAAAAAGAAAAACCCCAATAATCCTACCTCTTGGGACCATCCAGTTCTTTTCCTCCATGTATATGTGTGTAAATATATATGAAAAATACATATTAGACATGATCTAAACATAATGTTTTGTGATCTGCTTTTTTTTTCTCTTAGTGGGTACTACAATCAATTAAATCCAGTTTTGTAGTTTTTGTAATTATGTTTCTAGCCTGTTAATAATTAATTTCTAGTCTGTTACATCTATTTTCAACAAGTATCTACTTTAATGACAGAATTTAAATATTTCCAAAATGATAAGCAAATACATTAAGAAAAGTTATCAGTGAACATTTTGCTTGGCATGGTGTAGACTGAAAGTTTTCATACTTTTTGTACTTAAAGAACTGGTAAGATATCTTTATGGGACCAGTATGAAATTGACATATGAGTAAAGGCGTTTAAATAAACTACTACCATTTACTGCCAAATTACAGAAAGAACAGCACTGCAGTGTAAAAAATTTAAATACATTTACTGTTATGAAAATTAGAACACACTCTCTGATGAAATGTGGAGCTCCTATGTCACCCTAGAATTGTAAACTTGCGCAGTGAGATGGCATGTAGCAATTGCAAAGGATGCGCTGAGGATATGAAGGCTAAAGTTGAGGAGAAGTTGGCTTATGTTGCCCCAGACAGGTGAAAACATCGTCATTAACCAGCTCTAGCTCTTCAGTATCAACAAAACAAATCGAAGTCTTGCATTTCAGCCATTTTATTCTTGTTTGCTTATCTGTGAGGTCCTAGAAGGGAGAGATCACATCTAATTCATCTTCATAAACTTTGTGCTTAGGACTGTGCAGATAGGGTAAATGAAATAATGGCTGAGGGGACCTGCTAACTGGTGGATTCCAAGGAGGAAACATATCCTATTTCTAGACTGCTTTCTTTTCACTTTATCCTTCAAGTTTCCCAAAGTTGCTCTTTAAATTAGTGTCCACTATTTGAGCAAAAGACTTAGGTTATAGCATTGAGGAACAGGCAATTTTTTATTATTTATTTATTTATTTTTTATTTTGCGGTACGCGGGCCTCTCACTACTGTGGCCTCTCCCGTTGTGGAGCACAGCCTCCGGACGCACAGGCTCAGCGGCCATGGCTCACGGGCCCAGCAGCTCCGCGGCATGTGGGATCTTCCCGGACCGGGGCACGAACCCGTGTTCCCTGCATCGGCAGGCGGACTCTCAACCACTGCGCCACGAGGGAAGCCCTGGGAAGCCCCCAGGCAATTTTTATACAGTACGAACTTCAGTTTCAAGCTCTAGCTGGATTAGAGAAATATATGTATTTAACATATATTATCTTTACAGCAACTTAAACTGTAAAAAAAGGGGCATCTCCAAGAAAGTATAAACATACTGCTGCTGCATGAGTCAGGCTGAAACTGCTTTGCAAATTTGGTCTCCGTCCTCGCACACTTTAATGTCTCATTGCTATTTTGTTTCTCCTGGCAGAGGCTCCATCCTCTACCTGCTGAACTCTTCTTCCTCTTTGAAAACCTAGTTTAAATGCCCCTTCCTCTACGGAGACTTTTCCTCTTTCCCCTTCAGTGTCTCCAAACTGGCCAGAATTAGTCCTTCTCATCTTTGTGCTCCCATAATGCTTTGTTCATACCTCTGTTTTAATACATCCTTGTGCTTTTTTTTTTTTTTTTTTTTTGGCCACGCTGCACAGCTCATGGGATTTTAGTTCCCCAAGCAGGGATTGAACCTGGACCCTGCCAGTGAAAGCACCGAGTCCTAACCACTGGACCACCAGGGAATTTCTCATCATTGAGCTTTTTTGGTGAAATGTATGGCTTAAACCATTTGGGCTGCTATAACAAAATACCACAGACTGGGTGGCTTGTAAAAAACAAACATTTATTTCTCACAGTTCTGGAGGCTGTAAGTCCAGGATCAGGTTGCTGGCATGGTTGAGGGAGGACCCTCTTCCAGGCTGCAGACTTCTTATTTTACCCTCACATGGTGGAAGAGAGGAAGGCAGCTCTCTGCGGCTCTTTTATAAGGGCACCAATCCCATTCATAAGGGTTCTACCATCACGACCTAATCACCACTCAAATGCCCCACCTCTTAATACTATCAGCTTGAGGGTTAGAATTCAGCACCTGAATTTGGCAGGACACAAACATTGACTCTATAGCAGTGTATATGGGTCTATCTTGGCTGCAAGGTGGAGTTTCCCAAGGCCTGGGGAGGGTTATTATTTATCTTTGTATCCTCAGTATCTGGTACGATCCATGATGTAGAGTAGGGACTCCTGAACTTTGACATTTTCAGGCCCTTCTATTCAGCATCACCAGCTGTAAATACATTTAAGTCTTTTTTGTTCTCCGTGGCTGCTAAGCTGAATCTGTGATGATTCATAGCAAACAGGTTGTCCTTTGTGAATGGACTCTATTGGCTGGGTGGTTTCCCAGCATCCTCAGCCCATTGTTAAACCCATGAGAAGGCACTGTGGGTGGGGTGGGAAGAGACTCTTGAGGCAGATGCAGTACTCAAACTCTCTCCCTCTCCATACTGTTACTAAGCAGTGGCTTTCTTCTCACCCCATTGGTCTTCCAAACCCAAATGTGTTTAATCACCTACAAGTACCACTCATTAACTGCCCCTAAAAACAATAATTAGGTACCACATTTTAAGGTGAAGTGATCCATGTTACTATTGTTTCCTCCGTATAGTGACTCTCCCACTGCTGGTATTGTGACAGCTAAATAAAAAGGCCAGTAATATATGGTTTCTGTTTTTTGTTTTTTTTTACCTTGAGGAAACAAAGACTCCCCTGACGAAATGAGATACTAGGAATCTCAAAAGACCCAAACAGAACAATACGTATTCTTTTAAAAATATTATTATTATAAAGCCACCAAGAAGGAATTATTCAGCAATAATAAATGGGAGACTGGTTATTATTAGAGCTTATATCCCATCATGGGAGGAGAAACCAAGCTGTTCAAGGCAACCCGTAAGGGGTGGGTGACCACAAATGCACACAGTTTGCTGGAGCTGACACAGTCTCCCAAAGAAGACAGACATTAAAAAGCAACAAAGATGCTAATAAGAATTGGCCAATGCACCTTTTCAACAAAGCTCTTTGGTATTGAACTGAATTCTTTAAAACTTTTCTTTAATATGGCTTTTAAAAAAACTATTTTTAATTTTTGTATGTTTTTTAAGGTTACTTTCCATTTACGGTTATTATTACAAAATATTGGCTATATTCCCTGTGTTGTACAATATATCCTTGAGCCTATCTTACATCCAATAGTTTGTACCTCCCACTCCCCCATCCCTATATTCCCCCCTCCCCCCACTGGTAACCACTAGCTTGGTCTCTATATCTGGGGGTCTGCTTCTTTTTTGTTATAGTCACTACTTTGTTGTATTTTTTTAGATTCCACATATAAGTGATATCATACAATATATGTCTTTCTCTGTCTGACTTATTTCACTTGGCATAGTGCCCTCCAAGTCCATCCATGTAGCTGCAAATGGCAAAATTTCCTTCTTTTTCATGGCTGAGTAGTATTCCATCACATATATACATATACATATATATATATATATATATCACATCTTATTTATCCATTCCTCTGTTGATGGACACTTAGGTTGTTTCCATGTCTTGGCTATTGTACATAATGCTGCTGTGAACATCGGGGTACATGTATCTTTTTGAATCAGTGTCATTGTTTTTTTCAAATATATACCTAGGAGTGGAATTCCTGGGACATATGGTAGTTATATTTTTAGTTAAACTGAATTTTTTAAAAGAAGCAAACCTCATTATTAAAAGAGTGTTCTGTCAAGTGTTGCTCTGTAGGAGCCCTCACTGAAAACCTGTCTACCCTAGTTTCCCTGGAACTTCTCCATTTCTTGGTTGGAAGGTGTGCAATATGTCAGCACCAAGATTCTAATTCATTGGCCTGAGGGATACTCCCCACCACTCCCCACCCAATGGTCTTCCTCCTAACTGCCATGGAAAGTTCAGGGCGACACCACAGACCTCTCACCATCTGATTGGCCTGGTGCCCAGGAGCACCATGGGAGAGAATTTGAATGCTCTTGGCAGTTGAGATACAGACCTTGACAGTTGTAACTGATGGACTGGCTGGGGCACTGCTGAGGGACGTCACATTCCTGAGAGTAAAATCACCCAAAGTAAGGAGTTTTGCGTGATAGACTGGACTGAGCAGCAGGGATTGTTGCTGGAAAGGTGGTGTTTCTGAGGACAGGCCTTTGAACCCACCTGGTCCCCATCCCCGAGAGGGCTCTGTGCTTTGTGAATGAGAGGATTATGAAATAAAACTGAAAACCAAGACAGAACAAATATTGTTTGGGGTCCCAGCCACTTGAGAGAGTTGGGCACCAGTAAAGAAAATGTTTCCCTGTTGGGTAGAGAGAGGTGTTAGGACTGGAAGTTAGGAGACAGGGGATGAGGAAGGAGAGGCGGGGGGGGAGAACAGATCCAACAGGGTCACTGGAGGTCAACAGGGTCACTGGAGGTCACAGGTGGGTAAGTGCTCCCCCATGGGTCTCTCTCAGGTTCTGAGCATCACATAATCAGGCACTGCTCTGAGAGCTGTGGGTATCTTTCAGAATCAAGAGAAGGTTCTTAATTTTAAAGAGAGAATAACCCACGCAAAAGATGGGACATAATGACCAACAGTACAGAACAGTGACATCTTGAAACTGTACCAACAATAAAAGCACTAGGAATTCAGAGGTAGAAGGGATTTCTGGGAAGGTGATTAGAGGAGACTTAGTAGAAAAGTTTAAAAGAGAGACAACATTTAGGTAAGTTGGAGGAAGAAATAACTGGGGCAAGAAACCTTCCTAAGAGCTGAGATGTATCTTGAGTCGGTCAGCAACTGTGAGTACCTTTGGTATCCCATCTATTGTAACTATACATCACGCTCACTTTCGGTTTCTCAGTATCTTCTCCACCTTTCTAGACATTATTATGAGGGGCCCTGACTAACCGGAGAGACTCATACAGAAACCCCTGGCCCCAGCACAGCTACTTCATTACCATGTTCCCCCCACCCCTGAGAAGAATCATCACTAGGCCTTAGAAAAAAGAGAAAACAAAAAGGCCATCAACAAATTGAAAATTGAAGTTGAAAGGCAAGTCTTCAGATTTGGAGGGAGAGTTGTATCTAGTCTTTAAAGGGAATGAACTGTCTGAGGCAGCAAATACCAGTTAATAAATGAATTCTGTCAATGGGGCTTATTTGAATAATTCACACGAGCATATATTTTAGTACCCGAGATGAACACCTTTACCCTGGTTCGCTTTTGGCTCAAGGTACAAGGTTGCAGTAAAATGGAAAATACAAAATAATTACCAGGTTAAGAGAATTTTCAGATAGGTGCTCACCCCGACCCTGACCCCACTGCAACAGAGGATCAGTACAACGTGCACTGGAGGACTGATGCTGCGGGCAGGCTAACTCTGTTCTTCCACTCAAACCGGGAGACGGGTTTACTATGAAATGAAAATAATTTTCTCCCAATGCCATCATTGCTCTTTGGCACCAAGTGAAGCGGTAACAAGGAAGGGGCCAGGTACCTGGCTTGACAGGTCCCCTGTTCCCAGGCAGCCCGAGTGGGTGGCCACACTGCCTTGTGCTGGAAGTCTGCTTTCTCCTGAATGATCCTGGCTGGCTCTCAGTTTGACATGAACTCACTGTTCTCTGCCAGTCTTTCAGTTCCCTTGAAGGGGCAGGTGGATAGAAGCCTGCCCTGCTAAGGCAAACCTGACTTCTAATAGTGCCCCCTTCTCGGCTGTGCCTCTGAATCTGGAGTTATAGCAACCAATGACCAGAGATGCTGTTAGGTGGGAGTTTTGAATTTTGGCTGCATGTTCAGTCCAAATGTCATTTTTGAAAGGGAAGTGTTTCTTCGGTGTTATTATTTATAATACCACTACCACGATTCCACCTCTACCTCTCCCTACTAAAGGTCAGCCCCAAGCAGGCTTCTGGGGTTTCAGGCCACTAGTTCATTAACACCAGTGACACTGCCAATATTAAACTTCAAGTTATGTTCATTTATTTCATACTCTTCTTTCCTTCCTTTTCTTTTCCTCCTTCCTCCCTCCCTCCCTCCCTTCCTTCCCTTCTTCCTTTTTTTTTTTTTACAGTCCACAGGAACATCATGACTGCATTCTCCTGAACATCTTCCTGTGGCACCCAGCATGAGGGGAGTATGTTCCTGTGAGATCAAGACATTTAGAGGTAGATGTGGCCTGTCACCTGGACCTCCTGGCCCTGAGTCATTTCAGGTGGGGTATCATATGAACTATAGGTATTAGGAGGATCTTTGCTTTTCTACTCTAGTTGCTCCATGACCTACCTTCTCAACCTCACTTTACAGCCCTTCAGCCTTTTACGTCCATTGCCTGATGGTCAGATGTAGAACCCCAGGGATCAGAGAGGAATTAAACCCTTCTCCCTCTACACCCCTCTCCTCCAGGGAGATCATCAAAAGCCAGTGGAGAACTGTGCCCTAGGAATAACCTTAGACTTTCTGAAAATCGTGGGGTTCAAGGACTTTAAGACGTGTGCCTAGTGATTTTTCTGGAACCCTTTTCCCCTCAGGGCTTTTAGGAGATAGGCTGAGTGAAATGTGTACTTGTCTCTGTGAGTGCGTGGAGCCTACTGCCTCAGACTTCAGACTCTGTAGAGAACCATCGGCCAGGGGATAGGTTGTTAAAATGTTAAGTGAAATAGGCAGTTGAACATGCAGTGAGTTCACTTACAAAAGGAGGAATATGTGTAGGTGAAAGATCTGAAGTACACTGAAATATTCACATCTGCATGTGAGATTATAGTTGATATTTTCTCATTGTTTTTTTACACTTCCCAACCCACAAAGAGCATGTGTTAATTTTTATCAATAGAAGGTTAAAGAAAAAGCCTTTAAGAAGAAATAATGTAGGGGTAGGAATTGTGCTGCTTTCATTTCATCCTTGTGGTTAATGAATCCTACAATGGACACCTGGCCTTGCACCTGGGTCGTGATTTACCAGCGTGGGGTCTGGGGTCTGCTCTAGTGCTCTTGGGGCAACAGAAACAGTGGTGTCTTGGAGACATGGAAATGAATCCCTAACTTATGGAGTCCTGGGGCTTGTCATGGCAATCAAGTTATGCGACCCTCTTAGTCATTTCAATAACAGAATCATAAAGTTTTTTTTTTTAATTAATTAATTTATTTATTTTTGGCTGCATTGGGTCTTCGTTGCTGCTCGGGCTTTCTCTAGTTGCGGCGAGCAGGGGCTGCTCTTCGTTGTGGTGCCGGCTTCTCACTGTGGTGGCTTCTCTTGTTGCAGAGCACGGGCTCTAGGCGCGCGGGCTTCAGTAGTTGTGGCGTGCAGGCTTCAGTAGTTGTGGCTCAAGGGCTCTAGAGTACAGGCTCGGTAGTTGTGGCACACGGGCTTAGTTGCTCTGTGGCATGTGAAATCTTCCCGGACCAGGGCTCGAACCCGAGTCCCCTGCATTGGCAGGTGGATTCTCAACCACTGCGCCACCAGGGAAGTCCCAGAATCATAAAGTTTTACACCTGGAAGGATCTTAAGGAATCATCTGATTTTTTCATTTTTGTGGGAGAATCCAGATAAGAGTTTGATAGTAATAATATCTACTTTTAAGTAATCATTTATTATGTGCCAGGAATGATACTAGGTACTTTTCATAGATGAATCTTTAATCACACCATCAGCGTAAGTATTATCGCTACCTTGATGTTATAGACAAAGAAGTTGAGGCATATAGATTATTCCAAATTATCTAATTGGAGTCCAAGGCTGATTTTGAACTCATGTCTGTCTGGTTCTAAAATGGGCTCTTACTATGCACAATTCTGCCTCTTTATTTCTAGCATGTGCTGCGTGATGCCCAGTCGTAGAGCTTTGCCTCTTGCCTCCACATTGAAAACTCAGGTCTGTTTTAACCTGTGTGGGTTAAGCAGATCAACCCGCAAATGGCATTCCCCCTGCTGGGGTAGCCTGTGTGGTCACGAAGAAGCCCACTCTGTAGTTTAAAGGCCCAGGTCTGCTCTTCTTCAAAGCAATGTGGCCACAGGCCTTCAGCTTGAGCTTAGACTTGCTGTCCTTTACTCACTCACTTCCCTTTCACTGTGAGAGCTCCCATTCACATGCTGTGGGAAGGCCCAGAGAGAGTGAGGGTGTGGTGGGCAGGAGCTTGTCACCAGCAGCCCAGCCACAGGAGGGAGCTGGGAGGGAAGCCTCAGGCTGTAGCACCTTGAGGCCTCTGCTGGTGGTGGCTCAGGCCACCCCCTCCTGACCCCTTCTGCCCTCCAGCTGTGGGAAGGCTGGGCTGATCTGATCTTTGGGGAAGAGAGGATTGAGGGCAGAGAGGTACCTTCTCTTTTAGAGGGAAGTAAAGACTCTCAAATCATGAATGGGACCAACTTAAGGGTAAGTTCTCCACGTTTCAGCCTGGCCAGAGGCATCTGGTTAATCAACTACAGTATTCAAAACAAGGGTGATGGTGTGTGCTATATGTGGCTGAAGACTTTTCCAGGGATTATAACACAATAACGTATGGAGAAAACCCCAACTGCACTAAATATAATTAAACCTTTCTCTGATGATTCAGAAAGCCTTTAGAATCCCATTAGGTCACCATTAGGCTTATCATCGCCCTTGGTGAGGCAGGCAGCTGAATAAAAATGCCAGAATGAAAGTTAGAGGCCTCATGCCCACTCTGCCTACCTGGGTGGCCTTGGGCAGGTGACTTGACCTCTTGAGCTACACAGTCCCCTCAGAATAGGGATGGCAACGTTACATCATAGTAGAAACCTGTGTGTAAGGAATACTGCTGCCATTATTATCATTACTAGTAAGCTACCAGGATGCCAAACTGCTGGCCAATAGAGAATTCTATCAGATGTTTTTTTCTAACACATTTCAAAGTAATTTACTCTCGTCTCCTTTTAAGGAAAACATGGCTTTCCCAACAGCAGGGATTGCTGAGAAGTGATATTTACTCAAGGGCTAGTAAGAACATTTAAACAGTGTTTTTAAACTGTAAAAATGGTACATAAGAAAGCCGAGATAAACCCACGCATATATGGTCACCTTATTTTTGACAAAGGAGGCAAGAATATACAATGGAGAAAAGACAGCCTCTTCAATAAGTGGTGCTGGAAAAACTGGACAGCTGCATGTAAAAGAATGAAATTAGAACATTCCCTAACACCGTACACAGAAACAAACTCAAAGTGGATTAGAGACCTAAATGTAAGGCCAGACACCATCAAACTCTTAGAGGAAAACATAGGCAGAACACTCTATGCCATAAATCACAGCAAGATCCTTTTTGACCCACCTCCTAGAGAAAGGGAAATAAAAACAAAAATAAACAAATGGGACCTAATGAAACTTAAAAGCTTTTGCACAGCAAAGTAAACTATAAACAAGACTGCGGCGAGCCGTTTCTGACCGGCAGAATAACGAGCCGCCACACGCAAGATTCTTCTCGTATCACACTTTATTGGAGCACAGCTTGGTTGAAGAAAGATGGAAGGAAGACCCCGCAATCCTATAGCAGTCTGCTTATATAGGGATTAAGAACATGTGTCGCTCTGTGATTGGCTTTCGCCAATGGTGCGATTTGTGAGCCAGCATCGGATAGGTCGCTACTTTAAAACCTCATTAGTATACTTAGCGCAAGCACAGTGGCCACAGGAAGGATGACTCAGCTTATTTCAGCTTCCTGCCGCGTAGCAGTTAGCTGACCGCGCCCTACATCTCCCCCTTTTTTATTTATTAGAACACCAAGCGGAATGTAGCCCGTACAAGTGTTCACCTCATGATGTGCTCACTGTTCGAGGGCAGTTTTCCGTTGGCATGTCTGAGACACCTTCCTGCGTGCAATGCCAACAAGGGCTGCAGGGTGCAAAGGCTGACTCAGAATAATGGCTGATTCCCTATAGAGGTGCAATGGCAACAAGGCCTCTCTGTGCAAGGGCAATCAGGACAATGGCTGACTCCCTATAGAGGTGCAATGGCAACAAGGCCTCTCTGTGCAAGGGCAATCAGGACAATGGATGACTCCCTATAGAGGTGCAATGGCAACAAGGCCTCTCTGTGCAAGGGCAATCATTTCGAATTATTCAGGGCGGAGAGCCAGGCTGCGGGAGAATCTCCTTCCTTAATAGCCAGAAGTGCCTGAGTGAGCAGGACCCTATCTCGATGTGCCCTGATGCGCACACGACAGACCAACCAGAGACACAGCATAATCCCAAATACACAGCAGACTCCAAAGATTCCTACCCCCACCCACTCCCCAAAGGAGGAAAAGGCAGAAGAGAGCCAAGAGGCAAAATCTCCAAAGGCAACGGAGCCCGGCAGCACTCAGTTGCACAATCTGAATAATCCTTTGTGGAATTCCAACTAATACAAAGACTTCGATTAAGAATCATCAGGAACATCCAGCTCAGCATCTTCTCTGAAGTTTTCTTCAACAATTCTCGTCAGTCTTGATGGCACCCAGATCGGATCTTGATCCTGTGGGGAGACACAAAGAGATCCCCTGGATCGAGTAATAACACGATCCGGGCCCTTCCATTGATTGGACAACACATCTTTCCACATCACTTTGCCATAATTTTTATGGTTTGTTGCCACATGGCGTTCAGCAGAGGTTTCTTTATCATCATTTAAATGTAAATCACAATAGGCTTTCATTAGTTTACTAAGTGGTGTATGCCTCTTAATCTTAAACTGCACCACAGAACCATCCTGCCCCGCCACCTTCAAATTAATATGATCGTTGTTCTCAGTCTTGACTCCTTCCTTGGGCTTTTCGTCGGCCATGGCCTTGTGGATTATAGGGCAAGCCTGTAATATGAATCACCTGCATTTTTTGACAAAAAAGAGCAAAGCTTTTGGAATGCCTCTGGGGCTAACCCCAGTCTTTTGGGTAACAACTCTTCACAATATTCCTAGCCAAAGCTCTGGTAATGTTAAATTTTTTTCTTAAGACTGTAGATGACACATGATATAGCTTATGAAACTCTTGAGCCTGTGTCGTAGAGTCTAGCGCTGTTAGAGCGCGTGTGGAAATTAAATTAAAAGGACACATCCAAACAGGTTGAGAATCATCACAGCGTTCTAATTGTGCATTTGTAATAGCTTGTTCTACCTTTTGAAGTGCCTGATGGGCTTCTGGGGTCAATTGGCGTGGGGAATTAAGATCAGGCTCCTAAAAAATTTCCCTCGGGAGCAAGAAACAATCCCCCATTCCCTAAATATTTAATCAAAACGCCTAAGGCCTGTTCAAGCAACTCCATACAAGAGGCTTTATCTCGACTATTCAAAGGAATAGAAAAGACGCCATTTCCCTAATTTTTTCTTAATTATTCCAGGGTGACTAGGAGGGTTCTAAATGCCCTAATTGTAACTGCTCATCCACTAGTTTGGATGCCGCCTCCAGCTTTTCCTTTGACAAAGGCCACTGAGGTACCCACACAGGTGTTGTGGTCCTCCATGTAATCATAAACTCAGTGACCCTTGAGAAAAACCCAAGCCTCGGCGGTTTAAATTTCCACGGGCTTCTATAGGGGCGGTCATGCCTTATAACTTACGTCTTATCCCTCTATTAGATATCAGGGGCGGAAGCTCTAGCCTCCGCAGGATTAAAATATGGTGGGCTAGCGAGTGGCGGCATGTACCAATGCCCATACCGCTCTTGTTCATATGTCGCGGCCGCTCCTTCTAAATCTTCCTTCTCTCTAGGATTTAATTCATCTTGAAACAAATATAATTCCTTAAACTCATCTAGGATTGGATATAATCCTGGCACCGTTTCTTGCTTTTCCTTTTGTTTTCTTTTTTCTCTTTTCATAATTTCAGGCCTGTCTACCGTAGTCCCTGTTTGTTCATTCTCTGATGCGCTATCTTGAAAACATACCTGACTGGACTACTCACCGACGGTTCACTCCGTGTGTCGAGTTCTGAATCGGTCCTCCATGCAGGGCGCGAAGTTCCCGGGTTTCGGCACCACTTGCGGCGAGCCGTTTCTGACCGGCAGAATAACGAGCCGCCACACGCAAGATTCTTCTCGTATCACACTTTATTGGAGCACAGCTTGGTTGAAGAAAGATGGAAGGAAGACCCCGCAATCCTATAGCAGTCTGCTTATATAGGGATTAAGAACATGTGTCGCTCTGTGATTGGCTTTCGCCAATGGTGCGATTTGTGAGCCAGCATCGGATAGGTCGCTACTTTAAAACCTCATTAGTATACTTAGCGCAAGCACAGTGGCCACAGGAAGGATGACTCAGCTTATTTCAGCTTCCTGCCGCGTAGCAGTTAGCTGACCGCGCCCTACACAAGACGAAAAGACAACCCTCATAATGGGAGAAAATATTTGCAAACGAAGCAACTGAAGAAGGATTAATCTCCAAACTATACAAGCAGCTCATGCAGTTCCATATCACAAAAACAAAACAACCCAATCCAAAAATAGGCAGAAGACCTAAATAAACATTTCTCCAAAGAAGATATATAGATTGCCAACAAAAACATGAAAGGATGCTCAACATCACTAATCATTAGAGAAATGCAAATCAAAACTACAGTGAGGTATCACCTCACACCAGTCAGAATGGCCATCATCAAGAAATCTACAAACAATAAATGCTGGAGAGGGTGTGGAGAAAAGGGAACCCTCTTACACTGTTGGTGGGAATGTAAATTGATACAGCCACTATGGAGAACAGTATGGAGTTACCTTAAAAAACTAAAACTAGAACTACCGTATGACCCAGCAATCCCACTACAGGGCATATACCCTCAGAAAACCATAATTCAAAAAGAGTCATGTACCACAATGTTCATTGCAGCACTATTTACAATAGCCAGGACATGGAAGCAACCTAAGTGTCCATCATCAGATGAATGGATAAAGAAGATGTGGCACATATATGCAATGGAATATTACTCAGCCTTAAAAAGAAATGAAATTGAGTTATTTGTAGTGAGGTGGGTAGACCTAGAGTCTCTCATACAGAGTGAAGTAAGTCAGAAAGAAAGAAACAAATGCCATATGCTAACACATATATATGGAATCTAAAAAAAGAAAAAAAAGGTTCTGAAGAACGTAGGGGCAGGACAGGAATAAAGACACAGATGTAGAGAATGGACTTGAGGACACGGGGAGGGGGAAGGGTAAGCTGGGACGAAGTGAGACAGTGGCATGGATATATATACACTACCAAATATAAAATAGATAGCTAGTGGGAAGCAGCCGCATAGCACAGGGAGATCAGCTCGGTGCTCTGTGACCACCTAGAGGGGTGGGATAGGGAGGGTGGGAGGGAGATGCAAGAGGGAGGAGATATGGGGATGTATGTATATGTATAGCTGATTCACTTTGTTATAAAGCAGAAACTAACACACCATTGTAAAGCACTTATACTCCAATAAAGATGTTAAAAAAATGGTACATATTTTGAAATAAAAATGAAAAAGTTACAATATTACAGAAGAGAACTTAAAAAAATAAAAGTCCCCTTCTACCCTTATTGTCTCAGTCTTCTCCAGGGGTCATCCTGATGTAGCTTAGTGTGTGTGTGCATGTGTGTATGTGTGTTAGATTTAAATTACACTAGTCATTATTGTTCTATGACTTTGCTTTCTTTCCACTTAGCATATTTTTGAGATCTTTTTATTCTTTTTTATAGCTGCATCTGCATGGCCTTTTGTAATATGGATGAGTTTTATCTTGTTTAACCATTGCCCTGTTGATGAACATTAAGTTATTCCTAGTTTTTCTATGGCAAAAAATGCTGTAGTAACACAGGATGACAAGTTTATGGCTCGACTCAGATGTGGCCACTCAGTAATTTTTTATTATCTGATTGTCTTAACCCATACTTCCTAAAGCATATTTCCTGAGCAAAGACTAATGAAAGAGGTAACACTGAATATGAACAAAGCAAGTGATTTGCTGCCTTCTAAAGAAATCTATACACTTGTGTACCTATCAACACAACTGAGATTTACAGCATTTACATTAACCCCCAAAAGTTCCTTCTTGAGCCTCTTTGTGGTACATACTTACTCCAGCTCTAGGAAACCACTGATATGATTTCTGTCTTTAAAGTTTTGCCTTATCTAGAAATTTCATATAAATGGAATCCCAATATGTAGCCTTTTGTATCTGGCTTCTTTCACTTAGCAAAATATTTTTTGAGGCTCAGGCATGTTGGTGGACCTATCAGTTGTTGCTGTGTAGTGTTCCATTACATAGATGTACCCATTTTGTTTGTTCATTTGGATTATTTCCAGCTGGAGGCTCTTTTCAGTTTTTGCCTGTTATGAATAATGATACTGTGATCATTTGTGTATGGACATATATTTTTATTTCTCTTGGGTAAATACCTAGGAGTGGAATTACTGGGTCTTATGATAGGTATATGTTTAACTTTTTTTTTTTTGGCGGTACGTGGGCCTCTCACTGCGGTGGCCTCTCCCGTTGCGGAGCACAGGCTCCGGACGCGCAGGCTCAGCGGCCATAGCTCACGGGCCTAGCTGCTCTGCGGCATGTGGGATCTTCCCGGACCGGGGCACGAACCCGTGTCCCCTGCATCGGCAGGCGGACTCTCAACCACTGCACCACCAGGGAAGCCCTGTTTAACTTTAAAAAAAACTGTCAAATTATTTCCCAAAGTGGTTATTTCATTTTACATGCCTACCAGCAATGTATGAGGGTTCCTTTTCCTCCACTTCCTCACCAACACTAGGTATTGTCAGTCTTTTTTTTGTTATATCTATTCTAGTGGTTGTATAGTGGTAGCATTCTGTCATTTTAATTTGCATTTTCCTAGTAACTAATGATGTTGGGTACAATAAAGCCACTCATATATGTTCTAAATGCCTAACTAAATCTTTTGTCAATTTTTTTATTGTTGTAATCTTTTATTGTTGTAATCTTTCTAGATTCTGACTATAAACCTTATATATATATGTTTATATATTTATATATATGATTTGCAAATAGTTTCTCCCAATCTGTGGCTTATCTTTTCATGTTTTTTAGTTGTGACTTTTGAAGAACAAAAGTATTTAATTTTGATGAAGTCTAAATTAGTTAAGCTTTTCTATTATGGATTACGCTTTGGGTGTCATATCTAAGAGATCTTTGCTTAACTCACAGTCACAAAGATTTTAGATTATATTTTCTTCTAGAAGTTTTATAAAAACAAGGTGATTTTTAAGGTATTTCAAAGATTTAGATGAAGTTAATGTTCTCTATAGGCCCTTCCTAAGCTAAAATCAATGGGTCCATGGAGTTAAGTCTACACAGGAGGTCTTTCGTACCTTTTCCAGGGTAGTTTTCACTGGTTGGCTAGACTGTATACCCACAGAATCAACTAATGTGTCCCTAGTTACTGACCCCTCAAAATCTTTTCCCAAGGAAAAATGTGAGATCACGCTCATTTAGAAGGATCTGGAAAGGTTTCCTTTGAGGAGGTCATATTTATTTCCTTTACCATAAATAGAATGTTCTTGGTGTGTCATTTCATTTAGCAAGTGTAGGGCAATATCTCTTAAAACCGAAGGAGTAGGGCAATATCTCTTAAAATCAAAGCAGTAAAGAATCATTTCTGGGCTTCCCTCGTGGCGCAGTGGTTGAGAGTCCGCCTGCCGATGCAGGGAACACGGGTTCGTGCCCCGGTCCGCGAAGATCCCACATGCCGCGGAGCAGCTGGGCCTGTGAGCCATGGCCGCTGAGCCTGCGCGTCCGGAGCCTGTGCTCCGCAACAGGAGAGGCCACAATAGTGAGAGGCCCGCGTACCGCAAAACAGTCATTTCCTATTACTAATGATTTTGACATGGGCATATTTCTTCTTGCTTCTCTTTATTCCTAGTTACTCATTTTATTTCTCAAGTAATCAGGCAATTATTTATTAGACTTTAACAAGGTTCTTTGACCACGTCTGTGTGTGTGTGTGTGTGTGTGCACACGCACACATGTGCACACTCAAAGATTGCATTGCTCTTGATTATTGGGAGAACTTAAATCTCATTTCTTTCAAGCCTTCATTGATCATAGCATATATAGGTCCTCATTCCTTACTTGAAACACTCAGAGCCAGGAATGGTTTAAAATGTGTAGTTTTTTTAATCTTAGAGAGATACTACAATGAATATTCTGAATGAATATAATTTCTCCAGTCAAGATGACTAGTAATATTTATAATATGGACATATTAATATTTTGAAACATACTGAATACCTACAATATGTGAAATAATAAAGACCATAAATAGCTTCAATCAGTTCAGATTTTCTACCACTTGAATTCACGTCTGGTTAGTTTTGGGGGCAAATGAGTTGTAAACCTTTCCATTTAGAGCATTTGTGGATTCTGAACTGAGAGTAAGGGCTAGTGGATTTGTACTGCCTTTCCTGGGAGCTCGCTGCAGCAGCTGGTCCTGTGGACCGCCGAGTTCCTTAGCCACAGTTGACCATTGCTGGTTCTGCATTTGGGGCTGCTGTGAGCGGCTGTCCCATTCCAGGAGACACAGGGAAGCATGGACTTTGGTGAGTTTTGGTGAGGCTTTCGGCCTGAAAGAGTTTTCTAAATGAACATTTTAAAGAGAGCTTATTTCCACCATATACAATGCTATGGTTCAGATTGCTTTCTAGGGGTAAGATATTTTGCCATTCAAAATCAATACATGCTTTAAAAATACTTCCTCATCCCCACTAATTCTAGGGCACTAATTCTATCTGCCTCAGTGCACAGGGTCTCAGAGGCAGATGCCCAATAAAGAGCCGTTATCTAGGGGGCCCAGATTCCTGGCTTGGGGTGAAAGTATATTCTATAAAATGGAATTAAATCAAGCTGTGATATACTTGAATCCCACTGAGAGCTAGATTATATGGTCAATGGCAGCTCAGAGGCACGTTTTAATCACTGAGCACTGTGGTGCTGACCTGATGGCGCTTGTGGAAACTGTTGGCCCACGTTCCTGGGGAAAATGAGAGCCTCCTTGGTACCCACAACTTCTTTTTTCATGAAGAGGAAGCAGCTTAGCCATTTGTCTGATGGTACTTTATGAAAAATTACAGAAGCAGTACACACTCGTCATAAAATATTTACACAAGTAATTATATGTCCCCTAAGCATATAGAGTAAAAACGTGAAAGCCCTTCGATGCCACATTCCCACCCCATTCCTGCCACCCTCTTCAAGAGGTCACCACTGACAGTAATTGGGTGTGTGTCGCTCTAGGCCTTTTCCTTCCTATCCATGTATATGCACACACAAACACACTTGCACAGTCATATTTAGAAACAAATGGATTGTACTCTTCAAATTGTCCTGTAACTTGCTTTTCTTAACCACCTGTCAGAGACATCTTCCCTTGACACTACTATCCTTTTGATGGCTGTAGAGCATTGCCAAGAAGGTATTTAATTGGTCCCATAGTGAAAAACAAGTAGGCAATCTTTCGGGATGTTACAAACTGTGTTTCAGTGACATTTCTTATTCATATATTTTTGTGCATATATGTATTTTTATAAAATAGATAGTGAAATTTTCATGGTTTTTGGTTTATCTCCAAGGTTTTCCTCCCAACAATTGCTTTAAGTCTGAATTTCAGCATTCTCCTCTGTCCGTCTACTGTTTATCGAGAAAGCCATTGGGGCACTGCTTTGCCATTAGGCAAAGTCATCTTTGCTGGACACATGGGTGTTTCTTAGGGTGAGGATGCGGGAGGTTCAAAGAGGAGGATTGCTTATGTTACAACTTTTGATACTTTTGATTTTAGTTTAATGTCATTTAAAAAAATCTCCTCCCAGATATAGGACAGGTCAGATAAGATAAGAGCTTACCTTCACCTGTGTAAATTGTTACAAACTTTTTGCAGCGCTCTTGACAATATCTACTGAAACGTAAAATTTCTCAAAGTAAAAAATCTTACTTCCACACATTTCCTCCAGTCACCTGTCTTCTAGAGGAGCATTTTGTATCTCTCAATACAAATTAACCTCAGATTGGAGTTAAAGAGAAGGTATAGAGAAACTTAAAAAGTTTTTAGTCCTTAAGGTAAGGTCAAAGCTGACTGACTTGTTTAGGAAAAAAATCTGTAATCTTGGTCTCATTAGTCTTATGTTCTAAATGCTGAGCTTATTAGCCTGGACAGAAGCCTCTGATTGTTCACAAACCAGCAAACCTTCAGAGGTCTTGCCCTCTGCTTTAAAATATTTGAGCAGCATTTGAATCTGGTGGTTGGGTTCTGAGGAGGCTGTGACTGTGCTGGGGACCTTCCCAAGGTAGTCCAGAAGCAAGTCAGAGCCAAAGGCCAGGAGGGAGAGGGGGACTGAAGTATCAGGAGACCAGGTACAAACAGCCTGGGCTCCAGGCAGGTAAGTGGACAAGTGTGCGCGTCCAGGTTAGCTTAAAGAATCAGAGGTCCATGGGGAAAATATACTCCCAACATTTAACTCAACCAGTGAAAAAGCTAAGAGAACTCAAGTCACTCCCAAGCAATAGAACACCTGGGTATTTCTGTGTGACCAAAAAAACCTTTCAGGCTTTAATAAATCTTTTGGCTGATTTTATGTTGTAATGTAGAAAAATGATCGATTAGAAGAAGGATTGACAGCGAAAAGCGAGTTATATCCATGTTTTTCTTTCAGTGATCACTTTGTTTTTCCTCTTTCTACATGAAGTGATATTTTATTAATTGCTGTTTGCCCTGTGTTTATTTATTTAATTTTTTGGCTGCCTTGGGTCTTCCTTGCTGCTTGAGTGCTTCTCTAGTTGCCACGAGTGGTGGCTACTCTTCGTTGCGGTGCGCGGCTTCTCATCGCGGTTTCTTCTCTTGTTGTGGAGTACGGGCTCTAGGCATGTGGGCTTCAGTAGTTGTGGTGCGTAGGCGCAGCAGTTGTGGCTCGCGGGCTCTAGAGCACAGGCTCAGTAGTTGTGGTGCACAGGCTTAATTGCTCTGCGGCCTGTGGGATCTTCCCAGACCAGGGCTCGAACCCGTGTCCCCTGCATTGGCAGGAGGATTCTTAACCACTGCGCCACCAGGGAAGCCCCTACCCTGGGTTTATTTAGATATACAGTACATGCACAAATGAATTTAGATATATAGTAACCTGATTACATTTTAATTTTTCAATTAAATGTTTTCATTTTTAATGTTTACTTCAATTTTAAAAATCACTATATTCTTTTCCTTGGAATTAAAAAAAAATTTTATTGGGGTATAGTTGATTTACAATGTTGTGTTAGTTTCAGGTGTACAGCAAAGTGAATCAGTTATACATATACATATATCCACTTTTTTTTTTAGATTATTTTCCCATATAGGCCATTACAGAATATTGAGTAGAGTTCCCTGTGCTATACAGCAGGTTCTTCTTAGTTATCTATTTTATATAGAGTAGTGTGTACATGTCAGTCCCAATCTCCATCCGTGACTCTATTCCTGTTTTGAAAATAAGTTCATTTGTACACTTTTTTTTCAGATTACACATATAAGTGATATCATATATTTGTTTTTCTGTGTCTGACTTCCTTCACTCAGTATGACAATCTCTATGTCCAAAAATCACTATATTCTTGCCTTCAAGTTGCTTCCAGGATTACCCTCTACCTTTTCTTCCTGGAATTTACCACATTTGCGAGTAGCTAGTTTTGGTTTAATTTCTGTTTCCCTCACTAGATAGTAAGCACTCTCAGGGCTGAACCATACTGACCTTGCTCATTTTCTTTTTTATTTCTAGCACTTGCACAGTGTCTGGCACTGTCTGGCATACAGTAGACATTTAATATGTACCAATGACCAAATGAAGGAGATCAAATAGGTTAAGTGTTTAAACCAATAAGCAACCCGTCGTCAGAGGCCATGGGCATTGCCGGAGTGTGGAGCAGAGAATGCAGGGAGAGCTTTCTAGAGGTGGGGTTTTCTGACTGGATCTTAGCCAGGTGAAAAAGTGGGCCAGAGTCCAAAAGAGAGAAAGGGGATGTTGGAAGTGGCCACTCATTTGACATTGGCCAGAATTGGGCAGCTCTTTGTGGCGAGTGGGGAGAGACAGTCAGGTGCAGTGAGCAAGACTGGCCTGAGGGACCCATGTGCTGAGGAGGTGGAGCTTACTTGATGGTGGGGCACCCTGGGGTTGCCGTGGCAACAGGATGAAGTTCAGATTGAGGAGAGGGTGAGACTGGGTAGGGACATTGCTTAGGAGACCAGAGCGGTCATCGGGCACCCTCTTTTTTTTTTTTAATTTATTTATTTTTTTAATTTTTGGCTGCTTTGGGTCTTTGTTGTGGTACGCGGGCTTCTCATTGCAGTGGCTTCTCTTGTTGCGGAGCATGGGCTCTAGGCACATGGGCTCAGTAGTTGTGGCTCGTGGGCTCTAGAGCGCAGGCTCAGTAGTTGCGGCGCACGGGCTTAGTTGCTCTGCGGCATGTGAGATCTTCCTGGACCAGGGCTCGAACCCGTGTCCTCTGCATTGGCAGGTGGATTCTTAAGCACTGAGCCACCAAGGAAATCCCCCAGGCACCCTCTTTTAACTTCGACTCTCTCTCCCTCGTCCCTCCCCACCTCTCACCAGCACTTCTCAGAGGCTTGCTCCATCCCCACAGTTTCCTCTTTTTCTCCTTCCATTCACTTCTTAACCTATTGCTCGACGGCTTCCAACACCACCCATTCCATACCCCATGGATCCCTCTCCCCACACCTCACACTCACACTGCTTTCACCGTAGTCACCGGTGACCTCCTTATCTCGTTGTGGTAGTTTCCAGTCTTTGTTTTGTGGGACCTCTTGCCCACTATATTCCCCTTAAGATATGTTTTGAATAGGTAGTTCATTTATGGTTCAAAGCAGAAAGCTGAGGACGGGCGGACAGTCTCTCCCCTGTCCTTGTTTCTCATTTCTCCACAGGCAGCCACTGCTCTAATTTCTTACGTACACTTCCAGGGATTTTTTTTTTTTCTTCCAGGGATTTTTTATGCATGTGTTAGCAAATACAATTTTATTTGGATTTAATGACAAATAAGAATATAGATTCTTCTTTTACTCCCTTCCTAACACAAACAGTAGAATATTATGTACACTGTTTGGCTTTGTGCTTTTTGTATTCAATAAATTTTTAAAAATCCACATGCATAGACACTGGGTTTCTCATGAGCATCTGACCCTCGCCTTGCTTTAAACTGAAATACACATTATTTCTTTTTTTTTTTTTCGGTACGCGGGCCTCTCACTGTTGTGGCCTCTCCCGTTGCGGAGCACAGGCTCCGGACGCGCAGGCTCAGCGGCCATGGCTCACGGACCCGGCCGCTCCGCGGCATGTGGGATCTTCCCAGATCGGGGCACGAACCCGTGTCCTCTGCATCGGCAGGCGGACCCTCAACCACTGCACCACCAGGGAAGCCCTGTCCTTCAGGAATTCTTTACCGAAGGACTCCTCTTGATTCACCCAGTTGTTCTTCATTCCCGTAGCATCCTATACACACCCATATTATTGAACTTGCCAGCATAACTGATTTGTCTGTTTTTCTCTCACCAGACTATGGGCGCTTGAGGGCAGAGATACATTTAATTCATTTTTTATCTATAGGGATATGACGAATGCTGAATGAACACATAAATTAAAAAAATAGGAGATGCTCAGGGAAAAGTTGACTTGGTAAACATTTGACAGCTGTGGTGACTTCATATGTATTGGAGCAGTGAGGTATCTCAAAGGATCCCAGATTTTTGGATTTGATGCAATGAGCAGAGATCAGGGCTCTAGACAGAAGAACAGGATTTCATTATACATTATATATTATATATATTTCTTTATATATATTAGAATAGTCTAGAGGAGTAAGTTCAGAGAGTTATCATCACAGGGTGGCTGAGGTCAGGGTGTGGTGAGATGTCACCCGAAGATTATAGTGAGAAGAGGAATGAAGGGAGGGTCCCAGATGACCATAATTTAGTGTGTGGGAGACGGGAGAAGAGTGAGCTACAAGTGAAGGACGAAAGACAGGAGTGTTGTCCTGGAACCCCAAGGAACAAAGGGTTTCAAGCAGATGGTGTAGGGGGCAGAGATGTGAACTGCTGTCCAAATGTCCAGCAAGATGAGGACAGAGAAGTAACCATTGGATTTAACAGCTCTGAGATCTTTGGTGATCAGCACAATGCCAATTGTAGTGTCGCGGTGGGTCAAGAGGTGACTCTGAGGGTGAGAAAGGGGAGGCCAGGGCGGTAGAAGATACTTCTAGAGGTTTGCTTGTAAAGAGAAGAAGCACGTTGCTCTAGGGGTATGTCAGGGACATGTAGAGTCAATGCAGAATTTTATTTATTTATTTATTTATTTATTTATTTAATTTTTTTTTTTAGTGATATGCTGGCCTCTCACTGTCGTGGCCTCTCCCGTTGCGGAGCACAGGATCCGGGCACACAGGCTCAGCAGCCATGGCTCACAGGCCCAGCCACTCCGTGGCATGTGGGATCTTCCCGGACCGGGGCACGAACCCGTGTCCCTTGCATCGGCAGGCGGACTCTCAACCACTGCGCCACCAGGGAAGCCCTATTTTTTAAATTCTTTTCAAATTAAAGGTAGCGTACATGGTCTTTGCAGAATATTAAGACACCACAGGAAGGTATTAAAAAGCAAAAAAGATCATTTATAATCCCACCACTCTATTTCAAACACTGCTGCCATTTTTTATTATTCCCTTCCAGTCTTCTCCATGTATTTTAACTGAGTTGAGAAGAGAACAAATGAGTGATTATAGGCTCTGCTTTTGCACCTACAGAGAATTGGCTCTAGCATCTGTCCCTGCATTAATCACCCAGGTTGATTTGGCTGATCTAATTGGCTAGACCCCTTTCCTCCCTCATGGCTCCCTGGGTGTTTCTCCATATGGAGTAATTTAATTAGACGGAGATAAAACTTCTCATTCATTCATTCAACAAATATTTATTAGTTGTCCACCACGTGCACTGTGTTAGGTGCTGAAGGATGGAGCAGTGAAGCAGACAGACACTTAGCATCTTCTCATGTTTGAACGGTGTAATTTGCAGAGGGACTTGGCTTCATACTACGGTAACAGGCACTCACCTGCTAGACCTTCAGGCAAGCTTTCAATTTCATTTGCATAACTTTCTCACTTGATAATTCCTCCAGCATTAAAAACTCTTCAGAAATGTTACTTTCAATGGCTGATGTTAAATATTTAGTTTTTCTTTTCCTATTTTCCCCCATAACAATGCTGCCAGAAATATCTTTGAAATTAGGCTAGGTCCATATGTTGTACTATTTTCCTAGAACTGATTCCTAGAAGAGGAATTTATCCAGTCAAAAGATCTGAACCTTTTTAAAGCACTTAGATACCTTTTGCCAAGTTGCTTTTCAGAAAGCACCTACTAATTTAAACAGTACAAAGACACCTTTTTCACCTGAGAGAGGGTTCATTTGTTTATATGCTGCTTTGGCTGAACCAGCATGAAGAGAAAGGTTGAAGATAAAGAAGATGGAACAAGGTCCCTGAGAAGCAGTGTTGGTGAGATCTGGAGAAGGCGCTAGAAAGTAGTTTTGAAAAAGAAGAGAGAAAGCTCTTCTGTTGGGACAGGAGTTAAGGAGGGTGCAGCTATAAGGAGTGTTTACTATGTATTGAGAGAGGGGGATCTGGTGGCCTCTATTTTCTTCACATGCCAGGAGGCAAGATCATCTTGGCAGGAAGCAGGAGGATAAGGGGAGGTAGGCTGATAGCTTGGGGAGAATGAAGATGTTTCGGAAGGGCTGTGCAGAAAATGGAACACCATCTAAAAGGTGCAGATGTCCAGATAATGTAATGTCACATTTTGTTTATAGTTGTAAGTGAAACCTTGATCATTGATACTGGGACCCTGTTTACCAGAGTATAGTGAAACTGAGGATTGGCAATTATTTGATTAATTTGATGAATGTTCCAAATTAGAAGCACCAGGTCAGGGTATGTTTCCGACCTAAATTGTACAGTGCAGTTGTCTGCACTGATCAAATTAACCAGCTGATTGCCAAATCTCCATTTCTCCCTGTCCCCTGTGGACATAGCTTAAAGAACTAATAAGTGAACTGGACTCTGCCCCAATCTATTTTGGGATAATTGATGTCTTTGTACTCGTATCCCAGCAGCTTGGTATTAAACACTGAAGCTTTGTGGAGACTATGTCAGGAGGCGATTTACTACCTCAAAAAGCGGTCTTTCTCTTATCAATCAGAAGTTTGGAGGAAATTTTCCAAACTCCCTAAGGAAAATTGTACTTTATTGCTATGGAGAAATGTTTTATGCCATGCATTTTGCTTTATAAAATGAATTTTTTTCAGATTCTGAATACTTATGATTTTTGTTTCTGTCTTCAAGAATTACTTTAAAGCAATTTTCAGTTTTACATTTAAATGGTTTTGGTTCTTAAAACACTTATGTTGACTGAAAGTTGGCTTTTTTTTCTTTTCTAAATGAACAGTGTCAGTGATTTTAACCTCTTAAAGGATAAGGAAAATCAATTATGGTGAAGAAACATTTCATTCCTTACTGTTTAAATATTTCCATCCTAAATTGATGGTTGATGTAAAGTAGGCTGCAAAATGAACGGAGGCAGCTACTGGGGTAACAGGCTCTGAAACCTATTTTGTGAAATAGCAATGAAATTTGAATAATTTAGGAATTGACCTCAAGGCTTTGAGCTTCCTTTGTATGTTCTTAAACAATGCCCTGACATGTCATTTACTTATATATGAAAGCGAAGGTAACCGTTGCTTTACTCCAGTTTTGACTCTTGCCTTCAGAGACTCGGCCCACTTCTCTTACACTCAAGTATTCATCAACCTGCAGGGCTGTGATGGTGTAAGATGATGGCTTCAGAGGTCCTGGCACAAGAGTTCCCTCCTCTTGAAGAACTTACAAGCTGTTGAGGTTTGCTAGCAGACCAAACTCTTAACAAACAGTAACCCTGTTTCAATCTGAATACTGTTCAAATACAAATGCAAAGCACAGCTTTTGGCATTAGAGATTTGTCATGCGCTCTTTTTTTTTTTTTTTTTTTTTTTTTTTTTGCGGTACGCGGGCCTCTCACTCTTGTGGCCTCTCCCGTTGCGGAGCACAGGCTCCGGACGCGCAGGCTCAGCAGCCATGGCTCATGGGTCCAGCCGCTCCGTGGCATGTGGAATCCTCGCGGACCGGGGCACGAACCCGCGTCCCCTGCATCGGCAGGCGGACTCTCAACCACTGCGCCACCAGGGAAGCCCTGTCATGCGCTCTTACTAACTGTAAAATAGACAAACAAGCAGAAGTTCAAAATGGCAGAATTACATCGTTTGCATCTAGATTTTAGTATGTTCCAAATCTCTGAATTGGCAAGAAAGACAAATTGGACTCAGCTTAGTTACTTCCAAGCAGCCCAAAGGGAAGGTGTGCAAAGGAGGATCCCTGGGGTCACTGTGGCTTCCTTGGCTCCGACCTCTCACCCAGAGGGAGGAACCTCCCAAGTCAGAGGATCCCAGAACCCAGGTTTTTGGAGAAACTAGAAATCTAGATTTTTACACAAAATCCATGATTTCTAAACGTTAGTATTTCATATATACATGTTTGCCTGTGACACTGGACTGGATTCAACCTGAGGCTGTTGTTCTGTGACCTCTTGACTGAAAGGTTTCCAAGCTCTGATTTCTAGGTAAAAAGCCAGACTTCACCACTTGTTTTAGAGGTCATTGCTTATGTCACATGATAACAGACTTGTTCCTTTTCATACCTTGATCTGCTCAGCCTTCGTTTTACATTTCAAAGAAATAAGAAGAAACTCGTATTTGCCTAAAAGGAAGGCAGAACTAAAATTAGACTTACTACCTTGTTTTCCTCAGAACTGTCCATTTCAACTTTCTGGCTAGATCATTCTTTAAGAAAGCTTTTACTGCACATTCTATAGCATTTTCTTTCCAATGAAAATATGCTGTGATTTTTATTTGTTAATTTCAAGAGTCAAATTTTGTCATTTGTTTAGTTAAAAAAAGAAAGGAAATAACTTATTTTGGGTAGTGTCTATCGAAGGAGTAGTTAACTTGGAGAAATGTCACAAGGTGAGGTCTTGATTTACCCTGGGAGGTGTAACACTTGCTGTAGGAGGGAAAGGCTCTCCAATATAGGTGTGAGTAAAACGATTGTAACAGTAGGACCAAATCATGCTGGAATGGAGTTTGGTGTGACTGTTCTTTCTGAACCATTCAGTTTCATGACTCATCTTGTCAGGGACACAGTAACATACGTATTTGTTTCAGGTGGCAAATGCCTTATGATGTTTGTTTCTCTCCTCATGAAGTAATATAAAGCAATTATGGTGCATGCAATAAACTTCCATTTATGTTAGAATGATATGAGATTAGATCTGTTGATGAGTAAAGTCTGCTTTACCGACTTTCATTCATCTATAAAATAAACATTTATTGAGAACTTATTATTATATTGAGATGCAAAGATAAATCAACAAAATACTTAAAAGTTGTTCAATTTATAGCACATATGTAACAAGTAACATTTTTCTCCTCTTTCCCCTCTTGCTGATAGGAAACTATAGCTTTGAGTTGCATAATTTGGGAGTAAGAGGGATAGAAAAACATTTTTTCCAGGAAGCTCTTCTTTTCTTTCTAAAAGAAGGAAAGACCTGCCAAGGTCTGTAAATAACGTTTTCCACCGTCAGTGGGGGCTCATTACAGGCTTGCAAGGGTGTCCTGAGGAAACTTCACGAGAGGTTTGGGGAGGGTTACTGCCAAGTGTCGAATGAGTTCATTCTGGGTGCAGAAATTCACATTACATGGATAAGAAGGAAAAGAAGAGCAGTGAATAAATTTTTATAACTCAGGTTCAAAAAAATCTTAATGTCCTATTGATTGAATTTTGAGTATTTGCCTAGAATACTATGTGCTTTTTGATTTTCCAGTTAGCATTTCAGTGTGGATACAGAAGACAAGATTACTGCAGATCGATTACATGGAAAGAGAAAAAAGAGACAATGCTGGATGACACAGGAGCAGACAGCAGAAGGAGAAATCCAGACCTTGGCAAAAGCCATGTTATCCAAAGCGGACTGTAAGTCTTGCCCATGATACTCCTTCTGTGTTATAATAGTGAACTCTTATATAGCACTTAGTATGTGCGCGGCAGTTCTAAACCTTTATATATAATAAATCATAGATGGATGTATAGAAAATAGATGCACAGATAGATGAGAGAAATTAATTTTACAAGGGTTATTTTTTTCAATAATTTCCATTTTAGGCATGGGTTAAAGACCCCATTTAAATTTCATTGAGAAGAGAAACCTCAGGCCTCGGGAACCAATGGCCATTTGGTCTTGAAGCCATTGCCTGGATGGAGTTAGCTAGGTAAGCATCCTCAGGCAGGAGTTGCTGACTTTGACCTGGTTCAAATTCATCCAAATCCATTCACCACTAAAACTGTCCAGAAATGATTAATCTTTGCTATATCATAAGGGACATTAATGACTTGCAATGCCTTAGGGTCACTGACATGAATAATAATGATCACAATGCTGTGACATAAAAAAAAGGTCATTTAAGATTTTTAGACATCTGATACTAGAGATCTAGTTTTATTACCAGCTTTCATTACCCGGGTATGCAAGGTGTAGGTGTGTGTGTTTCTGTATGTGTGTGTGTGTTAGCATGTACACTCACGCATATGCCCATGTGTGCATGTTTACATGTAGTTGAAGACTTTGACAAAGAGACAAAGATGAGAAAACTGCTATGTGGTCTTGAAAACTGGCTGTTAGCTTATAGACAGAGCATTGAGAAGAAAGCTCCTGGAATTTCTCACACCTAAGGTCACTGGGACAGGAAGAGGGAGCCAAGCCTGCACGAGGGGATCAAAATGTTCTAGGTGGGGTGGCAGGAAAAATGAAGAGACAAAACCAGCAAAGTGTGACACTCTGGATGTTAGAATGAATGACAGGACAGAGTAGCATGAGTTGGCAAAGAGTCTGAAAGGTGGAGGGGTAATGTTAGGCAAGGAGGGGAAAAGAAGCTATTGATGGGCATGACCTTCCCATGAGTCAGATTTGCTTTGTGTTCTTGGCTCTTTTCTCATTCTATTCCTGGTCTTGTCGGGGCTTGATTAAGTAGATACTGGCCCAGGTGATCCTAAGAACTCTCATGTGTACATTTTTAAACCAAACATTATCAGGCAGATAACTTTCATTAAGTAGACATTCACTACACGTTGGATTGGACTTTTGGACCTTTTGATGTGCCTTCAACAATCCCATTTTCCTTCTTTTCCTCTTTGCCCTTACTTATGGACTGCTTTTTTTTTTTTTTTTAAAGAACTTTAAATACATTTTTTTAAGATGCCAAAGACTAGATGCTTCCAATAAAAAATACATATGTACCAGGAAAATTTATACATTACTTTATTGGTTCAATAAATATTTTCCCAGACTTTGTGCTAAGCATGAGGGGCATGCTGTGAACAAGCCAAAGGGCCTGCCCTCCTGGGGGTTACAGTCTAGGGGGGAAGAGCTAAATCTCTGTTTCCACTCTTTCACAGGTCCTATCAAGCAAACTATTGGAATCAACCTTGCATATTTTAGATTCACTCATCCAATATGGAAAGTTCAGAAATTCAGTTGGGAGTAACAACATTTGAATTTGTCTCTAGATCTAGTCAATCATGGAATTCCCAAATGTAGTGCTTCTTTTTGACAATGCAGTAGGCTTTCATGACCAGATGTCAGTGTTGATGGGCCAATAGGCAGTGGCTCAAAACAGTGTTCTTCATATTTATAGGGGAACATAAATGTTAATTTATTCCTCATCTTTAACACACTCCATAGAATGTGGGGTTACCTTAATAGCTTAAACACAAAGTTATTTTCCTGTTTCCCTCAGCTCTCATAAAAAGTTTGGGTCATTTTTATCAAACAACTATACTTCTCAATGATAATGAAAGTGAAGTATATAGAAAATTTAATTTCAAAGCAGGATAAGAAAGAAATATTGTACAATTTCTGAAATCAAAGGAGATTTTCTTGTCTCCAGCTAGCCACAGCCTTTTATCCAACTCCTTATTTTAAAAAATCCTAGAGGAAGACATGACCAGCTTTGTATGAATTAGTGGAAGATTGTTTCTATCTTCACTCAGTTAAAAATCTACATGGGATTATTAATAATGATTTTTAATCATAGAGTGAATTTTTCTGATAGTTCAAAGTGCTTTTGAGACAGGTAACTTTCCAATCCCTGGGGAGCCCCTTATTAGAAAAGATTATAAGAGGCCAACCTGCCTTACCCTAATTGCACCACATTTTCTCTTTATCTCCATGCCTGATTTTTAAGGCATGATATATCTTCAAGGCCCCTAAACATAACATACATTATGATGATTTTTTCATCATAATTTGGGCCATATGACCCTTCTGCATTCATTGAGTTAATAGTTAAGTTATCATTTGGCTTAAGAATTTTATTTAAAATAGCTTTGAAGAGAGAAGGAATAGAAGGAGCTGTTACTTGGCGTTTTTGTTAGGTTCCTCCATTTATTTCAGAAGTGCTCTTTCAGGGAACGGCCCTGGCAGTGTGGGGAAATGTATACTGAACAGTGGTGGACAGAACACTGTGTGAGGGGTCAAGGGCGGCAGGCCCTGACTCTGTACCCTTGCTTCTGCCACAACCTGGTCAGGCAGCCTTGGGCATACCTAACTTTTTTTCTAGCAACACTTTTTGTTTATCTTATAACTGTAGGTTTGAAAACTGAGGTCTATCTATGGCTGTTAGTATGGTTCAAGGATGGGTTTTTTGGGAGAGGAGTGTCTGTAACCCCCCATAAATAGTTTCATAATTCTGTTTATGGACATTATTTTTTTTCTTAGGTCCATAACTTTGTTTAGATTCTCTAAAGGATCTGTGATCGTCAAAGAAACCTCTTCTAGAGGATCATTCAGTTGTAACATTCTATAACCACTGGCTGTCTTTATGTGTGTGCATGTTTTCTTCTAGACCATAAGAATGTGTTCAGATTGTCACTTGTCACCAGAAGGAGAGATTCTGACCAGGATATTTAAGAACATTGCTTAGAGATCCTTACTAGAAGGCAAAAAGTTCTGATGCTAAGGAGACTTGGCTGGAGCTTTTAGTTTACGTTTTGCATCCTGCTTCTTCCATCTGTATTAATTTCTTTTTTTTTTTTTTTTTTTAGTAATTCTTTCAGATTCCTTTAGAATTTCTTTCAGTGATGATGTCTGCATATTACGATCTCTCTAATCCTTATTTGTCTTTCATTTTCAAATGACACTTTAGTTGGTTATAGAATTCTAGATTGACAGCTATTTTCTTTCAACACTGAAGATTCAATGATTTTTTGGTCTCTTTTGTTACTGATGAGGTATCTATGTAGTTCTTTGTAGAAAAGATGTCTATTTTCTCTGATTGCTCTTGATATTTGATCTTTTTCTTTGAGATCTTGCCATTTTGCTCTGAACTGTTCTGGGTGTGGATTTGATTATGTATTTATATTTTCAATAAATTGCTATGGCATATTAACTTTTGAAATCTCCCCCATCAATAAGTATTGATATGAAATATATTTCCATGTCAATAAATATGCATCTGTTATGTCAATTTAAATGATTGCATTTCTGTATAATTGGCAATTAAAGCATTTAATCTCACATTTTATTTGAATAAAATCATATGCATACACAATCACAGAAAAGGGGTCATAGCCTACATGTAAGTATTGAATACTTCTGATGTGCTGACTAGCTCACTGGTGCTCTGAAGCTGCTCATACTGTCTCAGGGAGAGCTGACTGTGTGCATCTCTTCCCAACTCCACAATCAGTCATGCCACTTCGGCCGTAGTGGGAGTATTTACACTATGAAAATAGACTAAGGAGGGATTTTTATTTCCTTCCAAATTGGTTCTTAGACATTTACCAGCACACCACCTTCTTTTGGACACTTGTTACCTCTTGCCAGCATCCACAGTACCCATGTTCTCTATGCTTAGGCTCTCCTGGGTCCAGAAACATTCCTGACTTTAGCAATAAGCCATTTGACAGTCTCAAGTCCATTAACAAGTGGTCCATAGAGTCATTCATTCATTCATTCATTCATCTATTAGGACACTTCTATAAAGAATATTTATGAAGATCTTCTATGGGTGAAGCAGCATGTTGGACAGCAAGAACACACAGTTGACCAAGGATAGGACATCTACCAAGCCAAGGGTCAGCTTTAGTTCCCATTGTACATTCTTCCTACCACTTGGCATGATCATTAGTTGGGCTATATTCCTGAGGCCTTTCATGTATCAGCCTAATCTTTCTGCATTAGGACATCCATGTCAACTTAATGGGGAGATGTGGTCAGAAGCATGGTATAAGTTTGTTGCTTTGTTTATAGATATGAACTTCTCTTAGCAAATACTGCTTCAGGCTTCTGAAGAGTAGCAGAGCCCACTGTTTATCTGTAAGTTCTTAACCTCACCAAGTGTCTCTAAGTAAGCAAATTTTTTTTTTTTTTTTTTTTTTTTGCGGTACACAGACCTCTCACTGTTGTGGCCTCTCCCATTGCAGAGCACAGGCTCTGGACGTGCAGGCTCAGCGGCCATGGCTCACGGGCCTAGCCGCTCCGTGGCATGTGGGATCTTCCTGGACCGGGGCACGAACCCGCGTCCCCTGCATTGGCAGGCAGACTCTCAACCACTGTGCCACCAGGGAAGCCCTAAGTTAGCAATTTTAATAAGGTTTTCATCTTTAGAATTATACATTTTGGAATTAATTTTAGATGTTTGGGAGTTGATTCCTACTTACTGTAATTCCTAGAAATAACTTAAAAATTTAAATTCTGAAGACACCAAGTAGTTCTTCCAGTGTTATATTTTGATGAGTTCAGGATAAATTAATAAAAAACAGATGAATGAAATCCTTTTTAGAGTGCACATGGGTTTAAAAATTAAGGCTAGATATATTGACAAAACATGTTTTGGCTTTTGCTAAGCCCTGAAATTTTTAAAGAGCTTGGAACATTTGGAATTGAAAATGTGACTGAAACTACTAATATACTATTTAATCAGTATAGTGTCTGTTAAAACAATATAAAATTTTTAACTGAATTGATTATTCTCTCTTTATGTAAATCTGATAAAGTTAATGTCTTAGATTCACTGAATTAAAAATAACCACAAAGAATTATGTATTTCATAGATTAGTTATAGGTATCTCATAAGTAAATCAATGTGTTAGTAACAAGAAGACATTTAAAAATAAGATCCAAATTCAGTTATTGATGAGATCTAGTAAGCTCTTCAAAAATTCAGTGCTTATATAAATTATTGCATAAATTAAGAAAACATGCAAATTCAAGTATATGTGTTACAATAGCTCCGAAACATCTGTAAACCTGTGAGGCAAATATATACTTTGTATCCAATGAGGTTTGAGACAAAAGCACAAGATTTTGGCCCAGAATCTTGAAGGAGTCATTCAAAATATTATGGGAAGTGTCTAAAGAGAGAGATGTGATTACCCAGGGAGTTCTTTGATGAGCTCAGATGTTAATGAGCCATGGGAGAATGGCGATATAAATGAGGATTCATGTTTAAAGGGTGTAAGAAAGGTTAATTTTAATATTCAATAGTCCACATGAAACACCAAAGACCACAAAAAGGACATTCAGAGCAAGAAGAAAAAGATGTACAAATTTGGGAAAGAAAATGTTATAATAATAGAAGGTGGAAAGAAGACAGATATATTAGTTCTTTTCATCTATTAAGGAACATGGTCTCCAGACTCTGAAATGTAGGGTAAACATTGTAGACAAGGGTACCTTGAACTAGGATAGAATAAGAATTTTAAATCTAAATAAGTCCATGCCTTCAAATAGATTCCTGCCTCCATTTTCTTTTTAAATTTATTTATTTTATTTTATTTTTATTTATTTATTTTTGGCTGCGTTGGGTCTTCGTTGCTGTGTGCAGGCTTTTCTCTAGTTGTGGCGAGCAGGGGCTACTCTTCGTTGTGGTGTGCGGGCTTCTCATTGTGGTGGCTTCTCTTGTTGCGGAGCACAGGCTCTAGGCACGCTGGTTTCAGTAGTTGTGGCACGTGGGCTCAGTAGTTGTGGCTTGCGGGCTCTAGAGTACAGGCTCAGTAGTTGCGGCTCACGGGCTTAGTTGCTCCGCGGCATGTGGGATCTTCCCAGACCAGGGCTTGAACCCGTGTCCCCTGCATTGGCAGGCAGATTCTTAACCACTGCGCCACCAGGGAAGCCCCTGCTGCCTCCATTTTTAAATGACATATGCAAGGTGCTTACAGAGTCTACAGATGTGACCACCAATCCACTGCTGATAAAACTTAATGAGACATTGCTGACAATGTGAGCAGGGCCAGTAGATACGAAGTGAACACATGCTACTGCTGTTAACAAAAGGAAAAACAGTTGGACTACTAAATTGTAATGCAGATCCTGGGCAATAATTGAAAACAAATTATAAATCTAATGATTTCTAAGTACCTAAAAGAGAAGCAGAGCTGTTCATTGTTGTTGTTTTGGTTGAAAAACCAAATGCATCGACAAGCTGTATCTTATACTCAGCAAGATTATAGCCTCTCATGAAAATCTAGATGATAGGAGAGTTGGATGGATTAACAGCATGCCTCTGTGATCATAGGCTCCGGACGCGCAGGCTCAGTGGCCATGGCTCACGGGCCCAGCCACTCTGTGGCATGTGGGATCCTCCTGGGCCAGGGCATGAACCCGCGTCCCCTGCATTGGCAGGCAGACCAGAGAGGGATTCTTTAGAAGAAGGAAGTGTCCTAAACTTAATCTTGTTCTGTTCAGAACTTAAATGACTTAAATGGGGGCATATATAATATTCATCAAATTTGCAGAGAGGTCCAGACTGTGAGGGAGAGTTAATAGAAAAGATGACAGGTGTAAAAAGATAACACACACCTGGAATAATGGGCTTAAACTGACATAATGAAAATTAACAGAGATTACTATTAAGTTTTGGATTTAGGTAAACAAAATAAAATCAAATCACACAGGAAGAGGTTGGAAGTCCAGCATGGCAGCAGTTTATGCGAAACGTTGATGGACCACCTCAGCTGCTCTATTTTCTGTCTCATGAGAAATAAAAAGTCATCACACATTATGATGGTCAGAAAGCACATTTGATTAGAGTGTTCACTTTTGGGAGCAAAGTAGTGAGGATGGTGATGGTTCTTACAGTTAACTATCAAAACCGGTGGCTGGTTGAATGGACCGACCTAAATCTAACAGGCCAGCTTATCTGTGAAGTGTGGAACAGGAAAAGGTTTTTGAACACTATAGTAAGATCCAGGAACAAATCCTGGCCACACTGTTGGGTGTCTGTGTGTTTTCAAAGAAGTCCCACAAATTCTATGAGCCTCAGTTTCCTTGGCTGAAAAGTGAGGATAAAAATACTTCTTTTGCAGAGTTGTCATGAGGATTATAGATGTTTAAGGGACTTAGCCCAGGGCCTATCCCCTAGTATCTGCTTGGTAAATGGTAGCTGTTAGAATGATAATTATCACCTAACCAGTGCTTGGAGATAGAAGTATGTGTGCATTTTAGCAATTAGGATACTGGTTCCCAGGAACTGGGTACTCATAACAAAATTAGGGAGAGTATGAGGACACCGTCTTTATGAAGACTAAACTAGGGACCGGATTATTAAATTTTGATGGAAATGGTCTCTATTAGAAGCAAATGTTATTTGATACGTACATCTTGAAGGAAGATGAGTCCCGAGCTCTGAGGTTTAAGGCTGCAAATGCGGGAGACTGATTTGAGGCTAGGTGCTAATGCCGTTAGAGGATTTTTTAGGACTGTTAATGTTTTTATTAGTGCTCTGTTCCAAAGGTCTGCAGCTCTTGAGTGGGCTGCCTAACCCTATTTTCCCCACAAACTCTTGTTTTTCATGTGCAATTTTACAGAAGGCAAGGGTTTTTACAGTTACACATATGTTGCATTATAGCAGAAATGCTGTAGATGAAACATAGGAATGTAAATGAAACCTTACATTTATTTGATACCTTACATTTATTTGATATCTTACTCTTAAAGTAATTCCACAAACAACACATAGCTAGGAATAAACATGGACGGAAAGGTACAATGGACGAGAGCCTTGGATTAGGCCTCTGGGGTGCTGGGCTCTAGTCCGAGCCCTTCACTCGTTAATTGTGTATTATGAGCTTAATTGTGTCCCCCAGATTGTAGTCGTAACCCTCAGTACCACAGAATAACTATATTTGGAGATAGGGTCTTTAGAGAGGTTATTAAGGCTAAATGAGGTCATTGGAGTGGGGCGGGGGTGGCCCTGATCCAACGTGACTGATATCTTCAGAAAAGGTTAGTACATATAGGCACAGGCAGAAGATGGCCATCTGCAAGCCACGGAAGGAGGCCTCAGAAGAAACCAACCCTGCCAAGACCTCAATCTCAGGCTTCCAGCCTCCGGAACTGTAAGAAAATACATTTCTGTTGTTTAAGCTGCCCAGCCTGTGGTACTTTGTGATGGCAGCTCTAGCAAATGAAGACACTATTTAACTCTGATATTGAACCCCTCTGAATTTTCACCTTACCTGTAAAATGGAGATTATGATATAAAAGTGGGTGGTATTTTAAAATAAACAGGTAAAATAACCTATTTTGTATTGAGGGAAAAGATGACACGAAAGCAGATTGGATCACAGTAACTTTAAATTTTTATTTATTTCTCTAGAAGTCAGAGAGAAAATATACGTATATCCTGCCTTGAAAAGATCAAAAACTCTATGTTAAAACTAACTAACTAAATAAATGGATAATTACTTACAGGAAAAATCCCCAGTAGCATAATGCCATCGATTAGAGAGTGTTCTAAGAGAATTTCAAATATAATTTGATCCCCTCTACCCCCAAATTTTAATTTGCCTCATCTTTCCAGAAACATACCTATTTCATAAATTAGGACGTACTTGTACGTGTTAAATACTTAAGGTTTGACTTAGTAAAAGATTTCAGGTTGCTGAGAGCAGCCCAGCCCTTCTGTTATTGTAATGCATGCAAAGGCTGCAGATGATAATCAGAGCTGTGTTGGGCATTCCACTTTGCACCTCCTAGGGCATCAATTTTCAGAAACTGTTAGAACCCAATAGAAAAATCTCACCTAAGGTTCATCTGTGAGCTAAATTACAGGGGAAGCCATTATCATTCATTTTACATGCACTATTGGTCCAGGTTGTCCGCCAAGCACCTCTGGATCACAGGGAAGGATTTTGTTAGCTTTGAGAATCCTGAGAATTGAAACGGTCACCTGAGGTATTTCATTGTTCTTCTGATCAACAAATGATTCCTAATTGAGTCAGAAGGATATATTGAGTCCCATGCCTATGTTCTAGAGTGAGAATGGAGGAGTAGAAATTTAAAATCTGGTTAGAAGGGACCAAATACTAAACAATTAGTAAGCAATGACATGTTAAGTCAAATGGAATTAAGTGAAAAGGGACTTCAGAGAAGGTCAAGAACAGTGCGCGTTTGAGGAAGTGGATGAGGCTAAGGTAGGAGGTGGGAAGGATCTGGAAATGGAAGCTTAAAGGAGAGGATACGATGGAAGTTATTTTGGGGTGGGTGCAGCCTGAGAGGAATGCTGAGTGTGTGTGTTTTGTGCATACGTGCTCGGCACCCCTTTCTTGGGGAGAGTGTTGAGAGGAGAGATGGCATGAGCAAAGATGTGAGGGACAGAACCTAGATGCTGTGTATGCGTAATGCACGGAGGGAAGTCAGGCTGTGAGAAGAAGATGTGCAATTCCTTCATATGTACTATCATGATTAGGAATGTGATATTTCTCAATCCTGAGAATAACCTACAAGATTAAGTATAACCAACCTCATTTTGCAGATAAAGGAATTGAAGTTTAGGAAAATTAAGTGACTCGTCTTCAGTCACACATAGTAAATGCACAAGCTTCCAAAGTCTTCATGAATTTGTCCAGGCATAGTGGGACATACAGGGGTCCACATGGATATCACAAATTAATGGATGCTGTTGGTGCAAGAGGGTTGGTCCAGCCCTCTTGCTCAAGTGGGGGCTCACTTGGTGGTGCTTTGTGCTCCAGAGCTTCTCCCTGGGATGAGATCGAAGCTCGTCTAAAGCTGAGCTCACATTCTTGCTTCACTTCTCCTCCCTCCCCATACACTCTCTCCCGAGAGCACTCCCCCAATAAATCAAACCCTACGCAAAACACAAACAGTCCCCAGCTATACCTCCAAATTGTGATCGAAGTGCACAGTGCATCATTGCTACAAGTGAGGACGCTGTGCTGGGGAACTGCCTGTCCGACAACATTGTGCGGAGCGGGCTGCGGGAGTGGGTGATGAGGGCCTCTGCCATTAGCCATCGTGTGGATGTTAAGCACTTTACCTGCATCTTCATACCTAAAGCTTATGACTAACCCTTAAGTTAGGTTCTATGACCATCCATATATTTATAGGTGAGGAGACTCAGTTTGGAAGAGGATATATTATTTGCTCATGACCACATAATTTGTAAGTTGCACAGTCAGGATTCCAACACGCCTATGTTTAACTTCATATTCAGCTCCCAAAAATAGTTTCTGCATACTGGAACATGTAACTACTAAATGCGAAACATACTGGAATATTTAGGAACCATGGCTCACAACATTCAGGGCAGTAAATATCTCTACTTAGTGTTGAAGGGAGAAACAAGTCATAATGGTGGATCCAATTTAATCCCTTAAATAGGTCACCATGAGCACAAAATGATTTGAGAACTATTGAGCATAAAAGATATAACAAGTTGGGCAGAGGAGTTTGAAGTAGGTAGAAGATACGGTGACCACACATTAATTATCCAAATTGGAACACTATTGAGGATAATAAGAGATGCCGTTAGTAATTACACAAGGATAACAAGTGTAAACCAGGACTGTCTAGCAAATCAGGATGTATGATCACCATAGCAGTAGGAGGCAACAGGGAGCTATAGAAGATTCTTGAGTAGGGGTGTGAAATAATTCTGTCAGTGGTATGCAACATGATTTAGAAGAAACCTTGAGCTGAGAGAACAGCAGACAGGAGATTGTGATAGAGATACTAGTGTGATTGGTCTAGGTTTTTGTCCTGACCCCCGTTTTATTTCTCTAGTTCACTGCTTGAAATGATTGTCATTTCTGGACCTCAGCATGCTTGCCAGAGGCTATCAGCCAATCCTCATGTCCTGGGGGAACAAAACTCTGTTCATGTACCCCAACCACTGGTGAGATCCTTTGTTTAATACAGATGGACTCTGCCTTGGAACCAAAATGTCTTCCATCTGCTGGATCTGCTCCCTTGGAGTATCTATGTCCCCATGGGGTGTCCCATGCCCCCATAGGGCCTTGTGATTTTCCCCGTGGACACTTCTGGATGAACAAGAGGGAGGGGATGCACATCTGTCAGTAAGATATTCAGGCATTCTGCCCAGATAGATTTGTTCTAAAGGTCATCTCCCTCTGGCTAATGCAAGAAAGTTAATGGAAAAGGTTTGCACGAGAGGTCTAATTTTGTGGGGCCTATGTTCCTCGGAGTTTTTAGCAGTTCTGGGTTAAATGATGCGGCCTCCTGTCCTCATGTAGGGCCTTATGGCCTCTTGTCTCCTTTAGTTTTAAACACATTTCATTACGTTTACAGAGGTAAGATTAAGGGCAAGAGTTCTAATCATGTGGGTTTCAGAGGGGAAAAGAACAAAGGACCTGGGACTTCCCTGGTGGTCCAGTGGGTAAGACTCTACGCTCCCAATGCAGGGGGCCTGGGATCGATTCCTGGTCGGGGAACTAGATCCCACATGCTGCAACTAAGAAGTCTGTGTGCCAGGCTTCCCTGGTGACGCAGTGGTTAAGAATCTGCCTACCAATGCAGGGGACATGGGTTCGAGCCCTGGTCTGGGAAGATCCCACATGCCGGGGAGCAACTAAGCCCGTGCACCACAACTACTGAGCCTACACTCTAGAGCCCACGAGCCACAGCTACTGAAGCCCATGTGCCACAACTACGGAAGCCTGTGCACCTAGAGCCCGTGCTCCACAACAAGAGAAGCCACCACAATAAGAAGCCCACACGCTGCATCGTTGCAACTAGAGAAAGCCTGCGCCAGCCACGAAGACCCAACGCAGCCAAAATTAATTAATTAAAAAGAGAAAAAGAATGTAGGAACAGAGCTAGATGATGGGGTACAAGAGGGGTCTGAGGGAGGGAGAGGCCAGTTCTATTAAAAAAAAAAAAGTCTGTGTGCTGCAACAAAGACCCAGCACAGCCTAAATAAATAAATATTTTTTAAAAAGAGGACCTTTTTTTAGCTCTTTTTTTTCTTTTATTGAAGCATAGCTGCTATACAATATTATATAAGTTACAGGTGTACAATATAATGATGAACAATTTTTAAGGTTATACTCCATTTATATAGTTACTGTAAAACATTGGCTATATTCCCTGTGTTGCACGAAAAATCCTTGTAGCTTAGTTATTTTATACATAGTAGTTTATACCTCAATTCCCTACTGCTATATTGCCCCTCCCCCTTCCCTCTCCTGACTGGTAACCACTAGTTGGTTCTCTATACTGTGAGTCTGCTGCTTTTTTGTTATATTCACTAGTTTGTTGTATTTTTTAGATTCCACATATAAGTGATATTATACAGTATTTTTCTTTCTCTGTCTGACTTATTTCAATTATTTCAATTAGCATAATGCCCTTCAAGTCCTTTCACATTGTTGCAAATGGCAAAATTTTGTTCTTTTTCATGGCTGGGTAGCATTCCATTGCATGGAATCTTCTTTATCCATTCATCTGTTGATGGACACTTAGTTTGTTTCCATGTCTTGGCAATTGTACATAGTGCTGCTATGAACATTGGGGTGCCTGTAGCTTCTCAAATTAGCTCTTGTTATTTTTGGATATGTATCCAAGAGTGGAATTGCTGGGTCACATGGTAGTTCTATTTTTAGTTTTTTGAGACTCCTGCATAATGTTTTCCACAGCAGTTGTACCAATTTCCATTCCCACCAACATTGTAGGAGGGTTCCCTTTTCTCCACACCCTCGCCAACATTTATTACTTATGTTCTTTTTGATGATAGCCATTTTGACAGGTGTGAGGTGATATCTCATTGATTTGCATTTCCCTGATGATTGCAATGTTGAGCATCTTTTCATGTGCCTGTTGGTCCATCCTTCAGAGGATCTATTATTATTGATAGAGAGCTCCTTTGTAAAAAGATAGACTATGGACTTGCAGTGTGGAAAAAAGTGAGAGACAGAGAAAGACTATTGTCTCCAGCAAATCACCAGGGTCTGGAGACATCCAAAGAAAAATTAAGCATGTAGCTTATATCTTTTGGAATTGAAACACAGGTCCTTTCTTTTTTGTTTGTTTTCCAACAGCATTATTTTTTATTTTATTTTTTAAATAGATCTCTATTGGAGTATAATTGCTTCACAATACTGTGTTAGTGCCCTGGTCCTGGAAAATACTGCTTATGTGGGAGAATGAAGAAAACAAATAAGCTGGGGAATAAGTGAAACAAATTTAGGGAAGAACCCTTCACTGTGTGGACGTGGGAATTCGTTTCTGAATTCATGTTGCTTGTACTGTCGTAGTAAAGAACTGAAACCTGTGAAATGGGCATACAGTGTATTTTTTGTGATTTACGATGCAGTGAAAAACAGTCAAACTTTGGAATCACACAGACCTGGGCTCAAATCCTAGAGCTATCATGTAATAATTGTGGGACTTTGGATAAACTCCCTACCTCTGACCTCTATCTTTCACATCTATAAAATGGCAGTGTAAAATAACACCCCCCCACGCCGAGACTGTCACAGGCTGAAATGAAGTATGTACATTTATCAAGCCTCAAACATGGAGCCTGGTACTCAGTAAGGTGAGCTGTTGCTGTAATGGTTCTTGCTCAGACAAGGTGCATATGGGCTGACTTGTGCCTCCTCTTTGCATGGCCCACTCTTTTTTGTCTTTTATTGAAATATAGTTGATTTACAATGTTGTGTTAATTTCTGCTGTACAGCAAAGCGTTTCAGTTATACATATGTATACGTTCTCTTTTGTATTCTTTTCCATTATGGTTTTTCACAGAATATGGAATATTTAGCACAGCCCACTCTTTTTTGAAAAAATATGTATCTATCTATCTATCTAATTTATTTATTTTGGCTGAGCCGGGTCTTAGTTGCAGCATGTGGGATCTTTAGTTGTGGCATGAGGGTTTCTTAGCTGCGGCATGCATGCGGGATCTAGTTCCCCAACCAGGGATCTAACCTGGGCTTCCTGCATTGGGAGGGTGGAGTCTTACCCACTGGACCACCAGGGAAGTCCCAGCATAACCCACCCTTAAGGCATGTATCACACAATCTTAGACTCAGTTGTTTGTGTGCCTCCCGCATCAGATCACCTGCTTCTCCTTGTATTCCAGAGCTTGGTACACAAGTGCTCAGAATATGGGCAATGGATAGGATTTCCTTTTTTATATTTTTGGTAGTAGCAGTAATAGCCTCCAGGCAATATTCTCTTTAAAGTGTTGAATTGATGGTTTGTGTTATTTTTTTTTTTAAAGAAGAGGCTATCTGAAACTACCATTGCATTTGTAAGTTTCTTAAAGACATAAACTTCCAAGTTTGTTTCCTCATCAAGAAAATACAGAAACTCATAGAACCCCTTTCTTATGGGGTCGCTGTGAGAAAACAAATGGCTCAGGGTCCAAGGAGGGCTTGGCACAGGCCTGGTACTGAGTGGGTGCTTAGTAAGCACTTGTGATGGTTATGTGTCCAACTTGCTGTGCTTTTGCTATTATAGAGACATAGCATTCAGGGTTATTTATTTTGCAATTTTTATTTTAAAAACATGTTTATATTATAAAACCTAACATGCTCACTGCTGAAAATTTGGAAAATATAGAAAATACCAACTGCTCAGCTTAATGATTGGCACCTCTCTTGGGCTTTTGTGGATTGAGTTTGTGGTGGGTGACACTCTTCTTGGAAGATGTGAGAGAATTGGAGACCAGACCTGGGATCCTCAGACAGACCTGTAGATGTAGAAATCCTCTGGCCCAGGGCCTTGGCCCAGGACTGGAGCACATTTGCTTGGGGTTCCCGAATGGGTTTGAAGAACGTTATCAATGATGGGCTCGGCTACGTGGCCTCTTTCTTTGCAGTCTGTGTTTCTGAAGACATCTTAATGGAACCAGAGTACTGCTCTGGAACCTCTGGAACGGGCCAATTGTCTCACCACTGCTAGAGTCCACATCTGGACTCAGACTGCCTTGGCTGGGGGTCCAGCCTTCCGGAACCTGACCCCTGGTGTTGGTGAGGTTTGTTTAATGTTGGTTTATAAGAGCTTGTACGTCAAGTAAGCTATGCCTACATTTATGACCACACAGTTTTCTCATCAGCTGTTTGAAATACATTCTCTCATTTTAAACCTCTCAACCACACAGGGACCCTACCCTTTCTCCCACTCATCAAACTGACCCTTTAGTAGTGGATCCAGTGACTACACATGGAAATGGTCCGTATTAGCTGTGTGGCTGCAACACAAGCTGTCTTCCCATTCTTTCCATATATGAGGAGCATCACCAAGGATACATCAACAATTACATTCTCTTGATTCAGTCTGAGAAAGAGCTTCCAAGTTGGCTCTTCCTGTCTATCTGCATTGTCTGGTCTTCTTGAAGTCCTGAAAATGTGTTCATGCCATCCTACAAAGGACTGTCAACCTAGTCCCAACCCACATTTCCAGTCTCATTTCCTGGAAGAAGCTGTGGCCAGATATTTTGGAGCCAGCTGTTCCAGATATTTTGCTGCCCGGCAATCTATCACAAATGACACAGATGTAGAGGACAAACGTATGGACACCAAGTGGGGAAAGTGGCGGGGGCGGGGCCGATGGTGGTGGGATGAACTGGGAGATTGGGATTGACATATATACACTAATATGTAGAAAATGGATAACTAATAAGAACCTGCTGTATAAAAAAACAACATAAAATTCAGAAACCAAACCAAAACAAATGTCCATAAGCGTCTTTCCAATGCTATTCTTTTTGCCTAGAATATTCTCCTATGTTGGAAAAGTCCTGCTCATCCATTGTTTTGCCTAATCTGAATGTCATTGCAGTGACATCCTTTGTTGATTCTGGAAAATAGACAGTTATCCACTTCCTTCCAGTGCTCTCAGAGCTCTCTGAATTGTCTCTCTAGTGGCCTTTATGGTGTGCTGTAATGATCTATTTACACATCTCTCTCCTCCCACTGGACTGTGAGATTGTGGAAGGCATAGATAGCTCGTATTCAGTGGTGTGTCCCTAGAGCCTAACACACAGTAGGTGTGCAGAGCTGGTAGGAGGAATAACTAGTGACAGGATAAACATTTTTCTGCTCTTGTGAAATGGGCTTTAGGCTGCTGTGCTATTGTGATCTGATGCAAAATGATAAAGTTTAAAGGGGAAAACTTTCCTGACCTGTTGCCACATACAGCAAGAGATTTTATGGCTTATCTCTGTTCTCATCTGCCATATGGCTTTCCATTCACAAACTGCTCTAGTGAGAATTACTTTTGCAGGTAATTTTCTAATGATTGTCTTGGGATAAACAAATTTATCAGACTTGTTTGGCTAATGTATTCAAGGAGGTTCACAGGGGAAAAGATTAATCATCTAAGAAGCAAGCCGGTGTCTGTCATTAGGCGGAAGGGTCCAGAGATGATCAGAGCTGAGCGGGTGGTTGCTATGACTGCAGATACTTTGCTCTCCCTTTGTGAGGTCAACGGCAGCTCCCAAGCTGATTGGCTAAAATTAGATTATCCTGCTGACCAACCATGGGGAGTTAATTTCATCAGAAGGAGAAAAATGGTGGGAAATCCTGCCGTGATGCTACAAAGGAATTTTCTTTAGAAACCAAGAGAGTCCAAGTTTGCTTTCATTATAATTAATATGTTCCTTCTAATAAAATAATTTAAGGGAAGCAGACAATAGCATTAGTCTATTACTTTGTATATCCATATAAGCTGTAATCTGGTTTGTCCTCAAATCAACTCTCAAAGTTAAAGTGACCTTTATTTTCCTGTAATAGCTCCATAACCGAAGACAGTCGTCATGTACGACGTGTTTATATAATTGGAGATAAGCTAATTGTGAAAAACACAAAAGGAGCTGGCAAAGTTAAAGGTATTTGCTTTCAGGTGTCCTGCTCTAGGGAAATAATGGGCATAAAAAACTTTGAGTGGAACCACTTACCTTTGGATGGGGAGCGTCATTCGAGTTGAATTTGAGAGGACTCCTGCCTTCCAAAGCATTCTTTTGTAAAAGTCATATATGGCTTATCCTCTGGCTTTCCACTTGGTACATCTTTTTTTTCCCCCCTAGGAATTAATTACCACTGACCTCGATTATTTTTATTTCTGTACAGGAAAGATACAGAATTAGTTAGTCTGCAGGCTCTGCTGAGTAGTAAAACTAAGTCGATGTGAAATACAAACCAAGGAAAACAGGATTTATTTGTTTCTTTAGCGTATATAGGACTATGGAAATAAAATATGCTTAAGAGGAAGAAATGGACAAGAAGAGCTAATGTTGACTGAATTATGTACAATCTATATATGTTTTTTAAAAAGTGAATATACAATTTATTTAACACTCAAACTTCTCTATATACTTCTCTCTGTATGATTGCCAAATTAACGTATTTTAAAAATCAAAATAACTTGTGGTGCATTTGGTTGCGTGCTAAAGGGCCCATGAAGAGGGACCCCAAATGCCCCCTTCCTGAGAGCCATGTAGGCGGATTCGGGGATCAATACGTACATATAAAAGGCAATAATGGGGCTTCCCTGGTGGCACAGTGGTTGAGAATCCGCCTGCCGATGCAGGGGACGCGGGTTCGTGCCCCGGTCCGGGAAGATCCCACATGCCGCAGAGCGGCTGGGACCGTGAGCCATGGCCGCTGAGCCTGCGCGTCCAGAGCCTGTGCTCCGCAACAGGAGAGGCCACAGCAGTGAGAGGCCCGCGTACCGCAAACAAAACAAAACAAAAAAGGCAATAATGAAGTCCAGGCAGCATGAATGCAGTGTCAAGCAAAAGTATCCAGCAGCAAGCACTACAGGGAGTCCCAGGAGGAAGAGAACAGGAGCACCACGGGCGGAAGTGATCCACACCCAGGCATTTCTCCCAGAGGAGGGGGAGGAAGATGAGCAGAACACATCATGACGTGTGTGCTATAAGCTCATCACTGAGGATTTAGGATATGAAGACAAAACTCTGTAGCTCAGTCACCCTCATAGTTACACTGCAGTCAACATGTCTGCTGAGTGCTTATATCCTCTTAAGTCACAGCACTCATTTCCCCCCTACTACACTCCTAAGAAATCAGTGATTTTATTATTATTATCATCACATTATGGTTAATGTGAGGAAACTGGACAATAAAGATGAACCCACCTAAATTTACACAATTTATGAACTGGGCAGGCAATTTAAATCTAGTTCCCCTTGTTAACATTTTCTGCATGGGTCTCTGCATATGTTACATAGGTATTATCACAGTGCATGTTCTGTTAGTTTTCCCACTTATTATGCTATTATGTAAATTTAATAATCATTTTTGATAACTACATACTATTTCATTGAGTGGATGTACCACCATTAACTTTACATTTTATTGTTGCTGAACTTTAAATATTTTCAAATTTTGGAAACATTTTCTATATGACTTTTTTTTTCCTGTTCTTATGTAGGCTATTTTCTTTTTTTTTTTTTTTTTTTTTTTTTGGTTGTTTAGTCTTTATTTCATAACCATAAACTTAACTTTGCAATTCAGCTAAACTTGGAGGGGAATAAGGAAAATATGGAACCCAAAGAAGTGCAATGAGAGCACAAAGATTATAGTATATTTGGAGCAGATGGGGATGAAGGGGTGCTCTCCTGAGCTACAGAAGGAATGGTCTGGTGGTTAAGATAAAACACAAGTCAAATTTATTATTAGATTTGTCCACAGTCAGCAATGGTGATCTTCTTGCTGGTCTTGCCATTCCTGGAACCAAAGCGCTCCATGGCTTCCACAATATTCATGCCCTCTTTCACCTTGCCAAAGACCACATGCTTGCCATCCAACCACTCAGTCTTGGCAGTGCAGATGAAAAACTGGGAACCGTTTGTGTTGGGGCCAGCATTTGCCATGGACAAGATGCCAGGACCCGTATGCTTCAGGAGGAAATTCTCATCATCAAATTTCTCCCCATAAATGGACTTGCCACCAGTGCCATTATGGCGTGTGAAGTCACCACCCTGGCACATAAATCCCGGAATTATTCTGTGAAAGCAGGAACCTTTATAACCAAAGCCTTTCTCCCCAGTGCTCAGAGCACGGAAGTTTTCTGCTGTCTTTGGAACTTTGTCTGCAAACAGCTCGAAGGAGACGCGGCCCAAGGGCTCGCCGTCGACGGCGATGTCAAAGAACACGGTAGGGTTGACCATGGTTGGGCTGCGCGGGAAGTTCCGATGTGGCGGCGTCTGCCTGTAGGCTATTTTCTTAGAATTAATTCCTAGAAGTGAAAGGATATGAAGTGTCTTTAAAAACCTACGTTGTCAAATTCTCTTTCGTCAAGAATATGAGGATGCTTAATTTATCACATTCCTGTCAGCACTTGGGAAGAATTATTAAAACAGACAAATAAACACCCCAAAGCAAAAAAATGTAGATTTATAGGCAACAATAAGCTTCCTTTTTTAATATGCTTTTCTTGATCATTAACTAATTCATTTATTTGTTAATAACATATTTATTGAACACCTATTAGTCTTGGGATATATCAGTGTGCAAAATAAAGTGATGATATATCTGTTTAATAATTCTACCACTATTGCAGCATGATTAGAGGGGAGAAAGATTTGAGGAAGGGAGACCAGGTTCAGATGCTATACTAATTGAATGACTCATAAGTATTCAGCAACTTAGCCATTTAAAAAAAGTGACAATGAGGTGCATAGAATATATAGTATCACAAGATCCATGAGTTGTTTAGATCTTTAGTTCTAGTGGAATTTCCTTATAATGAAGATGTCCATCCCAGGGAATTCCCTGGCAGTCCAGTGGTTAGGACTCCTCGTTCTCACTGGTGATGCCCAGGAGATCAATCCCTGGTTGGGGAACTAAGATCCCACAAGCTGTGTGGTGTGGCCAAAGGGAAAAAAAAAAAGTGCTCATCCCAAACAGTTAAATTTGATAAGAACTTTGTAAGTATAAGTGAGAGATTTTTCAGAGCTCACTTTCACATATATTTCTCTTACAAATTTTAACCCTGTGGCTGTTGGGTTGTCATGTTGTATAGCTTCAAATTAAGGTAGCATTTCAAGCAGGAGGGATTTGGTTGTGGTGAGAGATGTTGAAATTTGAGTTTGGTAGCATAAGAATAAAACACTGAGACAGTATTGTTCCATGGCACCCTGAGGTGGGAGGGGAGATGGCCGTCTATCCGCTCATTTCTGGCTACAGTGCAAGCATCATATAGCCAGAGAGTTGGTTCTTTTTTTTTTTTTTTTTATAAATTTATTTATTTATTTTTAAATTTTTGGCTGTGTTGGGTCGTCATGGCTGTGGGCAGGCTTTCTCTAGTTGCAGTGAGCGGGGGCTACTCTTCATTGCAGTGCATGGGCTTCTCATTGCGGTGGCTTCTCTTGTTGTGGAGCACGGGCTCTAGGCGTGCAGTCTTCAGTAGTTGTGGCACATGGGCTCAGTAGTTGTGGCTCGTGGGCTCTAGAGTGCAGGCTCAGTGGTTGTGGTGCACGGGCTTAGTTGCTCCACGGCATGTGGGATCTTCCCGGGCCAGGGCTTGAACCCGTGTCCCTTGCACTGGCAGGCAGATTCTTAACCACTGCGCCACCAGGGAAGCCCTGGAGAGTTGGTTCTTGAGTGTGGCTATCACACACTTAAAGGCTCCTTGAAGGCAGCCATGTGGTAACATAGTTGATTATTGTCATCTTAGAGGGTGGACTGTGATGAAACCAATCACAATCTATGTTTCCACAGACCATTTATTATTTGAGACAAAAATAGCTTGCAAAACAGAAAAGGTGTTTATTCTGAAGTCATGCATGCTAGTTATTTAGCTTGGTCCCAGGTACAAAGTAAGTGCTCAATAAATATTTGCCACTTGTGTTATTTACATTATTCCTATTTTATTATTAAATTTGCTGAGGCGCGATTTTTTTTTTCTCTCGTATTCCAAAGGCACCTAGACGTGAAAGGGAAAAAGGCATAGCACCGCAGATGAAAGAGCAGGCAGGATCAAGGGGGAGCTATTTTTAGGACCGGGCTGCAGAGTGCAGACTGTAAAGTGCAGAGGAAGGAGCAGGAAGAATAAAGAGGCTGATGAGGAGGGCAGAGGGGAGCTCCGCGGCTAAGTGTGCGGAGTTGTGGGAGCAAATGAAAGGTCCTGGACAGGAAGAGCAGCTCCGGGGAGAAACTGAAGAAGCGAGAGCAAGCCAGGGCTCTGAAATCCCTGAGGAGTTTAGCTGCCTCAGGCTAAGCCCCAGGTCCGTTTCTAAAGCCGCAAGCGCACTGAAGGCCGGGCCCTCTGCCGCAGGCAGCGGTGTGGGGATTTGCAAATGAGAACAAATTGCCCTATTGCTGGAGAGAAATTAAAGGCTGAAGCACTTTCTTTTGTTTCCTTTAGAGCAAGAGGAATAACTTAATGTTGAGATTTCCGTTGGTTCACTCCACAGAGGGGCTGGTATGCACAAGAACCAAACCGAAAGTTCCAAGATGGGGCTCCTGGTCCCACACGGTGGCAAGGACCAAGTGAACCAGGTGACGGCTGAGCACCCCTCCTCAGAAGTCTGCCTCAGCCGACGGTGGAGGCGGCGGCGTCTGAATCGTTCGTGGGTGCACAGGTTGCTCAGGGCCTCCAGAGAGGATTGGCCCATGGAGTCTCCACAGCCACTGGGGCACAGCCAGTCCAGAGCACTGCTGAGGTCACCGGGTCTGTGCCAGCGGAAGGGACGCCGTGGTGGGTTCAGACTTGGGGCATTGCCACCCACCCACGTGGCTTGAGGCAAGTCCCTGCACCTCAGTTCCTCAGCCGCCAAACCTGTAAAGCAAGGGGAAGAGCCCTGGCTGCTAAATCATGATCTAACTACGCCTGCCTGCGGAACAGGGCCTGATGAGCCATTGGTTCCACAGAAATCCGGGCTGAAGTAGGAGGAATAGAATCTCTCTCAGATCTATCTTCTCTGGCCCACGACCAAGTCTTTGTTTAACCCCTTCCTTGCCTTTGTGCTGTAACTTACAAGATTGTTCTAGTGAACTCTTGCCCGTTGTTTGGGTGTTTGTCTGTGTTGGCTGTGAGCTAGTCAAGGACAGGGACTATGTTTTCGTAGAGTGAAGCCTGCTTCCCCCGCGCACCCGTTTCCCCTTCCCATTGGCAGCCAAATATTATTGTTCTCTTGTGTCTCTCTCCAGAGTTCTTTTACGCACACACAAATAAACACATATATATTTCCCTCCCCCTGATTCCCAACATCTTTTGTGGAGAAACGGTAGTGCAGTACACTCCCTGTTCTGCATTTTCCACTTAATACTGTATCTTTTTAAACTCAGTATATCATGAGTTTTCCTAGCCTTTTTTTTTTATAGCTTCATGGTATTTCATTTTATAATATGCCATCATTTATTTAAACAGTCCCACACTGATAAATATTTAGGTTGTTTTCAATCTATGGTATTATAAATATTGCTGCAATGAATATTCTTACCTATAAACGATCCTGCAGGTGTGTGGGTGTTTGATTTGGTGCCAATAAGAGCAGTGGTGGGTGTCATTTAGTGTGATTTGGGAAATTCCAATGGGGTGTCTCCCACTCAGATATCTATCCCACCAATTTAATTTGATTTTTCCAAATTCTACATCCAGATGCATTCCTTTGCTTAAGATTTTGGCTATTATCAAAACACCAACCGATTAAGTCTTATCAATCCTTTGCACTCTATCATGAATGCTTAACCCCCTGAGCCATCTTGCTGTGGAAGGAGTCAGGGAGGAGATGGCAAGTAAAGGACTGTGAAAAGGGAGACCAGAGGGAAATAGTCAAATGTCACCTATCCATTAATTTTAGCTACTTCTACTCTCTTATCAGAGAGGCCTCTCTAAAGCTCAGAGTCGGTCATATCAGGCTCCTGCTTAGTACGTCTCTGTGTCCTCGCCACCTTCAGGGTCAAAGACACGTTTGGCAGCGTGAGCAGGGCCTTTCACAACCTGACCCTGCTCATGCTGAGAGCATCTTCTCTCTCAGCCTTCTCCCTTCAAATCACAGTCATTCTTCACTTGTGGCTTCTCACGTGGGCGATGCTTTCTCGTCTCTGGGCCTTTGCTCACGGTGCCCCTCTACTTGTGCACTCCCTCTAGACCTCATAGTGCCTTAGCTCAGTCATCACCGGCCCTGGGTGTCCTTTGCCATCTTGCCTCGTTTCAGCTCTGACGGCCATGCTGTGCACTCCCTAAGGCATTTGTGCTTGCTTCCACCAAGTAGAAGTTCCTTAATATTGCAATTGCCCTTAAAAGTTTTTTTTTGTTGTTGTTGTTTTAAATTCCTGTATCTTTTTTTTTTTTTTTTTTTTTTTTTTTGCAGTATGTGGACCTCTCACTGTTGTGGCCTCTCTCGTTGCGGAGCACAGGCTCCGGACGTGCAGGCTCAGCGGCCATGGCTCACGGGCCCAGCTGCTCTGCGGCATGTGGGATCCTCCCGGACCGGGGCACGAACCCGTGTCCCCTGCATCGGCAGGCGGACTCTCAACCACTGCGCCACCAGGGAAGCCCAAATTCCTGTATCTTAATAGACCATAGCTCCTTAGAGGTAGGAATTTTTTTTTTTTTTGGTCTTTTTTTCTCTAGTGCCCATAGACCAGTAGGGACTCAGAATATGTTTTTGGAGTGATAAGTAAATGGAATGTCCTTCAGCCCAAGGGATGAATTAACAGTAGGGAGTGGAGGGCAGATATGAGCCTGCCTCATCTGGCATGGCAAAGACACGGCTGAATGAGTGATTCTTGTGTCTGGCTTAGTATGTTTGGCTTTGACATGTGGGTTAAAATTGGGGAAGTTTAATTTTATAGACCTAGGCTATGGAGATATAATGCACAAGTAGGTGTCCCGAAGTCAGTTGTTGTGGTAAGATTTGTCATATGCACGTGTCGATGGTTGGGATGCATTTCTACCTAGGATATGAGAGTGACGTAAAGTTAAGTAACAAAACACTGCTTCCAGGTAGGTCCATGGGACCAGCTCATGTTACACCTCTCTAGCCATCTTTTCCTACATATTATTTCCTTTATTCTTGGAAAGTTGATGGATAGTTCCCCACATAAGACTTATGTGCCACTTATTTGGCTTTCAGGTAAAACGAGGCAAGCTAGCCAGTCACAAAAGGACAAATATATGTGTAATTCCACTTTATGAGGCACCTGGAGTAGTCAAACTCATAAAGACAGAAAGTAGAATGGTGGTTGCTAGGGCCTGGCAGGGGCGCTATGGGGAATTCGTGTTTAACGGGCATTGCAGTTGGGGAAGATGGTGGCGATGGTTGCACAACAATGTGAATGTTCTCGGTGCTACTGAATTATACACTTAAAAATAGTTAAAATGGTACATTTATGTTATGCATATTTTACCACAATTAAAAACACCCACATTCCAAAAAAAAAAAAAAACTAGGCAAGCTAAGGCCTAAAGCATCTTTAATTTTCAGTATCATAGTTTACATAAGTGCCACAAGACCTCGTATCATGTTGGTACTAGGATATGTTTTCCTCAATATCATAAAATATTAGTGAAATTTCTCTGTACTGTGTGTATGTGCGTGCGATATATGTGACTTGAGTGGTGACCAGGGTTCCTGATAAAGTTTACAGCAATGTCAGAGTCTGGTTAGGTTGATATATAGTCCAGAATGCTTGGCTTTCTATCTTCATACTAGCCTTATGACCCTTTGCAAATCCTTTAACATTTTCGTCACTTGTGTTGTCATCTGTAGAATGAGCTGATGATAATTCAGGAGATATTTTGAGGATGAAATAAGTTAATATATGTAAAGTATTTTCGTTCGTGCTTGGCACATAGTAAATGTTCAATACATGATAGTGATTATCATTATCAAGCCCCTCTACATGATACTGGGAGTGCTCAGTGGACAAGGAAGAGTGGTGTGTATGAATTCTGGGTTGCGGTTTGGTGTTGAGAATATGCGGCGGTTCTCACTTTTCTCCTTACCTCCTTATCTCCTCAGGGGAGCCTGAAGGTGGATAGCTAGATCAAGGTAACTTAGCTGTCTTTTGGAGAAGTGCAGGCCATGGGGGATGAACCCCGGCTGTGGAAGGAAGCGTGGCCGGGCAGCAAGTAGATTTCACGAGAGTTCAGGTACGGGTGGGTCACCATGGGGATGGTCAGGCTGCTGATGCCAGTGCCACCACTGTGGGGCTGGGGTCCTCAGTGGAAACTGACAAGAGAAGACAGATTGTCGGGCCTGGAGAAATTGTGCAACTCAAGTCTCAGACAAAGGTCTAGTTTCCGTACTCAACAAGCCAATTAAAAAAAACCCCAAGCCCCATAAAAAGTGAGTAAAAACAGTTTGCAGAAAATAAAAGAGAAATAAAGGACCTTAAGCACACGAAAATCTTCTCAGCCCCACTCATAGGAACAGAAATGTAAATTGCAGTGACAGTGAAATTTCATTTTTCACCTATCAGACTGGCCAACATAAAAGAGTCTGATAACACTGGGAGATGGCTCTCTGCCAACTGATACAACTTCCGGAGAGAGATTTCTTAATATCTATCAAAATGAAATGCATATGTCTTTTGACCGAGCAGTTCCACCTGTAGCAGTGAATCCCACATATATTTTCTCAAATGTCTGAAATGATCCATGTAAAAGATTATTCACTGAGGTATTGTTTATAGTAGTACCGTTTCAGAACATCCTGAAAGTACAGTAATAGGACTGGCTAAATAAATAATGATGCGTCAATTTAATAAAATATTAACAGCTGTAAATAAGAATAAGGGAGGACTTTGTTTACAGATGCGAACTCCAAGATTTCTTGTTAAATGAAAAGGAGCAAAGTGTGGAAAAGCATGTCTAGTGGGCTACTATTTGTGTCTGAAAGGAAAAAAGACTATATAGGTATATGTGCATATGCATTAAATAGACAATAATTTGCATATTGAGAGGGGAATTTGCCATTGGGGCTTGGAGGACACGTGTGAGAGAAACTTTCCACTTTGTGCCATTTTGTAGTGTTGGAATTTTGAATCATGTTAATTCATTACCTATTCAGTCTTTTCAAAGAATAGAAATGTGGCATTGGCTCTCTAATACAGCCATTGAATTTAACATGAAAAAGCATGTTTTGAAATACTCATCAATGCAATTACTTAATCCCACACCACCCTCCTCCTGTTCCACTTGACGCCCACCAATGTTTGGGTAAATCTGATACCCCGGAAGCTACTACAGATTTCTCCGAGAGCTCCCTACATCCCTGGTGTCCGCCATCAAATACTGCTAGACAAGCACCAACCCAAAGGTGAGATAGCTGTAGTGCCATGAGCAAGACAGAGGTGAGTTTGAATCCTGCCTGCAGTACTCATTGGATATATTAACCTGGTTGAGTTGCCTTACCTCTGTAAACCTCAGTGTCTTGGTCTGTAAAATAGAAATAATAACTGTTCATCACTGCATCATGAGGTCAGCCTTGGCTACCCTGAGATACCAGAGGATTTCAAGTATTTAAGGCTCAAACTCATGAATAACAACAGCTCTATTGTAGCGCACCGCTTTGATGTCCCAGCTGACCTCTGTCAGAGTCACAGGAGAGCTAGCCAGACTCACCTCTGCGCCTTGTTTCACTCACTCACTCACTCAGAAATCACTCGGGCCCACTGTTTTCTGGTCCCTGCCGTCTCCCTAGAGTTGGTCTCTGTTCTTTCAGGTCAGCCAGCTCTCCCTCTAAGGGTACCCTTGACTTAGCCCTAAGGATGCACCTCTTATCCTCTTTCAAATCCAAAGTCTCTGGCAGCTTTTTGGACAGTCTTAGTTATTTTCTCATGGTGGAGAGAAAGGGCGTTCCTTCAGTGCTGGGGCGGGGCACAGTCTATGGTGTCTGGAGCCTCAGGGACCTGGCGACAATGACACTTATCTTGCGGGGATTTGTGCCAGGGGCACAGGGACATTCACCTGGGGTGAATGTCAAACCCCTGTGCTACCTCTTCATCGGCTTGCGTTTGTGATTTACAATCAACTGTACATAAAATGTGCATGTGTCTTGCCAACGGTTGACTTGAGCAACTGCTGGGACCTGTTACCAAGTGACATCAAAGGCTCTGAGGTGGTGGTTTTATAGTCAGCCCAAGAAATGGTAGAAGGTTCAGGTTTATATGTGTTCATATACTTTACTGGGAGAAAAAAAATGCATATATGGTTAATAGCTTCGTTGCTATGGTGAGATAGAATGCTCTGTGCAAAAGTGTTTCTTTAAAGTCAAAGATTAATCACTTTCAAGGCAGAGGGAAAACAGGAGGAGGAAAAAAACCCAGACTGTGGTAGGCTAGATTTCCCCCAGATATTATTGCTGCTTCTGTCTCTACAGCCGAACATAACAGCTGGTGAGTAGGGAGAAACTGGAGAAAGATCTTTTTTGCCTTTAATCCAGTATGCTGTTTTCCTGTGCCCGTTTTACTGTAATTCTCAGCGGCCACGGGACAAAAGCTGTTGACTGATACGTGCAATTACCTCCTCTAATATTGCTCTCAGCTGTCGGCCCTGACTGACAAAAGTGGATGAGGTTTAGTTAAGGTCTGGGAAAACACTCTTTTAATAAAAGCCAGTCTCATCTCTATGATCACCTCCCCCCCTCAGACCTTTTCATCTGGAAAGATAAGGCCTGGTGATGGAAAGTTAAAAAGTGGTGCTGAACTTGGACGTCCTCAACGCCAGCATTTACCTCACAAAAATACTCCACAGTGTGTGTGTGTGTGTGTGTCTATATGTGTGTGTGTGTGTCTGTGTGTGTGTGTCTGTGTATGTGTCTGTGTGTGTGTCTGTGTGTGAGCAATTTGCATTGGAAATGAGGAAAATCAGTTTAGGTCATCGGGCAGGGTTTTCCCAGAAAGAATGAGAGGTTATTTTAGAAGGTTAAACCAGCCAGTTCCTTATTGGTTTCAGCCCACTTTTGGTTTTGGTGGGCAAAGGAAAGCCTTGAGCGGTCATCCCCTTGGTTTCTTCTATTGGTTGCTGGACTCGGGTGCCCCATTCCTATGGAAGATGTACACAGCAACAGAGGGTAATGAGCTGGAGATGGAAGCCTTCTCCTCCCCATTGGCACAGTGCTGTGTGTGCACTCATGGTGGCAAGAGGGGGGCTAAAATCCTTGGGGAGAGCCCCTGGGCATATCTAGAGTGAGAAGCTCACCACCGCCCCGGCCCCTGCCCATCTTTTGTTTAGGAGAATTCCTAGTTCACACAGAATGAGGATAAGATCACAGAAGTGAGGATGACGCCCTAATTACAAGTGTGGTTTGGAAGACTGAAGTGGAAACTATGGGAAGATGTCCTTATACAAACCAACAACTGTGTGGATTGGACTGTGTCCCTGTCTGTTTAAAGGCCTGCTGGTTGCTCTGAATGCAAACTGCTGGCCCCGGTGCAGATGGAGCCAGTTCTTCAGGACGGCTGCAGAGCACTTGGCGGATGGTCCTCACCGAGTCCTTTGATGGGGGCGAGTTTGCAGAGGAGGTTGGGGCTGAAGAGGTTGCAGTTTATTCACGGGCCCAGGAGGGAGCTGGCTTAGGTCTGAAGGAAGTCGGCTCCCTTATCAACAGTGCAGGTAGCTTTGTCCTATCAGTTTTCCCCTGCGTTGGCACTCAATTTTCATAACACAATTTGTAATGTGATAATGTCTGCACGTTAGTAATAGTGGCAATAGCGGGGCAAGGTTATTCCTGTGCTGTTTTAATAAAAAACAAGGGGTGTGCTTTACAGGTGCACGAAGGCCACTGATTTACGTGCGAAGGCCACTGCTGATGAAGTGAATTTTCTAGGATTTTAGAACAGGACACAACATAATCCTCTCTTTCAAGTATCTGCAGACTCTACTAAAAGAACTTCTTCCCTTAGCGATAAGCCTGCCTTCCACCTCCACCCTGCCCCACTCCCACTGATATGGAGACCGAGTTAACACCTTGTTTGCTTTCTGCAGGGGGTCTCGGAGAAAGTCAGCTGAGGAGAGGAATGTATCGAAATCTGGGAGTACGTCACACAGGAGAAGAAAAGAGTCATTGCCCAGGAGCCCCCGCCTAGGTAGAGAGACTGAATTTCAGCCTAAGGTGACAAAACGCTGAAATGCTCTGAGGGAAGTGAATGCATGAGTCCTTGGAGGAAGAGGAGAATCAAGCATGGCTAGATCAGGAAGAAAGAGGAGCCTGCAGCTGAACCATTGGAAAGGACGTACTCAGAAAATGCAACAGGTGGCAACTGAATCATGCTGGAAGGCGAGTAGTATAGCGGTGTGTGAGTGTGTGTGTGTGTGTGTGTGTGTGTGTGTGTGTGTGTGTGTGATTGTCTCTACTCAGGGTTTCAAAAAAGATAGTGAAGAGCTAAAACTTAACCCTTATGCGTTCTCTAAGAAACACTTGAGAGCTAACTGGCCCCAGAGAGAGGGAGACAGAGGCAAGGTGGCGGCCATTTGAGGGAAATCCGAGTGTCTCCTGCAATGGGGACAGGCTCTCTACTCCAGGAATTTCCACCCTTACTACTCCTCATAACTTACCCCCCTTTGGTCTGGCACTACCTGCAAGGCGGGCTGGGCTTTTTAACCAAGTGACTCCTTCCTTGGTGTGCTTTACAGGTGCACAAAGGCCACTGCTTTACGTGTGAAGTACAACAAAAAATTAAATGAGACGCAGTACTTCCCTTAGGTCACAAAAGTTCCAACAATGCACACAGGAAAGTAAACAAATAACGGCATCGTGGTGCGCTTCCACAGGGACAGGAAGAGGGCTCTGCAGGGGCACAGAAGAGGATGACCCGGCTCCCACCTTAACGACAAAGCGCTCACCTGCTTCCCCAGCTTGTGCTAATAGCCGGTGATTACACGGTGCTTCCCCCATACCAGGCCTGGCTCTAGGTACTCCGGACATAGCAGCACATGTTATTTTCACACAGTCCTACATGAGGAAACAGGCAGAGAGAAATGCCCCAAAGGCACACAGTGAGGGCCAGGACTTGAGCCTGGGCTGCCTAGCTCCGGACTCTGTGCTCAGCACCCTTCAGTACCTGCGCTCCAGTGGGGAACAAATTCCATTCTGGCCTTTCTTTGGGGGAATGTGACTGTCTGAGCCCAAGGTCTGATCTGACTCCTGGGAGAAGGCAGGGGAAATTTCTACACGAGGTGTACTGGGAAGGAGGAATATTTTTATTTTTTTTACCTATGGAGTTTTGCGGCCTACCACACACAATCACATATGCACTCACACCTACACAAAGCACACACGCACGTACACACACACACACACACACACACACACACACACACACTTCCTCCCCCAGCCCCAACTCTGCCTTTGCATCAAAATCACCCAGAGCTTTAAATAAAATACAGATGCTGAGGCTTCCTAGATATACTGAATAATCATCGCTGGGAGCAGACCTTGAGCATCTGAATTTTTCCATTTCTTAAAAATTAAGTGACATGCATGCCCAAAGTGAAAATTCATAGTACAGAAAAGAAAATCTCTGTCTCTTCCACCTAACCCTCAGTCCTTCTCCCCAAAGGCAGACGTTTCTAATCGTACCTTGAGATCTGTTTCCTTCCAAAAACAGTGTTCGCACATAGCCACCTGTTATTATTTTTAACCTCTTGTCGATGATTGTGATGAATAGTCAGGTGAGAGTCTCCTACTTGGGCCCTGCTCAGTCCACCTCAGAGATGCAACTTTTGCGGGAAAGGAGGGTGGGAAGAGGGAGGCTTGGGAAGCGGGGAGTTTTCTGAGTGGACAAGCAGATAGGAGAGCCAAAGGACAGAGCCCAGAGAGGAGCTACTCCGGGCAGCAGAGCGCTTAAGAATGAAAAGAGGCAGCACGTCCTCTTAATACCCATTGAGTCCACATGCGCTAAGAACAGCAGGGTGGAGATAGTCAGAATCCAGTGGGGCTCAGTAAAGGATGCCTTCCAGAGGAAACCTGAAGAGCCCCCAAGATGAGAGGAAAGGGTATCCTGGGTGGAAAGAATGGCATGGGAGGTGACGGCTCGTTTTTCCTTTATTCCAGGCACCTTCTTCTCCAGTCCTTTGGGAGGCAGCAGGTGCAGTTGTAAGAGTGCACTTTGGTGTCAGGCTGCCCCGGATTCCAGGGCTTGAAAACACAGTCGATGTGGTGACAGACGTCCAGGAGGCACTGGGGAGAGACAGGTGAAGGAGACATGCCCTTGAGCTCAGTCTCTCGGGTAGACAGACACACAGACCCTCCCGTGCAATGTGGTGAACGTTTTCCTAACGGTAGGTCAGGGCAAGGTGTGTTGGGTAGAATGGGACTAGGACTCCTGGCATTTCTTTTAGGAACTAAATTAGGACCTCATTAGCCAGAGTCTTGAAATAGGTCGTAAGTTTTTGTTGCCAGATTCTGGAAGGGGTCCATACTGATCTGTCACAGACAAAATTGAGGGATAGCTGAGGTTGGGCTGACTTTGGCCAACACTTGGTTATAGTTCTGTGGTCTGTTTGCTTTCCAGGGTTTCCACAAGTTGCTCGAGGGCACAGGTGGCACCTGCATCCCTGTTGGATAGCCCTTGCTCTTCGAAACGCAGGTGAAGCCTGAGGTAGAAATCAAAGGCTTACTTGAGTTTTATTTGCTTTCAGGACTTTTACAATTGCTTTTCTGTCTTCCTAATAATACACTTACATTTTCTGAAGACAACATGTATCTGGAAAGGAATAGTATGTACTCAAATCAATTTTTTTGAAAAATGTATCAGAAGGAAATTTTCATGTTGTATCACAGACAAGCCCCAGGTTGGATTCCAGATTTTTTTTTTTGCTGTATGGTCATTTCTGTCATAGGAAGGACTGTGAGTTTTTCCCCTTCTTTCTTTTCTTTTCTTTTCTTTTTTTTTTTTTTTAACTTGAAAGACTTTTTTTTTTCTTTTTTTTTTGCGGTATGCGGGCCTCTCACTGTTGTGGCCTCTCCCGTTGCGGAGCACAGGCTCCGGACGTGCAGGCCCAGCAGCCATGGCTCATGGGCCCAGCCGCTCTGCAGCATGTGGGATCCTCTCGGACCGGGGCACGAACCCGTGTCCCCTGCATCGGCATCGGCAGGCGGACTCTCAACCACTGCGCCACCAGGGAAGCCCAACTTGAAAGACTTTTGACAGCCACCATTTTTCTTCTTCTCTTTCTGTTAAAATTCCTACTGTGTGCCAGGTATGGTTGTTAACGCTGTCTCTGCAGCAGCATTGCAAAGGAAGTATTTTGCTCTTGTCACCATTTTACAGATGAGGGAAATGAAGACACCAATATATTCGGTATCCTACCTGAGCTGTTCTGATACATGGCCAGGCTGGTATCTGAACTTGGTAACTCTACACAAAGGTTAAGCCTCTCATTTTGCAGATGAGCCAACTGAAGTCCCAACGTCACCTGCCTCATCGGTTGCAGATTTTGGGGCCATGCCAAATGATACCTGTCTTTCAGGTCCGTCGGAAATGCCACCTCTTTCATGCCATGTCTTTCAGGTTCATCAGAAATACCACCTCTTTCATGAAGCTTGTGAAGTCCCAGAGTTGTGTAGGACCTGTTGCTCTTGTTGAGGGTCAAGGGATAGGGTGGGGAAGAAAATAAGCGCAACTCAGGACAATAGGTCTGAAGCTTGGAGACAGGTGCCGGCCGCACTGGATGACCCCGAGTCTAATCAACAACCATGAGACCTGGGGCTTTCTGAGTGTTTGCTGTGTCTTGGAACAGTGCCACGTCATCCTCTTAAGTCCTCACAGCAAGTCATCACATTGCTGGAGCTGGGATTCCAGCCCAGTCCTGCCTGAAGTCAAAGCTCATGCTCTCTCTCACCATTGTGTAGTCTCCCAAGACAATTGGTCATGGGGTGGGAAAAGAATGGAGCAACCCTTAAATGGAGGATTAAGGAGATGAAACAAAATTGGGGTCATAGATTGAGACAAGGCAGTGAGGGGCCCTGGAATTGGAAGAGAAGAGGGGGATGGCTGGGAGTGGAGCTCTCTGAAGACTGTGGCCTTGGGCCCCTGGAACCTCTATCATAACAGTGATCATCTGGGCAGCAGGAATTGCGCTCACTGCTTGTACCTTTTGCTTTGTATTTCAGGGCTCTGGGTTCCCAAGCTCCCTGAAGGAGGAACTGCATCTCTGCCTTTGTAAGGTGGAGACATAGTCTGACCAAGTGGCCACATGGGAAGCATAGAGGGGCAGGCACCTCGGTCTGCCCAGGGATGTGGGGAGGCTTCACAGAGAGATGAGGGTCCAGGCAGAGAAGGGAACAGGGTGAGGGAATTCAGGGCACACATTCAGAAAGGAAGGTCAGGAAAGCCAACGGGGCTGTATTTAGGGATGTTCCCAGACTATAAGTCAAGAGAAAGCAGTGGGGGAAATAAGGCTGGAGCGGCCCAAGGCTGGGCATAGATGTGAAAGCTGACCGCCCACCCCATATACTTTCAACCCGCCTTCACAGACCACTCCCCGTGGCTATGGTGTTTCTGAGCCTTGTGTAGGCCCAGGATACCCTCCTTACTCATCTAGAGAATTCTACTCATCTTTCAAGGCACACGAGGCTTGCGTTCTGTGAGGCCTGCGTTGCACTCTCAAGCAGCATTCCCTGTTTGCTCAGAAGGGTCTTTTCTACCTCTCTGTTCTAGCGCTGGTCACGCTGTTTTGTCTGTCTTCCCTATTATCGTGAGAGCTCCTTCTGGGGGAGAAACTCTGTCCTGTCTTTGCCTCCCCAGCACTAGTACATAGTAGACACTCAGCACATTTTGATGATGGAGAGAGCTCAGCCTAGCATTCCTGTGTTTTTCAGGCAGACAGAGTGAGTGGCCGGCGGGGACTCGCGAGTCTGGGAAGAGCAGAGGGGAATTTGCCAGTTTGCTCTGTGAAGTCTGCTGGGGACTGCTGGCTGTGATGGCAGGCGGCGTTCTGCTCACCCTGACTCCCTTTAACTTCTGGTAACTGCCAGCCAGGCCCTGTAATGTCTCTGCATTTTCCCCCTTTGTCACTTTTTTTTTTCTTTCCTGCAAGGAGTGTAGCAGCCCCTCAGGAGTTTGATTATATTGCAAGATGAATAAGATATTTGAATTATGCTCTTTAAATGAGTCATCTCAACCCGGGTGTAATTGTTCACCCCCCGTCACACTCAACGTGACTACATTTCCAAAAGAGCGCTTTGGCCTGAATAGCGAGTTGCTGAAATTGCTCGGTTCCAATTCTCAACGGCTTATCATTTGCATCGCGGGGTGCGTCTTTTGTTTCACATCTGGGCAGATGTGGACTTTTACACGGTCACTCACCAGAGCTATTGGAACAAGCAGCATATACGTACAGAAAGAAGCTGAACTGATTTTCTAGATGTTTACACGTGTGTTGGGGGTAGGGTGGGGCTGAGGGAAGAGCAGCAGAGTGCAGAGTGTTGCAGAAGATGATGTCTGATCGTGCCTGAGCAGTTTCTCGACATACGAGAGAGCTTAAGCTGAACAGATCTAGATTTTGGATTTGTGGTCTGAAATCTCCTTGTTTCATATTTCTGTTTTGAGAGTTTTGGTCGCTCCAAAAACTAAGCTGGCACTGATGGTCTCGGGATGGATGGCCCAGGTGCCCCAGGATGCCTTAGCATTGCCTTGTATTGGAGCTGAGCCAGAGGACGGGATGGTGACCCTGCCCAGATGGACTTGGACATGTTCCTCTTCCTCGTTCATTTCCTTTAATGAAGAGAACATGATTCATGGTCAGGTTGTTAAACATAACTGACTCCAAAGCTGCCCCTCCAAGTCTGGGAAGGTCTCAGTTCGGAACTGGTGGTGATGTTGCCTCAGATACCGCAATTGCTCAGACTCTGAATCTGAGTCAGCCCACCGTGCAGGGCCCACGCTGAGATCAAAAAGAATTCAACTTTCCAAATTAGAGGTATGTTGTATCCCGAAAGTGATAAAGTCAGGTATTACATTCATCCAGTAGATACTGACTGTGTGCCCGTGGAGCTGGCACATGCACAGGGGCGTGTGAAATAAGAGAAACAGGCCTGTGAGGCCCTGACCTCGAGAAGCTCACAGTCTAGAGTGGTTGATGGGCATACAGATGGTTATAACGTAATAGAGGCATGTAAGAAATGCCCTGGAGGACTTCCCTGGTGGCGCAGTGGTTGAGAATCCGCCTGCCAATGCAGGGAACACGGGTTCAAGCCCTGGTCTGGGAAGATTCCACATGCCGCGGAGCAACTAAGCCCGTGTCCCACAACTACTGAGCCCTCATGCCGCAATGACTGAAGCCTGGGAGCCTAGAGCCTGTGCCCTGCAACAAGAGAAGCCACCGCAATGAGAAGCCCCCGCACAGCAATGAAGAGTAGCCCCTGCTCGCCGCAACTAGAGAAAGCCCGTGCGCAGCAACGAAGACCCAATGCAGCCAAAAATAAATAAATAAAATAAATTAAAAAAAAAAAAAAAAAGAAATGCCCTGGAAAATTAGGACAGCAGAGTCTGCAGGGGAGAATGACCAAATTTTTAAAAAGTAGGAGGTACTCTTGTTGGAACTTGAAGGATGAGTAGTGGATTTATCAGCATATATAATATGCTCAAAGGCAGGGATATTTCAAGAAGGCTGAATTCGGTGGCGCAACTCTGTCAGTAAGGACCTAGGTGCTTTCCACTTCTCTGCTCCGCCATTCTTGGTATGATGGTATATCCTCAGACTTGCCCTTTTCCTGATCACAAGATGACTGAAGAGAAGGAGAGGTTTTTTTACTTTTTGTCTTGATGTGTCTCTCTTTAATCAGTGAGAAAAGCTTTATTAAGAAGCCCCCATCAACTCATCCTCATGTCTCAGTGGTCAAAACTGCATGGCATGCCCGATCCTAAACTGTTCACTGGCAAGGGGAATGCAACCACCATAACTGGTTCACACTCGCGGAGGGGAGAGACCCATTTCTTCTGAAGTACATGGCCGGGTAGAGGATAGTGGAACAAAATTGGGCTTCTGAGAGAAAGTAGGGGAAAGGGGACAAATGGTTGCAGAGTTGACAACTAACAGAGTTTGCTACAGTAGGTGATGAAAAACTATTGTAGACGATTGAGCAGGAGTTGGCGTGATCTGCCTTTCACGTTAAAAAAAAATCACCCTGTCATCAGTGTAGAGTTCAGTTTTGTAGGCAGGAAAATTGAGAGCAAATGGGATAGTCTTATGAGAAGTCAAGCAACCCATCTATCTATCTACCTATCTATGGACTTGGAGCTAAATATTTTCCTTGAGCCATGCTCTCTACCTGAAGGGCGAAAGGGGAATTGAGGGGTGGGGAGGTTCTAGGGCAGAGTAGAAGCTTTGCATTCTGGATTTGCCAAGAAGTCTTTTATAGTGCTGTGGCAAGCATGCAACCTTTTTTAAGTCCAGATGATCATGCGGTCCGCTCAGAAGGGCTAGTGTAATCATACAGTCCCAGCATGTTGGAGCTGGACATGACGTTGAAGTCGTCTAGTTCAAGACTTTTATTTTACAAATGAGGAAACTGGATCCCAGACAAGCGAAGTGACTCAAGTTCCTATGTTTGTACGTGGCTGAGCTGCAACTAAACCCACAGAGCATCTTCACTCACAGCCCTGGGTTCTCTGAGCCAGCTCTTCAGGGGGTTTATATGTACATTCAGGGGTACCTCTTCCTGTGTTTCTGTTATCCTTGACAACAAGCCTATTGCTGGAATTTACAAAAAGTAATGCTTTGGTTTCTATAAAAAGGCAAACAATACCGGTAGGTATAATGTTTAAGCTTTCTTATTCATTTTTAAAATGATCTTAGTGTGAATATACCCCTTTGGTTTTTTCTTTGAAGCGGTTTTAGTGGGGAATGAGGATGAGACCTTCGGGGCACTGGGAGCCTGAGAGAGGAAAGGAGACCCTAACTGTGGAGCTGGAGACTTGAGGCCTCCTAACTTTGTTGAAGGCTTTTCCTGTCCCACCAAGCCAAAAAGATACTAAATAAGAGCTTTGGTGACGGAGGTATTAGTGAGTGGCTGTTGGTGTGCTCCTGTGAGGTGGAACCTCTGACCTGTTTTTCTTGGGGACACAAACATCCATTCCTAGTGACTCATTTCACACTGTCTCCACTCTTTCTTTTGGCCTTCAGTGTGTATGTGCCCAGTCCCCCTAGCACATATACACATTTCAGGTAAAACTTTTACCAGAAACTTCTGAAAGTTCACCCTTGTAGACATAGTAGTGCTTCAAACCAAAGGCACCAAAAAGAAAAAAAAACAAGCTTAGTAAAAACTAGAAATGGTTTTAAAATCAAAATTTTACTGAAAAAGTGCTATGTGCAAATCACCAAGTTAACTAAGTCCTGCTCTATAAAATCTATTTATTTCATCTTCACTTTTGAAAATATTTTTTAAATGTATTAGATTATTTTTCTGGTAGTAGGCCAAACATTATAAAACTGCTAGTTTTAGATGTCGAATGGAGATCAAGATTGGGCTGAATCTGAATAACCGTTCTTGGGTATTGTGTAAAGATGGTTCCACTTCTGTAAAACAAATAACGAAAAGAAAAAAACCACAAAAACGTTTATGTATGTATGTGTCTGTATAGGATGACTTCAGCCTGGAGCACCGTATGAATGGACATATATGAAGCTGCTAACAAGGGTTACTTTGCTGGGCAGTGCTGATGCGCACGGACGAGGAGGGCTGGGGAAAGTCAAACATAATGTAAGAGGGAAAAAGGGGATTGGAAGGGCATGTATATAAATTTATATAAATTTATCTCTATGTTTGGATAGATATACAAAAATTTGAATAAAATACTTTCAAAAAGTGATCTGGGAAATAAGAAAACAGAAGTGACTTTAATTCTCCTGTAAATCAGAACGTAGAGTATGCCTTGGCTGTCTGGCTAGACTGAATGATCATCGAGGGGCTTTCGTACTTGAAATTTTAGGGTTCTCTACGGTTCTTTAAATTAAGTGTGGCTGGGAATGCTGTTCTACTTTAATTTGCATGTTGTTCTACTCTCATCTACTTGTTATGTAGTTTTTTTGCCATCTGCGTATCAGTAAAGGCTGAACTATAATTGAAAAATATGTATTATATATTATTATACATAGTTAACTATATACAGAGTTAGATCTAAGTTTATTTCAAAATTGCATAGTTTGTTCTGTGAATTTGGTCCATCTTAAAAAATCCTCTAGTATTTCTATGATGTCCTGATTTAAAGGAGGCCCTCAAAATACTATGGAGTGATCCCTGAATAAGCTGGTATCTCCTGACATTTTTAACGGAGATCTTGTGTCCTCTTTTGAAGAGTGTGCCTGATCGACTATAACTGCTTTGGGGGTCACTCAGCACATTCCTGCAGTACTTTACCTGTGCAGAGGCTCGCGGCATTCATCCCCACTGCCACACACACCCAGCACACACAGGAAGGCCAACAGCATTTACTAAGCACTTACCATGCGTCAGGTACTTTCCTCACAGTAAATCAGCAAGGGCAATCACTTTATATCCATTTAATAGATCAGGAACCTGAGGCCCACAGGGGCTAAGTAATCTATTCAAGGATGAGTAAACTGAGCCAGTTTTAAAATCCTGGTTCTTTGATTCCACAAAACAAGGGTTTTTGTTTGTTTGTTTTTGTTTTTCTCTTCCACTACACAAACTCAGGCACGTCAAAGGAAAACTGGAAGGGTTTTTCTTCCTCTGAGGACTTTCCCTTCCTCTGATTCTCCAGCCACTGCTTTTGAGCTGTGAGACAGGAGATGGAAGAGAAAGACAGGAGGGGGAAGACAGGATAGACAGTCTCTATCCACTCAAATGTCAGGTTTCCCAGGAGAAATAACTGTTCTGGAATAGCTCACATTTGGGATAACCTCCTTCTAAGAACCTCATCTGTTCACACACTTGGCTATCAGAGTATTCTGATCTTCTTAAGGCCAATTCATTCTTACCATATTGGGCAGGGAGGAATAAATCTTTGAAGTATTTAAAGATACAAAAATGAGAGTAAAACTGGGGAAGGGGATCTTGATGTGAGCAGACTAACCTTCTTTCTCAAATCTTGACTCGCTAAGGGTAAGCTTCCTTTTCTTAAATAGCAAGAGTTGAAAGAAACTTCCAGTCAAAAAATCACTCACTATAATCTCCTATGGCCAAAAATAAAATGGAAACAATGCAGTGTGGATTTGTTTGCTCCGTTACTTTGGACACTCATCGGCTCTAAGAGGCAACTGAGTGTAAATATATTTGTTGTGTTTATTCCCTCTGATACATGCAGTTTAAAATTAAACTTCCCGGGCTTCCCTGGTGGTGCAGTGGTTGAAAGTCCGCCTGCCGATGCAGGGGACGCGGGTTCGTGCCCCGGTCCGGGAAGATTCCACATGCCATGGAGTGGCTGGGCCCGTGAGCCATGGCCGCTGAGCCTGCACTCCGCAATGGGAGAGGCCACAACAGTGAGAGGCCCACGTACCGCAAAATAAATAAATAAATAAACAAACAAACAAATAAATAAACTTCCCTTTGAGTTCGTTAAGAGGGAAAAATCTAGGGTGCCTATTTGACATTTTAAGTCATTAATTATTGCCTAGGTTTCATGAACTGTTTTAGCAGGAGGCTTTTGCTTCCCATACATATATAAGATTTTTTTTTTTACTTTTAAATAGGACAAAATAGTAGAAGACTGAATTTTTTTTTTAACATCTTTATTGGAGTATAATTGCTTTACAATGGTGTGTTAGTTTCTGCTTTGTAACAAAGTGAATCAGTTATACATATACATATGTTCCCATACCTCTTCCCTCTTGAGTTTCCCTCCCACCCTCCCTATCCCACCCCTCTAGGTGGTCACAAAGCACTGAGCTGATCTCCCTGTGCTATGCGGCTACTTCCCACTAGCTATCTATTTTACGTTTGGTAGTGTATATATGTCCATGCCACTCTCTCACGTTGTCCCAGCTTACCCTTCCCCTTCCCCATATCCTCAAGTCCATTCTCTAGTAGGTCTGTGTCCTTATTGCCATCTTGCCCCTAGGTTCTTCATGACCATTTTTTTTTTTTTTTTTTAGATTCCATATATATGTGTTAGCATACGGTATTTGTTTTTCTCTTTCTGACTCCACTCTGTATGACAGACTCTAGGTCCATCCACCTCACTACAAATAACTCAATTTCATTTCTTTTTATGGCTGAGTAATATTCCATTGCATATATGTGCCACATCTTCTTTATCCATTCATCTGTCAATGGACACTTAGGTTGCTTCCATGTCCTGGCTATTGTAAATAGAGCTGCAATGAACATTGTGGTATATGACTCTTTTTGAATTATGGTTTTCTCAGGGTATAGGCCCAGTAGTGGGATTGCTGGATCATATGGTAATTCTATTTTTAGTTTTTTAAGGAACCTCCATACTGTTCTCCACAGTGGCTGTATCAATTTACATTCCCACCAACAGTGTAAGAGGGTTCCATTTTCTCCACACCCTCTCCAGCAATTATTGTTTGTAGATTTTTTGATGATGGCCATTCTGACCGGTGTGAGATGACATCTCATTGTAGTTTTCTTTTTTTTTAATTAATTAATTTATTTATGGCTGCATTGGGTCTTCATTGCTGCATGGGCTTTCTCTAGTTGCGGCGAGCGGGGGCTGCTCTTCGTTGAGGTGCGGGGGCTTCTCATTGCGGTGGCTTCTCTTGTTGTGGAGCACCGGCTCTAGGCGTGCACACAGGCTCAGTAGTCGTGGCGCATGGGCTTAGTTGCTCCGTGGCATGTGGGATCTTCCTGGACCAGGGCTTGAACCCGTGTCCTCTGCATTGACAGGCGGATTCTTAACCACTGCGCCACCGGGGAAGCTGCCCTCATTGTCGGTTTGATTTGCATTTCTCTAATGATTAATGATGTTGAGCATTCTTTCATGTGTTTGTTGGCAGTCTGTATATCTTCTTTGGAGAAATGTCTATTTAGGTCTTCTGCCCATTTTTGGATTGGGTTGTTTGTTTTTGTGATGTGGAGCTGCATGAGCTGCTTGTAAATTTTGGAGATTAATCCTTTGTCAGTTGCTTCATTTGCCAATATTTTCTCCCATGCTGAGGGTTGTCTTCTCATCTTGTTTATTGTTTCCTTTGGTGTGCAAAAGCTTTGAAGTTTCATTAGGTCCCATTTGTTTATTTTTGCTTTTATTTCCATTTCTCTAGGAGGTGGGTCAAAAAGGATCTTGCTGTGATTTATGTCATAGAGTGTTCTGCCTATGTTTTCCTCTAAGAGTTTGATAGTGTCTAGCCTTACATTTAGGTCTTTAATCCATTTTGAGTTTATTTTTGTGTATGGTGTTAGGGAGTGTTCTAATTTCATTCTTTTACATGTAGCTGTCCAGTTTTCCCAACACCACTTATTGAAGAGGCTGTCTTTTCTCCACTGTATATTCTTGTCTCCTTTATCAAAGATAAGGTGACCATATGTGCGTGGGTTTATCTCTGGGCTTTCTAGCCTGTCCCATTGATCTATATTTCTGTTTTTGTGCCAGTACCATACTCTCTTGATTACTGTAGCTTTGTAGTATGGTCTGAAGTCAGGGAGCCTGATTCTTCCAGCTCCGTTTTTCTTTGTCAAGATTGCTTTGGCTATTCCGGGTCTTTTGTGTTTCCATACAAACTGTGAAATTTTTTGTTCTAGTTCTGTGAAAAATGCCAGTAGTAGTTTGATAGGGATTGCATTGAATTTGTAGATTGCTTTGGGTAGTACAGTTATTTTCACAATGTTGATTCTTCCAATCCAAGAACATGGTATATCTCTCCATCTATTTGTATCATCTTTAATTTCTTTCATCAGTGTCTTATAGTTTTCTGCATACAAGTCTTTTGTCTCCTTAGGTAGGTTTATCCCTAGCTATTTTATTCAGAAGACTGACTTTTACTTCTTGTTGGCTCAAGCAGGAAACATGAGACAGGCTTTGATTCCTCCATGTTTGATTGATAACTTTGAGAGCATCTAGCCAGGTATTCTGAGTGTGATCCAGCAGGTAACAGCTGGAGAGCGTGTGGCAAAAGAAAACACACAGCAAGGGGCCAAATCACATTTTTCATTGATTCCTGGACAATTTTAGAATAAGTTGATTCTTAACACACTGCAGTCTGATGTTTGACACCGTGTGCAATATACATTACTGTGTGTATAGTCACACAATTATGTCCTGCATGTGATTGCTCACAGAATCTATTATAAATTTGGAATATATATCATTAAAATGTATCGCGGGCTTCCCTGGTGGCGCAGTGGTTGAGAGTCCGCCTGCCGATGCAGGGGACACGGGTTCGTGCCCCGGTCTGGGAAGATCCCACATGCCGCGGAGTGGCTGGGCCCGTGAGCCATGGCCGCTGAGCCTGTGCGTCCACAGCCTGTGCTCCGCAACGGGAGAGGCCACAACAGTGAGAGGCCCATATACCGCAAAAAAAAAAAAAAAAAAATGTATCGCTCTTGAATTTTTAGCAGAAAAATTATATTTGACACAAGTTAATACAGATTATATATAACATTAAACTGCATGTAGTTGTTTGGGGTGTATGATCCTAAGGGTCCTGCACCCAGTTCCAAAGCGTAGGTTTCTCCCTGACATCAAGCAATGCTCCGACAACAGCTGGGTGTCCTGCAATTCAGCTCAATAAATGCTGTCTACCCAGAGGTAGTATCAGATTCCACAGATTAAAAGTCCCACAAGACTACCCTTCACTTCAGAGCAGCCAGCCAGCCCAGGTCGATACCTGTGCTTCTGACTGACTGGTTACTATAAATCAGAGGTTCCCATGACCTCCTCCTTGGGTTCAATTAATTTGCTAAAGGGGCTCACAGAGCTCAGAGAAAACTTTTTCTTATTAGATTTCCAGTTTATTGTGAAAGGATATAACTCAGGAACAGCCAGATGGAAGACACATATAGGGCAAGAGGGGAAAAGAGGCACAGAGCTTACGTGCCCTTTCAGAGTGGGTGACCCTCCCCAAATGTCCCTGTGTTCACCCAGAAGCTCCCTGAACCCCTTCCTTTTGGGTTTTTACAGAGGCTTCCTGAGCTAGGCACTATTGATTAAATCATTTGCCATTGGCGATTGACCTCAATCTCCAGCCTCTCTCTCTTCCCCAGGACAGAGCTCCAACACCTCTAATCATGTGGTTCCTTCCCCCAACCAACCCTCCCTGCCATGGAGCCCCATCCCATCCTTAGGTGTGGTCCAAAAGTCATTAACCTAACAGAACACAAAAGACACCTTTATTGCTCTTACCACGTAGGAAATTCAAGGGTTTTGGAGCGACAAAGATCAAATATGTATTTTTTTTTATTATAAATCACAATATAACAGATACCCACTCTCTGCCCATTTCATACTGAAATAATTAAATTCTGCAATAATGAATTATTAGTTCAGGCATTTTGAAAGACAAGAGAAAAATCATCTAAGACATTTCAGAGGGCAGCACCAGAAGAAACAGAGGAATTATAAAGTAGAAACAGACACGGTTTCACTGGTGGTGTTTCCACTTTCCGTTGCCGCCTTTTGGCTGGTTGGCCCTCCTGCGAGTAATAGCCAGGCTTTGTGATCTGCTGCTCACTAGTTATGAGTATGCTCTTAACAGCTTCTAAGACACCGTTAAGCGTTAAACAGACCCATGATAATTGAAAATAGTAATTTTTATACTCTTTAAGTTCAAGGAAACTAATAGTTAATTTAGGGTAGGAAGGGGTAATGAGATGTTCACATTTTCTTCCTGATAATAGAGGCAATTGGTACCAAAGTTTATTCAACCAATCCTGTAATTTCTGAATTGGGGCTCAATCACATGCAAAAATGGAATGTTGGAGACTTTGAAAGGACTCCTTATTTAATCTTGCCTCAGAATTTCTTTAATTAGCAGGGATTCTAAATTATGAGCCACAGAAAATAACATACTGTCTTTTTTTTTTACTTAGGTGTAATTCATACACCATAAAATTCACCTTTTTAAAATGTACAATTTAGTGATTTTTAGTATATTTACAAAGTGATGCAACCATCACCACTATCAAATTTTAGAACATTTTTATCACCCCAAAAAGAAACCCCATACTCATTAGCTGTAACCTCCAATTCCTCCCTTCCCCAGGGCCCGGCAATCATTAACATACTTTCTATCTCTATAGATTTGTCTGTTCTAGACACTCCTGCCTTAATCACATGAGCTAAGTCATAGTGATTATTTTTGTCCCATGTCTTCTGTCAAGAGTCCTTTGCACTCTCCTAATATGTACTATTTCTTTTCCTCTTTATAAATTTATTATTATTATTTTTTGGCTGCGATGGGTCTTTACTGCTGCGCGCGGGCTTTCTCTAGTTACGGTAAGTGGGGGCTACTCTTCAATGCAGTGCCGGCTTCTCATTGTGGTGGCTTCTCTTGTTGCGGAGCGTGGGCTGTAGGCGTGCAGGCTTCAGTAGTTGTGGCTCGCGGGCTCTAGAGCGCAGGCTCAGTAGTTGTGGCACATGGGCTTGATTGCTCCACAGCGCGTGGGATCTTCCTGGACCAGGAATCGAACCCGTGTCCCTGCGTTGGCAGGCAGATTCTTAACCACTGTGCTACCAGGGAAGTCCCTGTGCTATTTCTATACCAAAAGCCTCCCATGTGCACATATCCGTATAAGGAACTTACTATGGTTTATCATCATGTCTTTTTGTCTCGTCCAGGTTATTAGTTTCAGAAGATGAGGGAAAATATCTTAAAATTTACCATTAATTGAGCACTGCTTGTGTTATTGGGACTTGATTGAGGTCACGTATTTATTGGGCACCTACTGCATACTAGGCACTGTGCTATGTGCTAGGGATACAATCTCTACCTCAGAATTATTTAATTTTCACTATAACCTTGGGTACTTCATATCATTATTACAATCTTATAGACATTGAACTTAAGGTTCAGGTTTTCTCAGCTGGTAAGAGGAAGAAGGAGGATATGAACCCAAGGCTGGACAGCCTTTCCAGCTCATAGTCCCCCCAGTATGGTCCCGATCATAACCTTCACACGAATGTTCCCACATACAGCTAATTCAGTACTCAGCACTCACTGTGCGCTTGGTCCGTGTTTAGTTTTGGTGTTGATGCTCTTCACACACCCCTATAGATAATTTAAGAGCAGTAAGCATGTTTTAAAAAGTGGGAGAAAATGTTTAACTTCACAAGTTATCAGGGAAACGGAAAGCTGAAAGAAAAAGGAGGCATTGTTTTATATCTGCTAATAAGCATTTATAAAGTGACAGTATTCAAGTGCTTGCAAAGTTTTGGTGAAGTTGGTGTATCCTTATATTTCAGATGAAAGTGTGAATTCTTAAAGTACTTTGGGATGTAATAGCTGTCCAAAAAATGTTCAGTCCCCTGACTTATTGAAGGAATTTAATGTAAAGAAATAATCCAAAGGAAGAGAAGAGTTTTCTGTACAAAAATGTCCATTGCAACATTATTTCCAATGCCAATGCCTTATTTAAATGCCCAAGAATAGTTTAATGAATGTTACAGTGTAGCAGATATTCTTTTTTTTTTTTAAACACCTTTATTGGAGTATAATTGCTTTACGACAGTGTGTTAGTTTCTGCTTTATAACAAAGTGAATCAGCTATACATATACATATATCCCCATATCTCCTCCCTCTTGCATCTCCCTATCCCACCCCTCTAGGTGGTCACAAAACACTGAGCTGATCTCCCTGTGTGTAGCAGATATTCTTAAATGGAACATTATGCAGCAACCAAAAGTGTTAATTATGAAGATCTAAAAAATGTTTGAAAACAGTGAAAAAATTTGAACGTCAGCTTATATTTAAGCCTTGAATATAACTATGTAACAATTACATGTGAAAACAAGTTTTAAAAACTTAGGACAGGGCCTCCCTGGTGGCGTAGTGGTTGAGAGTCCACCTGCCGATGCAGGGGACACGGGTTCATGCCCCGGTTCTGGAAAGATCCCACATGCCGCAGAGCGGCTGGGCCCGTGAGCCATGGCCACTGAGCCTGTGTGTCCAGAGCCTGTGCTCCACAGCAGGAGAGGCCACAACAGTGAGAGGCCCGCGTACCGCAAAAAGAAAACAACAAAACACAACTTAGGACAACATCTGGCACATAGTAGACAGTATTGGTTGAATGAATGGGTGACAAAGGAAATAGAAAACACCCTACTTGGTATGTAATCTCATCCCCAGAAGTTATAATATTTAAATAATGTACTAAGGTTGAAGCAAGGTATTTTTAATAATGCTAAAGTTTACATAGTGAGCCAGGAAATGTCAGTTGTTATAAAAGATCATTGCAGGTCTAGAAAAATTCAATTTTTTAACTAATTAATTTGGCTACGTTGGGTCTTAGTTGCGGCACGCAGGATCTTCGTTGCAGCGCATGGGCTTCTCTCTAGTTGTGGCGCGCGGGCTCCAGAGCACTTGAGCTCAGTAGTTGTGGCGCGTGGGCTTAGTTGCCCTGTGGCATGTGGGACCTTAGTTCCCTGACCACGGATCAAACCCGCATCCCCTGCACTGGAAGGTGGATTCTTAACCACTGGACCACCAGGGTAGCCCCCGAAAATTTTAATATTTTTGATGATACATGCATGCAAATGATTTATAACAAAACTTTAGAACATTTAGAGAACGGTAGTGATTATATCAACAATCATAATAGCCTTATTAGGGCCCTGGAGCTTAAGCTTCATTGGCTTCAAGACCAACGCGCCTTTGAGTGTCACATTCCCAATGTAAAGGTTAACAATGACTTTTCACTTTCTATCTTCTCATTAAGTAGTCAGTGCTTAAATGTGAGATATTGTGATGGTTATATTACAGTGTAAAAGAGCTTACATATATATTTACATAAGAATTATATACAAGACATATAAAAATAATACTTGTAACTCTGAATGGTATAATCTATAAATATTTTGTTGTATATATAAGAAGACATGTACATGTAATGCATATTCCAAGAAAATTGCCTTATTTTCAGGGTACTGGAATGGTTGTAGCACATTCACTAGCTCTGGCAGGAGGGGACACTTAGTGGTGATCACAGCCTCTGGTTCTTCTTTTATCTTACATCTCGGAGGTCCACTCCTGAGCCCCTCCCCACTGTCACCATGGAGGAACATGTCTCCACGTCTCTTCAGTTCTTCGGCTGCCACTGCTGGGACGCTCATCACCCAGCAGTGCCTCGGTCCCTGGAAACAACCACGAAGAGGTTCTGCCTTGCTTCGCCATTGCACTTTTACCTACCCAATTCTATCTCAGTCCATAACTTTACCTCAGCTCCCTTGCTTCTTTTTTTCAGAGTAGAAATTAACTCGCGTCGTTAGAGGGGGAAGAACTGCAAATTGTAGCACAGAAATCAGCTGTCAGAGAGAAAGAAAGCTGTTCTAATTTTGGGCCCTGCAAATACATTAAACCACTTATTGAAGTTTTCTTGCTGCCTTAATATTACATGGCCTCGTGGCCTTCACTCCAGGCACCTGAGATTAATCAGCTTTTAAGGAAGACAGTCTTAAACAACTAAACAGGAAATAGGACACCCCAAATCTGAGGACAGTCACTGTGAGACTAGAACATAACAGAGCATATCTGAATTTTATAAGGTCACAGAATAAACGTTTCTATTCAGGAACCCTTTAGTGACAAAAGAAGGCTGTTCGTGGCAAGTGGAGGAGGAGGATAAAGTGGGTAAGACTCTTTGCTTACGTTAATTGGCAAGATATATGGACTCTGGGAGTAAGGAATAGCTTCAGTAGCATTTTGAGGGGGATAGCTACCTCTCTAAAGTTATGGCTTTGGGGAGAGATAAGTAGAAAGTTTTGGCTTAGTTTTAACCATCTAAATAATATGAATAAATGATAACCCCCAGGGCTTCCCTGGTGGCGCAGTGGTTGAGAGTCCACCTGCCGATGCAGGGGACACGGGTTCGTGCCCCGGTCCGGGAAGATCCCACATGCCGCGGAGCGGCTGGGCCCGTGAACCATGGCCGCTGAGCCTGCGCGTCCGGAGCCTGTGCTCCGCAATGGGAGAGGCCACAACAGTGAGAGGCCCGCGTACCGCAAAAATAAAATAAAATAAAATAAAAACAAAACCCAGAGGCATCTTTAAAAAAAAAGAAAAAGAAAGTTTGGACTTAGTTATTGACGACCAGGTGACAGTTAATTATGGCATTTCTTACATCCAGATAGTTGTTTGAGACTGATAGTCTAACGTCTGGATAGTCATTTTAGACTGAATTTTATCTATGCTTAGTAATTCTTAAATGCATTCTTGTGCCCTTCTCAATCCTGGAGGTAGAAAGAAAAATTAGATATCAATTACCTCTATTTTTAATTTTAATCACACATTTGAAAAATCTGGGTGAAAATGTCACTCATCGAAATAATGAGTTTTTCTGATCACAGTATAACATTTCACCCTAGCTCTCACCACCCTCAGGATTTTACTGCGGTATGAAAGCCCTGGATTTGGGAAAAGGAAACAGAAGTTCCTCATAGCAGAGCTAAGGCAGGGGTTGCCGCATTGACAAAGAAGAAACCATGTGTGGGAGTATGGAGAAAGGAGGACAGTTATCCCAGTAACATGTGTTCAAAACCAGGAAGGAAAGCACATAATTCCTGTCTGGGACTGAATTTATAGCATGTTTAGTAGAAAGAACATAGGCTCAGATCAGACCGAATCTCGGTTTCATTACTTAAAAGCTGTATAACATTGGGCAAATTGATTTATCTAGTTCTTCTCAAACTTTTGCATGCATTAGAACCCCCCAGAGGGCTATATATACACACAGATTGCAGAGGCCTGTCCTGAAGTTTCTGATTCAGTAAGTGCTGGGTGGGGCTCAAGAGGTTTCCTTTCTAGCAAGTTCACGGGAAGCAGACTTCGAGAACCATCAGATTAACCCAATTTGTCTCAATCTTTTCACCTATGAAACGCTGCTAATATTACCTACCTTGCAGGATTGTGTGACAATAATATCCAACTCATACTGAGCACTTAACCCATGTGTCACAGCCAAATACTATACTAAGCATGTTACAATCATTTAACTCACACAGATGGGACTTCCCTGGTGGTCCAGTGGTTAAGACTCTGGGCTTCCACTGCTGGGGCACGGGTTCCACCCCCGGTTGAGAAACTAAGATCCCTGCATCCCGTGTGGTATGGCAAAAAAAAAAAAAGTTCTCACGGAAACCTCAGGAGGAAGGATTTGCTATCACAGAAGAGGTAACAGAGACATGGACAGTTTCTTAAGGTCAAAGAGCTAAGAAGCAGTAGAGCAGAACTTTAACCCAGGCAGTCTTCGGACCAGACCCATGCTCTTAACCATGCCCTGATGCCATCTTTTGAAATTAAAGGAAATCATGAGTAAGGTATCTGTTATGGTATCTGGCACATGGCTGCTTAATACGCGCAGCAACTGGTAGTAATTTTGAGTTGTTCTTTGTCAAAAGGACCCAGGGGAAAAAAAAAAAAAAAAAAAAAAAGGAACACGTACAGGAGGGTGATGTGCTTGGGTTCCTAGTAGCTTCTTCTGTCATATGGTCCCAGGCTGGTGGTTTCGCTCCCTGAGCCTCTTTGCGTCCTCATCTTAATAGAAACAGATACATGGAGAACAGGGATAGTCACGGGAGCCTTAGTTTTCAAAGGTTTCACCCAAACACTTTGTTTGGTGTGGTTTGCCATGGTTAAAGCCCTAGATTTGACTCTCTCAGGTTGAGACAAACCCTCAACCCCGAAGCACATTTACACGTCATCCGGGTTGGCTCAGGGCTTGGCCAGGAGTGAGTGTGTTATCCAGAACCAAACTTTCGCATTCTCATTGGAACTTGAAACCACTGGAGTTCATATATGTCCCCCAGGCCAACTTTGACTATTTGGCTAATATGATAATAACTCTACACAAATACCACAAGATAGGGTATATAACTGCTCTGAAGAGAAACATAGGAAGAGGACATGAGAAGATCCTGGTTATTCGTTGCATGGTTCTGTCTTTAATGAAAGTCTGTGAAATGATTTTTTGGGGGAGTGGAAATCACTTCCAGGACAGCTGCTTCGCGTTGTCACTAACTTGTCCTAAGAAGAAGTCAGAGCCTTTAAGTTTATAAGCTCATCAAACCCTGAACTAAACCTTGAATTAAAAAAAAAATTCCCCTGGTTCAATGCTTTAGTAAGTAGCAGCAGCAGCAGGAAAAATGGTGACATTATGTAAGGTATTGTGATGGATATCTTTTGTATTTGGCTCTATTTGGAAAATAATGTCTTTAAACTCAAACAAGGCCTTCAACTTTGTCTTTCCGATATTTCTTCTTTTACACCTTGAAAAACAGTCACATAGCTTGAACAAATTCAGTGAAATTTATATTGCAAAAATTTGACACTTAGAAAAATTAGAGGGAATTTTTCCTCAAAGAAGGAAATAACCCAAAATCCAGTTATTTACAGTTGTAACTGGAACTATTCCAGTTACTCAGGATTTAACTATTATTCCCTTGAGGAGGCAATATTACCAAAGGTACTAAGGATGAGGGTAATGTGATGAATGGGGACATGGCTTTTACTTCTGTGACTATGATCATTAATAAGACAAATATGTGCATATATACATCCATACTTATATTTATGTATATCTACAGCATTCATTTTCTATTAGTTATTACATATTGAAAGCTAAGACATGGTAGAAATTCAGAATAGAAAACATAATTGACAAAATCGGACCCTTTCCATCAGGAAGAACAGATGTATTTTTCTGGCCTTGCTGTAATGCTCTGAGCAAGTTCTCCTAGCCCTGCATGAGCTGCATTTTTCCATCCACACACCACTTACCTCCGGAAGGGAATGCCATGAGGGTTATCAGGACAGTGTTAGCATGTGTGTCTAGAACTCAATAGTAGGAGGCAGCTCTGACAATCACAGCACCATTATGTTTAGCACTTTTGCTAATCTAAGGTCTAACTTCTCTGACTAAAGCTTACTATGCATAGAAACATAAATATCAAATCCTAGTACCTGTAAAAATTCCATTGCCAGTTACTGCTCTGTACTCATTAGCTGGGGACCTTTGATGTTTTCCATCTACAAAGTTTCTAATCTTTCTGAGAAGTAGAGGAAGCACTCATTCCTTTACATTTACATTTACATTTGGAGTTTTAATTTTGTGATTCCACCTTCCCCTCCCCCCCCTTCCTTCCCACTTTGCAGATCTCACAGGTGTCTGGTCCAACCTGTCAGGTGGGTCTCTGTTTGCCTGTCATTTGGGAAGCTGATGGTCTTACCGGGCATGGCTGATTGCACAAAGCGGAACAGGGGTTAGTTTGAATTGCAGGTGTGAGCAATCAGTGTAGATCAGCACTAATCCGTCAGATATTAGAACTGCCAAACTGCAGCAGACACGGCAGAAAGAGCCAAGTGCTGAGTGTGACGGTAGGGGTGCGTGTGTGTGTAGCCAGTGGTTCCAGTGCTGAGGGACGTTGTGTTTGCAGAACATAGTCTCCCTGACTCTGACCATGGCGCTTCCTTACGGAGGCCCCTCTCTGGCTGTGGCTGTTCAAAAACACATGGTGATAAGAGACAAACAAAAAACCGATCATATCTTCAGGTAGCTCATACCCCAGAAGAGAGACAATGATGTACAGCCCAAGGTACGTATAGCTCACATGATACCATGATATACAGCTACGGCTGCAGAATCCTGCGCTCATATAGCCGTTCTGTCATTTATTGTCTGTCCGATCTTGGGTAAGTTTCTTATTTTAAACTGAGTTTCACATTTCCTCATAAATGTGGAAATATAAAATAGAGGTAATACCTACTTAGAAGAATTATTGTCTCTGGCACATAGTAGGAGATAAATACATGTTAATTGTTATTAATATTATTTGTTTTTACTATTATCATTGGAAAGTAGTAAATGCCCTGGGTTGTACACTTGGAGTGAGAACCAGAAGACACCACTTGTGGTCCAGGAGGCCAAGGAAGCTATCAGGAATGGTCAGGATGCGAGGAACCTGAGCCTTGAAGATTCAGACGGGTTCACGAGGAAATGGCATAAGCGAAGGCTGGCGCTTGGGTTCTGGGACAGCAAAAGTTAATTTGGGTTGGTCTGACAGAGATAAAGGTCCAAAGGGTCCAGTTTGTCAAGGACTGTGCTCTTAAGGGGTTTGTCCTTTCAAATCAGATTCTGAGATCTGAAGCTCTACCAGCCATTTGTCAAGTTTCCGTGGTAAATACTATCACTATCATACGTTTGTCACGCAAAAGCCAGGGCACGCGGGAGGCACACTTTTTCTTCTGGCCAGCGAGTAAGAATGACTGCACGTACATTCCTCAGTCAAAGAATGTCTTAGTAGTGACTGCTACATCTGGGAGCATTGACCTTTGATTAACTTTAGTACCACAAACACGAGGGAGGAGTCTCCAAGCTACGGGGAGGTTGCCCTTGGGATCCCCTTGTGCATTTATGCTTCGTATCGAAATGTGGCACCATAAGCCTGTGAGGTCCAAGTGGCTGAAGGCAGCCTAGGACTGAGGTTATGGCTGTTAACTGTGGTGATCATTTCACGGTGTGGGTAAGTCAAGTTGTTATGCTGTCCACCTTACACTTACCTATACAGTGCTGTAGGTCCATTTATCTCAATAATACTGGAAAAAATTAAAATACATTTTAAAAAAGACTGAGGTACACAGAAAGGTGACTTGTGAGCAAAATAATTGGTCATACCAGCAGGTAAAAAGTAATAGATGAAATCAGGAAACCTCTTTCGCTTGTTAGTGAGGAGACCCTGGAACAGTCACCTCATCTCCCAGGCCCTCAGTTGCCCCACTTATAAAACTAGGATGTCACACTAATCGTGAGTGGAAATCAGATTTTTCATTCTGTGTCTTTCTTAGGCTTCAGCAAAAGCCCTTTTACGCCAATAATTCCAATTCAGAATCACAACCTGTAAATGAAATAAAAGCAGCGCAGCTCTGGCTGCTGGGTGGAGGGCCCCGCCAGGGCCTCGGGGTCCTCTCCTTCCTGATCCACCCTCAGAGTCAGGCACGGGAGGTCACCTAGGCCTCTGCAGGGTGTGATGGGCAAGCTGATGGACCGCAAGTTTGCTGAGATTCCTCATACTTCCAGCAAGCTACAGCTTAAATTAATGCGACAGCAGAGGGTTTGTAGTTTTCAACTTTTCCATTAACTTGACTGAAAAGTTCTAGAAAATAAACTCATTTCCATAGGCCTCTCTTTTAGCAGATTGCATAATATTTACTTCTGCGATGGTTTTTATTCACAAGACAAATTTCATTTTACTAATGAACGCCAGTACTCCAACACCAAGAGCCCTGATAGAAAGGGCATTGAAAGATTATATCTCATTCTGAGTCAGAGATATTCTTATTCATAAGGGAAGCTATCTTTGTTAGGAATGAGACCCAAGTATTCAGAGTAAAAAAACCTTGCCTGGCATTGAAACAGAGGTGAGGAAACTTAAAGAAAGAGAATGTTCTCAGCAGCAGAAGAGGCTTCACCTGGAGTTGGTTGATGCTTGTCTGTTGATGTCTAGCCAAGTGAGAGCAGCACAATCAGATAAAAGGGCAAATGCTCTGGCCCTGAGAAGTTTGAGCAAAAAAGAAAGCAGCTGAAAGATGCTGACATCCTAACCCTTCAAAAGTTTCCCAGCTCACTTCTGCCCCTGTTAGAGCGGTCAGTGCTACGCTGGAGAAGATGCCTTCAAAGGTGTTCTTTATGTGTCTCCTAGCACTATCATTCCCCTGCAGCGGACTGTCAGTAGAGAAGAAAGTCGAGGCCTTGACTTGTCTCTAATGTTACAAAAACTTGGACCACACTATAAGCAGAATGATTATGCATATACCCCAGGATGAATGCATCATAAATTTAGAAATCATATCCTATACACAGTCACCGACTGCAGTCACGGAATACCTGTGACCAGTCGGCACGCTGCATCCCAGAGGAGCAGAGGCACAGACCAGAGGATTCCGAGGACCTTCTTGAGCCACTCAAACTTCACCTTTGCAGCTGGGGAGCCCCCATGGCTAGCAAAGGGTGTGCGTTCTCCTCTGTGCCTCATTTCTGTCATGTAGTTAATCAGTGGGTTTTGTCCTGAAGCTTAATCTGAAGAAAGTTCCGGGTTCATCAATAATTCCTTGAGAGTTATGCTTGAAATTCTATGCTAATTTCAAATTCTATACTAAGATTGAATTACTATGCTAATTTTTTCATGCATCTAAATGCACATTATTATACACATTATAAAAGGAAAACAAAGAAGCAAGCCCTGGCAAACAGAAAAACCAATAGCAAGCTAAATTCCATGTGTTGGCTCTACCAGAAGGGATAGCTGTATAGCTATATTATTCCTGCTGTGTAAGGCTATTCTAATTCAAAGCGTAATACTTTGGAAAGTCCCTTAACCTCTCCAATCCTCAATTTCTTCTTCTGTAAAATCAGTTTAGTAAAACTTACCTTGCAGAGTGGTTATGAGAATTAGAAAGTATATTTTTTACCTTCTTAGCATAGTGCCTGGCCCAAAGGAAGGGATAAATGGTAACTTCACTGTTGTCATTCTTAGTCTCCATTTGTTAATTGGTTGATCTTGTTGATGACTGTGTCTGAACCATGAATTCGTCAAACACAAATTACTTATTTGAAATCCTCTAAAAGACTTCACCCGTCTGAGACTGGGGATTAAACAACTGTGTTCATACCAAGAGCACACGTGAGGGATGGCCCATGCTCAACAAACCAATGATACATTGACATTCTGTAACTGGGAATTAAAAATTCATTAGAAATGAATTCATTATAAATCTTAAATAGTAAATAAATTATTATGATAAATAGTTTAAGATGTTCCTGAGGCATGGCTTAGCCTTTCCGGAGGCAATTCCAATACACTTTGGTTCAGACCAATTCCTAAAACACATGGGATTAATATTAAGTAAACAAACTGGCAAAGAGATATGAATTAAGTCACTCTCCAGCCTTGCTAACTTAATGCTAATGTGGACAAAGCTTAAATGGCTAATTCTACCTAGAAAGGAAGGTTTGAAGAGATATCTCCTCTCCATTCTTTTGACCCCTTTGCTGGCTAAGGTGTTTTTCTTAGCTTGTATGGTAAAAAAAATACCCAGAAAAAGATTGCTAGGTATTTCTTTCCATTGGTTTATTTTTTTCAGCCAAAGTATAAGACCTTACTTAGATGACTAGCAATTAAGGAATTTTTGTGGTTTATTTCCTGATCTAACTGCTTACTACTGAAGAAAGCAATTCTGACAAGCTTGTGTTAACCTGGATCTTACCAAAACTGTAGAGCCAGAAACATTTTTGAAGGATTTACATAGAAAAGTCAGGCTGGAATTTTAACAATAAGTGTTTCTTAAGGTCGTTTTTCCTAGATCACATGGACTTAATTTTTTCCCCTTGGATACTGATTTTGTAGAAAATAAACCATTTTTTTATGCATTAACTTCATATTTCAATAACATTGCAGACCCACAGCTCTACTAGAAGGAAGGTGAATAATCGAATCAATGCTGGTAATTCCACTTACGGTAATACTTTGAATTAATAAAACCCTTTACTTATAAAGATCTCAACATTTGTTTTTATGAATTTGATCTCATTGCTCTGTAAGCATTAGTTGAATATGAAGTTAAAGTTTATTTTTCAAAGCATTATTATAATGAAGAAAATAACTTTTAAAGATCTATTTTCTAGGAGGAGAGACTGAGAGATGTCCCATGCAGTGTTAAGATACACAACTGCCTCTTTCCTGATTATCCTTATTGCTGGGTAGTGCTAGTGTCAAGCGTGGCATGAACCAGCAGTTCGAGAATGCCCCAAGGACCAGATATTTTCATGTCTCTCTCTGCCGTGGGTTTGTTGGCTTCATCCTAAGAGGCTTTGCTTATTGTAGCAATATGACTGCTGGCACCTCCTAGGGCTGTTTGCTTCCTGGCTGGCCCAGCAGAGGAGTGTGACTGTTTTTGCTCCAGTCTTCCCTGCAGAAGTCCTGAGGTTCTCTCTGATTGCCTTGGCTGAATCATGGCTTAGGGAGACCCGGGGACCATGTCTATCGGCTGGGAGAACACAGGGTGATCACTGGCCTAGTTAAGCTCCCTGTTTGGGGTCCTGGGGCAGAATCCACTTCACCCAAAGCACATGGTCCAAGATAGGGGGGAGGAGACGTTCCCCTGGAGCAAAATTGGAGCGGCTGCCAGGTAGAAAGCCTCCAACCGAAACACAGAAATGTCCATGAGACTGATCATCAATTCACATAGCCACGCTTTGGGAAACGTTGTTGAAGGTGGAAGAAGGCTGGAAGTGGGTTGGTGGGTGAGAGCGTGGAGGTACTGGGCGTTTTTGAGCTGGAATGTGACAGAGTTAAAACAGCAGTTTAGGCATTTAATAATAACGATAATGATAATATCTTGCATGACTAGTTCTTTATATCTTCCAAAGTGCTTTCACTTAACAGAGCCCTTTGGATCTATCCTCCTGTGAAGTAGGAGGAGTAGGCACTGTACCTATTTTGCAGATTAAATTGGGGTGCAGAGAAATTACTTACAGCTAATGACAGAGCTAGTATGATAATTCAGGTCTCTTAACTTTTGGTATATTTCTTTTTTCACTATTATCATTTATAATATAAACTATTATCAGATCAACTTCATCAAAGAAGATTGCTCAGTTTTTGAAGGTTTTCCTAATTCATTCACAGAGTGTTTATTTAATGCCGGCTATGTGCTAGGCATCATGTTAGGTGTTGGGAACACAAGGAATTTATTAAGAAGTAATAACAAATAAGCCACGATTTTGAGTCATTAGCTAAATGAAAGCACAGAGTGACACAATACTAATCTAGTCTTGACAGAGGAGGAGGGGCTGTCAGCGAAGGTTCAGTGAGTATATAATGTCTCCGCTAAAACCTTAAAGACAAGTAGGAGTAAGCTAGATCAAAGGATAGGAGACCAAGAGTTGGGAGGGAGAAAAGCTTTCCAACAGGAGGGACAGCATGCACAAAGGTCCTGAGGTGAGCGCGTGGCATGTAGAAAAACTGCAGGGTTGAATGTGGCTGGAGCTGTAAGTGCCAGAGGTCTGCGTTGTGGAGATGGATGAGGCTGGGGAGACTGGCTGTGGGCACACCTTGAAGTATCCTGATGCTTTGGGTTTTATCCTGAGGGCTTTATGCGGGGATATGGAAAGGTTTCAGAACGGTCATTCAGCTTATAGAGTGGAAAGTGGATGGGAGCAGGAGGGAGGAAGGGGAGGAAGAAATGGGACAGGAAGCCCATTATGCCTGTTTCAGTCACTGAGAAGTGAGGTGATGATGGCCTGAATTAAAAGCGTTAGCGGAAAGAAGAAATAAGCGTTTGGATTTGCATGATATTAAAATCGCAAACTTACATAGCAGTGTTTTGCCCCAGAGAAATAATAACCACTGATAATTATTAATTTTATCTCTTCATTCAAGTTTCACTTCAAAAAACTTCCACTGGACCTGCTTCACTCAGCAAGAATTTATTGAGAACCTATTACAAGTCAGATGTTCTAATATTGTCCAGATGTTAACATTCTGTCAGTTTAAATTGCTTAAAATACACATTTTCATCTTTTAGATATACCAGTCAGTCTGTTTCCATCCTGTTTTACTTCATATGGAGTTATTCTGAACTCATGTTATTTTGAGTGTAAGCGAAAAGGTTTTCAAATACAGGTGTGGGATAACTTGTTTTTTAGCACCTTTTCCTAGCCAAAAAAAAAAACCCACCTTGTTTATTTTTCTGATTGTATCTGGGAAAAACGTGAAGAAGTACATTGAACATATCACTTTACTGACTTCTATAACTGTGTAAAATCGCTACCGAAATCACTCCTAGTGAATTCTGTGGGGCTTGCTCAGAGTTCAAAATTAGGACAATTCAATATTCCCGCAGATGCAAATGAGGAAAGGTATTTAGCTCCTGCGGGGAATGAAAGGATTTGGGCAAACATGCAGTATGTGTTTACTAATTAATTCAGCTAAATTTTGATGAAGTCTGATGCTTAAAAACATTCTATTTATTTATGGAATTAAAAGTCTGCACACTCCTTCATTATCAGCAGACTGGGTATATTCTTCACCCAGGTATCAGCTTTTCTAGTAATCTCTAGGCTGGTACAGTGCTTTACGACTCTGGCTGATAAAGGCAATTCTAATCTATTGCTCACGTGAATTATCAGTAATATTAAATGAATATATTGGAGGTATTTACATGTGTCATTCATAGTTGCTGTATTCTAAAGAAATGATTATAATTGTTCTTATTAGTTATCATATTTCATGCTTCTGCAGTGAAATTTTTTTTTTCTTGGTTTTGTTTTGGGAATATCTTAATGAGGAAAAAGGCTTACAGTATTTTGAAATGTTCACAAGGCACTGAATAGCACGTTCTAATTCATTAGTCATATTTTATGGGAAAATTCTTTTGTGTTGCTTTATTTTTTTTCTGAGCACATGTAAACCAGATGAAGAAGGAAAAATGGGGCAGCCCGTCAATCTTCTTTAACTGATAGCTAGCAAAGAGATTATAATACAGAATGAAAACCAGAATACCTCTGAGATTTGAAAAAGTTTGCATTTCTTTGCATTTGCTCTTAGTTCTGTTAGGGACTGAAATACGAAAACGTGAAGCATAACTTTTGTTGAATTAGAATCCTGACTCATTGTAAGCCTGTAGGATAACCTGTTTTTTATAGTACCCTTTCCTTAAACTGAAAACATTTCCCTCTACCCTACATTGAATAAAAACTTACATTCCTAATATGTGGATTACCACCTGCCTGCTATAGATACCTGATTAAGTTTCAGAGTTGATTCAAAATTCAAAACTTTGCTAAGAGGATAAAAGCTGCCAGATGTCCATTTGAATTGACTTATATAGAATAATGTCTGTTATTTCGTGCAATGGGCGAACAAGGTGTTTCCAAAAATGGATTGTTTGCAAGAAGGTGGAATTCAAGTTTTTAAATCAATTTCACTCTGAATACTCCTCTTCATCATCCAAGGTTCAACTCAACATTGAGTTTTCTGGAAATTCTTCCCTGATCTCTGTGCCAGTCCTGGTCAGAGTTTATGCTCTCTTTTTCATATGGCCACCCCATTTCGTATTATAAGCATCGTTTTACTCATTTGTCCTTATCAGCACTGCCCCACTCCCCTCCCCCAACTGTAAACTCACTGAGAGTTGGGACTGCCATCCTCATCTTTGTACTTTCAATGCCTTAACTAACTCTGTGTCTCATACATAGTAGGTAGAGAAGCCATCTGAAAATAGACCATACATTTCCCTACCTTTTAAAATAAAGTGTACCAAAAATAATAATAATAAAAATATCGATCACTTAGACTTGTCACTATGAGCCACAAAGGTTTTTAAACCCTCTGAATATGTGTCTGTTGGTCTCCTTGTGCATGGCCGAGCTGCCTAGGGTTTGTGTGCCCTTTAACAAGCTCCTGGGAGGAGGTGGGTTCTCGGTGTCAGATTCTGGAGCTATTGCAGAATCCTGTGGGATCCTCTGAGCTGACTCCTAACATCAGGTGTCTGCTCCTCAGTGCTTTAATTGACCTTCATCTCTGTGCTGTCTCAGTATATTAATAGTGATGCTGTCAGCTAGAGATGCCTGGGGCAATCCCCCGTCCCACATTACTTGTAGTGGGCCTTCCAAACATTTCCACAATGGGTCAATGTTGTGGCTGGACCGGCCCTTGTGGTTCTTATTACGATTGCAGGAAGTACTTCAGCAAAATCCATCAGAAAATTTTGAGGAACGAGATTTATTACTCACAGATCCTGGCGAGTACCAGGCACACCCAAGGGCCACACAGCTAGGTTGTGGGTAGAGAGAGAGAGATATCAGCTCTGGGGCTCTGCCTTTGTGGCCCGAGGGTGGCGTGTCTAGGGTTTCACAGTTCACTCTTTATTGAATAATTTAAAGCATAAGAGTGGAAATTAGGGTGCAGGAAGGGAGAAGAGTGGTCACTCAAGCTGTCCATTATCTAGATTACCCAGAGCTTCTGAAAGAGGCACCTTCATGGGTGGGGACAGCCTAATTCCTTATCTGGTAGTTTTGCTAGTAGCTGGCACTTGTGCTACACTCTGCCACTTCCAATGGACCCCATCTCTTTTCTCTTCTCGTTTCCTTTTAGTTTAGGCAAGAGTTGGCTCTTAGACCAAATGCCCTGGTTTTCAGAGCTATCACCATCCTTTTCTCCCAATACGTAAGCCAACTGCTCCCAACACTTCTTATGGCATCTTTTTGGCTAGTTACATTACTGCTTGTTTTTCTACTGTTCAATTACTTTTTTCCTTCTTTCTCTCTACTGACAGAAAAGTCTTAAGTTAAAAGACAAACAAAAAAGAAAAACCATAGACTCAATTTCATTTTAAATGCTCAAGCTGAATGTTTAATGTTTACAGAAAACCGCTTTCTAGAAGATAGGCGTGCTACTCTGATTCTCATGTCAAATGATTCCTTAAAATTTAATTTTTTGTCTAAGGGAAAAATACAATTCAACTTTGCAAAGAGAAAAATAGAATGTTGTAAAGGTACCAAATTCATTGCAAGTAATTCTACAGATTTTTTACTTTAAATCATCCTAGGATGAGATCTTTGTCCATTTCCTTTAAATTCTTCCAAGACTCTCAATACCCTTTATTTTAGTTTCTCATGCCTCTTACATTAGAACATGCTTCTGATAGTTAACACAGATATTTCCTATTTTTGCCTCTTCTTAACTGCACACTTTGCAGTGAAAAATGAAGATTCTTCACTTACTACCAATTATAGTTCCTCACTTCAAAAACGTGGTGACTCCTGTAGTTTACTATTCTTTGAGCCAAAAAACTCATTAGCTTTTTAACCTTCACTTTTGGGACTTACATACAAACCTGCTATTTTCCCTTTTAATTGTTGCTCCTTTCCAAGATGCACATTAGAGAAGCCTTTCTTAAAATAAGATTCTTGGACCACTTGCATCAGAATCGACTTATTCAGTATTTACTGAAAAAGAGAATTGCCACAAAATGACACTTCATGTATTCATTTATCCAGTATCTCACTTTGTCTAAAAATAAAAGTCACATCAACAATAAGGTGAGTATTCTATTAATAATTAACTTTAGACTGTGGTCCACTCAGCTCCTGATTTTCCCCCCTTGCCTGTTCAAAGTCAGTCTGTTTCACTATGAGTTGTTGTATTGAGAAGGCCCTACAGGGGTCAAGTAATACTTCTCAGTTACTTTTGAGGAATTCTCCTGCTTTTCAAATCTCAGTTTGGATTCTCTTTGTTCCCCGTACTCTCTCTGGATAGATGCATCTAGTCTCGTGGATTTATATAGGTTGATGGCTTCCAAATTTATAACTCTGGCCTGGCCTCTCCTTTGGATTCAGACCTGTAATCCAGTTATCTACTTGTCTTCTCCATTTGAACATCTAATGGGCATCTCACATTCATCATGACTGAAATTTAATTTTTGATTTCCATCCCAACATCCAAAACCCATACTTCTTCAAGTCTTCCCCATCCCAGTGAGTGGAATTACATTCATTCATTCTCTCAGCCAGAAGCCTAAGAGTCATTTCAGATTCTTCTCTTTCTCTCTTCCATTATATCTAGTCCATCAGCAAGTCCTGTTGGTACAACATCCAATAAGAGAGTGTGAAAGAAACGATGTTGAAAATTTTCCATGACCTAAGATGACAATGAGAGGACTCAGTTTTGGACGATCGCTAAAACAGCATGTTAGCCTTTCATCTCTTGTTTGAAAGTGCTTCCTTAAGTCTGATGAGCTTTATTCGCTTACAGAGACTCCTCTCTTCAAATTGGCTGAGTGTTCCTACAGTCTCTGAGCTGGGCCCTCTGCCAATCTAGCCCCAAACTAAAGCATAACCCAGTCATAACTGTTTTCACTATTTGATATCCCTGTGAATCTGTGGGTACAAGTTATCTACAGAATCGCCTCTAAGGCATTTCTTGATCTTGTCTTCTGATTTATAGGTTGGACATATTTTGGACATGTTTAGTCATATTTTTACTGCCTGAGTAGCAAGGAAATTTGTTAACTTGGATATCAGGAGGGATGTGAAAGCCCCTTCTTCTTAGTTCATCATTATCAGCCATGCTTATGTAGGTAGTTGAATATATTATGCCCAGAATTTAGTATATGCATTAAATATGATAGAGTTCACCAGGAAATGTAAAAATAGAACAAAATACAACACTTTACTTGCAGATTGGAGGTGAGGTGATTGGTATGTTAATTAAAGGTGACCCCAGCACTCTTAATATTAACCTCCTGATTTTCTCCAGTGTTTCAGGTAGGAAAAAAAAATTATTCTTCAATATTCCTAAGAATGAGATTGGATAAAGGACACAAATGAAGTCCAGACCAAGTACAAAAACATGAGCTCCTTCTCCTGGCTGCTCAACTAAGTCTGGGGATGAGATAACTATCTCAGCCATTCCATCGCTCAGACTTCAAATTATAGTAATTATGACAATTTGTACCAATAGCCATGAGGTGGGATTTTTGAGGTGGTTAAAAATAACATCTGTAAAATCCAATAAAAATTACATTTTGCTAATTTTCTGATAAGATACTGTTTTAACTATACTGTGTCTTCTGCCACTGCCAGTTTTCAATTAGAGCATTCCTTTAAAAAAATTTTTTTTAACCCATTTTGTCTCCTGGATCCAATTCCATCCTCAGCAACGCATTTGTTTTAATGCTCCTAATTAATTGTTTTGTATGAATTTTGCCTTTCAAGCCGATGCTAATCTTCGAGACTTTATTAACTTGCTGATTGCTAAATCTTGATACAAAAGCAATAGCAGTACTCAATCTGTTCTTTCTGGCTTAGAAAACAGAGTTCCCATACAGGCCCGCTCAGCCAAGTCAGTGCAGAAAAGGACAACTATGACATGAATGATGGGGCTACTAAAAGAAGTTGGGTCTGCAGTTCTGTCCAGCTTGGAAATTGCTAGCTCACCATAGGGACACAGTCATTGGTGATAGCTCACAGAGTTCCCCTAAGTGCGTTTTAACAGTGCCCCGCGTGTCTTCCAATGCTGTGTTTCCTTAAACCCCTTTCATTTTGGTTCATTTCTGATGAAACAAATTACATATTTTCATGTTTTTACTGCAGAGGTAATGAAATTGATGTTCAGAGCGCTCAAGTGGTCTACCCAAGCTCTCTCAGGTGGTGAATGAGGACCAAAGGCAGGGCGAGCACGAGGGCCTTTGATTCTCCTTCCATCGCTCTTTCAATCAAATCATGTAGCCTCTAAGCCAGTACAACTGTGTGTGGGTAGGACCACCCCTGGCTCCTCAGGAATCCTTCTCCTTTATTTTTGCCCTTCTGTCTTCTCCTTTTTCCCTCTAAACAAATAAAGTCTCCCTTGATCCAGGAGCCCCCTCCAGCCACCGCCTCATCTCTTTCCTTTCCTTTCCCTCAAATCTATAACTTTTTTTTTTCCGGTACACGGGCCTCTCACTGTTGTGGCCTCTCCCGTTGCGGAGCACAGGCTCCGGACGCGCAGGCTCAGCGGCCATGGCTCACGGGCCCAGCCGCTCCGCTGCATGTGGGATCCTCCCGGACCGGGGAATGAACCCGTGTCCCCTGCATCGGCAGGCAGACTCTCAACCACTGCACCACCTGGGAAGTCCTCGAGCAGTATTTTTTGACCTCCAAGACTGGAGGTTTTCTTGGCGAGCATGCATGGTCATAGTGTACATGTAATATTTTATGTGATACTTCTCTGGTTGATCTTTATCTATGAAGACATTTTCTTACTTTGCCATTATTGACTAGTTTCAAACACTCACAAGCTTGTTTAAAAAAATTAACATTCAGGGATTCAACGTTTGATCCATTTTCTCACATTTGCAAGAAATAATCTCTTCCTTGCTGGGTAAAACATTGATTTGTTGCATTATCATCTAATTCCTCAGCAATGCTTTTCTGTCAACTAGTCCATTCCCCTAATTATCTCAAACTTTCTTGTTGGAAACAGACTAGACATTTCCAGTTTATTTTGGTTTAGGTCAAACATTTTCTTTAGAGTTTTGGGGTTTTTTTTTCCACTTATGCTTTTGCTCACTCTTCTTAGAGCTTGAAGACTCAGACATGCTTAGAAATCAGCCCTTCCTGAACATTTGAATGACTTGTTAGGAAACCCGGCTCTGTCTGTATCTGGAACATGAATAAATATGGCATGGACAGTTCTGGGAATCTTAGGAACCACCACAGAGACCTAAATTATCCTTTCCTATCAATCATAAAGAGATCTGGAAAAAAATAGCCATCTTCAGTTATTATCTTGATGACCTGTCACACAGAGATTCGATTTCAGGAGGAACAGTGGACAAGGCTCATGCTTTTCAACCTCATTCAAGCCATGGCTCACCTGATCTTATAGAAGCAGAGCTGACTGGATGGAAGCAGACAGTGAAGGGCAGCGGGAAGAGTGCTGAGACTTTCACTCTGTTTTCCCTACATCTACCTGGGAGATCCAGACTTAAGGTCTCAGAGCTGTGAGGGCAGGGCCGTGTCTGTATTGCTTACCATCATGACAGCTTCACTTGGTGAACCCTCAATGGTGAGAGTGGTTTTAGACGAATGTTTTTGCTCCAATTGCTTTGAGTTGCAAAGTAAGTGGGAATTGAAAAGTGAAGATAAGTGTGGCCTTTTCTTTCAAGAAGTTTGGTTGAGTAAGCATGGAGTGATGGCTAGAGGAACTGTGGAATCAGATGAAGTGGGCGTTTTAGCAGGGGCTGGGGTTGGCAGCATCTGAAACATGTTTATAAAAATAGCAAATAGGTGGCGGAGAGTTTGAAGATAAGGAGACAGTACTGATAGATTGAGATCCAGGAGGAACGACGTAGGACATACACACACTTTCCCACACACCTCAACAGACATATGAGTCTCTTTCCTACATGATGTAAGAGCATCAGACTCTGGAATCTTTTGACCCTCATAGGAAATTCTTTTCTCTTGCTTTTATTTCTCAAAACTTCCCTGTATAAAATTCTTAATTCTGGAAAAATGAAAGTAAAGAAAAAGAGAGTTCCATTAAAAGCACCAAACAATAGATATATGCACATATAAAACACATATGAATTATTTATGAATATATATGTGATTTATATATACATATACATTATATATAATATATTATACATATAAAATATATATCTATAGGCATGAATCTCTATGGGCAGAGATACGTACTAAAATATGATGTGTGTGAATTTTTAAAAAAATAACCTAGGTTGGGAGAGATTGAAAAGAGTATAGATGAAACAAGATTGACCATGAGTCCTCTCTACTTCTGTATACACTTGAAATTTTATGTAATAAAAAATATTTTATAAAGCACTGAAGAGTTTAGTTTTTAAGATACGCATATTTTCCTGAAGAAAGTGAAATGTGTTAGGTGGTAAGACCTTGGCCAGGCTACAGCAATAGTTGACTGGGTGTCTTAATGTCTTTGGTGAAAATTGCATCAGGAGACTTTTTAAAAACTTCTCAATCTCTTTAATTTTTATGATCTGATAGGCAACAAATAAGTGAACTAATTTTCTTAATTGACAGTTTTAAAAATTATTACTAACGTTGAACATCTCTCATATGCTTACTGGCTATTTATATTTCTTCTTCTGTCATTTGCTCTTTTATATTCTCTGCCAATTGTATTAGTCTCCTGTGGCTGCTGAAACAAATTACCACAAACTTGTCGGTTTAGAACAGAAATTTATTTTGTCACCTTCTGGAGACCAGAAGTTAAAATCAGTATCGCTGGACAGAAATCGAGGTGTCAGCAGGGCGGCACTCCCTCTGGGGACTCTAAGGGTAGATGCATTCCTTGTCCCTTCAGCTTCTGATGGCACAAGCTGGGTCATTCCAACTTTCAAAACTAGCATCTTCAAATATCTCTCTGCTCCGTCTTCACGTTATCTTCTCCTCTCTGTGTGTAAAATTCCTCTGCCTTCCTTCTGTAAGGCTACATATGAGCACATCTAGGGTCCACTCAGATAATCCTGAATAATCTCCCCATTTCAATATCCTTAATTTTTTTTTCTCTTTCAGCCATCTTTTTATTTACAGTTTGTGTTTAATGCAAATCAATTCCATAACAAGAGAAGTTACTATGAATCAAAGCATAAAAACACAAACACAGTATACAATCCAAAATAGATGTACAGCATTCAGGCATGAAACAAAAGAGAATGTTCATTCACACACACAGTAGCTTGAGATCTGTTGGATATGGTTGTTCCAGTGTAGATTTCTAGAGATGGAAAAAAAATGACTGGTTATCAAGACTACTGTGGCCATATTAGATTTCGGAACATCTAAGCATCAGTGTGTGACCATGCGAACAAAAGACTTTAGGGAGTGTCTATTTTTAAAAAGGTTTCTGTGCATCAAGGCAGTTGTGAAAAGATTTACTTTCCAAAATCAAGCCCATTTTAGGCTTAGGACCAGGTTCTAACTATCTAAAAATATTGAATGATAACATAAAGTGTTCCAAATGTGGCTATTCTGATTCAGTTTAAAAAGAAGTATTTACAGAAAAGAGTATAAAAGTTTTTCTGAATTTAATGTAAGCAAGCTTCCAGTCTTCCCTTGCCAAATATATTTGATTTATAGTTTAGCTCCTTCACGTATTTGCCTTTTTAATTTCAAGATTTGTCAATCTTACCTTCAAAACAGATCATTTTTTAAACTGTAAAAAGTATTCGACATATGCAGAAATAAAAAGCATTTTGAATTAGTTGAGATCAATGTAATTCTACTCTTTGTTATCTGTTTAGCTAAATGAATCTACTGCTCTTTTTGAATAAGAATAGTTGATAAATATATAAGCAAAATGTACTCATTATGCTTGGATTTGGGGTAGATTCCAATCCATCATTGCCCTGGTACATATCAATGACTATATAAAAATTCAAATGCAATGTCAAACCCAAACCCCAAGGGAAAGAAAGAGTTCAGCTCCCAAGAGAACAGCGATAGCTTAACATAAAATTTTCTCTAGAGTACATCAGCATTAAATTAGTACTGCTGAAACAACACATTGAGGATTTACAGTAACACCTGGAAGTTCCTTCTAATGTACATATAAGTAGAATCACAGAAGCTTTGTTTTACCTCATTGTTTTATGGTCTTATAAATTTAATGAACAAATGAAAACTGAATCTCTGTTCCACATCCCATTCTTTATCTCTAGGTAAGATAAAATCTATTCTCATTTTCAAGGTAGAGTTTTATGTGTCCATACTTCTTAAGCCACATTTAAGGAAATCATCTCTTAACTAATTTTGGATGTTGTCTCTCTTCATCTTGTACAGGAAACTCCAGCAGATTTAATATTGGCATTCGTCATCTAGTCAAACCCTTCACATGCTCTTCAAACCAGTCAAATTTGGGATCCTCAACAGTTTCTGTCAATAAAAGAAGGTGTGGAACTAGCAGATTCATTCAATGAAGACCTGTTTTTTTTTTCCCTTGTCACACTGGATGTCTGCATGCCATCTGAATTGGGTTTAGAGGATGGGAAGTATAGATGTTTCTTGGCCTGAGTCTCTTAACAGTAGAGATGTAGAAGGGAGAGCGAGATCACCAAGAGACTGGCTGTTGACTGCAGAGTACCGTCACTTGCCTTGGTGGTGGCATTCGCTGGATTGGGGGCAGCTGAGGTATGCTGGGAGGAATTACTCGAAGGCGTTACAACAGCTGTTTGATTTGAATAAATCTGCGTAGGTAAGAACAGTGCCAGAAGCAGCGGCCCCAGTCCAAGCCTGGCCACCATCGCTTTGCCCATGTCCGCTCCGTCAGTGCGCAGCACGTCTCACTGGATGCAGGGTACGTGAAGGATCGCTGGCTCCGGGTGGGCGCAGGCAAGGTGGGCAATATCCTTAATTTTTATTCTTGTCTTCTAAGAGCTCCCTGCCCAACATTCCTGCTGCAAATAAAGTAGTATTCACAAATTCCAGACATTAGGCTGTGGATATCTTTTGGAGGGCCATTTTTCTGTCTATCACACTCATTCTTTATTGCTTTTTTCTTTTAAAAAAATGGATTACATTGGAATAATTTTAGATTTAGGAAACGGTGCAGAAGTAGTACAGAATGCTTCCATATACTCTTCCCCCAATTTCCCTAGGACGATTTTTTAAATGTTTTATTTCTTAACAATATTGTTTCAGGATTTCAGGAGCTAATAAGATTGGATATAGTGTTTACTTTTAGGCCAAAATATGTTGAAAAAAGCCTATATTGTACTTTTTTGTTTAAAGTGAGATCTCCATTATCTATATCTTACTTTTCTAAAGCAAGGAGAGAGAAGACGACCATGATTGTGTCTAACAAAGGAATTGACTGGTAACAAGCATGGGGTTCACACATTTCCAGTTGAAACAACAACTGGAAAGAGTCAAGACTGACAAACATGGGTAAGAGTTCTAGTAATTTTAATATGATAATGCTCCAATTTATTTTTTACCTTGCCAATAAATTTCCATATACTAGATTCTGTTTCATATATGCTCAAGAAGAGCTTGGGTTACAGCAGAAATTAATACAGCATTGTAAATCAACTATACTTCAATAAAAGGAAAAAAGAACAGCTTGGGATACTTTAAGATTTTTATCAGAAGAAGGAATCAAAAGTAACAAGTTCATTTTGTGAGTCAGGGTACACTGAGAAAAGGTACAGCTTGGGTGCCCCATTTACTAGTCCCATGCCGTGCCATTAAATTACACATCGAACATACTGAATTAGTTATACATTGTTTATTGAAAATTATCCAATGTGATTTGATCCAAACTCTAAAGAATGTCACTACATCTAGGGATTCAGCTAAGTCAGTCTAAATCGCGTTCAATTTCAGGCATTTGGTGGTGCGGGCAAATGATCAATTGGTTTGACATTCATTTTCATTTGATTTCTGAGACCAGACACTTATCACTATATAGATTTGACTATAGAGATCTGTGGACTGATTTGATAGCATCAGGTAAACAGAAGATGGCATTCTATCTGAAGACTGGAATTTGGGGGTGATGATACCTTTGGCTTCTTTATGACCATGGAGAGTCAAGCTGGTGCTCTTAGTGTAGGTAGCAGAACAAGCATGTTTCCCACTGGGCCATCTGGAGAAAGCTACTGGTTGAATGGTATTATATATGATGTACAAGAGACAAACAGAAAAGCAAACATTTTATTCAAGTTTGAGATCTCAGAGCTCCTTGGGCCACCACCATCTTCAAATACTGTTTTCTCAATGGCTTTGGGCCAATTACTTAGCCCCTTTACCTCAGCTTCTCAACTGGTGAAATGGGAACTGTTATAGTGTGATTAATTCATCTCCTAAGGGGGTTGTTTATATTAATTAACTGCTGTTAAGAGCTTTGAAGATGAAAAGTGCTAACTGCTTATGCCATGATTAGCCATGGAATAGTGGAATATGATAACTGCTTCACTAGATAAATGACTAAACCTGATATATACAAACTGTGAAATCTGTGGGAGGAGTAAAGACCCAGGGCAATGAGACAGCTGAGGAATCAATCTCATCAAGAAATACATTAGTTACACTTGAGCCTTGGTTTAAGCCGTTTAAACTACCTTCTGAAATACATGTTTGAAATGTCATAACACCGGCACCACATTTTGCTTTGTCAATACCCATAACGACATTTCTTTCCTGTACATATTTTCCCCATAAACCCAACTAATCTACCTTGACTCATATTCTAAAAAGTTATCAATTATTCTCAATTACCCTTTGCATGTGCACTTACATACACCCACAGACAGCACGCAAATTGCTATGGTTGACAGGGCAGAACATTCTGCTTTTTATTTGTATTGTTTGAAGCAAACCAAACACATTAGTGGAACATAAACGGCCACTGCTTTGAGCCAATGAATATTTAAGGATATTAATTTACTTCCTCTAATAGTCTTTAAGAAATTTAAAAAAAATATATAGAACAAAGGAATAAAATGTCAGACTTTAAGCTTGAGCTCTTGCTAAGGGCTATGTTTTACAGTTGAGTGTATCATTACCCACCTAGTTATGAGGTCGTATTTCTGCACAGTTCATTAGAATTTATCTTTAATTTTATAGCAAACCATAAGTGAAAAGCCAACATGTCTTGGTCAACATTTATTGCAGTGGCATATTTATTTCAAGGGCACATGTTAAAGAAAACTAAAAAGACGAAGTATCTCCAAAGTTCTTTGAATTAGAATTCTTGGTGATACTTTAAAGTGATATTTCGTTCAGGGTAGCATTTTGGGAAACTCCTCTAGCATTCTAATTATTCACAGATAATATGCAATTTCATTTTGTTTTGAGACAATTCACAAACTTAAAAAAAAATTTTTTTTCAATTTTTGTTTCTATGTTTTTTAGGTATATGCCTCTTTATTTAAAAAAAAGATTTAAGGCACACTCCTTTATTAGGGAAAACACTTTCTGTATATTGCAATTTAATTCTTAAAGCTTTTATTTGGAGTGGGATATGAGAAAGCACAAATTTAAATCAATTCTCATTTCAAAAACAGTCACTGAATACTTAATATTCATGCTTAAGAAGTGTCGCAATGTAGCGAAGAGAATGACGAATTTTGAGTCCAGAAAACCTGATTTTACATCCACACTCTAGCACTTTCTTGGCAGTGCAACTCTGACAAATCATTCGACCTCGGTGTTTCCATCTATAGACTGGGACTAATAATGCCTTCATCACAGATTTACTCTAAGGATTAAATGACCAAACTTTATGAAAGAGTGCCTGGTATCTGGTAGGCACTACATGACATTTTATTTATACTTTTCGGCCAATAGAATCCAGTAGAGATCCCTGCCAAAGGGCCATTATAGATTATCTAAAATCTCAGGTTTGCCTCACTTCTATGTTTCTAAGAATAGTTCATTCTTGAATAATTTCCACAACTATAATGTGCCTGTATCTTTTTCGTGCTGTGAGTCATGATACTCATATCAAAAGCTAATTTGCTCTTAAAGAATTTAATCTTAAGAAAAAAAGATTATCCCAAATGATTCTTCAATTGAGAATTCAATGATATAAAATCTCACCAGGTATTTTATTACTGTCTTTTAAAAAAAAAGGTAAGTTTGCAGAGTGGTGAGCTGAGGATATGACTCTGTGACTTGGGTTTGTTTCACGACTTAGATTTTAAAAACCTTTAATCTATGTGTCCCTGAATCCACCGTTTTCAGGCTCCAGCTACTATTTCAAGGAAGAAAACATCAGTCCTTTAGCACAAATGACAAAGAAATCCTCGTCTAACCTTAAAAAGAGAGAGGAATGGGGAAGGTGGTAAACCTAACAGAGGAATAAGTCTTTTCGGAATTCAAGCCCAAGTAAGTATTTGAACAGGAATGGTATCCTCATGTGTGTGGTGAAAAATAGGTCCGTTTCCGACCGCACACTTTGGCTGCCTGGCCTGTTGACTTTATCACCTCGGGATCACTGGGCTTTCAGACGTCTTCCCACGGGTGTCACCCCGCGCATGCGCACACCCCTACCCCAGTGCCGAGGCTGCAGGCCCAGGCGCGTGAATTGGGCCCACGAGCCTCCCCTGGCCCAGCCCGCCCTTGCTCAGACGCCTTTCTTGGACCCCCGCTTCAATTCCCCCACCCTGTTTTCGAAACACTCTCCATTAAATGCCACTGTAGTCGCCTCTACTTAGTCGCCTCTACTTAGTTGGATTGAGAGGAGACACAAGAGGCCAGTTCAAGGTTTTGAGAGTTTGGATTGCAGGCTATCTGGAACAGAAACGTAGACCATAGCAGCCTGGTAAGTACAGATCTTTAGCAAGTTCAGTTAATTCATATACTGCGGCGGGGGCAGGTTAAAACGCCATTTGGGGGGTAACTTAACAATCATAAGTGTGGACACTGCCCAGGTTGCCCTCTCATTGGTTAGTGAGTTCAAGAAGGAAGGAAGTGGGTTCAAGAGATTATTTCTGAGGGCAGAAGATTCTGCTTGGTACCAGTATGAAGAGTCCCACCCCCAGTGGTCCCAATCCCATGACCTTATATGACAAATGCCCAAAAGTCGGTTTGAAAAATGTCATTGTACTCTCATATGAAATAAAAATGCCAGAAACAAATTGTTGTCTAAAATGGGAACCATCTGTTGTTTATAAGTGCTTTTAGATATCTGCAATGTTTTCAGAAAATAAGTAATTTTGCTTGCTTTTTGAAAATCACTCTATGATGAAAATGGTTATGTCATATGTTTCTTTTTAGCTCACCTCAGCCTTTAGCTCTTAGAGATTAATAATTCTAATTATTATTATTTTTTAAGTAACGTAACAAATCATTGTGTGTTAGTCACACTTTGACCTGTTTGCCTTCTTGAACTGGATCCCTATACTCACCATATACTTTGTTCTTCCAGGTTGACTTTGGGAGAGTTGGAAAGGCTTAGGTTTTCAACGGTCCAATAGTTGTAAAGGCAGTGAATATGATATTTTTTACTAATAACCAGTACCTAGGTTTTTAGAGTAGAGGCTGGAATAAATAACCAATTTTAAAATAAGAAGAATAGTTTAATTCTTGCAAAGCATTCACCCAAATTTGCAAAGCTAGGGTCTAATGAACCTGTCTTTGACGTCATGGATGAATTGTGAGCTTTTTATCCAGGTTGATGGGATTAAATGAGATAATGTCTGTAAAGTGCTGGCACAGAGTCTGACACACAGAAAGCACTAAATAAATAAAAAAAGTTATAACACTGTTAAAACAAGCCTCCAGATTTCATTCAAATCAAAGAGAAGGGAGACGTGGAAGACTGTGTCAACCACTCCTCCTGTAGCTCTTTTGCCGTGCTCCAGTGTGTGAGATACGTATTACTCTGGAACTTCTTGGATCACTATGAAAAGATCTCCCTCCTTAATACTCAGATTTACTCTGGAAGGACAGAGCAGCACAGCACATCTCAGAGGGCATTGACTTGTCCTGTTCTGGCACCAACTATATGCCAGTAAGAATAGCGTGAGTTTAACTGACAGAAAGGTGAAGTTCTGGGGGCATGTCATCACTTCTGTCCCCCTAAAGTCAATATCAGTCTTAGCTGGCAACTTCCCTCCATCCAGGCTTAAGGGTTTCCCAGGATATTGTCATCAGTTCACAACTCACTTCACTGCCCTGACCCCATTCTTGACTAACCTGCTATGTAAGAACCACAGCTTCCGGTGGTTGCCCAAGACTGGGAGATGGGCTGGATTCTGGAAGGTGTTTTACAAGAGGGCAGCTCTTGCTCTGGCTGGATTTATATGCAGAAGCTTCACTGGGGAGGCAAACTGTTCAAACGTCCGAGGGGGCAGGGTAGAGAGCAGGCAGGAATATGGCTGCCCAGCCTGAAACTGGCCCGTATCCTAGACTGCCATTAACTTCTCCAAAAGTGAACTCCAATGACCAACAACTTCAAGCTGACCTTTAGGACTTAGCAGCAATGTCAAATTACTAGGTTCCATCAGGACCTAAAACATCTCTGGAGGCATTTGGTCTGCAAACTCAGTGAGTAGCCAGCCATCCATCCCACTTTTGTGGCCATTCTGATTTCAGGAAGATGGTTGTCTTGATAGCAGCAAGAGGACCATCTTCTGTCGTTTGTATGTTCTGTCTTTCTGTCTTCATGGGTTGCTATGGGGCAGTCATAGGTGAGTGTGTGTAGAATGGGGGTGCAAATGGGGGGGATGGGAGAGCAGAGATTAGATGGGGAGAAAATGATCTCAAATGGAGAGTATGGATTTCATGAGCCTAAACCAAGACAACTGGGGCAGTGAGGCAGACCTAGGGGAAACTGCAATCTCAGCCTTCCAGAGGAGAATTCAGCATCCTGATTATAGCCTCAGGCTAAGGCTGAGAGCAAGTTGGTAGGCATGGCTTTCCCACCTATTTTACTGAACCTTAATTCTTTCCTTCCTGCCTCACTCCCACCATTCTCATTATATTACTTCTGTGGCTTTAAAAAGACCCAAAAGATATGCACCAGGCCATTAATAGTGGCTAGTATAGGAGGGAGGGAGCAGATATTATTCATTTTTAAAACTCTATATATTTTTGGATTATATTACTTGTTGCCTTAAGCATTCATTACTTTTGAAATTAAAAAAAAAAAGTTGATAAACACATTGTCTTTCCCCTATTGCTTCCTTCCCCCAAGTCTTCTGGTTCTTTCCATTCCAGCCCAATAAAAATGTCTATTTCCCAACTACTGCCTTCTCAGCAAGATAGTGATCAAACTATTTGGTTAAACTAATTCCACTAATGTGTGTGTGAGAAGTGTTGTTGGGTGATGTTGACATTGACGATTACCCAAAAAGTGGCTGGAGGGCATTTGAAGAGCAGTTGGCCTGGGTGGTAATCCCGCTATCACTGTTAGCTTCATTCAGGACTTTGAGCATGTCACTTCAAATGCCTGTATCTTTGCCCTAATTCTTTATCTTACAAGCAAAACTAAGAAAATAATGCTACCACTCTTGCTAACCTCACAGGGCTCTGAAAGTTTTTGAAATTTTCAAAAGTTTCTTCGTCTGTAATTATTCACTACATTTTCTCCTAGGTCTGATGGCAATGAGGTGCAGGAAGATGAAGAGAAGGGAAAACAATTTTTCTTTACGAAGGGAAAAGATATGTCCCCATTGACCTAGGTGTCATGAGTATTTTTTCTTAAAAGGATCTGCAGCTTCAAGAAGTACCTTGTTGTTGGTACCCACTAAAACACAAGCTACTTTGCTTTGTAATCTTTATAGAGTGATATAACCTAAAAATGGTTCCCTGACTGTCATTCCACTTTCCATAGAGCACTATGATGGAGAATTGGCTTCTTCAAGGACACTCTTTGTCACACCAAGTACCTGCCTTGTCCTTTGTCTCTACTGTTCCTTTACTGGCCTCTTAGAATGAGAAAAGTTAAATGCTCATTTAAGAAGTGAAATGAGAATGAAATTTCAGTCACAAGCAAAGCCTATATTATTTTAAAAAGCAATGGATAAAACAAAGGAAATTAAATCATAACCTTTACCTGAACCAGTTCCTCCTCCCCTCTTTTTTTTAAACTTTATTCCCCTCGTAGGAAAATAATTCATCCAGCCTGACTGTGTTCATTACCACATAGCTGGCATGGCTGTCTCACGCAAGCACCGAGAAGATATGAAACTAAATCAACAGACCCTGATTTGTTGGCTCAACCAAGTATAAACTAGCCACTGGAAAATCAAGTTGAAAACATAGGACAAATATATGAAAGAGACAAGCCACAGCTTGCAGGAAAGAAAATGTTTGCAGAAAACTCCAGTGCTTCAGGTTTATCTAAGGTGTGGTCTCAAGTAAGCCGCAGTAATTACCCAGGATACCACAGCTAGTGGCTGAAAACTGAGGTGCTTCACGGGCTTAACCCTTTCATCCCACCCCTAGACAAATTCTTAGAGGAAATCACACTCTAGCCAGGTTCGATTAAACCAGAATTGTTTTTATGGTACAGTAATTGAAATTATTTTAAATTTACTTCTACCACTGTCTACCAAAGGTATTTCTTAACTGTGGCTTTTAGCGTGTTCTTTCTAAATGTAGGTTTCCGAATGGCTAGGCCTTCATTTTATGATGCATCATAGCTGAAGATCTTACACCACTTGGGGGCTTTGAGGTTTAGGGATGCTGTGCTTTAGGAAACTAAAAGAGCTAAAGATTGTGTTCTGGTTTTATCTCTGGCCTGAGGCAAGTCCCCTCACAACTTGGATCTCAGTTTCCTCATCCTACACATGGGGTGACATTGTATGAGCTCTGAAGACCATTTTAGCTCCAAGTCTCCATTTTTCAATTCTGTGTAAGTGTGACATCAAGAAGCAGTTCTTTCCAATTATATCCACACACACACAAATACATCTAAATTATTGATTAATTATAGCGTGTGAATTCAGAAAAACTGTAGTATTTCGAGGTTGCTTAATTTTTGTTAAGTAATGAGAAAATATATAAAGCACTTGTTTTAGTTGAAACTGTACCCAAGCAAAAAAATCTTCCACCTACTTTGCTTCCCTTGAAAATGACCTGATTATGTTTCTCTTACTTTGTGTTTTAGAATTTCACAACATATTAGCATTCCTATTTCCTCTGAATATATTTTTATGCTTTATTTTCAAATGGTTTTAGCTTCACATTAAATTTAGAGTTTGAGAGAGAAGATGCCTATCCCTACATCTATATTCCTTATAGAATCTATGACTTCATTTTGCCTTACTGCCATAAATAGCCCCTCTCCAACAGAAACTATGCAAATACCAATAGATAGTGGTCCATCAAATCCTAAATTTTGGGAGAAAATTTAAGCATAATCTTATCTAGCCTCTCACTTTTAAAAGTGATGCTAATAGTAGTATGATAATAACTATCATTGTTTGAGTACTTACTATAAAACCAGATACTGTGCTGGGCACGTTGTGTTCTGTTCATTACTCATTCAGCACTTAAAACAGCCTTGTGAGGTAGGATTTATTATCCCCATTTTGCATGTTAGAAAACCAGAGCACCAGAGTTTTTAAGTAACTTGCCCCCAAGTCCATATTCTTAGGAACTATTGGAACTGCAGCTCAAACTCAGGCCTGTCAGACACTAAAATCCTTTCATTTCCTTATTTTTTGTCCTTATAAGATGCTTCAGGTTCATCTTGTATATTTCCTGCCCCAGCCCTGGAATGAGCTACTTCTCTAAGGAGCCCTTGTTCCTTTTATTGGAAAATGACATTAGAAATCAAGATCTGAGCACTAGTGTTCTCATCGCTTCTGGGATGTCATTGCTTCTAGGTCCTCTCGTTGGACAGAGCTAGGAAATGTGTCTATCCTAACCTATGTGTACCCACATATCTGTAATTATTTCTCTATATATCCATCTGCATCTATATAAGCTAAAGATGAGTTTATACTGATGTCTCTGAATCTAATCCAGTACCACATGGTTCATTCTAGATTTTCCTCTTTGTTTATCTGTAACTTCCTACTCCAACTATGAGAAATCTTGTTCCCATCGTGCACTAACCATTTACTTACTTGTTTAGTCTTAGTATACAAGTATAACAATTTCAGAATTGTTAACAAATACTCCCATGATTATCGCAATAGAGTCTACCATTTATTCATTAATACTTCTTGCTGAGAACTTCACTGAGACATTCAATTGCTATGATATATTTCATACATCTATCGACACCTGTCATTTAAAAAATTCTTTCACATACACAATCTTATTTAATCCCCACAAGACCCTGTGATGTGGGCAGGATAGAACGCTGGTAGATGAGAAATTGAGGTTCAGAGAAATTAAATAATGTGTATTAAATCACACAGTTTACCAGCAGTGGAGTTGGGTTTCTTCTCTTAGCCACTGTGTCTCCCTGTGGATGAGCAAAATATATCTGGAATTCATGGGGTACCGGTGAGAATGCATCAAGCGAGTGAAGTTAGACATAGCAACCAGGGCCCTGAGGCACCTTCCCCCCTCAACACACACACACATGCACACACTCACCCGGGAGAATCCCAGTTACCAGGACAGAATGAGCATGACTTCATGTCTTTGATATGATATAATTCATCTCTCATCAGTGGCAAATATGGTTGTGATCAGAAAAGAAACAAGTGTAAAAAATTCCATGTCTCTTAGCCATTACCACTGGGGAAACACTCTAGAGCAATTCTCCATAAACCCACACAACTTAGCCATCTTCAAGGCAGATGAGAGAGTACAAGCTAGGCCCAGATAATCACTTTAGGGGGCTATCATGAGAGATATTTGTGCAGGGAGGGCATGGAGAGAAGGGAAGGGAGAAGATCAAGTGACCTTAAGGGGGCTTTAATTTCAAAGACCGTATGAGCTGTTTTGTTGGAGAGCAGCATCAAGGAGTAATTGATGGGATGTTGTGTGGCAATATATATTCAAATATGTGTCGTGATAGATTATCTTGCCTGTTTTAAGGCAAATTTAAATCTAGTGTGGTCAAGCACGTTAATTAATAAATACAACTTTGTTCAGACTTCCAATATGTAAATACTTGAATGATATTTGAATCAACTCCAATAAGAATATGTTGTCTTTAAAAGCCCCGACTGCAAATTAAAATGGTATCTCTCTAACTTCCACAACACCCCTTGCCCTCCCACCATCAATGTCTTTAAATAGGTTTTAAAATATTTTATGTGAAAAAAACATTTCAAAGAATTCCCTGGGGCACCTCGGCTTGGCCCAGAAACTACTGTGGTCTTGACAAAGATTGGGCAGTTGACTTTGACAGAAATAAGCTGCCTCATTTCTTGAGTAGCCTCCTTTGGTTTTCTTCTCTCCAAGATGATGTGAATGGTAATTATTTACCTGCTAGAAGAGGCTGTAGTGAGAGAAAACTGGAGTAATATTGAGCACACATTACACATTGTATTCTGGTTTATATTAACTACACACATACCCCAAGGTTCTTTGGCAGAAGGCAGGAAGGCTGGGGTTGGAGTTAAAGAAGAGGAAACATGAGAAAGAAGATGAAGAATTGCCATTTCTCTCTGCGTCTTGGAATATTAGCTGTCTGTTGTTGCAAAACAAATTGCCCCCAAACTTAGCAGCTTAAAATGATAAACATTTATTATCTCAGGGCCTGTAAGTCAAGAATTCAGAAACAGTATATCTGGTTGGTCTCTTATGAGGTTGTAGCCAAGATGTTGGCCAGGGCTGCAGTCATTTGAAGGCTTGACTGCGGCTGGAGAATCTGCTTTCAAGACTGTTCACTTCTGTGGCTCATATGTTGGCCTGAGCTGGTAGCAGGTGGCCTCAGTTCCTCCCAAGCACTTCACGGGGCTGCTTGAGTGTCCTTGCAAAGCGGCCGTTGGTTTCCTCCAATGTGAGTGATCCAAGAACGTGAGGCAAAGCCTAAATATCTTTTATAATATGGCCTTGGAAGTTACACTCGTCATTTTGGCATTGTTCGATTGTTTATACATGTCAGCACTCTTCGATGGGGGGGAGACTACGCCAGGATGGGAATTCCAGGAGCCTGATTATCTCACTTCGTTTCTCTATTATAAACATAAGGTCATATTTGCCCAGCCTATCTCATGGTGTTATTGTGAGAATCACATGGCATAGTGGATATAACCAGACGTGAAAGAACATAGAAGTATAACGCATATTATAAATGTTATTTTTTAATTATTATGAAAAAAATTTACTGGACACCTGCCATATCCCATATCCTGGAAAACAGTAGCGAAGAAGATGGACATGGCCCTGCCTTTAGAACTTGACTTCTAGTAGAAAAAAAGAGACCATAAGAAGTAGAACAAACAGTGAAGAATTATGGAATTGTGTTAAGTTTCCGTGTAAGAAAAAACAGCATCCTCTGATGGAGAGAAATAGGCACAGAAGCTAAGAGGAGGACTATGAAATGCCCCTCTCAGAATCTGACTTCTCAGGGGAGATCTGAAGGATGAGATGGACACAGTCACATGATGAGACTCAGACCGCACTGGACCAGGGCTCCCCACTGAACAGATTGGTAGAGCTCCACAAACACCAGACTACGTATTGTAAAAGCCCAAAGGAGCACGGCTCTCCTGTGATTCAGGGTGTCCATCATCTCAAACACTAGAATTATAAAGTGTGCTCATTGTGCTTCCCATTCAGGGAAAACTATCTATTGACCTTCAACTAGAGGGGTGGCACCTGAAAGAAACAGCCCGAAAGATAGTATTTACAGGGCTTAAGATGCGTCTGAGGATCCACAAAGCCCCTACCCCCTACCTGCCACACCACAGTGTGGCTAGCCTCGGGGTTTGCCAGAAAAATAGATCAAGCCCTGGAGGGGCCTGAGGAAAAAACAATGAAGGCTTTTCTGCTCCTCTCACTTCTGTTTCAGGTCTTCACGGAGCCAGCTGAAGATTGGGTGAAGGAGATTGGAAGATGGGAAATGGAAATTCAACTCCATGACAGGCTTCCTGGTCTACCTATTCCAGGCCAGCCTCTTTCCTAGATTTTTGTATCTCTTAGTACATTCAAAAACTCTTTCAGATCCAACAGAATCACTGGACACAGGGCAGGCTTACCCTAGCAGTGTTGGTTTCTGGGCTCGTTTTTAGTTAATTTTTAAAAGCCATGCTCTAGCTTTTTAATTGTTTTGTTACTTTGAATCAGAGCAGTAGAAGTAATTCTTCCAGTACTCAGTCTCGCTAAGTGAGCATAGACCTGAATGGAGAGAGATAGGCCACCCGTAGTTTGGGGGGAAGAATAAAAGATAAAGTGAAGTATCTCCTTCAAATCCTGGCTCAGAATCCTTTTGTCTGAAGTCTAGCAGAAGTGTCCTTCACATGAGAAGTTTTTACAAATGGATCATTGAAAGCAGAAGACATTTCTGGGTCCCTCGGCAACGTGTATCCCTTCCCATTCACCCCACCTGTATCAGAACAAGCAGAATGATAATATAATACAACACCTGAGCAGCTGGCAAAGGCAGGTTTGGGCCCACAGAAGCTTTAAAAGGAAACCCCAAAGCCCACAAACTCCCCCAAACAATTTTGTTTTAAATATGGTTTTTATGTTAATCTCTGTCACAATAGATTCCCCACCACTCTAAATCAAAGGAGCACACTATGGAAAATTACTGTAAAGCACAACTCGCGCGACAAGGCGCCGCTTGACCAAGAAACATACCTGACAAATTGCTGCAGGATCACGCTGGATGAAGCCTCATTGTGGTTATTAGATGTACGACTTAGGGCCATGTACCTCTTCTGATCTAGCCCACTGCTGTCAGTGTTGGCAAACAGAAAGCTAGGTTACTGCCACATAGATCCCAGGAGCTCACTCTCTTGAGAACCCTGACAGTCCAGCATCGCGGTTCTGGCTATGGACATTGATGTCAAATGGGTCTGAATCTTAGCTTTGCTGTTTCCTAACTTCAGAACTTTGGGTAACTCACATCTCTCGGAGACTCACTTTCCTGTGGGAACAAAAATAATGTTTACCTCCCAGGCATGTCGAGGATTCAATAAGACAATGTTGATGAAACATCTTTCCTTGTAAGTGCTCAATCAATATTAGTTATTTTTATTATTTGTTATGTAATAGTATTAATATTACACGTTTATTATGTCTTTTTGCTCACCTTTCAAAGGGTCAGTTATGGCATGTGGGCAGGTAGATTCTACATCTATTATCAATTGCATCTCTTACACTCCTTTTCCATATGGGTTTTATGGTTTCCTTTTTGGGGTTGGTAATAACAAATCTCACTCAATAGTACAGCAAGAGACTGTACTATTGCCTCAAACCTGTTCTGTATAAGCCAGGGTTCTGGGATTATACTGTTACTGTATATTTGGACAACCTCAATAATACTGTTAATGGATGAACATGGATCAACGTTGAAGTTAAGTTCCAAGAGTTCCAGTTAGGTGGAATGTTTTTCAGGCAACTGGTGTACAATTTGGGGAAGTCATTTCAGCCACGTGACAACCTTCCTATGAGCCATTGTATTGGTCTAGGCATCCCTTTCAGAGACATTAGCTAAAGGTTTTGTACTATTAAAATTCACCTTAGAAGATCTGGGAATAGTTGAGCTGATTGGAAAAGGCAGTGGGCACTTCGAGTTCAATGTAAATTATCAATGTGGTTTAGACAAATTAAAGACCTCTTTAACTCCCAGTGCTCAATATGAAAAGCATCCAGACTAACACAATAGGTCACACTTAAATGATTCTCTCCTTAAGAATTAAACTGTCTTTGCACCTTGCATTGGTGGCAGAAGATAATAAGATGCAGCTCCCCTAACTGAATCTTTCTTAAAGGAAATGACCAGGTAAAAGAATGGAGTTACTGTGCATGAAAAAAGAAAAATACAAAAATAATTTGACCTGCAAAAAGAATCAATTTTTCTGTGTACTGAAGCAAGACGCTAACAAGCATGACAGTGAGCCCTTCGGCTATTGAAACGCTCTGTAAAGGCTTTGCTTCAGCACGGAAGCCATCCGTGGTCGAGGTTTCAATATGGGGTGAGTCTAGCTGCCTAGGTCTGAATTCATAACGAGTTTTAGATAGGATATGTCTGTAACGACTGGGGGTTGGGATTAGTCGCAAGACTGTATGCGTGGGGGAGGTGGGATTAATAGGATACTGAGGATTTAACCCTCCAGAGAAACTAAGTATTACTTCTGTCTGAGACTGCCAACCACCACTGAACACTTCCCTATGGCTCAACTTTCGTGTTTGTAAAAAGTGGGCACTTTTGTTAGTACTGGCATAGAAAGGGCAGAGGACTAAATGGGGTTAAAACATTCAATTTCTTCTGAATAAGGTGATAGCCAGTGAAGATGGAGTTGGGAAGGAGCTCCATTTTTGTAGTGAGATTGCATAAAGCTGCTTGAAAAGTTCTGTCATATTCTTTGGTGAATAGGCCTTTTAAGTTCTTCATAAATTTGAAATTCTTTCATCCCAGCAAGTGAATTATAGCTCTAAGTTTGCATTGACTGTGTGAGAGACACTGTTCTTTATATCCATTTTCTTATTCTATGTCTATAATAACCCCCTAAGGCACAGGTAGGTATTCCCAATTAAGAGATCCACAAACTAAGTCTTAGAGAGTAAGTAACAAGGTCAAGTTCACACAATAGTTAGTGGAAAAGTGGAGATTTGAACCCAGGTCTGTCCAATTCTAAGAGGCTTTTATGATCTCCTAAGCATTATGTGATCATCCTTGCTTCTGTCTGGGCTTCCTTGTCCCATGGGGAACAGCAGGACCCGCACAGAAGGACTGGGGACAAGTCCTCAGTTGTTTGTCTAGGGAGAGTACTTTGTCATGTTATAACACTATTCAATTTCAAGAGCTAAAGTGTGTCTATTTTTTGTGTTTTGTAATGTTAATCATAAATATACTTATGGAGACACAGAATAAAATATTTTAAATTGGAACTATCAGACAATACCAAATGCCTGGTCACCCTAATTACAAGACATACAACACAATGAACAGTACTGCAATTCTTAGGCCCTGACACAGCAGCCCAGGTGGGATGGGCCGTTAAGGATATGTTGATTATCTAGATCAGGGGTCCACAACCCCTGGGCCGGAGACCAGTATTGGTCCGTGGCCTGTTAGGAACTGGGCTGCACAGCAGGAGGTGAGCAGTGGGTGAGCGAGCGAAGCTTCATCTGCCGCTGCCCATCACTCCCCTTCACTCCCCATGGCTCCCCGTCGCTCCCCACGGCTCCCCACGTCTCCCCACGGCTCCCCATCTCTCCCCATCGCTCCCCACCACTCCCCACGGCTCCCCATCGCTCCCCACGGCTCCACATGGCTCCCCATCGCTCCCCACGGCTCCCCATCGCTCCCCATGACTCCCCATCGCTCCCCATCGCTCCCCACGGCTCCCCATCGCTCCCCACGGCTCCCCACGGCTCCCCATCGCTCCCCATCGCTCCCCACGGCTCCCCACGGCTCCCCATCGCTCCCCATCGCTCCCCACAGCTCCCCATCGCTCCCCACGGCTCCCCATCGCTCCCCACGGCTCCCCATCGCTCCCCATGGCTCCACATGGCTCCCCACGGCTCCTCATCGCTCCCCATCTCTCCCCGTCGTTCCCCACCACTCCTCATCACTCCCCATCGCTCCCCATCACTCCCCACGGCTCCTCACCGCTCCCCATCGCTCCCCATCACTCCCCGTCACTCCCTATGGCTCCCCACAGCTCCCCGTCGCTCCTCACGGCTCCCCACCACTCCCCATGGCTCCCCACCACTCCCCACGGCTCCTCATCACTCCTCAACGCTCCCCATCTCTCCCCGTCGTTCCCCACCACTCCTCATCGCTCCCCATGGCTCCCCGTCGCTCCCCGTCGCTCCTCATCACTCCCCACGGCTCCCCATGGCTCCCCACGGCTCCCCATGGCTCCCCGTCGCTCCCTGTCACTCCCCGTCGCTCCTCATTGCTCGCGTTACTGCCTGAACCATCCCCCTCCCCACCCCCACCCTCTCATTCGTGCAAAAATTGTCTTCCACAAAACTGGTCCCTGGTGACAAAAAGGTTGGGGACCGCTGATCAAGATGACTCTCTTTTCTTTCATACGGCAAAAATATGCAAGCTCCACTTAAAACTCCATTATGAGAACAAGAGACTCTGATCTTTAGTCAGTTCCCATCTACCCTCCAAGACCTTTAGACAGGCTCATCCAGCCCTCCGGCTTCTTGATGGGTGTTGAGCTTGGCTGTAATGGCAATGTGTGAGAGAAACCTGGTGATGCGAAATGCTAAAACACACAATAAATAATGTGAGCAGAACAGAGAAACTGCCAGGGCCACAAAGTGACTGAGGCTACTGCAAAAGTGCTAGTGCCCTGCCTTCTGTCTCTGGTTCCTCCCCATCACCATCTATGGGCCTCTGCTCTCTGGGCAAAGTTCTCCTCCCATTCCCCATCCTTGGATGAAACATCCTAGATGTTTCCTCGATCTGGTTAGTTAGACTCCATCTGAAAAATAAATTCCTGCCAGGGACGTTCTATTTCATGCTTTTAGTTCTAGTTTTATTGAGCTACAACTGACGTAACAGCATGGTATAATTTTGAGGCGCACAGCATAAGGATTTGACTTACATACATCATGGAGTGATTATCACAGTAAGTTTAGTGAATATTCATCATCTCATAGAGATATAAAACGAAAGAAATAGAAAAAAATGTTTTCCTTGTGATGAAAACTCTTAGGGTTTGCTCTCTAACAACTTTCATATGTAACACAGAACAGCATTAATTACATTTATCATGTTGTAATCCCATGTTATCATCCCTAGTACTTATTTATCTTATAATGGGAAGTTTGTACCTTTTGTATCATCCAATACCCACTCCCCTCACCTCCTGTTTCTGGTAAGCACAACTCTGTCTTTTTCTATGAGTTTGTTTTTGAAGTATCAGTGACCTACAACACTGTGTTAGTTCCTGTTATACAATACTGTATAGTGATTTGATATTTCTATACATTTCAAAATGATTACCACAATAAGTCTAGTCACGATATGTCAGCATACAAAGATATTACACACTTATGAACTATATTCCCCAGATTGTACATTTCATACCTGTGACTCATTTATTTTGTAACTGGAAGTTTGTACCTCTTAATCTTCCTCACTTATTTCTTTCCTCCCCCCACCCCCCTCCCTTCTCTGCCAAGGATATTTTAAATCCAACAAGTACAAATGGACCCAAAGTCACTCTGCAAAAAGACTGTATGAAAAGCATATGTTTATATAAAATCTTTCATATCAGTGCTGAGTGCCAGAAAGCAGAGAAATCAGAGACCAAAGTGAATACTATTGTGCCCAGTTCTTTAACATAACATTTGTTCTGAAAAGCACAGACTATTACGAGAAAAGTCTAGACAGGGATAATGACCTTTTACTAAGAGTTGCAAAAAAGGGGTGGGGGAGAAGAGGAAGGAAGGAAGCATAGAAGGGAGGAAGGGAAGGAGAAAGAAAAAATGTTAACATGATGGGTGCCTGAGCCAGATACTTTCAGCCAGTCTTTACAGAATGCGTACTGGGTTAGATCTAGGTTGGCAGCTAAAGATGCAGTATCACAATACATTCAAATGCCTTCAGAATTTGTGAGCTTCATGGCAGAATCTTGGAGGGAGAAGGAAATTAACGAAAGTTGTTATTGTCATTTATAGTAAGTCAGATGTTAGAGACCAGCACAAATCTCTCCAAATAGACTGGATTTGCTTAAAAGCAAATGGTTTTTGTTAGGGGTTTATTTTTCTCGTGTCAAAAACATGAGGTTACACTGTAAAAGGAAGTGGTAAAACCTACATCACTCAAAGCCTTGGGGGATGGATCCACGTGTTCCCACATGCTCAACAGTTATTGAAAGTGTGATTCTCATTTTACCTGTTAATCCAATACTTGGAAATATTCAACAAGGAGCTTAGCCTTCTTCCCAGTTATGATTTCTCAGCAATTGCAGAGAACACATTCTACTGGAAAAAACCCTGAACAAACCTGAAATGTTTACAATTCCAGAATTCATTTTATGACCAACAGTATTTTACGTGGTTTATTAAACAGTGTTTATTGTCAGAATGAAGCACCGATTTCTGATTAATATACATTATCCAACTTAAGATTTCTCTGAAGGACATTCAGGAAATACCTAATGAATGTATTCATTTTACCCATATATTTTTTGAGAGGCTCTGTGATATATAATAATAAAGAAAACAGGTTTTTCTAGATTAAATATATATAATGGGAAGAGTTCTGAGAACTGAGAGAAAAGCAACTTTAGCCTGAACTTTTCCAGATAACTGGTTCAGTTATGTCATTCTCCTTCTGCTGTAATCTCACACAGTTTTAAATTTGAGAGGAGAAGCATGTACATTTTCATTGCAGTATAAATGATCTCAAAATAGAAGTTGATTTTTAATTTTGTATGAGACTCTTTAAAAAGTTTAAATGTCTTAGAGTTTTTAAAATATTTATTTTTTTATTCTATCAATTTTTAAATATTTATTTATTTTTTATTGGGGTATAGTTGCTTTACAATGTTGTGCTAGCTTCTGCTACACAGTGAAGTGAACCAGCCATATGTATACACGTATCCCCTCCCTTTTGGATTTCCCTCTCATCCAGGTCACCACAGAGCACAGAGTAGAGTTCCCCATTGCTACACAGCAGGTCCTCACTAGTTATCTGTATCATACCCAGTGACATATATATGTCAATCCCAATCTCCCAATTCATCCCATCCCTTTTCCCCCGCCCAGTGTTCACACTTTTGTTCTCTACATCTATGTCACTATTTCTGCTTTGCAAATAGGTTCATCTGTACCATTTTTCTAGATTCGACACATATGAGTTAATATACGATATTTGTTTTTCTCTTTCTGGCTTACTTCACTCTGTATGACAGTCTCTAGGTCCATCCACGTCTCTACAAATGACCCAATTTCATTCCTTTTTATGGCTGAGTAATATTCCATTGTATAAATGTACCATATTTTCTTTATCCATTCTTCTGTCGATGGACACTTAGGTTGCTTCCATGTCCTGGCTATTGTAAATAGTGCTGCAGTGAACATTGGGTTGCATGTGTCTTTTTGAATTATGGTTTTCTCAGGGTATATGCCCAGTCGTGGGATTGCTGTGTCTAATGGTAGCTCTATTTTTAGTTTTTTAAGGAACCTCCGTATAGAGTTTTAAAAATATTTAAACAAAATGTGATATTATATAACTTGTGAGTATAAGGAGAGCAATAACATTACATCACTTTTTATTAAGCCACTTTTAACATTATTTACACACACACACACACACACACACACACACATATATAATTTTTAGCACAGTATCAGGGAGCAGTTGTCCTCTGAAATTTGTGTAGAGGTGAAACTTATTGACTTTGAAGGTCACAGTTGTCCCTTACTTGCTGACTTCCTGGGTCCAAGATTTTAGGGCTAAGTGGAGCAAAGGATCATTCTACCTTGGGGGAACCAGGAAGACAGGGCTGACCTGGCTCTTAACACGACTCTTCTACTGACCTGAAAGTGTACATCAGGTCTCTTGAGAGCTATAAATGATACTAATAAATTATTAGTCATAATAAAAGGCATTAATTATGCTTGACATGGATATAGCACTCAGAATTTCTGTGGGCTTACATTTGCGTTATCTAATTTCTGAATTCAAGTGACAGTAGTGTGCCTTAAACTGTCTATATAGCTGCAAGACTAAAATAGAAAGAAAAAAATAATAACCTGCCAATTTTCTTGAACCAAATAGCCATCCTAACTGAATTTGAGTTTTCTTCTGGTACTATGAAGCACTGGTGAATGGCTCATGCTTTTTGCATATCATTTTCTTAAGAGATAAAGATGGTCATTTCTTCCTATTTAGGGGTTTTGTCATGGAAACATACTCTAAAAATCGGCTCTAACCACTTGGGACCAAGCTTCCCAAATGGATGTACTGAGCACACTGTTAATTCAGACTGAAGCATTCACTCAGCTTAGTGATTATCCAGCATTATCTCAGTGGATAATGATTTTAATACTTCATAACACTCATTATGGCATTAGTGGTTTCATATTAATAAGATATTAGTTTTGTTATTCAGGGAATCTAATACATGAGAGTAAAAAAACCCCAAAAATCAACCTTAAAGCCTTTGTTACCCAACAGAGTTTTTGTTCGTTTGTTATTATCAAAATGCCTTTCCTTACTGAAATAATTATTTGAGCTTTCCATGATTCTATCTCATTATTCTTAGTGTTAAAATATGTTGTCCTTTGAGAGTTTGATCCTTGTGACTACCATACTTTGCGTTTGGCTATAGCTGATCTAAAGAAAAATGTCAGATTATCTTATTTTAACTTCTTACTTAGTCTTTTGTATGCAAAATGACTTGATCATAATGCTTATCTTTCATTCTGTGCAGATTCATTATAAAATATACTGTAGATCAAAAAGCAAAATTTTAGCAATAATATCATTATACTTGGGACCCAATGGCTTTCAAAGCTTATGAATTAACAGAAAGTCCTTTAATAACATCACCCATCCTGTTCTCATGATGAAGCATGAAAATTGACACGAGAGTGCCATGTCAGGGCTTTTACAAGGTCTGATAATGTCTGGATGAAAACTTTTACTGTAAAGACTTGGGAAATTGCCTGAGGAGAAGTCTTCCTTTAAAACCATAGTATTTTCTAACAATTTTTAGACTTCTGAATTTAATCCCAAATCAAGAAAATATGAAATCTGTGTAAAATCTTGGAGGAAAAATATAAATATACATGGCTCAAGTAAGATGATAGCTCTAATAATTAAGTTAAGATGTCTAACACACAGTTATAAATAAAAACAAGACTGATTCATTCTTTCAACAATACCTATTGAGGGCCTGCTATGAGTCTGGTACTGGGCTAAAAGTTAGGAGTAGGGACACAATTATGAATAAAATGCAGTTCCTGCTCCAAGGAGATGTTTATTCATAAAGTTACTTGTCAGATCTCACAAGTATAGACCTAATTTTTTTAATATAAATAGTAATTGCAGGTTCTAAGTCTTCTTCATTCAAGATACACCGTCATCCCACAATGAGGACAAAGTAAAGAATATGGATGGCAGAAAGTCTAATGTAGAAAACAATATTGTTAATAACACCTTCAAATTGGGAAGGCATGTGAAGAATATTTTAGATCCACTCTTTCTCATAAAATTGAAAAGTGAAGGATTGATGCTTCTCGCAAAGTTTTTGGAAATACATTCTAAAAATTATGGTTTCATAAAGCTAATTTTAGTTATTTTGCTTTCCCGCTCCAATTTCTTATTTTATCCATTTCTCCCTGTAACAATGGAAAAATACCCTCTCAGGGAAATTTGATTCTGTTTCAAGTGACTCATAATCGAGCCTAAGGGGACTTATAAAAAGGATTTATTTTTTCAATGCATTTTTTTGGCAACTGAACCAAAAGCTTTGAAAATGCAGAGTGAGCAACAAATTGAAAACTATGAGAGTTGAAGGGAATGCCACCAATTCAGAGATTATGGTTTTCAATCTTCCATTTGGGGAAGTACTGATTTTTAGGAGACTTTAATGTGTGTAAATGGCAAAACCATTACTGATAGTAGTGTTTTTACTGAAGAACGTAAGATAGATTTTAAAATCTTGAACTTTGTGGAAAACAATGGTTTAAGATTTAAATTTTAAGTGTCGGACATGTGGAAATGAGGGATGGGGCTCGGAAGAATCTGGTAAGAAGAACCCATGTCATGAAAGCTTTAAAAAAGGGACGAGGATTCTAAATGTATCAGACAGCTCTTGATGTTATATTAAATGCATTTCGGAGTTCACACTATAGCACACTAAATAAAGTAAAAAGGTGAGTATTAAATATTTTCTGTAGCATTTTTGGTGGTTATCTCAGTCTAGTCACTGAAGACTTTATAAAATCATGCTGATTCAAGAGCATATGAAAACATTTATATACCCCAAGGTGAGCCCCAGAATGAATACAATTCACTTCTTTTGCAAGTTTAAAGTTACTTATATCAGACGTTGACATCTGGACCTTTTGCTACTAGACACAAGTGATCTTTGAGATGAACTGATGTTACTCAGTACTTCAAAGAATACTGGACAGATTCTCAGAATCCTCAAACAAAGCATCCCAGTAACACCAACAAAAGTGCACCATGTTCTCCAGCGTCTAATGGACCAGACAACAAGATATGACAATTCTGTGCGAGTCGTGGAGATCGCAACTCAGCTTCATTTCTATTTGGAACTTAGCCTCTAATTTTAAGTTTATTTTTCCCAGATTTTAATGTAAATCTGCTGGCAGAGAAGAGATGCATATATATTTCAGCAACATTAACTCATTTAGTGATCTCCAAACTTTTGTGTACTCGTACACACACACTAATGCCCCATAATTCTTGCCACCTGGAAGTCCTCCTGAAGCTTCTCTCTTAACACCAAAGTAAATGGTAAGTTTGAAAAATAGCACCCTTTTACTGCAATTTGACAAAAATCATCTTTGCAAATATTATAACAGGCTCTTGTCCATGGCACTTAATACAAAACTTTTCTGTATATCACAGGATGATGTAATGGCATGTTGAAACTCTACATTACTGCCAAATCATCCCTTCGCCTAAAATTATCGTACCAAAGCCTCAGAATTAAATATGTGAAGATTCATATAGTTTTCCATTTTTGGAAGAAGCAAAAACATCCCAAGGGGGAATTTGGATGACACATGGATGAACAAATATTCGCTTGTTTCCTTGTAGTTATTTTTCAAAAAAGTCTTCCACATTAGGAGTAATAAACTTATGTAAGTGAGCTCTAAAATCTAAAAATTAGGTTGCCGTTCGCTATTGGAAATCAGTGATGATGATGTGGGAATTATGCCCCAGGAAGTTAAAGTTCCAGTGAGCAACCCTGGCTGTCGAATTCTGATCTCGTTGCAACCTGAGCTCAATAGCTCGGAAAATAGCAAACCAGTAATTGTGTGAATCCAATCAGGGAACAAAATCACAGAATTTTTCAGTAAGTAAGAAAATGGAATTGTAAATATCAGACTTGTTTAGTTCCCATTACCACAGCTGGAGGCAAGAAAAGAACATGGTTTAGTACAATACAGTCAGGTAGGAATTATCACATACAATGAGGTTGAAAATTCTAGAGAAATATCGGAAAAAGAAAGCACAGCACCTTCACAAAATTTCCTTGGGTGTGGCTCCCCTGTCCCCCATTTGAAGATCACATGCGGTTTAAGACAAAACAACTGTGAAGTTTTTAGCAGTAGCAAACCTGCACCCTTTTGCCAAGAGTAAATTATCAGAACATTTCTGTGATCTGATATTAGTTTTTAAAGAAGGGTATCTTATTCACACTAAATGCCTTGATGATAATTTTTTCAGAACACTCTAATGGCCGGATTGTTATTAACAAACAGCAATAGCTGTTGCTCAGAGGAGTACTTTTATATTACTCCATGATTATCCTGGGAACAAATTTGTGTAACGATCCATTATGTGTGTGTCACTCACGAATGCTGAACTGAGGTAGGCTGCCTCAGCTAATACCGGCAGCTACACGTTGTCTGTAAGGACAGTGAGTGTCCCCTCTGTGAATTCAGACCTTCAGGCCTCTCAGCATATGCATGGGGCCTGTGAACTTCACTTTCCTGAGAACCTCCCTAAAAAGCCTCTGTTTCTCATACCTTTCCTCTTCCTTATTTCTCCCTCTGAAATGACTCTCTCATTTCCTTTGTGATTCTCCCAACATTGATATCTTACACTTCTGATGAAAAAAGCCCGACTTCCATCTTCCTATAAATAATGGCAGTTAGAAGCCAGTTCCTAAGATATTTAAAAATCTTAATCAGTCTGGCACCAAGTGTTAATCTTTTACTTAAAAATAAGTAAGGATAACAATTGGAGGAATAATAGGGTCATGTGAAGATGACAATAGGACATTTGCTATAGAGAGTCTAAATTCATCTTATGAAAAGCTTAGCAAAAAGTTTCACACACTTACTTCACCTATACCAGAGTTCCTGGCATTATCTATTCATTGTAGTAAAGACTAGAAACTTGAGGAAAGAGTGATCATGTCCAAGGGGTAGTTTGTTCATAGTTTGATTACAGCCTTTTTATTCCAGAGGATATAAATTGGCTCACACAATTACATAGAATGCAGTAAGTTATATTAAATGTAGGTGAGAAGAAATAAAATAAAACAAAGATACGGACATATCAAAAACATAAAACAGGAATCAGGCCAGGATAAAAGTATAGATCTCTATACTTGCTAAGGGTGGGGTGTATTAGTGAAGGTTCTCCAGCGAAATAGAACCAATGGGGTGAGTGTGTGTGTGTGTGTGTGTGTGTGTGTGTGTGTGTGTGTTGGCTAACATGACTATGGAGTCTGGCAAGTGCAAAATCTGCAGAGTGGGCTGGCAGGAGACCTGGGGAAGAGCTGATGTTGCAGTTCAAGTCCAACAGCCTTCCTTCATTTTGTCCCGTCCCTGTCACCTTTAGTACAAACCGGCGGTGTTTCTGCTGTGCGTTCCATCTCTGTTCCTGGATTCTGCTGACATGGCTGAGTGGATGCTTGAGTCACACCCTTAGTCTCTTTATGGAGTGATTGTCCAGTAACACCCTTGCTGTTCTCTCCAAAACACACTTTCTCAGACTTTTGCCATAGAGATAGGCTAATTTTCCAAATATTCAAGTTCTTTTTGCTTAACAATTCCTTCAATCTATCTCTCTTCTTTTGCATTTTACTGTGAACAGTAACCATGAAGCTGGCCACACCTTCGATACTTTGCTTAGAGATGTCTCCAGCTAAATATACAGGTTCATCACTCACACATCCTACTTTCCACAATTCAGCCAAGTTCTCTGCCACTGTATAGTAAGAATCGCCTTTCTTCCAATGTGCAATACCATGGCCCTCATTTCTGTCTGAGACCTCACTCAATCACGTTTAATGTCTGTGTCTGCCAACAATCTCTTCAAGGCAATCTTGACTTTTCTCACATGTGCCTCAAAACTCTTCCAGCTTCTATCCATTAACCAGGTCTGAAGCCACTTCCACATTTTCAGGAGTTTGTTACAGCAGTGCCCCACTTTTTGGAACCAAAATTTATATTAATATGCTAAAGCTGCCATAAAAAATACCACAGACTGAGTGGCTTAAACAATAGAAAAATATTCTCTTAACAATTCTGGAGGCTGGAAGTCCAAGATCAAGGTGTCAGCAAGGTTGGTTTCCTCTGAGGCATCTCTTGTTGGCTTGCAGATGGTAACCTCTTGCTGTGTCTTCACATGGTCTTTCCTCTGCCCATGCACATCCCTGGTGTCTCCCTATGTGTCCTAATCTCTTCTTGTAAGGACAGCAGTCAGATTGGATTGGGACCAGCTCCAATGGCCTTATTCGAACTTAATCATCTCTTTAGCAGCCCTATTTCCAAGTACAATCACATTCTAAGCCTGAGGGTTAAGCTTCAGCATATGATTTTGTAGGAGGACACAATTCAGTCCATAACATGAAGGTTGGGAGAAAGTTTGGTCTAAGCTTTCCTGCCACTAAAATGAATAAGAAACATTGATTAATGGCACAATTCATGTGTCCATAAGACAGAAACAAAACAATTCCTGAGGAGAGCACAACCCTTCCTTTATGTTAAGACTTGGCCGTCATAAAGGCTTGTGAACAAGCAATCTGAGGGGCTGTCTCAGTGGACAGAAGATGGGAGCAAACTGGGGCAATATTACTAAGGGTGTGTGTCTGCAGCAAACTCTTCAAAAATCAGTGTGGTGTCTGGGTGTGTTCAGGAAACTTGAGGCAGAGAAAAGTGGAACTTTAATTAGATGCAGATGTGCTGATATTCTAGCTAATGTCCTCTGAGAAGAAATTTTGGCAAAGGAATGGGTCTCTGTGAGAAAGGGGGACAGAGGAGACCTCCCCAGGGGAGCAGCACCTCTCCCTCTAGGAGAGGAGACAGATTTCAAAGACAGGGGCTCTTCAAGGATGAGTGAGGAACCTTGGAGGTGTTGACTGAGTCCAGAGATTCAGCTCTGAGGGCTGAGTGAGATACCTAAGCAGGAAGTTTCTGCAGATGGAATCTGGGGCCAGCAGGTGAGGTGGTGGTTCACGAGACTGGAGGGCAGGCAAGCATGGCTGAAGCTGAAGGGAAAGTCCTTTAAGTCAGAAAAATATTCTTCCTTCCTTCCAGCCCCAGGGAAATGGTGTGTGTGTGTGTGTGAGAGAGAGAGAGAGAGAGAGAAAGGGGGGTGAGGCAGAGGAGAGAGAGACCCCACAAAAGAGAGGCACTGAATGATTGGTTGGGTCTGGGATCATCTTTCAGATAACAGAATCCAGAATATTGAATGGCAGGTGACTGGGACATTGATTAAAATACTTCAGTTTAGAATTCCTAAACAAAACCCCAGAAACGATGACCACAGTACATTGGGTTTACCAATTTTGAGCACGCAGAATGCACATTGGCTCATTTGAATCTCGCCAAAGTTTTTGAGGTCTGCCAGGCGAGAGTGTTCTCTTCAATTCACATTTGAGGAGACTGAAGCTCCGAGGAGCAATGCCTTGCTCAAGATCATAAGGTTGGGGCTTCCCCGGTGGCGCAGTGGTTGAGAGTCCGCCTGCCGATGCAGGGGACACGGGTTCGTGCCCCAGTCTGGGAGGATCCCACATGCCGCGGAGCGGCTGGGCCAGTGAGCCGTGGTCGCTGAGCCTATGCGTCCGGAGCCTGTGCTCCGCAACGGGAGAGGCCACAACAGTGAGAGGCCCACGTACCGCAAAAAAAAAAAAAAAAAAAAAATCATAAGATTGATCTCCACACAGACTAGGTCTTCCAAGGCCACGCCCAGAGCTCTCCGGCCAGTGCTCAGCGCCAATGGACCATGGGCCGTCTTGTGCCTTACATCGCAGCACTGGAGAGAGAGTGGGTGTGGCTTTTGGAGGAGAAGCAGCTACTTTACCATGGATTCCCCCCCAACCTTCTACCCACACGTTCTTTTAAAAACTTGGTGGTGGCAGCAGAAAATAACCCAAACTGAGTAGCACTTGGAGAATGGCTCGGGGGTGACTCGAGGAGGCCTTGCCACACCACAAGGACCGCACTGGAAAAGAAAGGAAACTAATCAAAAGGTTTTGTTTTGTTTTCTTTTGCTTGAAGAAAGCCAGAAGTAACGAGAAGCTGATTCAACTGTCCAATAGTGATTTACAGGAGATATATGTAAGAGTAAATTCCCCTCTTGCCTTAACAATATAACAAAGTAGAAATGAATAGCCTTAGGGATATTTTAAATTCAGCGTTCTATTTTCAAATGGAACTCTTCTCAGAGCCCAAGGCTCAGCCCTATCATGAAAAAAGTTCGGTGTCAGGCCATAAGAAGACAGGATTAAAAGTACAGAGTTTTTTTTTTTAATTATTAGAACTTTTAAAACCCACAACCATAATTATCTTGTGTCTTTGGAGAAGAGGGAAAAAAAGGCAGATTTTTAAACTATTAATTAATTTAGTCCAAACTCAGATAAAGTTATTCTCATTTAAAAGATAAATAGAGATAAGGAGTAGTAAAATCATCCAGAATGTCAGACATAGAGCATAGATTAGATTAATTTCATGGAATTAATCCCAGGTTCTACTGTTCCTTTTAAAGGGATGGTCTTTGTACATTCAGTGGAGACTTAACAAACAGGAAGGGAATGAACTATGTGAATGAGGAACACACCATCTTCAGTTTGCCCATTCTTGTTGACATGAATGAAAATTACTACACTAATTATAAACAAAATCCTAATGGTACTAAAAACATATTAGAAATATATATGCTTCATCTCTATTACAGGCATATTTTCCCTCACATTCTGCTACAAAATCATGGCAGGTTAAGTAAGGCCGGGACTTTGAGACCACGTCCAAGCTGGTTTTAAGAACACTTCACTTCTTCAGGGTTCTCTTGCCTGGTTTATCAGTGACTGTCCCAAAAGGAAACAGACGACTAACTCAAACGGGATAATTAAGGAGAATGTAACGAAGGGAATATTCACAAACATTTGACGGGGTTTAGGGAGATCAAGAAACGATGGTGAAGAATCCTGGGGCTAGCAACCTCAGGGAGCTCTTAACACCCCCATGTGCGAAGGAGCAAGCAGAGGAAGCAATCCCAGGACCCCAGAAAGTTGTGGCTGTAACACTAGCCTATACACACAACTCAGGCAAAGGAAACACAGCACTTTTACACTTAATGCATTCTTAAAACATGCATGCAAATTAAATGTGTAAAATCCAAACAACAGACTTAAATGTTATAAGAAGGTTTCCATTCTCAGAGAACTAAAAAATAAATGTGGACACAAGTTTTAGTGGTGTAATTTCCAACATTTTACATATAATTGTGTTCATTTCCTTTACAGTTGAGTGCCTTGACTCCTTTAAGTATCCAACTGAAGCCAGTCATTCCTTCTATTTATTTATTTATTTTATTTTTGGTTGTGTTGGGTCTTCATTGCTTCGTGCGGGCTTCCTCTAGTTGCGGCGAGCGGGGGCTACTCTTCGCTGCGGTGCGCGGGCTTCTCACTGTGGTGGCTTCTCTTGCTGCAGAGCACGGGCTCTAGTTGCACGGGCTTCAGTAGTTGTGGCTCTCAGTACTAGAGCACAGGCTCAGTAGTTGTGGCGCACAGGCTTATTTGCTCTGCGGCATGTGGGATCGTCCCGGACCAGGGCTCGAACCTGTGTCCCCTGCACTGGCAGGCGGATTCTTAACCACTGTGCCATCAGGGAGGTCCCCCAAAGATTCCTTCTCTTTGACATGCCTAATGATTTCCATTTTTTGTTGTTTGAATTGCACATACGGAATCTATACATCTTATCACTAGCATTAGCACTTTCACTTTTCTATATTCAGATATCTAAATGTCATAATTAAAAAAAAACACTTTCATATTTAATTAGGAATTAAAAATAATGTCCACACTTTGTGATTTATTGGTATATCTTTTAAATCCCTTTTAATCTATAGGTTCCCTCTCTATCCGCCCCCCCGCCTTTTTTTTAAAACTTCCCTTACATTTCTTTGTTGAAAAAAACAGGTTGTTTGTTCTATAGTTTCCCATAGTAAGGATTTTGCTGATTATATCCCCGGAATTCTTCTGTCCTCTGTGTTTCCCCTGACTAGGTAGTTGTATCTATAGAGCCTTGAAAAGATTCTGTTTAGATTTTTGTAGCAAGGATACTTCAGAGAGTAGTATGTGCTTCCATCAGGAGGCATGTAATATCTAGTTGCCTGTCTTTCTGATGTTAACACAAATTTCTATGCATTATTTAGATTTGCTATCTAATTAGGGATTGCAAAGTGGATATTATAATTATCTTATTCCTTCCCCATTTATTAGCTGAAATACCTCTATACAGAGAAATTTGTTCTCATTTGGTTATTCAGTGGTACAGTTCATTTAAGAAAGGCAGGAATCTACTCAATACTTTATTCTTCCCAGCTTTTTAAAATGAGTAAGCCAAAACCCTTTCCATTTACTTGTTCAGATCAGAGGTATGCCATATTTGCTTTGTTCTTAAAAAAAAAGTCAGATGAATATTTCTCTTCTGACTGATATTCTCCAAGACACTTACCAATCCTCCTTATTAAAGGAACATGCCCAATTTTTTTTAAAAAATACATTTGTTTATTTATTTATTTTTGGCTGCGTTGGGTCTTCCTTGCTTAGCGCAGGCTTTCTCTCTAGTTGCGGCGAGCAGGGACTACTCTTCATTGCAGTGCACGGGCTTCTCATTGCGGTGGCTTCTCTTGTTGCGGAGCATGGGCTCTAGACACACGGACTTCAGTAGTTGCATCACGTGGGCCTAGTTGCTCTGCGGCATGTGGGATCTTCCCAGACCAGGGCTCGAACCCGTGTCCCCTGCATTGGCAGGCAGATTCTTAACCACTGTGCCACCAGGGAAGTCCAACATGCCCAATTTTGAGGTGTACCAGATGATATGAAAAAGAGAATTGTTGTGAGTAAACACACCAAAGTTAAATTGCTTATCTAAAACCTATGAAAATCATTTGTTTAGAGAAGAGAATCAGAAACCATATAAAAACAGAAGAGAAATTCTGAATTGATTTAAACAGTTTTGTCATTATCAATATATTAGGCAACAAAATTTAAGTATAATAAACTAATACTTGAACATAGATCTCTAAAAAATATTGGTTTTGGTAAGAATATGTAAATGAAATTCATTATTGGCAGAAAACCTGAGGTATTTTTGTTTGAATTGGCATTCTAATTCCTATTTATGCTGTATAGGTAACTTATCATTTTCAAGAAGGGGCCATTGTTCTTGTTCCAATCCTTTTAACATTTCCAGATTTTCAAGTCTTGTCCATGATATTGACCAACTTGATGACTCAAGACACCCCCCTTGTTCTGAATGTCAATTCCGTTTATACTTGCCGTCCAGAAATAGTGTCCTTGAATTTAGAATTTATGGGTCGATTACTCTAAATATCAACTTCAATTTCAAATCTTTTATCCTATTATCTCATGAATTTGTTTTTTTTGTTTTTTTGTGTTTTTTTTTTTTGCGGTACGTGGCCTCTCACTGTTGTGGCCTCTCCCGTTGCAGAGCACAGGCTCCGGACACGCAGGCTCAGTGGCCATGGCTCACGGGCCCAGCCGCTCCATGGCATATGGTATCTTCCTGGAGCGGGGCACAAACCCGCGTCCCCTGCATTGGCAGGTGGACTCTCAACCACTGCACCACCAGGGAAGCCCCATGAATTTGTTTTTTAACTAAAGTTACAGTTTACAGTAAAGGTAGTTTTATTAATATTATGTATCTCCAGCAAATAGTAAAGAGGTTATTATTGCTGTTTGTCAAATCACAAAGTATCTTTATGGTGTTTTTGTATGTATTTGTTTGTGTGTAACTTTTCTTTCTTCCTTCCTCCCTTCCTTCCTTCCTTCCTTCCTTTCTTCCTTTCTTTCTTTCTTTCTTTCTTTCTTTCTTTCTTTCTTTCTTTCTTTCTTTCTTTCTTTCCTTCTTTCCTTCTTTCCTTCTTTCCTTCTTTCTTTCTTTCTTTTCTGTTTCTTAATCTCACCAGTCTGCTTATTCTAAGGAACTGTAACTGGTGTCAGACCTTTTAAGTTTACTGAGACCAGATACCATTTATACAAACCTTTTAAAAATCTACAGTCCTCAGGTGAAGAAGTCTTACGTGCTAAAAGGAAAGATATTTGAGCTTTGTAAAGTCAGTTTTGACACAGAATAAATGCTCAAGAAATATTTATTGATTGAATACAATTTAGAATCTCATTGATTTCTTGTATAACATTTGGAGCAACTATAGCTACAGAAGTATCATCACAGACATTCAGTTTTCAAGCAAACAATTCCCTCTGTCTTTTTCTCTCTCCACTAACCCCTGCCCACCCCACTCCTCCATCTCAATTCTGTCTCTCTCTCTTAATAAAGATACACACTTAGGAAGAAGAAAAAAAAACATGACCAAATGCAGTTTGAGTCCTTTCCCACCCCTGCTGTCAATTTGGTATTTTGTTAAATGTTACAACTTTTCACTTTCAAAAAGGTTAACCAACACTGTTCAATCTACTTTCTACTAGGTAAACCTTGCCCACTCCCTAACCTTTCGGTCATTCCAATCATATTATTTCTCCCATAGTTCTAGAAGTAATGGAGTAGGCAGGAAGTGAAAGTAGAAGTTATATAGCTCTGTTTGCTTGTCTTTTGTTTGATTGTCTCTAACTACCTTAAACTACTTCCTTATCATCTTTATAACAATAAGACAAAATGGTTCCCTCTAAATGGTCCCAAAGCCAGCCCGGATATCTGTAAACCTATTATTATGACCTTTCTCTCATCAGTAACTGTCCAGCAATTTGTACCTGAAAAGTCTTATGGCCTATGTGCCCACATAAGATATGGTGAAAATAACTTTGGAGATAGCTGTGGCAATTATCACAAATTAGGATATTACAGGTCACTCAAATGCTCTTGCTTAAGGTACTTCAAAATATTTGAATAGTGCAGTCTTAAGCACATTTTTAGAGTAATCTTTTAATTTTATTTTAAATAAGTATCTACTCATGTATTCTTTTTTTTTTTTTTTTTTTTTTTTTGCGGTACGCGGGTCTCTCACTGTTGTGGCCTCTCCCGTTGCAGAGCACAGGCTCCGGACGCGCAGGCTCAGCGTCCATGGCTCATGGGCCCAGCCGCTCCGTGGCATGTGGGATCCTCCCGGACCAGGGTACGAACCCGCGTCCACTGCATCGGCAGGCGGACTCTCAACCACTGCGCCACCAGGGAAGCCCTAAGCAGGTAGTCTTGATCTCAGCTTGGTATCTGTTATAAAGGTGTCTTCAGTGAAGGGCCAAGTAAGAGGTTTTATGTATGTGTGGCAGAATGTGTGAAATAGCCATTCAAAAAAATAACTAAAAGATGGATAAGAAGAAAAGAAGTGAAAGAAGAGAAGGAAGAGGTGGAGGAGAAAACACCAACACGAAAACACATATTTGTGTTCATTGGCTGATTATTTATCACAACCTGTTATTTGCCCAGGTGTGGTGAGAACGAGCAGCAGGCCCCAGTGAGCAGTAAATACAGCAGTTACAAAAGAAATGATTTATTCTTTATCTTCATGTGCTTTGAGCATCTCTTTTGTATTATTCCCTTCCCACATACCCTTTATTGCCATTGCATTCCCTCATAGTCAGAATTTCAGTAATCATTATGCCTGGAGTAGTTTTATGAACTACTAAGTGGGCATTCAATTTATGATTGTGATTCACCATGTATTATGGATCATGGTGCTTTTCTTGGCTCACAACTCATTAGTCTGATCTGAGCCATAGCAACCTTATAGAAAGACACAACTTTAGTAATGACAGCATGTCTTTAAAGAATTGCTTTTGGTTATATGATAACAAACACTTAGGAGAATTCCCATATAGAGGTGAAAACACTTGAAAGCATTTGGTAGGAGAAGGTGAAAGGAATTAAGAGGCACAAGGGTCAGGCTTCCCTGGTGGTGCAGTGGTTGAGAGTCCGCCTGCCGATGTAGAGGACACGGGTTCGTGCCCCGGTCCGGGAAGATCCCACATGCCGCGGAGCGGCTGGGCCTGTGAGCCATGGCCGCTGAGCCTCAACAGTGAGAGGCCCGCGTACTGCAAAAAAAAAAAAAAGACAAACGCACAAGAGTGATTGGTAGGGATGTCTTCTAAGGTCCACTTCCTCTAGTGGGATTTGGGATTATTCTTTGGTTTAATACCATGTACTCTGTCACCATCCAGCACTCCCCAATGTTCTTTGCAAGCTACTTTTTTTTTTTGCAGTATGTGGGCCTCTCACTGCTGTGGCCTCTCCCGTAGCGGAGCACAGGCTCTGGACACGCAGGCTCAGCGGCCATGGCTCACGGGCCCAGCCGCTCTGCGGCATGTGGGATCCTCCCGGACCGGGGCACGAACCCGTGTCCTCTGCATTGGCAGGTGGACTCTCAACCACTGTGCCACCAGGGAAGCCCGCAAGCTACTTTTAATTTGTGTCTGTCGATTATGATTATTTACCCCCAGGTAGCAAAAGGCAAAAGAAGCCAGAAAAGACTCTTTGAGTCTCTGAAACTTTACCCACCAGTAACTGCTAAAGTAGGCCATGCACCCGGGGATATGCAAATGATCAAGTGGTGGCCCTTCAACTTTTAGTTACTTGATTAATTTATTTGTTGTTGTTTTATTTTTTTAAATTGAAGTATAGTTGATTTACAATACGTGTTAGTTTCAAGTGTACAGCACAGAGATTTGGTTATAACTTTTAGTTATATTAGTTAATATTTTAGTTATTTTAACTTTGAGTTATAACTTTATTCTTTATATCTATTTTTGTGTATATTTTCTTTTGCGTGTAATATATTACCAATGAATTATAAGTATATGATTTGTCATCAAGCAGTCAATCCACAGACAAAAAGATTTTGAGACTTCAGGGCAAGGCAACACAATGTGATGGAAAGTGAATAGGTAATAATGATGATGAGATTCAGGAGAGAATAAGTTTGTTATGTACAAAATAAACAATCCTTGTTCTCTTGAAATCCAGGAGTAACTTACATTGTATATACACTCATGAAAAGAGGGGAAAAGAGGCAGCTGACAGGGATAATCTTTCTTGTTCTGATTTGGGCTAGCTTTGTACTGGTTTTTCTGCTTTCTTCATAGAGATTGGAATCCCAGGGAGTACATACTCTTTACAAGTTAAAAAACAATCTTCAGCAATTACGTTTGGCTAAGGTGGGGGCCCAAATGTAATTTTGTATTACATTTCTATAAATGTAATTTTTCACAGACTCTCAGAGCTTTTTGAATATGTAGAAAGTGCTTTGCTTAAAACTTTCCAATCTAAAAGCATTCAGAAACAGGAACCACACCAGGCTTCATATGTGAGGATTTCAACTTCAATGGCATTAATGGCCCTGTGAAAGCAGGACACTTTTTCTTAGTCTATTATTCCCAATGTTTGTGCATAGCTTTGAGATGTTTTGTCAGAATTATTTACCTTGTCACATCCAACTAAATGTAAGAGCAATGGGATTGTAGAAAGTACTCATAAGATGAGGTAAAAAGTATCGAAAATAAAGTAGAGGTCATCAAATAATCGGAAGTGGGCAGAAAGTGGTGATCATTGCATGTGAACATGGATGAATCTTTGTCTAAATGAATCATTCTAAAGGATAAACAGTGAATCACTTAAAGAACAGTACCTGTGTAAGTTACAATAATGAGAGAGAAAATAATTATGTGGGGGTGTGTGTGTGTGGAATTTTTGAGGAGGTGCCTAGGTAGTAGGTTTCAAACCATTCCGAACAATAAGCTGTTGTTAAGTATGTATCCCAATACATTTGTAGTTATTTATTTTACATAACATACAAATACAACTATCATTAGCTAAGGTCTCAGAGAAAAATACATTTAAGGCAAGATTATTTATTAATAACAATGAATGCAAATTCAGATTTCAAAAATGCTTCTTGATGATAATTTCATTTTCTGGAGAAGGAAAATGTCTTGTTAGATCTGATAAGATCATCATTAATTTTTTCTTTGTAATGTGGTCAACAAAGAACTTATACTAGTAGTAGGAGAAGTATTTCTCTGCCATTTCCTTGTTGTTTACATGTACTTACATAATTAATATTCTTTTTGATCCACAGCTTATTTACAGAAAAACTTTAAAAACCACATGTCCATTTTGAGATGTTAACTTAAACCAGAATATATAGTCTAGAAATGCACTGAACTGGGTATACACTGTAGCAAATTGTAGTGTGCCAGACAGGAAGAAAGAGAGAGGGTACCACTGCTAATTTCTCCATACTGTGGACTGTTCCCTCTTCCTTTAGGACATCCAGATCAAGTACAGATGTAAGTGTCAAATTTTATATTAAATACTAGTAAATATTAATTCCTTTTGATTTTTAAGATAAAAATATTTGTTAATAAAAGTTCTAATAATTTCTTCCTGTACCTCAGTGGATAACCTTCTGCACTCTAAGAGGTATGCACATCTCATTTGGAGACCCTAGACTTAGAAGATCTACATCAATGTCACACATCTATCAACTTGATATTAACCTTAAAAAGGGCTAAGTTTGTTCAAGAAATTAAAGGCCTTGATGGTGATAAAGCCTTTGGTAAGCCTTTATTCCAGAGGTTCAAAGCTTGTTTTAATTTGTGTAACATCAAAGTGTTTGGATACTGAATTATAAAGCTACTATGGGATTTCTTATAACAGAAACTGGGAGAGATGACACCTGCCTTAATATATTTTGATATATTTAGATCTAAAAATATTTCAGATAGCAAGAATCAAGGAAGAAAAGTATATGACAGATTTTAAAGTGTTGAAGGACAGATTTAATCTCCTACTTGGAGGAAATTCGTTATAACTTCCACATCTAGTAATATTGCCAGCTAGAGATCCTGGTTGACTCTCCTGTTAAACTGAATAAATGCTGTACAAAATACATTAAAAATATTTTTAAAGGTGCTGATGGGCTACTAAGAAATAAAGATTCCTAAGAGGTCAAATACTAAGTGAAAGTAGAAACTCAGAGGGGCAAGCGGAACACCCTGAAGCTATTTGAATCTCAGTGACGTTGAGTTTTAATTTTCATACTGTGGACAGGGGGCAAAACATAGGACCTAGTCAAAGAGGGGAATTTAATTAGGAGACCTCTGACATAAAGCTAAAACCTCAAAGGTTATAGCTTCAGGTTAAGAGTAAAAATATAAAAACCTGAATTCACTGGAAGAAGTAAGGAAAATGACCTCTTTCAAGTCTTGGTGATGTGAAGAGGAGAAAAAAAAATCTGAGTATCCTCAGCTACTAGTGAGTCCTCGCCTAGGTTTGGAGTCCAAAAATGTACTATCTGGGTGGGCTGAAAAGTCTTAAAGCCAATAATTTGTTGTAAAGAAGTACGAGGTAAGCCATGCCCATGTGTCTAGGACATGCAAATGTTTGGAAAACCCACCTAAACTCAGACCCAAATAATTCCCATAGATTGAACTTCCCATAAACATGAGCTCATAGTCAAAAATCAAATACTACGTATGAAAACAAGATACCAAGAAGAAGAACCAACAGAATCAGACCTGCAAAAGCTTCAGATTCAATTGGAAATGTCTGACACAAATGTAAAATAAATATGTTTATGTATTTAAAGGAATAAAGAAAGAGAATATAGTTAGGAGTAAAGAACAAGAAACGAAAACATTTCCAAACAGAGATTTTAAAAGAGAAAGATATAGTAATTGAAATTAGAAACTCAATGGATGGAATTAAGAGCAGATTACATATAGCTGAAAAGTGAATAATGAATTGGAAGAAAGATCCAATGAAATCATGTAGGATGCAGCACAGAGAGCTGCAACAGTCATGAGAAGTTAAGAAACCTGTAGGTAGAGTTTCAGAAGAGAGGAGAGAGAGAATGTGTGGATGAGGCAATACATGAAAAATTGATGGCTGAAATTATGAGAAACATATTTCTTAGATATGAGAAGCCCAGAGAATCCTAAAAATAATAATTAAAAAGTAATTAATATCTAGACCAATCTTAGTGAAATTGCAGAACAACAAAGACAAAAAAAAGGTATCTTAATGGTAGCTGGAGACAAGGAAGGGTTACCTATAAAGGCATGACAATTAGACTGTCAGCCAACTTCTCAGCAGCAACAATGGAAGCCAGAAAACGGTGGGGTGATGCTTTCTAGGTGTTGAGAAAAGTTGGAGTTATATTCCTTATGAAAATATTCTCCAGAAACAAGCATGAAAAAAGTTATTTTCAGACAAATATACATATTGAGTGAGTTTGCCACCTAAAGAATATACCTCAGCCAGGAGGAAAGTGATCCCATGGGGGAAGTTTCAGATGCAATAAGGAAGAATTTTTTTTAAGTGGCAAATAGTAAGTAAATTTAAGCAAACATTGACTGTATAAAACAATAACAACCAATTTATGAGGTTAAAAAGCAGAAGTAAAATATAGTATAATAAGAGCATATAATTTGGAAAGTTGTTATTGGAGTTAAAGTTCTATGGTTTACACGGTTATAGTTTAAGAGAAGTATAAAACTATATGGTTATAGAGCTTAAGAGGATACAGTTATTAACTGTAGGCTTTGATAAGGTAAAAATGCATGTTTAAATTACTAGGATAATCACAGAAAGAATAGAAATAAAATATACATCTAAATTAGAAGAGGGAAAAATGGAAAGAGAAAAATGCTTAACCTAAAAAAGTCAAGAAGGGAGAAACAAAAAGGAAGATAGAAAGACAAATAGAAAGCACCAATATTATGGAAGAAATAAATGCAAATATATTAACAATATGAACGAAACATGCCAATTTAAAGATTGCTAGATTGGATTTTTAAAGAAACCCCAGCTGTATGATGCTTATGAGATCCTTAAAAAGCTTAGGGATGTAGAACAGCTGAAAGGAAAGGGATTCAAAATGAAACTCCCTGCAAACTCCCTACTTAAAGTAGGCAATATATAGCAAAATCCAGCCAAATGAACTTTAAGGCAATTTAAGATTGAGGACAACTTCATTATGCTAAAATGTTCAATTAACCAGGAAAATATAATACTTTTAAATTTGCCTATTTATAATACTATAGCCTCAAAATACATGAAGTAAAATTGATAAAACTGCAAGAATAAATGCACCATCATAGTTGGAGAAACAATGCACTGTTCTACATACTAGATCAGACAGACAAAAATTAGGTAAGGCTATAGAAGATTAAAACAGTGTAAATAACAAGCTGTTCCCAATGGATGTACTATACAGAACATGACACCCAACAAATGCATGGTCTTTTCAATCACCTACACTCATAATATCTAAGGAAACATCTTAGAGAGACTCTTGAAACAGGAGACATGTACAAGAATGCTTACAGTAGCATAATTTTTAATGGTAAACAACACAACAACAATAAAATAAACTCAACTGTACATCAAGAGAAGGTATTGGATAATACATTGTGGAATATTCATATAGGAGAATATTATATAGCAATTAAAATAGATGGTCTGTAACATGAATTTCGAAACGTAATAAGCTAAAACCTAATGAGCCAAAAAATGTAGTATAAATCCATTTATTTAAAGTATAAGAACTTGCAAAACTAAGTAATATATTATTGGGACTTCCCTGGTGGCTCAGTGGATAAGAATCTGCCTGCCAATGCAGGGGACACGGGTTCGATCCCTGGTCCAGGAAGATCCCACATGCTGCGGAGCAACTAAGCCCGCACGCCACAGCTACTGAGCTCGAGGGCCACAACTACTAAAGCCCAAGCGCCTAGAGCCTGTGCTCTGCAACAAGAGAAGCCACCACAAGGAGAAGCCCGCGCACCGCAACGAAGAGTAGCCCCCGCTTGCCACAGCTAGAGAAAGCCGGCGTGCGGCAATGAAGACCCAGTGCAGCCAAAAATAAATAAAATTAAATCTTAAGAAAATAATAACTTATTATTTAGGACTACAAAATATCAGGGAAAGGTTTAAAGACACACAGGAGTTATAAATGCATAATTCAGTAGGGTTTACTCCTGAGTGGGGAGGAGAGAAAAGTGTGCCTAGATTATGCTGGTGGGTACACAGACGTTCAGTCTACTGATGTTGTTTTACTTCACACTCTGTGCACATGTGTAATTAAGGCAACAAGTGTGATGGAGCCTGTAAGCTTCTACCAGGCTTGGGTAAGCTGGAGTTTTTAAAAAATGGATTTCACTCACAGGTCTTATGACCTGTTTGGAAATAGAGTTGCTTCCAAACTATGTTGAATTGAGCAGCCTTTAAATATAGAATGACCATCAGGTTACTTCTTTGGCATCTCCACAGTCTCAAGATCTCCAGACTTCCTAAGAACTGATGCACTCTGGGATCAAAAACCCCGAATAATTCAAGTCCCAGCTCTAAGACTAACCAGTTAATGTTATGTCGGCAGAAGGCACTTTACATAAAGAAGATCTATTAAATCCTACAGTGATCCTATTCTGAGATAGCTCTATTAAGCCCATTTTACAGATGAGAAAACTGAGACAGGGAAACTGAGACTCTTGACCACTGTCCATAGCTGTCAAATTGTAGAACTGAAACTCCTGCCAAGTTATGTCTGACTCCAGCCACACTTTTCCCCACATCACTCTATGCCCTCTTAGCCCCCTGAGCCTTTGCTCTTTCGGTTAATATCTTCCCTCTGTACCTCTTAGTAGCTTTCCAAATACAAAGGGTTTTATGAATGCAGTCCGGAGCAAGAAATTGGGTGGAGAGAAAACTCACTGCTCCTGATGGAGACGGGCAGCCGCACACACCCATCTGTTGTTTACTGAGGCTGAGAATGCTGAACGGTTCCCAGCAAGCAGTGTCTGCCTCCTGCATTTTGCCTCTTTGGAAGATGTTTCTTGTCCTGCCCTTCACCACCCACTCGCTTCTGTCTGCTTTCTCTTTTGCTGGCCCTTTTCCCATAGCAGTTAATGTTTGCCCTGCAAGTGCCAGAGCATTCATCCTTTCTTCCTTGAATGATGTGCCCATTTGCATATCATGCAAACAGCCCAGCTGCTGGAGTCCCAGTTTGAGTAAATAACGGTCACAGTGTTTATACTGATTCCTCCTGGGGCCCTCTGGAACCTGCTGCACAACTCCAGGGAGAAAATTGTTTAGTTGGTATCTCTGCTTAGATCTTCTGACATCATGAATGAACACTTGTGCTAAAAACGTACACATAACCCTCTCCATGTAAATATGTGCTTTAGAGTCTAATGGCTGAGGGAGGTTTTTAGATGGAGAGACATGCTCACTGTTATTTTTGTCTGGTCTAATTCCACTTATTAATCTTTAGGCTTTGAATATGCTTTCTAAGTACACATCCACTTAACAACAATTCAATGAATAACTCAAGAATTTAACATATTTCCATAAACATTTATTGTTTTCAAATGTAATCAATTATACCCTTATAAATCTGTCAGTTTTATAACATCTTAAGTAGAAAAATGGCAATGAATAAAGAACTGATCCATAAAGTTACACTGAAACAGACTATAAAGATTCTAACGCTGATTTAGTTTTTCTTCATTTTCTCTATTCTTATTCTTTTCATTGTTTTTTTAAAAAATATGTTTTCCTTATTCCTTCTTAGGAATACAATTTACACATCAAACACAGAGTCAGAGTTACCTTTTCTGGACCAGCTGAGGCTGCAGATTTTCCAGGGAACACACCCCCTTGAGTAGTTACAATTTGTCCATTAGAACACAACCACTCAATTTGCTGGTTCTGAACCAATCAGATAGATTTTGGGTTTTGTGACCCCAATCAGCACTCCCTAAATGATGTTTGTTTTGAGATTCTTATCTTTGTAATATTTTGCAGTTTTTTCATGTGCCAATTAAGGTTTAGAGTTTCTTAGTATTCACCTATATATGAATACGTGAATATTTCTATACTATTTCAGGTCATGTGTACTCTTTTAAAAATAATTCATTTAATAAGCTTAAAATCTGATCATTAGTCATTTAGGGTCAGCCTAGGTAGAGCCCTGATAAAAAATAGTCAATGGTCAGGTTGTGGCAGCTGCTAAATTCCTGGAAAGCTTAATGAAAATATCTAATCATTTTATACTTTAATGTTCCGGTTTATATAAATGTCTTTGTACCAGAGTGATTTTACCAGCAACTGTTTTGAATGTCAAGGCTTGAAATGTAGGAATTGCAGGTAGAAAAAGTTATATAAATAAACTTTTTTATCAATATCATAAATCTATATGATATTTATTCTAGCTAATTCAACTCTTTATTTAATGTTTACTGTGTCTCTCTCCTAGGCCCCGTGGAGGACATAAGTGAGTCAGATCACCACCTACACACAGCATGCAGCCAGCCTAACACCTCTGAGAAACATCCTAACATGGTACACATGTGAGCTGACAAACCCACATGCACAAGAACAGTACCATTTTTGTTTGTTTGTTTGTTTTTTACAACAGTTTCTGATGTCACTCTAATGTCGGTATGTCCTTGGTCATCCTTTCCATCTAAACTCATTCTTGTGAGCTTCTCCTCAAGTCTAATGGCTTTACACACTATCCATATGCTGGTGGCTCCCAAACTTATCTCTTCCATCTTAACCACTCTCCTGATTCCAGACCTGTGTGTTCAAATGTCTGACTGAAGTTTCCACTCAGATGGTTAACAGGCATCTCACACCAAACTTGTACACGGAAGTCCCACTCATCACTTGTAAACTGCCTCCTCTTGTAGATTTCATCTCAGCTAATAGCAACCCTGTTCTGGCAGCTGAAGACAAGAACTTCGGTGTCATCCTTGACGCCTCTCTTTTTATCACATCCCATATCTGATCTGTCAGCAAATTCTAGTGATCATCTTCACTAGATCCAACACTTATCTACTTCTCACGACCTCCACTTCCACAATCTTATACAAATTACCATCATCTTTCACCTGGTTTTATTGCAAATAATCTTCAGACTAGTTTCTCTTCTTCTGCTATACCCCTTCACCTCTTGATCTCCCTTCCGCCTATCCCCCATGTCCCTCAAGTCTATTCTCAAAGCAAAAATGTGTAATCGTTTCAGTATAAATCAAATCCTGTTACTCCTCCACTAGAAATTTTACAACTCCTCCACTAAAAATCCTGCAGTGGCTTCCCATTTCTTTCAGAGTGAAAACCAAAACATCATTCTGATGGCCTAGAAAACTGCACCCCCAGCCCCTACCTTTCTGACCTCATCTCGCTCTGCCATACTGGCCTGGCAATTCTTTGAATATCCCAGGCGCCATCCTGCCCCAGGACCTTTGCTCTTCCTCCAGTCTCTTCTGGAAAGGTTCTTCCCCCAGATAGCAGCATTGCTAGCTCCTTTCCTTCAGGTGTTCATTTAAAAGTCACTTTCTCAGTGGACCTCCCCTGGAAACCCCTAACTAGAATTTCAGCCCCCACTTTTCATATTCTCCTTCCTTGCTTATTTTTTTCCCTTTAGCACTTATTACTAATATCTTAACTATTTTACTTTTTACCTTGTTTACAATCCATCTCCCTCACTAGAATATAGCCTCTAGGAAGACAGTGATTTTAGTTTGTTTTGTTCGCTGCTTTATTTTCATTACCTTGAACAGTACCTGGCAATAGTTGGTACTCGATAAATATATATGGATATGTATGCATTTTTTATGGCAGTATAATTGACACACAACATTATATTAGTCTCAGGTGTACAACAATTTGATATTTGTATATATTCCAAAATGATGATACTCAATAAATATTTGTCGAAGGAAAGAATGAATGGTGAATGAATAATTGATCACATTCTTATTGTCATATTGGTGACCACAACTACTTAAAAGTGGGTCTTCCTCTCATTAACTGGTTGCACGAAGCAACGTATCTCATTAACCCTCATTCTACTTTATTCTTCTTCTGGGTGTCACCTTATCTTGACTTTTCCTTGACCTATCTCCAGCAGTCAGCCAGATGATGGTGAGGGACTAGTTTCTAGGGCAGTCAGTTCAGGGCAGCGCCAACCATTCCTTCCTGTTCCATCTGAGGAAACGGAGGGAAGGAGCTGGAGCTACCGGCACGTGGCTCAATCTCAGGCAGCAACTCAGGCACCTTGCTGCTGCTCCAAAGGCAAGATTGATGTTTCTGTTGTCCTAGATTTTAGCAGATACACCTGAATCTCATTTGTTTCAGTCATGCACTCTTAGGCATAGCCAGTGAGAGTTTTGCAGGTTATTCCATTCATCTTGTCCTGAATTCCTTGTAACTTATTAATTTTAAGAAAAGGGGAGGGTCCTTCTGAGGAAGGAGAGGTGCTTTAAAATATCATAGCTACCTTTTAGGAATCTGCCCTAAAGAAATAATGACTGAAGATCCATGGGTAGAGAAATTAATCTCAATTATAGTTATCATACTGAAAATTAAAAAGCTAATTGTTTATAATAGGCAAATGTTAAGTGGAAGCTTTTATAGAATTAAAATGCAATTTTTGCAGAACTTTTTGTGGCAGAGTGTTTAGAAGATTTTTTGAAATTTGTTTTATCTTCCTGGGACTGATAAGGAAAAGAGAGCACATCTTAAATGGTTTATGAAATGCAAATATCTTGAGAAAAAAAGCCAAAATAATAACCTTAAACTAGCCAGGAAGACCTCACCATGAGAATGGTTTGGTTCCCAGTCTTATTAAATATTGTCTTTCCGTACAAGATAGCAGTTGATTCATTAATAAGATCTCAACTTGGAAGAAAATTTCTTAGACATGAAGGAGCCAGTACAGAGTAAGCCCCATTTCTAATATACAGATCAGAGGGGAGGGTGGCAGTAACCCTACAGGTTAGTGCTCATAGAACTTATTGTCCAAATTGGGACACTATTAGTGAGTGAAAGAAGGCATTATATTATTAATAACATGTGCCAGAACAGCAGGTATAGACTGGGAGTGAACAGGCAAACTGGCACATATGGCCACCTTCTGACCTAAGGAGACTGATTTTGCTCAGAGAACCCTGGAAAGTCTCTGGAATGTGGTCTCCAGGGACATAAATAACTAGCAGGACAGGAATAAAGATGCAGATGTAGAGAATGGACTTGAGGACACGGGGAGGGGGAAAGGTAAGCTGGGACGAAGTGAGAGAGTGGCATGGACATATATACACTACCAAATATAAAATAGATAGCTAGTGGGAAGCAGCCGCATAGCACAGAGAGATCGGCTCAGTGCTCTGTGACCACCTAGAGGGTTGGGATAGGGAGGGTGGGAGGGAGACGCAAGAGGGAGGACATATGGGGATATATGTATATGTATAGCTGATTCACTTTGTGATAAAGCAGAAACTAACACACTTAAAAAAACTAACATTATCCCTAGCCCATCCAACCTCATGAGGAGTGTCTGTATTCCATTCCCTTTGAGGACAAGACTGGGATATTAAGGAGAGTTGGGTGACCAGAACCACTTTCTTGCTTGTTCGGTGCACTCAATTTTCCTTTTGTATAGAATTTCTGTTTGATCTACCTGGCTGAGAGGGTTGGGAGAATTAGGTTAAACTGCTTTCCTCTGTTCAGAAATCACTTGAATACCTGAGGACGTACCTATGAAATTAGTGTTTCTCAAACTTGTCTGAACATAAAAACCACGTAGCAGGGAGTAGCTGTTAAAAATACCAATTCGGAGACCTCACCTCAGACTTAGTGAATTGGTTCTCGTGTGGAGAATTCGGAAAGATCTGTATTTTAAGTAAGTCCTTCAGGTTATTCTATTCGATAGGCAAGTTTGAGAAATGCTATTTTGCATAATGTTAAGTTTTAAGCAGTAGTATGGAGAGTATATTCTCAAGGAGGCAGATATATAAATATTTTCATATGTGCATATGGGGGAACCAGAAGGAAATACAATGAAAAGGTTAACAGTAATGGAGTGATGATCCCTGAACTAAGGAATTATGATCGACTCACTTGTCTGTACTTTCTACAATGTTTACAGTGAGTTATAATCAAACATAATAAAAAGCATTATTTTAAAATTATCAAGCTATTTCTCAAATATAATGACAAGCCTGGATTATTTTTTTTCCTTGACATAAGAGTGAAAATACTTGGTATTATATGAACTATGGTTGTTTCTCCAAAGCTTTCCCAAGTCGGAGAGCTTCATGCAGTCCCGTGGGCTGCGGGCTGCACCATGCCAAAGGTGCCTTTTACACTGTGCTCTGTTGAGTGGCACCTTGTAGGGTTTGCCATGGACACCTCTGCGCCATCGCCTGAAAAGCCACTTACCTGGAATTGATTCTTGCTTAGAGATTACATGTAAAAAAGCAAGGTGATTTGTCAAGACTTATGCATATATAGCTGCTTTTGTAGAAGGAATTAACAGAGATATCACTGATGTGAATGAGTTGTAATAATCATATGGGGAAAATTCTTTTATGATAGATTTCAAGTTAAAGCACCCTGATTACTTTATTTATTTATTTACATCTTTATTGGAGTATAATTGCTTTACAATGGTGTGTTAGTTTCTGCTTTATAACAAAGTGAATCAGTTATACATATACATATGTTCCCATATCTCTTCCCTCCCTGATTACTTTAATAATGAAGTTGGTTAAAGCAAATACATTGCTGCAAACCAATCCCCAAGTAGCCCAAGGCCCAGAGAAGAAATGGGGTTGATGTCAAAAAAGAGCTCAAACCCCATCGTTTAAATCACCACCATGTTCAATATAAGCCTTTCCTTCTCTTGGATATATTGTGTGGTTTTGGTTTTGTCCATTCAAGCATATGCAGTTTAAATATCTGACGTGTTAAGGGATGAGGGGAATTCATTCATTCATTCATTCAAGTAAGCAAGAAATATAGAGAGAGTATCCACTACATGCTAAGTTCTACATGGGAAACAAAAATGAATCTGGCCTGAATTCTGCTACCAAGGAGGAGACAATACAGGGAAAAGAGAAGCTTGTATATAACTAGTTAAAATGCATGGAAGAAAATGATAAATGTCATATCAAGGAGCATTCAAAAGAGGGAGAAATTCACTCACTGTTTGGGACGAGTGTAGTGACAATTAAGGAAACTTTTATGAAGGGGAGCCATTGTGAAAAGGTCCTTGAAGAATGGATGGAGTTTTTTGTCTTTGGTCATTTAGAGACATGATTGTGTCAGGCTCAGGCCTTGGATAAAGACCCAGAGGAGAGGAAATGTAGAGGATCGCATATATGGTCCTAGTGATGGAGGTGAAGGACAAGGGCATTGAGTAAGGAGCTGAGCTAGTAGGTTCAAGTGATCCAAGCACAGTAATAAAAAAGCCAAGACTGAGGCATTGATTCCTCCCCAGAAAGGTCAATGATGCTCTTCTCATGCTCTCAACAAGGGACTCAATAATTCCAGAAAGGAGGCCTATGGTCACAGCTCAGCTGCCCATCTAGCCTCTCAGAAGGCAAAGTCCCATTACCTTCTTAGGAAGTGAAAGCTAAACATTTTATATTATGGATTGAATGTGCCATGAAGTGACCGGACAAAGCTGTGTTACATAGCGTTGGGTTATTTTATTATTCATGTATAATTGGTAACAGTAAGATTTTAAAAGAATGTATTGTTGATATAGGCCATTGGTTTGGACATGGAAATTCCTTCTGCACGGAATCCTCCTTTGTGGTGTATGTGCCGTAAAAGTATCTTAACTACCTATCAGAGAAAGCTTTTTTTCTTTGTCTTCGTCATATCTTCATTGATCAAGATAATCTAAGTTTGATGTTCTCCTACATTTGTACTGTTGTTTGTGGTGGTAGTGGTGGTTTTGTGGTGAGTGTTACTGCCTCAGTTAGTTGTCTTTATAATGGGGCAAGGAATATGGAAAAATCAATGAGTTATGAGTAGGCAGTGATTAAGGCTGATTCTAAATGTGAGGGACAGAGGCCTCTGAGGACATACAATTTTGGGGTCTGAATGAAAAAACTAAATGAAGGGGCTTTCAGTTGTTTGGCTACCTGGCCAAGAGGCAATGGAAATAGCTGAGTATCACTCTGGCCCCAGAACTGGAAGACAGCAACCTAACTAAACCTCAGTAATTCCATCCCCACTGACCCTCTGCTTAACCACTCTGAGCACCATTGTTTCCTTGGAAATGTGGTTATCATATTTTATTTCAAAGAATTAATAATAGGATAAGATTATTAGTCTAAAAATAAAAGTGCTCTATAATGCAAATTGTAATAACAATTTTTGCTATAATCTGTAAAATACCTAGTATATGTTGGGAATTGTCCTGTGCTTTAAATTATCTGAAATCTTCAAAGTATATTACTATGTAATGTACCAGGTACTGTTCTACACACTTGAAATGTTACAGCTCAATGAATCCATATAACCCTATGAGGGAGGTTATATTATTATCTCCATTTTATAGATGAGAAAATTGAGGCCCAGAGATGTTGACTAACTTGTCCAAGCTAGTAAGTGGCTGAGCTAAAATTCAACCCAGTGAGTCATGTGATTAAATTATTTAGAGGATAAATAAATTATTGGAAACCTACAAGGGACTGTCTAACTTTTTCTTGATATAATACCTGATGGAAAGCCTTCTTAGCAGGTACAATTTACACAGAGATTAATGTACATTATGCATTTACGTTCTAAAGCCTTATCAAAACTGTTTCTATTTGGGGCCTATTTTGTCTATCATGAAATGAAGTTGAAGAATAAGCCACATCTATGAGCATTTGTATACATCTAACTCTGTAAAAATTACTTTCTGAAGAGCAGTATAAATCTATAGTTATAGAAATGGTAAATTGACAAAATGTCTCCATTCTATTTTGGTTTCAATTTAGCAAGCTGTACAAATAAGTTTTTTTGCCTTTTTCATTTTCCCAAAGAGGTTACGATTTGGTGGCTTGTTGAAACAAATCTTTTTAGCAAGATTCATTTTAAAGTTAGACATTATGAGTATCGAATTAAGCTGTCAGCCTGTGAAATGATACGGAGAAGGATGTGTTACAACCACCCTCTCCCCGCACGCCCCCGCCCCCCGCCCAGCCTCTGTAGAGATCGGTAAGTACAAACAGGAATACCAGAGGCCAGGAATCACATTTTAGTAATTCTTTTCTAGTTATGTCAGATTTCTAGCATGCTATTAGAGACACATGTGTCATCCTCACCATCAACCAACATATCATTGCTGTTTCAAACTGTTACTAGAGCTGTTGACACAGAATATTGTGTCTGTCGACAGCTCCAATTAGCTGGCGTGTCTGACTGGTGACAGCATGGTCTACTTTTGTTTATGAGGACGGTGGGAGCTGTATCTTCGTCTCCCAACCTCCAGAGGCAGACAGATGGATAGAGCTATATAATCATCAACGGAAGCATGTGTATTCTGTCTTCACAAACCATCACGCGGAGCAGAACCAACGGCCTTTTGTCTGCTTTTAGAAATGACTGCAAGATCCCTCCCATCTGTCAAGTTATGAGGGTGAATATGTATAAAATGCTTCCCATATATGTATATGTAGCACACACTGGATTATGATGTGAGGAGGAAATAGAGCAAACATTAAAAAAAAACAATGTGATATTTAATTTGTATCATGTCAGTGCTTAAGATAGTTTTGCCTCAGCACTAAGTTTATGAAAGTATTTTTTATGGAAAAAAGTAAAAAAATAAACCAATCATCATTTTATTATTATTTACATCATACCAGTAAGGATTGTTGAATCCCATTTTGTAACATTTGATACTGTCTACTGTGAATGACCTTTCTCTTGACATGTGGTGGAATCATCAGCTTAGAATTCCCTATATGTCTTCTTCTCCACTAGTTCCCAACCTTTTGTCATAGAGACACATGTGAGAAATGATATTCACAGGCCAAAAACCCCACCTTAATAGGTATCTCCAAAGATGTATACAATTCAGGGTACACAGCTCATTACTCCACACTTTCCAACAGAAGGAAGAAGAACACAGGCAGGTGATTGGGAATGATGTAATTATAGAACTAGTCTGAAATTTTTTTTATTTACAAAATGTAAACCATTCTTAAGCTTTATTAGTTTTATTGTTAGATAGGACTCATAACTAACCATAGCTGGAAACCACTGATCTGGTTCATTATTTTATCTCCTATCCTCAGTTAACTGCAACCCATCCCACAGGTTTCAGCTCAAACGTTACTGGCCTGAGTAAACCTTCCCAGGACCTTCGTCATATACACTCACAGCACTCCATTCTTTTCCTTTCTAGCACCTGTTGCAGTTTGGAGTAACCATTTATGCAATTATTTGACTAACTACTAATGTCCACCTCCCCACACACTTCCGTGAGGGCAGAGAATAGGTCAGTGTTCTCACCATTGAATTTCTGATGCCCAGGACAGGGGCTGACACCCAGCTGAAGCCCCAAAGAGATGTGTTGGATGAATGCTGTTCAGGAGGACTCATACTAGAACTTTTCAGGTAAAAGGAACACTACTCTTCTGGTTTTCTAAGACTAGAACATCTTGTAAGGAAGGGCTCCATTGTGTCTAGTTTATACCTACCACCTTAGCCCAGAACTAGATTTAGGTAAGCGGTGGCATGGTCATGGACGGCAGGGCGTATGTTCTAGGCGGAGAGAGTAGCCTACACGAGGCTTCTAAGAGCCCAGTTCTACACATGGCAGGATGGAGGGAGAGGCCTGAGGAAAGCGAGAGAGAGAGGGAGGCCTCCAACGAGGGACCACCTATAGCTCTAGGAGGCCAACCTGAACCTCTGACTTGGAAACGCTGAGGGCGATTTCTTTTCACCCGTTACTCATGGACAGTAAATATATATATATATTTGGCAGTACGTGGGCCTCTCACTGTTGTGGTCTCTCCCGTTGCAGAGCACAGGCTCCGGACGCACAGGCTCAGTGGCCATGGCTCACGGGCCCGGCCGCTCCGTGGCATGTGGGATCTTCCTGGACCGGGGTATGAACCCGTGTCCCCTGCATTGGCAGGCGGACTCTCAACCACTGTGCCACCAGGGAAGCCTGACTGTAAATATATTAATATTGGTCCTATCCGTGTTATGTCCTAGCAAACATGGAAATGAGACGGACTCTTCTGAAACTTGGTTTGATGGTGATTCCTACATATCAAGTAGATAGACGGCATGAAGGAGAAATAAGCATTTATTGTTTTATATGACCAAACTTTAGGGTTGCTTGTTATGACAGCATAACCCAGACCATCCTGACTGACATAGAAATTTTCACGTTATACTGAGTTATTTACATATTTCTATATATCAGATTATAAGGTGAACAAAAACCATGTTTTTATCTTTACTGCTCCATTCCCAACAAGTTGGATGTTCAAGTTTTTTTGTTTTTTTTTTTTTCGGTACACGGGCCTCTCACTGTTGTGGCCTCTCTCGTTACGGAGCACAGGCTCTGGACGCACAGGCTCAGTGGCCATGGCTCACGGGCCCAGCCACTCCGCGGCATGTGGGATCTTCCCGGACCAGGGCACGAACCCGCGTCCCCTGCATTGGCAGGCGGACTCTCAACCACTGTGCCACCAGGGAAGCCCCAAGTTTCTTTAGTAGACCCTTGAAACTGTTTTCTGAGTAAATGTTTGGAATTTGCAAATCAGCATTTACTCAACTGATAGCTCATTGAGGGCAGAGGCCATGTCTTTTACATTTTCAGCCCTCCCATGAGGCCCTACACACTTAGTAAATAGTAAGCATTAACTCTTTGTTGAATGAATGGGTCACCTCCTAAATGTTTCTTTTCCTGGTTGAAACCTGTCAGTCAGTTTCATTTTTCTGCATAGATTTTACTTCCCAACATTTGTATCCCTTTCTCCAAGTTCTCCTTCTTCTTTCTGAATTGTAGGTGCAAAACAGCATGGTACAAATACCTACAAGCAATAGCCCTGCATTTCTGAATTGTCAGGCATTTCCTGAGCCCTGGATCCAGTTCTTTTGCTTTTGCACAGACAGGCATTTCCGGTCTATTATTTCTGCAGTTCTTTCCTCATGTACTTTGGACTTTGGGAGAGACAATTAAGATCTTCCATTTATTTAGCTTTCACTTTCCAAGACATTTTCACACTTTTTTTCATTTGATCCTCCCTGGAAACCCTAAGAAAAGTAGATAAGGTAGGTATTTCCTCCATTTGATAGACAGGCAAAGTAAGGTTCAGAGAGGTCACACATGTGAAATGACTGACTGAACATGTTCCACTGACTCATTGGCAGGAAGTTTTATTGTGTTAAAATCAAGAAATCAGATAAATACTTACCTGGCTGTGCATTCCCAACAATTTGATCTTCCAGAAGGTAGAGGCTACTGCTGCTCTGAACTTAATTCTCACTAGCAAGGAGAGGCCTGTGAAGGTGATGGAGATTATGGGAGGAAATGAGAACATTTTTAGAGTTACAATTAGTTGAAGAAGGGAAGACTGAACACAGTCAAATGTGTTCTTTAGGCATTCAGAATGCATTTTTTTCCCCTAAATCAAAGAAATGACATCACTCTATAGACAGAGACTTTCTCATTGCTGTGGCCTCCCCCGTTGCGGAGCACAGGCTCTGGACACGCAGGCTCAGCAGCCATGGCTCACGGGCCCAGCTGCTCCGCGGCACGTGGGATCTTCCCGGACTGGGGCACGAACCCGTGTCCCCTGCATCGGCAGGCGGACTCTCAACCACTGCGCCACGAGGGAAGCTCGACAGAGACTTCTTAAAAGGGAATATAGTCAAATGAGAGAGGGGAGTCTGAAAAATGTAATTCTGATCATATATGCATGAATAATCTATCTCCATGTGAATAAAGGTAGGCACATCTATAGAAGCTTTTGTGACTGCCAAGGGGGTTCTCTGATGAGGTTATATTTAAAAGGGCTCCTAGGAGAGATGGAAGAAGGAAGGCATAAGGATGGAAGAGACTGGCTGGGCAGTGCCATGGACCAGCCCTGACAGTGACAGGGTTAGACGCATAGGCTGCTCAACCACATGGGACCTTAGATGGGCCACTGCTTGCTCTTGAGGGCCTTGGAGTAGACGTTCTCTCTCCCAGGTTTAAGGTTTAAGATTAATAAATACTAAACATGCAAAAAAGAGATCCTAAAGAATTGTATTCAAATGAGACCAGAAGGAGTTGAAGCTGCTAAAAAAAAAAATGCTAAAGAAGTATAAAGTTGCTTTCAAGCAAGAAAAATCAGAAAGAGAGCTGTGAAAATGAAAGTGGAGGGTATGGCTAAACATGTCCCCTAAACCGTGGGGAGATACAGAATGTGAGGGAGGCCTGGCTCTGATTAATGTCAAGCACCCTCGCTTGAAGAATCTTGTGCTTTGTTACCAGAAATCACTTCTATTTGCCTGTGGACTGATCTAACAAGAATAATCTTCAAACTGAGTGGGCAGAACAAACAATGCAAAGAGGAAACAGAGCCAAGACAGATGAAGAGAGAGAGTATCATGTGCCCTTAATGAGAAAACGTCTATGTTTGGAAGAACTGCATCCCAGGATGTTGAAACACCTTAAAGATATGATCAAAGAACCAGATTTGCTGGTCTTAAGAAATCATAGAGAACAAGAGAAGAGTCAGAAGACTAAGGGGCAAACACCATCCCTGTTTTCTAAAGAGGTAGAAGGATAAAGCATTAGTCTGATGAAACTAGTGTTATTGTCTAGAAAAAATAGATTTTTAAATTAGAGAGTTTGTCAGCACTTTGTGATGAATGCAGCGCACATTGAGTTAACATGATTCTCCAAGAACAAATTCTAGCCATTTAAAACAGACACCCATGCACATAAACCACATTAAGGATTGGTAAGCATAGGCAGCATTATAGGCCTCTAAGATGTCCTAATTCTCATTCCTGAACCTGTGAATAAATCAGGTTACATAGCAAAGAGGAATTAAGGTTGTAGATAGGATTAAAGTTGCTGATCAATTGAATTTGAATGGGGAGATTACCCTGGATTATCTGGATGGGTCCAGTGTATTCACAAGGCTTCTTAAATGTGGAAGAGGGAGGCAGAAGAGTTAGTGTCAGAGTGATGCTCTCTATAAAAGACTCTACTAGCCATTGCTGTCTTTGAAGATGAAAGGGTGCTATGAGCCTAGGAATGCTAGCAACCTCTAAAAACTGGAAAAGGTAAGAAAGCAATTCTCCTCTAGAGCGTTCAGAAGGAACTCAGCCTTATAGATACCCTGATTTTTATCTCAGTGAGACCCATTTTGGACTTCTGATCTCCAAAACTGTAAGGTAATAAATCTGTGTGGTTTTAAGTCACTAAATTTGTGGTCATTTGCTATAGCAGCAGTAGACAAGGGGAGTATAACACAGTAGACAAGGGGAGTATCTTGACTCCCCAAGGTCTTTGAGAGATTTGCTTACAAACCTGATGGGAAAATTGATTAGTAATATTGTTTAGATGAATTGTCAGTTGCTTGAACACTCATCCCATGTCACCCTGAGAGAAGTTGCCCTGTGTCCTGCCAGGACTCTGCCCTGGGTTCATTCACTCATTCACTTACTCAACAAATATTTATTGAGCATCTTTTATGTCACAGGCACTGCTGTTAAGAACTGAAAATTCAGCAGGGAACAAGAAAGCAAGGTCCCCACACTCAGAGGTTACATTCCAATGGAACAAACAGACAAAAAGCATAGTTTCCAGTAGTGATGTGTGCTTTGAAGGAACCAAGCAGATTAAGGGAATAAAGGAATGCAGAGGAGGTCTTTTTTGGATAGAAATGTGTCTTGGGGGTGATATTTGAGCAGACAACTGAAAGCCATGAGAAGGTCCGATGAAAGAAACTTTCTAGGAGAGATGAACAGACAGTACAAAGACCATGACAGGAGAAAGAGTTTGTCATGTTCTGAAGAGAGCAAGAAGGTCAGAGGGGCCAAAGTGAAGCGAGCAAGGGTGAAAGTGATAGGAGGCCAGGTAGGAGAGGAAGTAGATCACACAGTGTTTGAGTAGAGACTGAGTGATCACCCTTGAGGTATGGTTGGGTCTCCATCTTTGATTCCTAATCTCAGATGCTTAGACAAGAGATAATAAGGTATACTGCTTTGAACCCAGTCCCTTCTTTATCTGTGGCCACTGTAGCTATGGCTTTGGTACCTCTTACTCTGATACTGCTCACTTCTCTCTCCCTGACTTGAGGGGTCAAGTCTTCCCCTTGACGGGAGGAGGATAAAGAATTAATTTACTCCTCTGCAGTATAATTTTAGTTGAGTCACTTGGCCATATAACTTCTGAAGCCTCTTTTATCTTTAGGGTTGTATGATTATTTAATTAGTAGTCTCACAGGACCACATGGCTACTCGGCTTTAGCATCTCGTGGGTGAGAATGATATCCACTAGTATAACATTACAACAGGATAATTTTTTTTTTTTTTTTTTTTTTGCGGTACGCGGGCCTCTCACTGTTGTGGCCTCTCCCGTTGCGGAGCACAGGCTCCGGACGCGCAGGCTCAACAGCCATGGCTCACGGGCCCAGCCGCTCCGCGGCACGTGGGATCTTCCCAGACCGGGGCATGAACCCGCGTCCCCTGCATCGGCAGGCGGACTCTCAACCACTGCGCCACCGGGGAAGCCCAACAGGATAATTTTATAAGTAGTATGTAGTAATGAACACATTTCAATGAAAATGCAAGCTCAATATATTTTAAACTAAACAGTATAGGTTTTCATTTTATCTGGAGATATGTTTTTCTCTCATTTTGCACTTTTTCAAGAATGCCAAGTGTTAGGTTTCTGCCTCGACTGTAGATTAACTATACATCTATCCTTCTCCCTGGATTGTTTCTGTCATTTTCTTTCATTATAACTATAACACTTATGTTAACATACATGGATCAGCAGTTACCTGCAACACTGTGGATACCACATGCAGAATGGACATCTTTTTAAATGAGCAGCTGATTAAATAGAGTTGGTATACATTAACTGTGAGGCATAGGCCTTCCAAAAAGGAGAAGCCAGGAAAATGCACAGCTAAAAAAAAAATAGAGGCCCAAAGTGACTGCAGACTTGCCTTTTGCCAAAGGCTGTGTTACGTGGGTTGTGCACACATATCATCAAATAAAGTGGAGATCTGACACTGATTCCCTCGATTTCAACCCTGACTACCCAGACACCAACTCACAACTTCAGTGGCTCAAGGTGACTGTGGTGACCAGATGAACCTGGTACCTTGCAGACCTTACCTCCATCTTCTACTGAAGAGAAATTGCCGTTGGGCAAAATGCAAATATTTATGCTCAGGTGTAAGCAATTTCGACAAGTAGCCAGTACTTGTAGCCTCCTTCCTCTCTGAATGAATAGCTTTTGATTGACTAAATTGTAAAGCAAAGTCACAAAATCATAGGTATTATTGTTAGAAATGATCCGGGAGATTATTATTTTTTTAAAGCCTCTCCTTTAAGAGATAAGGATATTGACACATAGATAAGTCAAGTGATTTTCCCAAGGTCACATGGAAAGTCAATGGCAGAACTAGGACCACACCACACTTATGTACCCACAGTGCTCTTTGCCTCTGGTACACTTTTCTCCCCTCGTCCCACGTTCCTTTTACTGTAAGGTGACTTGAAGAAAACCCACTTGACCTAAGCTACCACAATTCGAAATAATGTGAGAAATTAATTAATAATTATATACATATATGTAATATTTCCATAACATTATATTTCCATTTAAATTGTATTAGGTTTGTTATGGACTGAATTGTGTCCTCCTCCAAAGTTTAAGTGTTGAATCCTTAGCCCCCAGAGTGACTATATTTGGAGACAAGGTCTTTAAGGAGGTCATTAAGATTAAATGAGGTTGTAAGGGTGGGGCCCTAATCCAACAGGACTGGAGTTCTTATAAGAAAGATACACCAGATGTGTGCATACACAGAGGAAAGGCCATAAAAAGACACAGTGAGAGGGCTGCCATCTGCAAGCCAGGGAGAGAGGCCTCAGGAGAAACCAAACCTACCTCCAGAACTGTAAGAAAATACGTTTCTTTGTTTAAGCCACATCCAGTCTGTGGTATTTTCTTACGGCAGCCCTAGGACATTAATAAGGGCTGGTTCAAGATCAAGCATTCTGCCTAGTGAGAGCTTTAGAAATGAGCTCTCATTTCTTCCACTAAATTCTAGAAGTAAAGCTATCACATTTAGCCTATAGTAGGATTGTTCCTTTGGTAAATAACTAGAACTCACAAACAGTCTTTTTGAACAAGAAATATGACTCTTTTTAGCTGGACTCACATATCACAAGTGCATTGCTGCCACCATGGTAGGAAGGCCAACCCAACAGTTCATCTTGTGGGACAAATCCCTTTTGTCTTCATCTTCCCTCTCCAGTCTTCACCACACTGCATTCATTTTTACAGTCACGTTTTTGTTTGAGAGGAAAAGAATGTAGAAACAGATAAATAAGTAGAAATCCATGTTTGTCAAAGAGAAATTGTAGTTATGGGTAAAAATGAGTGAGCAGGATTCTACTCCAAGTCTGGTTTGGAAGATGTCAACCAATTTCAGCAACTTGGTGTGTGGAATATTGGATTTGTAACATTATCCCTTTCACATCCTCATCATCATGTGTGTGGCTCATACCTTAATTTCATGAGTGATTCACTAGAATGAATGTGATGGGAGGAAGTTTTGAGATGGGGCACCAGCTGGCTACAACCTTCCTTCCCTCTTGGCTGTGAGTAAGAAAGAAACATTATAATGTTGCTTTGAGTTAGAGTCTCCATGTGATTCTGGCTCTCAACTTCCTACCCCATGATGTCTAAATCTTTGGCCTGGCTTTTGATGTTCCTCTGTTTGTCTATCCCACACAATTCACCCAGACTGATGTCACAGGCCTCCTCAGCACCAATTCCACCCATTGGGCTCACCCCTGCTGATCTCTTTCCCAGAAATACCCTCCCCCTCATCTAAATTCTGCAATTTTCAAAGCTCACCTTAAGTCCTATCCCCTCTAAGACACCCACGAAGATAATCATCTCAATCTTCGCTTTTCCCAAACTGCTTTTGCAATTTGTCATTACCACATAATTAGTATCTTATTATACACTCTCTGATCCATAAATTGTCTGTTTTTAACTTTATGCAATACTGGTGGCTACTTAGAGGCAGTCCTGCATGGAAGAAAAATTATGGGTTTTAGAAAGAGACAGATCTAGGCTGAAATCCCAGATCTGTCATTTATGAGTTGAATGACTTGGGTAAGTTCCTCAACCTTCCTAAGCCTTATTGGCTCTGTCTGTAAACAAGAAAATAGTACTATATTCTAGTGTTCTTGTAAGAATTAAGTTGAATGATCATGTATATGGTGTGCTTCTTTCATTGGTCTTTTTTTCTCCACCATTAATAGTAAGTTACATAGGCTTTTTCAATTTACAAAGCACTTTTCTTATATATCCTATCATTTACGAGCTCTTTCCTTTGTGGGATGACTCTAAGACTCTCTGTGGAATTAAGTTATTCATGCTTTTCATACTGCAACAGCTGGAGGCATACAGGAAACACCGTCCTAACTGGGGCAATTTCAAGCCCATTACAGGCTGAGACTTCAACTACCCTCTTTGGAAGAGGGAAGGAAGAAGCCAGCAGCAGTGGAGAGGAGCTGCGGAAGCTAATGGGCTATAAGACTGGCTCCTTCAGGACCTCAGTTTGTCCAATGCATAGTGTACACAGAGTCACTATTTGATCAAAGCCCAGTACCCTAGCAGGTCTGATCTGTTGGGTGGAAATCAGAAATTAGTCTTAAGGAGAGTTGTCAATCAAAGTCATTTGGGTGACAGCACACAGGTCATCAGCCCACTTAAAACATATGCCTTGAAGAGAAGACCGAAACAGCAGGGTCCATGGAGCCAAGCCCTGGAAGATTTAGGAAGGGCATAAACTGGGTCCCAGCCAAAGGCTCTGGGATCTAGCAAAGTGTCCCATTTTCAAGATAGCAGAATCAGAAAGCATGACCAAGGTGATGAAGACCAGAAAAGGCTAGATCTCAGAGGCCAGATATGTCCCTGGGCTCTTGGTAGGCAAACCAGACAGTAGATTCACAGTAACAAGACTAATTTCAGGTCCCACCAGCTGGCGACCTGGGCCCTGTTTTCTTTCTTCTGCCTGTGTCCCTTTGAAAGCAGCTGACTACCTGGTAACCTTGGCTTGAAGTACCAGCCAGGGTAATAGGCAATAGTCCTTGACTCAGGAATGGACCAGACTTCTCTCTCACTTACCCTTTTTTCCTCCCTGTCTCTATATGCCTGACAGTTCCAACTCTGCATATCTATTTCTCCTCCATCTTTGAATAGCTCATTTAAACTGCCTTTTCAGGCTTAGCCCTCTCATACATATGCACATCTAAACATGACCCTTGACCCTGCCTACATGCACTTAGTTTAAAGCAGTGGCTGCCACTCTTGGAAAAGGTGTCTGCAGCATTTACTTTCAGCCCTGGCCATGGTGCCTTCACCCTCTAATTAGAGCTAGCCATCTGGACAGGCCAAGGCTTGCCCTGCTCTGGTTTGGCCCAGGGACTGGACAGGCGGTGGGATGGCGACTGGCTGAGCCTGCTGTAGAGAACATTAGTGACTCCAGCTGGGAGAGCCAGGGCAAGGTCACAACTGACAGACACATAAAAGGCTGTCTTGATCCATTTTTTGGGAGACAACCATGAACTTAGGAACAATTCTGCCCTTGAGAATGGAGTGATTCAATTTTCAATTTCAGGCTCTTGCCTTGGCTAGCTTCCCTAGCAGCTAAAATAAGCCATCTGCTTAACTTCCTATGCCCACTTGCTTGCTGGAAGAATTGTTTGTCTACCCTCCCACCTGGCTAAAGTTCACAAAGGAAAGAACTAAAGATGCTCAGGGACCTTTCCCAATCTCTCCTGAAAGAATCAAAAGGTTTTACTGTTTGGAAATGTATTTCCTGTCTTATTCCTTAGTCACTTTTGGAAAACATTTCACTGGCTTCATTTTCCACTCAGTAAAACAGAGATGGTCTCCTCGGTATCACAATATAGTAAAAAATATTCTTACAGTTACCTTGATCCCAAATTGAGGAGTTTATATCTTCATAGATAAGAAGACTTTCAAAGTAATAACACCACACTGGAACACTGTTCCTCTACTGATCTGCACTGCACATAGCTACTCCTGTGCTCCCTGGAATATTAACTACATTTCCATTTCACAGAGAGTACTTCTAGCACATATGAACTATGTCCCAATTCTTTAATTCCACAAATTCTAACTAAAAGCCAGGACTTTAAAACAGTACAGCTGGGGTAGGGCAAGGAAAATGACTCCAGCACAAAAACCTTCAATGGTCCCTCATTCCCTACAGCATAAAATCAGAATTTCCTCATCAAGCACATAGTATCCTTCACAGTTTTCCCCCAAGGTAGCTTTCCAACTTTATCCCTTCCACTCTCTTCTGAGTGATTTTTGTATCAGCATAACATACCAATACCCCATGGAAAGAAAGGTGGCCTCCCTGCCCCTAAATCCCACGTTTAAATGTAGTAGTCCATTTCTTGTTAAGGAGATCTTAACATATCTCTACAAACTGGATAAACTTCATAAACCTCACTCTGAAACCAAGAATTGCTTCAGAGTGAGAAGTTCTGATGTGGAAAACATTCTAAGATGTTCTGCATTGAGGAAAGAACTTACCCTGGAGCAGAAAGGCAGTTAATCATGAAACCTTGCAAAAATACTTTGTTTCACAGAGAAAATTCTACCAACATCTCTTTATAGAATTCTTCTAGAATTCTATGAGAACAGAATATAGAGCTGCTCATATACCTGCTCCTTCTGACATCAACCTCCTCCTCATCCCCAAGCTCCAAACTCAGAACTAAAATATACTAAATTATTTAATGAGTTTTTAAGGCCCTTATAATATTTGATTCTGGGAGTCTGAGTCCCCCTTCTTAAGGGTACAGTCACAAGTGCGTGTGTATCTGTGCATGTGTGTGCATGTGCATATGTGCTTGAACAGCTCCGTGTGTATGTGTGTGTGTGTGTGTGTGTGTGTGTGTGTGTGTGTTTGGATGGTTGGTGGGTACATTTTCATGCTTTTGGCCAGACCCTCATGGTCTGTATATGCCATATTGCCTGCTGCTACTAATCCTGGGACCTACCCTAATTCTTGTAGTTCTTGCCCCATTTTTCATTGTAGGATAACAAGTATCCTGACTGTAATCTATTAATTGAATAATTCAATAAACTTGTTTCCCTCCAGCGCGAGCATATTGTTTGCACACAGTGTCATCCTGGGCCCTCCAGCTATGGAAGCCCTGCCAGATATGTTTATTAAACCCCCTGTGCTTGGAAAGAACACAGAAAACTGTCATCTAGAGCAATACAAAAGTGCCTATCTCAGCTGGAGATCTCGCTGTTACGAATAAAGGAAGAGTTTGTGGTACAGTTTTGAGATGTAAAGAGAAAAAGCTTCCCCATGGTGCAAATGTGTTGTAACCCTCAGGCGAGAGAAAAATATTGAATTGTTGCTGGCAGTACAATGTAATTATTGAGTTAGCAGCAGCTATGTTTCTAAGCTTCTTAAGGTAAAAATCACATTAATTTGGCCTTCTCCAAAGGACATTCCAGGTTGTTAAATGGAACTGTTGAAACATTTTTTCATTAATGAACCTAGCCAACGAACAGCCATTTCCACTCAAGTCAAATGCTGGGCAAGTTGGCAGTGAAAGAGGAGACGTGCTGCCCTGGAGGCTGCCTTTGTCCGCTTGAGGCCACACTGCCTTGGGATGTGTTTTCCAGGCTCCCAAGGTGCAGGCATTTGACTTAGGTGGTAACTGGGCGGGAGGCAGGAGGGAGACCATGGTGCTGCACTCAGAGGATCAAGTGAATCAGGCGTTGGCCTCTTCCTGCAGGACAGAGCTCATGGCGCACCCCCTGGGATGATGCGCGTGAGGCCATGAGCTTTCTGAGATGCAAGATGCTGTCCTCTAGACAAACAAAACACTCAGCTCCTGCAGAATGGCGGCTTTTATCCCTTCGCTCTGATTCCTCAGGATGTAAGTAGTTTCTGAGTCACTGTAGGCCCAGCCACTGAATGGTACCACCTCTTCCAGAAAGGGAAAAGAGCCAGGGGTGCTCTGTCATCCAAACTCAGATTTGAGGTCATCCTGTGGCAATCAGGTATCACAGTACATTATGCAGGAACCTGTATTCCTGCAATGAGGCCCCCCTCGAAATGTCAACGGGGAAAAAAAAAATCTGTGTTTCCTGTTGCTAACGCAGGGCCGGGCTACTGGGCCTGGTAGGGTCACTGGGGGTGCCTCTCCTGGAGATTACGAGGATGATGTTCTTGGCAACCAGGTCAAACTTCTTTGTTGTTTCCCCTCCTTACTCTACTGGGTGGGATCAGGGCAATGTGCTCAACAAAGGGGATTCATGAATAAGGAAGTAAGATTGAGGATCCCTTAACTTATGCTTCAGTATTAACATATAACTAATGATTCAAGGAGGCAGTGTGGTATCGTGGAAAGAGCCGGCTTTGAAGCCACACTGGACTAGATTCATCTTCTTTAGACTCGTAGACTTGGGCAAGCCCCTTATCCTCACTGAGTGTCAACTTCAACGTCTATAAACTGAGTTTTAAAAAATGTCTGATTTGTAAGGATTAGATGTAATGCCTGTAAAGAGACTAGAACCATATCTGGCAAACAGCAGAACCAGTAAATTTAGCTATTATTGCTTTCTTTTTAAATTGATTTTTTTTAAGTAGCTAAAAGACCCAAAAGAGGGAATCTAGTTTGCAAGGGTGCTCACCTTGCAGAGTCTCACAAGCATGTGCTTTGGCCGGGGGGGATGGCTGGGGGGTGTCCAAGAGGTTCTGCCTCCGTTTGGACCAATTGGAACTTTGTTTATAAAGTTCCGCCTGCGGGCTGGCATGCTGCTGACACTGAACCCGAGCATGAGCTGGCAGGATGACTGTTCAACAGACCTGAGCCAAAAAGCCAGGCGTGAACCCCATGCTGTCTACCAGATTCTTCTGTGGCCTTTGGTGTGAGTCACCCACTTGTTCTTATATACATATTTTTTTAACTGGAAAAAAAAAGTGTTTAGCAATAAAGTTTTAAAAGTACTTTCAAAATACAAAGTCGTTAACATCCATATTGGACTAGATGTTTGGAGGTTTTATTAGAGATAATGTGCCCACTATATTCAGCACATTCCTCTGAGCAGGAAGGAGAACTCCGGAGTTCTAAGAGAGGATAGGATAAAGAGAGAGAGAATGGCAAAGGAAGAAATTTTCCATTTATGAAATCAATTTCTTCAGAACTCTAGAAAATTGAATTTCTACACTCAGCTAATTTTCCTAAAGAGAGAGAGAAACTCTCCAGGACTTGTGATAATGCAATACTTTGGTGTTTCAGTACAATGTGATACATTGTTAGAAGGTAGCACCTGAATAACATTAACTGACAGTCCATCAGGTAGCAGACCATTTAGAGACATTGTCTATTTACTGATCTCAATGACCATGCAGGGAGGTAGAGGAACATCCCTATTTTAAAGATGGGCAAACTGTGTTTCAGAGAGATGAAATAATCTGGCCACATTCACACCACTTCTTCTGTTTGACTCCGGATTATGACCTTTCCTTAATATCGTGCTGCCTCTATTAGAGTACAAAGGCAAGTATTTCTCCTCCTTACCTCTTGGTCAGAGCTTCCCAGCATGCTTTGCAACATGGAGTGTAACAGTAGTCCACCCTCAAGGGAACAAAAGCTGGGATAACTATGTTACTTACCTGGGTATTATTTGCGTGGCCAAATAAAGCTATCTTGCTACAGATGTAACCTTCGATAATTTATTGATGTAAAAGTGGCCTCAGGTACCAGGTTTTTGGCAGCTGTTACACTGTCAGAATACACTGTAGAACATGCCAGCCATGAATATTTTATGTGGAGAAGAAATGGAAAAATACACCTTTCAATATATCAGTTCCCAGCCCTGATCTTCATTACTGAAATATGAATCGAATCCCATCTCTGAATTTGATCAACCAAAACTGTGCAAACTAAGCGCTCCTTAAATTGGGTTTCAGCAGTGAATTGATTTGAGCCCTAATTTTTGTTGAGCACATCAGCTGTTTATGTCAGCCTGTCCAGTAGTGGTGGGTTAGTGACCTCAGTGATATGTTGGAAACTACAGACTTAACTGTCAATAGGATCGGCTTGGCCCTTTATTCTTCAGCGGCAGATAAATAGAGCCCCATTCAGTTGGTTCATTGTGTAGGGATTTGTTGGAGTTTTATTTATGCAGATTTGGAAGCAGTTGGAGATCATCAACATCCAATACACCCTCTGTCAAATATTTCTCTTCCATTGTTGGGTTATTAAAATATGGGTTGGAAGGTTGGGGGATTCTGTCCTTTTTAGAAGCAAATACTTTTAAAAAATAATCAAAAGGGCATTTTTTATTTGTATTTTTTTGGTATCCAGGGTACCTCTGAGTAGTAGATTTTTGATCTCTAGCCCATCCTCAAAACTGAAAACCAATCCTCCATTTCTCCAGGGCTTACCTTTTCATCACTTGAAGACCAGTGGTTACATGATTTGGATCCACTGAGGAAGGTAGAATGATATCAGTTCAAAAGTATTGGATACCTGTGGAGCACTTTGCAAGATATTGCAGGATTTTCTGAGCTTTCTATAGAACTACACAGAAGTATTGCTGAGTACTTTGCAATATGAATTCCTGCAATTTGCAGGAATTTGCCACGCTTTTCAGGTGATCATACTAGGTAAGTGCTTCATTTTTATCTCAAGTAGTTTGATTTTGTGCTTTCATTATATTATTGCATTTAGGTTTTGCATACTTTGGGGTTTACTTTTTTTTTTTTAATACCGATCTTTAATCCTATCTCCTCTCATGAGCACCTGACTAAGCTTAGCTATATCTTTAATTGATGCTCTCTTCAACTCTATATGCTAAATTGCAATTCCATGACCTACTTAAAGAGATAGACAGTTTAATCAATGTACAAGTTACTCTACTTATTTTTAATAAATACCTTTCAGGCTTAGTAAACACCATTAGGGGAAACATGGATGGTTTAAAACAAGATAAGTGACTTATGTTTCCTCAGATGAAGCCCTTAAATTCATTTAACTAATGAAATACTTATATGACCCTTAGAAAATTAATTTTTGTATAAAGTATGCTTTTGTTTTCAGAATTCTGTAATTGAGCAAGATTCCTTTAAGACAGATTGAAAGGTACCCCATTGTCGGCAGCTGTTAAATCTTTGGGTAATATTCTAGGGTTCTAAATTTAGAATGCTAAGATAGACCCCCCCATTAATATTTAGTATAACCTAAAATGTATTTATCAAAAGGGAAGAGTTCAATTAATATTATACTTCACATTTGAGAATTAAAGCTCTATAGATTTTTTTTAGACATATAAGTAAAGGGAGTGCTAAATAATTACTGAGTTTTATGGATAAGTGTAAAAGCTTAATTAAACTTCCAGAGCTACCTAACTTGTAGCCATAAATGAATGCAGATGCTGGGAGAATAAGTTTCATCACACTTAATTTCTGAGTGATATCCCCCCTGATGACTATCCCTGCTTCATCCCAATGAGAAGGTGATAACTTTATCCCAGCTTTTTGTGACCAAGTTCTTATAACTAGCTGGTACAGAGACAGAATTAAAACTCAGGTCTTCTGATTCCTAGTCCAGAGGTCTTTCCACAATTGTGCCTTTCTTGAATGTTCTGCTTCACCACTGATGCTAAATAAATCAAACATGAATATCTAGTCTATTCAATTTTAGAAGAAGAATAAAAACACACCCTCTTTCCTACCAATCGACAAGCTTGGTTTTTTGCACTAGAGTACTAGAGTACTTGGTTGATCAGAAGCAATAAATCTTCAAGGTGTTACGAAAGATCATTAATCACCAGAGTCTATTTTCATGAAAGAATCATGGGATTTTTCCTGGGAGTTCCAACTTCAATATTCTTTTCTCTTATTCCCATAAATGTACTGACACTGATCAGATAGGGGTGTAACTTTCTTATCTCACAAATATAGTTATTTAACTATAGGATTTCTTTAAATGGCAAAAATCCTTAGTGAATTTAAATTATTGTTTGATTCAGAAAATCATCAATACTCACAAAAAATATCTATCTCCAGCAGCCCCAAACTCCCACCACTAGTCAAAATTTGAGTTAAGTCACTGAAAAGCTCTCTTTAAATGTCAATATAATCATAATAATAATTACCATTTGTTGAATGCCTACGGAGGGGCAGACTAGATGCTTTACATACATTACATCTTTAATCCCCACGTCTGTCATTCAAAGTCTGCATTATTATCCTCATTCTAAAGACAAGGATAAGCAACTTGCCCAAGGCCACACAGCTAGTAAGTCCTAGGGCCAAGGCTTGAATCCAGGTCTCTGTGTTTCTGAAGCCTTTTCATTTCTCCCTGTAAGACGGAGTAATGAATGCATGAAACTATACTGATCAATGACACTGAGTCCACATTACTTTGAAATTAATGAAGGTCCTGAAATAATAGCCCTGGGGAAGATGTCACAGATACTTATGGTAGAGTGTGAAGACTTGTCTTCGTTTCCTTCATGACTTTACCTCAAATCCAATGGCTTTGCCTTCCCCACTCCATATTTTTTGCATTCTTTGGCCTGCCAGGGTAGAAATGGCCCTTTTTGGTTACTCAGTCTATTCCCCTTCATTCAGTTGTATGCTTTGATGTAGAACCAAAGTCTGAGAATTCCAGCACCATCTGGTGACAAAGAAGGAACAGCCAATCACCACCTGTCAGGCAGTCACAGATAGAAGAATGACCACAGCTGAGCCTGCATTGGCCATGTGTCAGCATGCTCCTCTCCCAGGCTGCACTGCCCTGGGGTGGCCAGGACTCCAGACCTCTGTGCAGTGATTCAGTGTAGGGTGTAAGATTTCTCACCAAACTCGTATCAGATTTTGCAAGCATGACCAGAGTCCTCATGTGCCCTCATGCTGTATCCCAGCAAGGGTGAGGTGATCTGATTGAAAGCATTTTGCAATTTGTGCCACGTGGTGGCTGGATGGTTACTGATGATCATGGTCTCGGTACGTGCACTTCCCCAGACCTGCCTCTGGATCTTTGCACATACTGTTTCCTCTTCCTCGCCTCCTTGCTTCCTGTCCTTCCTTCCGTTCTTTATGAGGTTAGTGCCTGCACATCCTTCAGGACTTGGCTTAGATGCCACTTCTCTGACCCTCAAAGCTGGATTTAATGATTTTCCGTGTGTCACTATAGTAACCCAATGCCTGCTCTTCTTGCAACAGCTATCACTAATCTCAAAATGGCATTTTAAATTATCTTTCTCTCCTAGAAGCCTAAGATCACTGAAGGCAGAGGCTTAGAGACAATGTTGCATCTAATTAAGATGGACTCTGGAATCAGACAAAACTAGTTTCAAATCCTGACTTCTGCATTTACTTACCTACCTTACTTTGGATAAGGTTAACCTTGGATTAAAGAACCACCCAGAGCTTCAGCTTCCTCATCATCAAGACTGTGATGATAGTATAAACTATCTTGTTGAGTTGTTTTGAGGATTAATTGCCATAATGAACATAAAGTACTCCAGACAGTGCTTGGTCTATAATACACGTGTAATAAAGGTACAGGTATTCTGGAAATTGTTGTACCACATTTCCTACCATAGTGCTTGCCTAATAAAGATATTTGGAATTCAGATTGTATTGAGAGCTTGAAAAAGAGCAGTTGATTACATTAACAAGAAGTTCCCCCATTGGATCTTAGAGGGTCTCTGGTCGTTTGTTGTCTTTTCTGTGCTACTGTGAATAGCTGATAATTGCTTGTTTAGTACTAAATCCTCCCATTCAACATCAACAGCTCCCTGCTTTTCTGCTCCAAATTAGCAGGAGAGGGAAGAGCAAGAGATATAGAAGCTGCAATTGAAGATCAAACCCAAGGCCTATCCAGGGCCCAAAGGACATATCAATGAGCCCATCATCCTCATGCATGTCAACCCTACTGCAAGCTCCAAGAGACAGAATTGTCATTTTTGTTCACTATAGCATTGCTAGCATATTGTATAGGTCTGACACATAGTGCACACTCAATAAATGTTTGCTGAACGAAGCAGTAAACATATCTGAAATGTTTGAATCAGCCCAGTTTCTGTTAGGAACCGTGTAGCCTGATGATCGACCAGTTTGGCCAACTTTTAAAACATTTTACTTACATTTGCATTAGTAATACGTGAAGTGATACAGAGAGGACTTCTTCTTACAGAGCCTGTATTCATCTTACTTAACTTCTAAGAGATTTCCTCCTGTTCTATTAGTTTCAGGATTTTGTGGACATGTTTACATTAACCATGCTGTTTGTTATTTATAGATTGGTTCATGTGCCCTTCAGTTTTGGACTTTCTGGACCGAAATGACTAAAACATTTAGGTGTGCCCATGCATAGCATCCCTGTACTCATTTCAATTACATTAGTTTAATTCTACACTTATAAGTTGCCTCCAGTAACCCCAGTGCCAGGCACTGGGAATACTGAGACCATTCTGGTCACTGGTCCAATTGCAGTCCTCCTTGGGCTCGGATAGCGATCCAAACTTCCCTCTAGGCGCAGCACATTTTAGGATAAGGTCATAGTTTGTTTGGAGTTTTGTTCCTAACCACCTTCTTGGAGATGCCGGCCTCTTGGATACTTACTTCTGTGTTGCTTTCTTGCTCTGACGCTTCTCCCCATGAGCATGATCCACTTTATTGCTCAAGACTATTACTCTTATCCCCAAAACCCCTACAAAGGGAGGCAGCATTATCTCCGGAGTCTCACTGTATTTTCAGCCTGTGTGGTTGTGCAGATCCTGCTTTTCTCTTTCTATGTATGCAGGGGCCCAGTCTTGCTCTATTTCTGCATGGTACAATGGAGAGTACTAGATCTGGAGTCAAAAGACTCGGGTTCTAGACTTAATTCTTCTGTATCCTAGCTGCATGACCTTCGGAAAGACGTTTAAACTCATGAGTTTTTTACCTGAAAATGAGGTTTAAACCTACCTCACGAACTCTCTGTAAGGATTAAAGAACAGTATATATGAAAACACCTTATAAATAGCAAAGTACTCATAAATGTAAGTTACTATTCGTTATCATCTGCCGTGACGTTTAGAGGATTTACAAGTATCCTGAGCTTCTTCTAGAAGCTCAAAGAGTTGGACCACCAGAGCATAAATTTCCCAGTCTCTCAGTGAGAACTTGACTTAATGATGTGTACTTGTTTAAAGATTAATAAAACTGTCTATACAAAAGCAATGTCAGTTTTTTGAGGGCAAAAAACCCTCTCTTTTTCACAGGTTTATAGTTGATGGTGAAGAAACGTTAAAGAAACAAAGGAAGAGATCTTAATCAACAATTCTATTTGTTCTTCGGCAGCTTGTGCTGTAGCTAAAGTAGGAAAGAATAGAGAACGTTCTGTTTCAAGAATTCATTCTATAAATGTGTAATTCAGTCAACATTCCAATCAACAAACATTTATTGGATGTTTGCTTTGTGGGTACTATGCAGTTTATGTAGACGTAATTTTTCAGTTGTTAAATTAAGACTTTTGTATTTATTATTGCAAAAGCATCAAATTCTCAGTCTTTAAAGCCAAACTACAGAGTTAAAATATAATTCTGGATATGGAAAAATGAATACAATCCCTATCTTTAAGGCACTTAAAATTTAGTGGCAGAGAGAGATAAACAACTCACTATAATACAAGTCAGAATAAAGTACAAAGATGAATAAAACTTCAAAAGCCATGCTGTGATATCATATAATAAGAAGTGATTGTGATTGGAGTTTTTGGGAGATGGGAAAGGAAGGTAAAAAGAATATTAAAGAACAGAATTTCCTGTGAGAGAATGAGACAATTTCCCGTTTCTATAAACTCTCCTTGGTTAGTGATTTTTTTAATTTTATCTTTAAGAAAAAATAGGATTCTTCTATTCAGAACAGAGTGAGGAAGAACATTCCTGACTAAGAGTGGTTGGCCCAGAGGATGTGCTTGGTGGCAGGGCTGGGGGCACGTGAGGCAAGCGGTGAGAAGGGAGGTTGTGAGGTAACTTGAGGTCCGTCTATGCGAAAAGGACAGACAGACTTTATTTCACGAATGATGCGAACCTAAGGGGGTTTGGGGGAAGAACTGTGACGTAATTCAGGAGAAGGCAATTTGAAGACTGGATCTAACAGGCAGGATGAGATGTCCGTGGTGTGAAATTACGAGAGATGAGGAACACGGTTATAGAGCAGCAAGACAGGAGGAGAGATGGGCGGTTCGCGGTTCTCAGATTGACGGACCTGATTGGTGGACCAGAATGATGGGCCTCCTGTTAGCATGTGCTACCGTGCCTCAGTTTTGAACCAGATCAGACATGCTGTTTCAGAAAGAGGTATAGAAAATGCAAACCATTCATTTCAATAATCTGACTTCCAGTGAGAAATGTTAAAATGTAAACAATACAAAAAGCAAGGGGACTATTTTGAGGAAGTGGAAGAGCAACTGACACGTGTGCATTTCTGTGTAGTGTGTGTGGGGTGTGTGTTGTGTGTGTAGTGTGGTGTGGTGTAGTGTGTGTGTGGGGTGTGTGTGTAGTGTGGTGTGGTGTAGTGTGTGTGTGTGTATGTGTGTGTACAGCCAATATTCTTTGCTAGAGATAGGGATTGCCAGTGATGACAGAATAGGACTCGGTAGGTAGGAGTCTAGAGAACATCATGCCTAAATCCCCCACAATTGATACTTAATGTGGACTAAAGTCTGCTTATTTTTATCTTTCTATTATACTCCGTACATTAGAAACAACCCTATAGTGAGTATATAACTAACTGTATATTTCTATAACGTTCATTTCAAGTACTATTGCAGAGAAAGAATTGTTTGGGTTGTACCAATCAACTCCACAAATATAGCCCCCAAAGTGCTTTTAATCGTTTTTGTTTTACTTTTTGGCAATCTAGATCTTATGGATGAAAATAAATACCCAAAAGGGCTGGCTTGACATAAAATATTTAAATCAAATATCAGATAGTTCATGTGTTTAACTATAGGTCTTCACCTGTAAAGGTAAGGAATGTGTTTACTTACAACAGTCCATTTTCTACGCTTCAAATCACCGTTCAAACCCCACTCACAACAGTAAGCTTCTCCAAGGAATGCACTTCCCTGTCCTCTAGGCTTTCAGAACAAAGCTCTGGGCTTCAACCTTACGTGGGGCTACATCTACTCTTGGGTAGAAAGAAGACACAGCAGTCTACAATTAGGTCACTATTCCAACAATGCCCTGGATGAACGGACCATACTCAATAATATCACATGCAAGATAGAACCATCCACAAGAAATCAGGTAGTCCACCCAGCATCAAGTCTTGGCAGGCCCTGAGGGCTTGGAAAGCGTGCAGTATGTATGAAAGGATACTGCAACACCTTTTTCTTTATGAACGACAAAGAGAAGATTGTAGATGTTGTAGATAAACGTTATTTTAAAATGCTCCAATCCCATTTTAGTGTGGCTTAGTGACAGTGGTCATCAGTACAGAGTGCACAGGAACAGAACAGAAGAAGGGAGCCCCAGGTCTGCAATTACTGATTTGGGGTCTCGAGAAAGTCACCTGAAGCTCAGTTTTCCCACCTGTGAAATGGACATGATGACATCTCACGAAGTTGTAAAGGATCCAATGGAATAACCCATGTAAAGCATTAAGGATGTACCTGGCACATAGTAAATTCCAAAATATTTAACAAATATTAGTCATGGAAAAGTGCTTTGAAAATAATACAAAACTGTATGTATCAAACAATTATCATTATTAGATATGACTATTCAGTATAAAATGCTAGTAACATATTGGGGTAAGACATTAATAGATCAAGATAAAATGGTTACCATCCATATATGACTGTAATTTTTTTTTTTTACTGGATGTATTTCTTTATAATATTGATAGCCATCCAAATCTTTAGTTTCTCTTTTTCTATTAAGGATGTCATAGGTGTCCACTGCTTTAAAAATTATAAAATTCATAAATAATTGTTTTAAAATGTATCCTCTAGCTAGGAATTTTCTCCCCAAAATGTATAATCAGTTTGTTTGGGGTTTTTTAACCCTCAGATGACAAGATGTTATTTTTATTCCTCCTTCACATACTGTGCAGGTGTAGCATAGAGTGTCTGTGATCTCAGATTGGAGACTTGCAGCCCCCCAGCCACACGCCTCTTCTGCCTGATTTACCTGTCAGCACCCACTCTTCCTGAGTGTTTCTTTGGTCCTGTTGGACAGCCTTTGCTCTCCTGGTGAGCAAAGCTCACTTTCAGGTTTTGTCTATTTCTTTGTCAAGAAAAATGTAAACAGGGAAAGAGAGTAGGTACAGTGGAAATTTGGGGGAGGACAAGGAGGGAGGATGAGAGACATCAGCCAGGTAATTGCCCTAAATTACACACTGTCTGCTAACTGGCCATGAGGAAGGACTGAGGCAAAAGCTGAACGTGGCACACGGGGTGCTTCCTGGGCACTGGCTCTGCTACTGCTGGACAGAAATACTCCACTAAAATTCCCAGGAGTTCTTTCTTGGAAGATATATTGTCAGATTAATTCCTCTTCTCCTCTACACCCCAAAGATCTCAAACGGATTCCCTCCATCCTCCATGAATTAAGGGAAACTGACACATTTCACATATCTGGGGTATGCACATTAACACAGAGAGATACACTTTAAAATAATCTGAATTTGTACTAAATCCTATTAAGCTTCTTTCCCCCACTGTATCTGTAATAAGAAGCAAAGAAACAGGCATCCTTTACAAAATAACTCCTTTTATTTTTGCTCCAATATCGTGATGCCTGCCAAAACCATGAATTTCCAGTATGACAAAGGAAAAATATGGTTGGTCTCCACCTAACTTAATTCCGAGATATGCACTTCAGTTTTATAATAAAGTGAAACTGCTTACTCCCAGTAAAGCCCCCGATCTGAGAAGGAGTAAGAAATATTAGGGATGGCGGGGGTCTTAATACGGACAGACCAGTGTTTGAATCTTTACTCAGCCACTCACTGTCTATGTGACCTTGTGCTCCAAGCCTCTCTCTGACTTTAAAATGGGCATAATTGTACTATTAACTTTAAGGATTAGCTATGCAAAGCCCTAAACTCTGTGTCTTATCTGACTCATAGGAGGCATTTAATAAATAATCTTTGCTATCTAAAGAGGTGAGCTGGGCCTGAATTCAGGTGGAATGAATATGTCACCACCATTAGAATCTCAAACATAATGCAGACATTTTTAAAATGTGGAAATCCTATGCTGCAGTAGACTTGGAAGAGCTTTGAACACGCAGGTCATAATGTCTTTACAACCTGTTTAGCTTCTTTATTTGCTATAATTGGAGTTTATTTGAGTTTGGATGATGAGAGGGATATATTTGGGCAAATTTGACAATATGAGAAGCCGAGTCCTTTGTTTCAGCTCCCCACTTTGGATCCCTGAAGAGATCATCCCAGTCAAAACCTTCTGAATGCAGCACAAAGCAGGTTCTGATTCTGAAGAAACCGTGCAGTCCCTTTAACCTGCACAAAAATATTTCAAGGGTAACTAGAAAGTACGTAAGAGGATTCAGACGTTCCGTGACTTACATTTAAAATTCTTCCCTTTCCAAATGAGAGCACCATAATATGCAGAAGCAAAGTGCATCAAAAAGATGAGGGTCCTTTGAGGCAGGCGTTTGGAGAGCTGTGTAAGTATTATTTGAAAAATAATCCTCAAAGAAGGATCAGGAGAATGTATGTAAGTGAGGGGCACAGAGGCTGAGGCTCTGTATTTGCAAATGAGACTTGCAATAGGAACTTGACCTGCTCAGGTAATTTTACCAAGTTCTAAACCCTGAGCGGAGTACCCAGCTACCCAAGCCTCTTACTAAATGTCTGAGAAAATATGCTCACTTCTATGTAGCGTGAACACCGGGGAGCCGTGGACCTCCTTTTGGTCTGCCTGGGCTGTGAATGCAGAGTTAGGAGCTGACTGCAGGCATTGCTCTAACGGGGCATTCTGTAGAAAGGTCCACTCAGAAAGTGAAATACTGGCAAGATTGCAGCTGAATCAATAGCAGCAACACTGCCAAGCTACTAGTCAAGAAGGACAATAATAATCATAGTTCTTATTCAAGGAGAGCTCATGAGGGACCAAGAACCATTAGAGTATATATATTATTTTGATTATTGCAACAACTCTGTGAGGAACATCTGTTTTTGTTCCCCTTTTATACATGGGGAAACTGAGACTCGGTGGTTTAGTAACTTGCCCAACGTCATCGCTAGTCAGTGGCAAAACGACAACTTGAACTCAAAGTTGCCTGGCTGCAAAGCCTTTGTTTACTGTAGCGGCAGAAGAATACAATAACAAAAGGAGAACAAAATAAGATGTCTGGTCAGAGGTTCTTGCCTCTGACATCTGAGAGTCTTCTTTGCTTTGTAAGGCTCAGCTGGCCTAAGAGGTGTCCCTGACTTTAAAGAGATCCTTAAATGGGATTCATTATTTTTTCCTAATTTTTCTGACACCCCGCCACCCGCCTTCAGAATATACTTGAAAAGTAGTATAATCTATCACCCCTTTATCTTCCTCCCTAAATGTTATTTTAAAAATTTTAATATTTGTAACTTCTTCTAAGGCTATTTTCCTTTGTTAGGTCCAGCTCTAAGGAGTGTTAGTGAAGGTATAGTCTAAGTTGTAACAAAGTATCTGTGATAGACAAGGCATAAGTAAGCTAGAAGTTTATTTACCTCTCTCTACTAACTGTCCAATGGTTCATGCCTGGTGGGCAGCTCCGGCATCCGCAATACCTGTTTCCAAGGTTGTTCGAGCTGTCAGCACTACCCAGACAGCAGGAAGGACGTAAGGGAAAATGCATGGCGAGTGGGTTCAACTTTGAGGAGATGACCCAGAGGACACTGCTTCAGCTCTCATTCCATTGGCTCAGATGCAGCCTCACGGGCACACCTAGTTGCAAGGGAGTCTGGGAAATGCAGAGTTTTGTTGGGCCGTCAAGTGCTTCTCTGAAACTCAGGTCTTCTATTACTAAAGGGAAAAGCAAGAGAGTGGACACTGGGGACAAGCAGCTGCCTCTGTCACAATCGGTTTCTAGTCTGGTCACCAGTGTGGTTCTATTACTGAGGCAATGGAAACATTAAGTACCAAGTCTTAAACGTTCTACTTCTAAACAGTGGGCTGAACACCAGGAACCCTAAAAATAATAAGCAAATAAAACTAAAACAATCGGAGGATCAATTTTGTGGACTTCTAGGACCCTTAGACCACTTCACTGTCAAAAATCTGTGGTCAGACCTGCATCAGGCTAGTTGGTTGGGTTGCCAGTTAACAAACGTACAGTCAGTAGGGAGAATTTGTTTATAACTGGTTGCCAAATATTATATTTGTTTCCTGGCTTGGATGAGCTATGTATCAGTATAAATGTTATGATTTGGGGATTTGTTTAGAAATTATCAAATAAAATTGCTGGAAGAGATTCTGTCCAGTTCCACATGGTAACGGATGAGGAAACTGAAGCTCAGAGTAGTTAAGTGACTTCTCCAAAAGTAACAGAGCTGGCTAATGGAAAAGTATTTCGTGGAAGTGTTATATCTGCAGTGCTGATGGAGTGAGTGAAGGAATGAATGAAAGACTGTTTGAATAGTAAATAAATATGAAAGTTAAAGCAAGAAGTCACTGAGGAGACTGTAAGTAAACAAAAACATTGTCACTGACAGGTAAACAGACAGACGGCAGATTTAAAAGTTCACATGGCAGTCATACTTAAATTTTATGAGATTTAAGCTTTAAATGGGCCACCCTGAACTAGACATTTATATTTCATTTTCCCTGGGAACTGTTTTGACTTTGCCTATAAACACATCATGATGACAGCATGCAGGTTCCCTCTTCTGAAGCTCTGCTTATGCCGGAATTCAATCAGGTTAGGTCAGATACCTTGAAAACCAGGAGCAGAGTCTTCAAAAGAAACCTAGCACCACTCTTTGAAAATGTATTTTTCCTATTATTAAGACAGGGCACTGTCTTGCTGTGCTGTTTTTTTCCTGTACCTCGACAGTGTTTCATGAGTCACCTTTGCTCAGCCTGACAGCGGAACGGTTCAGAAGGTCACAGCCTTCTTCCTGGCTCTGAAAACCTGCACATTCCTGGAACGAGGGGCATTGTTTCATGCGAGGAAAGCTAATTAGGTTAAGAGATACATTAATGAGCTCTGCGGTCGTCTATAGGCAGTAAATAAAGAAGAAGAAAAAGGATAACAAGGAAAAGGAAGCCAAAACACATAATGAAAGCCTTAGAAAGTTGAGGTTTCACACAAAAAACTATCTGAAGAAAACTGGAAAGAAAAATTAATTTGCTTCTTCAGTCCTTAGAACACTGATTCCCAACCTTGGTTTTGTGACACTCCAGGATGTCCCCAATTATCTCAATGACTGTCACGAAATGTTCCAAAGAATTCTCAAAATGAAATTAGTTTCATTTCATTTAAAAGTAGATGGCCAGTCACTCTTTCAAGAGTAAGGGAATCAAATGAGCGGCTGCCACCAGCTCAAAAGGTTTCCAAGCACCAGGTTAGGGATGATGAAAGCCGCACAGCCATTTTGGAACGGAAATTTTTAATACTTCTCTAGACATTTTTATCCCCCAAATCCCCCTGAGATTTCTTTTTAAAATAATAGAATAATAATAATAATGACGATGACGTTGTTGAGATGTTTCCTTTGGGAATCGACCATGGTGAGGTGAGGCTGTGGAAAACGCTAGCAAGAAGAAGAGGTTGAGAATCAGATGGTCTTGCCTTGGAAAATGGCTTGGTCACTTAACAGTGGAAGGATCTTAGTTTCTTCTTCTATACAATGGGGATAACAGTAAGTACTGACTTCCTAGGAGTGTCGTGGCATGAAATGAGATAATGTGTATAGAACATGCAGCAGAGTGGCTGCCTCACAGTATCTACAGGAATGGAGATGCCTTTCCTACTACCGTCTGACTTTTGAGATGCAAGAGCAAGCTGATGTAAATCTCCCTGGTGGTGGTGATGGTGGTGGCCCTGTGTGATGCTTCTGACCCAAGTGTGGGGGAAGGAGCGTGTCTGCCACCCTCGGAGACAAGCAGAGCGCCCATCTTGCTTTCTCCAAGGAACTGCACCTCACCCAGGAGCCTGGGGCAGGAGAGGCACAAGCCTGGCTGAGCTGTTTTCTGCTCATTTCCCATTAGCACACCTGGGATAGCTGCCTCCCCATGCCTGGAGATATTTCCACCACACTGCAAAAAATGTGGAGAAAAGTACGTGAAGCCAGCAATCTGCAAGTACATACTGAGATTGAGGCAGCAACAGGGGAAGGGGGAGAAGAGCTTTCTCTTGGGCAGGAGATTCTTAGAACGTGAGAGCAGCGAAAGGGACTTTTGAGGTCAATGTTATCAACTCCCTCCCTTAAGGAACAAGGAAACTGAGGCCAGGAGAGATGGGGTGGCGTCCCCCAAACCACACAGCAGGTTAGGGACCATGCTTTCCTATCAACCACACTGCTTCTCCTCTGTCCTGTGGCATGCACAAGACTCAGAGTTAGGGGAAAAATTGAATTTTACCTGCCTTAACAGGTGTCCCTACTTTGATTTTCACTGAGATAGACAAGTCTCAAATATCATCCCAATTTTCAAATGGAGAAATTGAGTTCTAGGTGGGTAAAGTCTTCTGTCTAAAGACACAGAACTTTTAATAATGGATTTTGTTTTCAGGTGAGCCTTGCAATCACAGTGAGTGAAGGGCTGTAATGAGATATGAGCGTATAGAAAAATCATAAATACAAGTCAAGAGTTAAGTCATGACTGAGCAGTGAGATACATATGTAACAAGGTAAGCTGAACACATACCCACCTATAATGGAAAAGAATGCACAGAAACAGGGCTTGGAAAAAGAAGGCGCACACGTGCACCTTAAAAATGTGTTTTGCCAAATCAGGGTCTGTTGAACAGTAAGAGAAATAACGCTCCCACTGCAAGTTTACACGCTAGGCAGCACTCTTAAGGGTTTCCCCTCCCAGATGCTGTTTCCGTATCAGACAAGAGGCCGTGCTGGTGGTGGAGTTCTCTCTGTGTTCAGCGCAAATACAGTGGTGTGGGCAAAACAAACAACAGGATAGCAGAGGAGAATGCAAACAAACAGCGCTGGCTGCACATTTCGGAGTAAAATGCCCCAGGTATGGAAGTGCCTGGGAGGTTAAAAGGTCACCTGTCAGCCACGTTTGTCCACTCCCCTTAAAAGGGTAATTGTGACAGGTATTGGAGTAAATTTGCTTTCCAAGGAAGAAATTGTTTGTTATCTTGCTGCAAGAAATTTTCATGAATATCAACAAGCAGAAAATAAACTCCTTGAAATATATAGTTAAAAACCAGGAACGCAGACCCTACAAATACAGCAACAACACTAGTATATCTGTCAAAATAGATGTTTTAGCTATTTCATCCTGATATTATAAAAGAATGAGAATAAAGTGCATGTCAAGGTAGAGCAAGATGAAAAAATCTGTGGTGAAAAGCACAAATTGGACGTGAACACTTACTATCAACGATGCCTACTTTCTAATGTTCCATTAACTTGCAGGTAAAATGAAGATATGCAGGTTATTTGGAATATTAAATTAGAAAACTGTATTCCTGTCTTACTCTAGTGTCTGTCATATAGGAAGCACTCTATAAATATTAGCTATTTTATATTATCTTTAATAAATATGCTTAAAATTTTGGCTATATAACACATCCCTATTTTGAAGTAGATTACCTAGTCATAAATATTTTCCAAATCAAATGTCTATTTAATAATGAAAAAGTAGGCATTACATTAGATATACACTTTAACTTACTTAATGTATATTCTATGTTAATCAAGATGTAGCCGAGCAATTCGAATTGTTAAAACTAAATATTTGATGAAATTCAGCATCTTACCAGGCCACAGTCCCCAGTGTGACCCCACAATATTATCCTTGGGTATCCATGAGGAGCCTCCTGAAAATCTAGCCGTTTGATTATCTTGCAGCTTGTGTGTTAAGGAGATATTAAGAATTGGCAATGAAAGGAAGTACTCAGATTTATACTTGGAAACTTGTAAACACGGGGAAGTTAAAAAAATTTTTTTCTTAGTTAATTTACCCCTCAACACTCCAAGTTATATTTGATTTTTTAGCAATATCTTAAGGAGTAACAAAGCAATGTCCCTGGATTGTATTTAGAGCCAATTCACAACTCATGACATGGCCTAGTTATGAGAATCCTTATTATGTGCCAAGGGCTAGCCTATAAAGGTAACTAAAAACGATCTCTGCTCTCAAAGACTAGAAACAGGGTGGAAATCAAGAGAAGAAAACAAAATTACATCTCTTCCTCTTTTCTCTTAAAAAGCTCATATACTCACAAGTAGATTATATTTGCTGTAACAATCCACATTCCTAGCACTAAATGGTTTATGTATTCTATTAACTGCTTTAACTGCATTTATAAAAGAAAGCGAACTTGGGTTTAAAATGTAGCTTTCCAGTTTACTAGCTGTGGCTCTGAGCAAGCTCTCTAACATCCTTGAATCTGTATAACGGAGTTTGTAACATTGGAGGCTGGCGAGGCTCTGAAGTGCATGGAGCACCTAGGGTTGCATGGGACACAAAATAGGTGTTCAATAAATGGTGATAATATTATTTATAGCTTTAGTCTCTGTTTTCATAGTTCCGAGACTCGTCTAATTTTAATTACAAAGCATTTAGACAATATTTCAGGTAACTTTTGGTCATAAAATCTGTCCACGGAGAATTTTCCCAGTGCTTTTTATGTTGACACTTTATGTTTTTTACTCATGTAAACGCACAAAGGGACACAGGTAACATATATTTTATAAAACCTAAAAAACATGTGGACCAACCATTCGAGTTAGAGGATTAAAACATCACAATTATTATTAAATCTTTTTGAGAGCTCTCAATATTAAGATGACCTAGATGGGTGGGATGGGGGAGGGTGGGAGGGAAGTCCAAGAGGGAGGGGATATATGTATACATATAACTGATTCACTTCACTGTACAGCAGAAACCAGCACAACATTGTAAAACAACTATACTCCAATAATAAAAAAAAAAGATAGGTATTAACACTTACTATAAATTTTTAACTTATTACTACATTCTTATTTCTCAGTATTACAGATGATGGTTTTAATATAGTATTTGTGAGAATGGTAAAGGAAATGGTAGTGAGGGTAGAAAACCTGGGTGTAGAGTAGAGGAATTATGAGGGACGCTGTTGCTTATCTACAAGATTAACATTTAAACATGCCCGGAACACCGTTTAGTAGGAATTTAGGATGAATCCTACTGTCTATGTGGGAACCATTTTTGCTCTACAGTTTCATAAAAATATAAAAAATTGCATTTTATTAACACTTTGTAAATTTAAGTACACCAGGGAAAATTGTCTTATTTAGCATTACTTAGTCACCTGAAAGGCACAATGTTAGAAACTAATATTTTTACAGAAGACTGGCATTAATGATCCGTTATACTTCCCTTAAGAGCTTAATAATCTTTGATGAATAAAAAAAACTTCTCTTCTGAAGAGGAAATAAGAAAACATTTTAGAAGATAAACAGCAGTTGACAGAGGGCTCTTTCCCTCTCTAGTAACCCGAAATGACCATCATAATCGCTGATTAATATCTATACAAGTATCTGTCACAGAAGAGTTCCAGGTATGATACAGATTTGCTATGTTCAAAGAAAACAAAAATTTCCTGCCAGTGGTACACAAACCAGGTTGCTCATATAAGGTTGACAAACGCTGAAGTAAAAAACATGAAGTAAAAAAAAATGCTGTGGGGAAGGGAAGGATTGGGAGTTTGGGATTAGCAGTTGCAAGCTAGTATATATAGAACGGATAAACAACAAGGTCCTGCTCTATAGCACAGGGAACAATATTCAATAGCCTGTGATAAACCATAATGGAAAAGAATGTGAAAAATTATGTATATGTATAACTGAATCACTTTGCTCTACAACAGAAATTAACACATTGGAAATCAACTACACCTGAATAAAAATTTTTTTAAATGCCAAAGTAAAGAACGTGAACTTTGGAAAGGAGGTTTATATCTTATTTAGTTTTAATGTTAAACAATGGAGAGAAACATTAGTTTTGAGTATAATATAATGCAATGTTTCCTTTTTGGTTACCTGTTGTGGCCACTAATTAAAATTTTTTTATATCTTACAAAAGTTCTCTGGCTGACTTCCTTTAAAACTTTCCCAGAAAGGCCTTTCGGTTTTGTTTTTGGTTTTTGTTATGTTCGTTTTTTACGATTCCAATACTCTTACAGATAGCCGTAATGTACTCCTTCTTAAACCATAAGCTTAGGAAAAATAAAATCGATGTATTCTGTCCAGTCGCGGAGATGATAGTATCCTGTGCCTGGGCAGCAGTAATAATCAGATGTCCAAATCGTGTGTTGGGAGCAATATAATCAAAAGTGATTCCCTGTGGAAATCGGTGCTCTCTGAAGGGGTAACGGAGCTTTGCAGCGATGGGGCACTATTTGCGTTCTTATCTTAAGCATTAGTCATTTTATTATTTTCATAAGGTGTTGTAGCTATAGAAGATGTTGTTAAAGCCCTGAGCAATGGATAGAGAATTTTTTTTGCTTTCAGTTGTTCTTAGAAACCCTTCTTGCACTGCCCCTCCAGGCCATCGTCTTGCACCCCGACCTCCATCACACGGACGCAGACACACACATACACACACACTCTCTGTCTCTCCGTGTGTCTCTCTCTCTCTCTCTCTCTCTCTAGCACTGGTGCCTCCCTAGACTGGCCTACGCTGCCTGGGGGGTTTGGGGGGCAGCTGTGATATCCTGAAGGATGTGTGAAATTGAAGACAAATATTTTTACTAGGAGTTTACAGCCTTAACAAAGTAAACTGCAGGCCCTCCAGGTGTCCTAGATGGTAGGAACAAAGGCCTGTGGTGTAGCAAAAAGAGACCTGGATTTTGAATTAGAAGGAGCTGCATTTCTATTCCTGCTCCAAGTTCATGGGCTGGGTGAACTTGGGCAATCACTTTCTCTCTCAGAGTCTAGGTTTCATCATGAAACAAATGGGGGAGCAGACTGGATTATCTCTAAAAGCCTTTATCCAGCTCTAGGAGTCTATGATTCTAACGTTTGCATTACCTTTTATATTTTATTAGTTACTTTCCCATGATTAAAAAAAATTGTAAATGCCTAGAAACCAAAGAATGAAATTACATTTCTGTTATAATTGCGTTGGGTGATTTTTTTCCTCCTTATATTTAAAAATTAAACATTGCCTTTAAAAACAAACAAAAATAAGACAGAAGTTGCCTTCGTATATCTCTTTTCAAGAAGCCAAAAGATGGTGGTGGTATTTTGGTGCTGCTTCAGAACAAAGGCATTCTTATTTCCTTATTACTCTAAGATAATTTATTTTTCAAATATTCAAAAAAAGTCATCTTAAACCATAGAGGTTTTATATATGAATCATTATTAATTATGAAAGTTTGTATCATGCACTTTAGTTTACAAAACCTGCAGTTTACATGCAGGATCACTCTGCCTCACCTAGCACTGACCCCACTCTATTAGAAAGACGAGGGATGTACTAACCTCTCCAACTGACTCGCGGGGAAGTAAGGCTCAGAGAGGTTGTGACTCGGCTGGGGCTGCAGAGACCCCCAGAGCCAGGACCTGAAGCTGATACCTCCTAGTGAGGGGTCTCAGGTAAATGTTCATGTGATGAAACTAAAATTATTTACTATATACATCAAGGGACATTTCATCTGGTTCAAGTCAAGAAGTTGATTTCATTTCTAGTTTGAAGCTTAGATTCCTTGAATCTATAAAATGGCTCAACAACTGGCCAGGGTTCACATTGAAAGACTGGTATATAAATTCAAAGATTGGGAATGTCCTTTGATGAACAGTCTAGAATCCAAGAAATAATTCATAGGGAAAATAAGGAAAAAGAATAAAGCACATTTCTTCAGAATTTTGGAGCCATTATCTCCTGATTGAAGAATCTGGGTGCCGGGCATAATGGGGGAATGAACTTGGATGTTATTGCTGTGCAGGCCTGGGTTGAAATCCTGGCTCTGCCTCTTCCCGACTTTTACACATTTGGCAATTCATCCCTCGGAGGCTCTGTTAAGTCATATAATAAAGTGGAACTAGTATGAATATTTAACTAGCAAGCTTGTTTGTAAGCATTAGAAATAATTATATAAAGCACCTGTTGTATAGTGCTTCACAAAATAAGTACTTCATAAACCGTGGCTACTGTTATTAGGGTCCATTTCCTTTCAAATTGTTGTTGGGTCTATTTTATGATACATTATACTATTTGATGTAAGAAATCTAATGTAAGTATGGGGGGGGGTTCTATCAAGGGGAGGACAGTTGAACTAGATAATCTACGAGACCCCTTGCAACTCTGAGTTCCTGTTATTATAATTTATATTTTCCAAGGTGTTCTACCTATTAGAGATCCTGATTATGGTAGTGAGATAGATACTATTGTCTTCATACATGGGATCTCTTATCTGAATATATATACACATGCTGCGAACATTTTTCAAAATGGAACCTGCCCACATGCATAAAGAAAAATGCTGTTCACCTAAAAGAGTGTCAGAAGGGGATCCACACTGATACCAGTGGTAATACTAGTAATAATAGCAACAATCATTTCTAAAGCATCTACTGTATTTCAGGCATTGTAAGTCACCATGTGGAAACTTGGCTGTATCCTCAGGAAACTGGAGTTCATGGCCTGTGCTGGTGTCAGGGATGGGTGAGGTATACTGTGCACTCTTGTCTGTGCAGCTGAAATGCCCATGAAAGACTGCAAAACTTTTCTAAGTGGCAAGAATGTCATGGAAAATATGTTGCGATTGGCATCATAGGACCAGACTCTATCTTTCATTAGATCTGGGTGACTTTGTACAAGTCATAATCTTTCTAGGCTTCAGTGTCCTCAACTATTAAGAAAAAAAAAAAAAGCTGAAATAATCTCCTTCCAAGTCTAACATTCTATGCTTGGATGTGATATTCAGTTAGTTTTTACAATTTGCCTGAACCCTTTGTGCTCTTGTAAGTGTACATAGTCCTACAGGTGTATGTCATTCATTAATTCTTTTTCTTTTTGCCTCCTTAAACAACATTAATATGTATTGTTTCGCCTGAACAAACTGGAACATGAGTATCTGAATGGATTCACATATACGTTTCCTAATTAAGTTTTAATTATTAAAATTTAGTTGCAGATTGCATCCATCTTCTGACGTTTAAATAGTATTAGAAAATGAAAGCTTTCTACCAAGGAGTGACACTGGAACAAGTTTTCTTTTTGTCAGCTGTGCATTAATTTATTATCACACGCATTAATTTGTTATTATCCTATTAACCAACATTGTAGTTTTCGCAAGTTTCAGAGTGAACAGACCCACAGGAATGTCAGAGTGAAGCGAGTGTCACGAGATCCAATTACTATATATTTAAGATGTCTACATGAGATTTTGAACTCTTGACTCAGTCCTTTTCCTTCTCCCTAAATGGCTCCTAAGGAGAGTGACATATTAAGGAAAAATCCAGATATTAGATTGATACAGAAAAGGTGGAAAAAACATACCATGCATGGGCGTAAAAAAAAAAAGTCTCTACAAATGTGTCAGACATGAAAGAAAGTGAAGGAAAGTTAAAAATTACCATAGGGCAGGCAGGACACCTGCTAAAGAACCTGCTGCTGCCACTCACAGCTGGAAAGAAAAATGAAAGAGATGCAAACAACTGTCCTGGAAGCATGAAATCATTCTTTTGTCTTTTTTTTTCTTATGAACAATTACAGTATGCAAAACTTAAGGGGGATCCAAAGTATTGGGATGAAAATTTCAGCAGGCTCTGCATATAAATAGCAGAGGCATGGAAGTGTGCCTCTTTGAAAACAGGCAGTGTTTGGGAGCTCCCAGTGCATTGAAGAGAGTGGTAATTAATGCATAGTGAATGACTTTGAATGAAGGATGAATAGGGGGCATAACAATGGGTAGGTTTTCTCTTTCTTTCCTTTTTTTTTCTTTTTATTTCTTTTCTTCTTCTTCTTTTCTTTTCTTTTTTTTTTCTTTTTCCTCCTTTTTTTTTTTTTTAGGTTAAAGCATTGAAGAAAGAAAGCTGTTAAAAGATGGCTACTGTGAGGCTACAACTTCAATGTCTGTCTTGTGTGGCTTTCCTTTCGAGGCTGTGGTGGGAGTTTGTTTTGTGTTGCTCTCCAATCACAGTGCAGTTAATTTGCACCAATTTCATTTTTGTGCGTGCTCCTCAATGTTTTCCTTTCTGCTGGATTTTTTAAAAAATATTATTTTGGCAGGGCTTGGTCCTTTGATGATCCTTTTGAGCAAATGGTTTGCCCAAAGTTCAGATGGCGCTGGCTCCGTCTTCTTTTTCATTTACAACATCAAGAGGATTACAGAGAATAACTTTGTTGCCCAACATCAATGATATATCTTCAGGCTACTAGAAAGGTAGTTCTCAGAAAGTGTGTCTTCTAATAGTTTAGAACCTCCACAGGCTTCAGATAAAACAAGTATTAAATACAGAAAGCTCACAAGGATACCAAGGAAGGTTAAACTCACGCAACCTCCTTCATCTCAAACACCTGAAATACATCGGGTTTTTTTTTTTTTTTTTTTTTTGACTGTCGAAGTGTGATCATGGTGAAGACAGCAGTAAGATCTTATATAACAGAAGACAGAAAAAGGCAGAGAAGGGGTCACGTGGAGATGTACACACATATTAGCGAGAGAACACGAAAACAATCTTGTCACAGAGCAGGTAATTTATAATGGGTCCAAAGCCAAATATATGTGTCGATTCAAAAGAAGATGGTATAAACAGGGTGCTCACAAGGTGATTTCTCTCTTAGTGAAAACTTCTGACATAACCCAAAATTTGGTTTTAGGGAAATTTTCAGAATTCTCACAGTTTTTACTGTTATGGGTGTGCAGAGGAATTCCCAAATAGGGCAGACAACTTGAACCTCTCCCCTGGGTTCCAGTCATCATTTCAGCTGTGGCTGGACATTCGAATGCGGATGACTCACTAGCTCTTTCAAAACCTGTCCTTTCCCCTGCCCCTTCCAGGGGAACTAGCTTCTCTCATCTTCTGTTTGCAAATTCTGTGCACAGCTCTAAGGGTCTATGGGAGGGACCGGTATCATGGTTGTGGTAACTAAACATCCCAGAATTTGACCAGAGTCTTGATGTCAGGCAATTGTGTTCTTTTTAATGGAGTCAGATTTATTGACTGCATAACTAAATGTGATTTTGACTTTACATATTCATGCGGCTCCTCATATAAATATTCAAACCCAGAACAATTTCTTGGTGAGATTATAAAGGATTTTTGACTGGCTTTAAAAATTACTACATATTTCAAGGGCCACTAAAAGCTTTTCCCTGACTTGTCACATTACCTGAAATTCCACAATGGAAAATACATTCCCTTCGGTTTTGGGTCCTCAGAGCCCCCATATTAAAGCAACAATCCCTGAGTTGGGAATTTCTGGCATCTGGGGATGTGACAGTATCTGAGAGAAAATTATTGGGGAACGGGGGATGCAAAGGAGCCAAAGAAATTCTGGAACATCACTTGGCACCTTCTCCTCATTTCATTTGAGGAGAAATGAAGTGGCATCCTTCCCACTTCATTTCCACTGTTGTCTCCTTAAAACAGTCAACTGCCATCCTTATCCTCAACTATTTCAGTGTCTCTAAACAGTTCCCAGAATGCTTTGTCATCCTCCAATTTATCCTCATGCTGCCACCAATATAGTCTTAACAGGAGCATGGATTCGTTCACTACCCTACTCAGAGACCTTGGGCTTCCTTTTGTCTACCCAGGATGTTTCACCTCTAGCTGAGCATTCAAGGACCTCCATAGTCTCCAAAATCTGCCTTACAGGCCTCAGTTTATGCTGCTTCCCCTGTACTTCCACTGCACTAGAATATTCGATTGTCTGGACATGATTTTCTTACTCACCTTCATGCCTTTGTTCGTGCTATTTTTGTCACCAAATACCTTCTCTCCTGCCCTAACCTCCTAACCACCAATAAATGGATGTCAAATATCCTTCTAATTTAAACATTGTTTAAAACGGTGTTACCCAGCTTTGACAAGGTGCAGGGAAACAGGCAGTTTCTGGCACTGGGGGAGGGGAGATTGTTATTGAGTTGGCCAAAAGATTCTTTCAGGTTTTTCCATAAGATCTTATGGGAAAACCCAAACAAACTTTTTGGCCAGCCCAATATATACTTTTGGAGCAGAGTTTAGTCATCACTATCAAAAGCCTGGAACTTTTATACACTATGTGATACCACCACTATATTTCTAGGATTTTCCCTACATATACGTGGCAAGAAGAACAGTACTGTATCCAGTTGCAGAAAATCTGCAACAATCTTAATGCCCCCAAATGGGGACTTAGTTCAATAAATAATACATCCGGAAATGGAATAGTCTTTAGGATTACAAGTAATTTTACAAACTTATATTTAATAATACAATATTTTTGATAAATGATTGAGTAACAATGGATTTTTAAATGGTATAGACAACATGATCATTTGCTATATGCATGTCTGATCTTCTGTCTGTCCATCTATCTACCTATGAAAGAAACTAGAAAGAAATGCGTCTAACTGTACAAAGTATCGATCTCTGGGATTATGAATGGTACTTTTTTCTATTTGTAAAAATATGAACATGGCTATCAAGTTATGGAAGGACATGGAGGAACGTTAAATGCATACTGTTAAGTGAAAGAAGCCAGTCTGCAAAGGCTACATACTGTATGATTCCAGCCATTGGACATTCTGGAGAAGCCAAAGCTATTCAGTCAGTAAGAAGATCAGTGGTTGCCAGGGGCTTGGAGAAAGGGATGGAGGTATGAATAGGTGGAGCACAGGAAATTTTTTAGGGATTGAAACTATTCTGTATGACATCATAATGATGGACAATCACACTATACAACTGTCAAAACCCACAGAACTGTACAACACAAAGAGAGAACCCTAATGTAAACTATGACCTTTAGCTAATAATAATAAAAAATCTATATTGGTTCATCAATTATAACAAATGTACTTACTAATGCAAGATATTAATAATAGGGGAAACTGTATTGGGGGGAGGAAGGAGATATAACGGAACTCTCTGTACTATCTGTTCAATTTTCTGTAAAGCTAAAACTGCTCCAAAAAATAAATTCTATTAATTAAAAAAATGATATATTTTATTACAAAAAGAAAAGCATTCTCAAAATAATTCCTAATGTTCCTCAGAGCTCAACTGAAGTGCCCACTCCTCCTTGAGTTTTCTCTAATTTTTAGGCCATGTGCTGTCTCCATAGCTGATGCCTCTTAAGGCTCCAGTAGCCCGTGCATGGGCCACTGCAGTGTTGGGAAAGGAACTATGCCCTTATGCCGAGCACAATGTCTGCCGTACGAAGACTGCCCAGAGACTGGTAGGCACAGGTGCAGACACACACAGGAACATGCAGAGGAAGGCAAAACTGATAAAAAGTACCTAATAAAATAAATATGCAATGCGCCTTACACATGTTGACTTATTAAGTTTTGAAAATATTATTAACTCAGCCTTGGAAAGAGCTACTACTCTACTTGTGTAGGTTTAACAGTGATTTAGGCCATTTGAGGGGGAAAAAAAGTACTCCCATAATTGATCTTTCTCACAGTGTCTCTAGTAGGTGTTATCAGTTGAAAATGTTAGTGCTTTAAAGCTTAGATAATCATCAAAATCTTACCAAATATACGGTTCTTTTTTATTAGTATGATCTTGCTTTAACCATCACGAATAGTTTTTTCCTCCCAGTTTTCCCATACATGTATAATCTGGTGCTTTCCACATGCATAAAAGCACTAAAAAACCTCCTTTAACCTCTTAGAATGCTTTGAAATGTTGTCATTTAAGAGACGAAAAAGTTTCATCTTTTTTTTTTTTTTTTGGATGTGCCATGTGGCATGCGGGATTTTAGTTCCCTGACCAGGGATCGAACCGTGCCACCTGCAGTGGCAGTGTGGAGTCCAAACCACTGGATTGCCAGGGATTTCCCCAAAAGTCTCATCTTTATTCTTTGTTTAATCTTTGGATTCCAATGGCATTTTGTAAATACAGTTTGATCAACCCACATCACTTCTAGAATTTATACATGTAAAGCATCTAAATTTTACAGGAGGGAGTAGCAATAGAAAATAGAACAAAGTAAATAACTTTCTGTTGTGCTTTTTAAAAAAGAATGTGTGGGGAACTTCCCTGGTGGTCCAGAGGTTAAGACTTTGCCTTCCAATGCAGGGGTTGAGGGTTCGATCCCTGGTCAGGGAGCTCAGATCCCACATGCCTCAGGACTAAGAAACCAAAACATAAAGAAAAGAAGCAATATTGTAACAAATTCAATAAACACTTTAAAAAAGAAAATGGTCCACATTAAAAAAAAAACCTTTTTTTTAAAAAAAGAATGTATGATATATACCATGGTCCTTAAGTAACCCATTTCCTTTCAAGAAGAAAAAAATTGTATTATTAAATGCATCACTTCTTTGGTTTTTTCCATCACAATTAATGTACATATTCAAACATACAGGATATAGTGTTGACTGCAAAGATGATCCAGCATTTTGGACTCTTTTCATTATTTTGCTTCTAGTAGCACTTTAAGTCTCTGGTGTCTTAGCTCTACTGAGACCTGGCATTCCTTTGTGTTGCAGAGGCAATTTAATCCATTTTTACTGTCTGCAAACAGACTTTCAAACAAAACCTCAAATTCTTTGAATGTGCCCCAAGGAACATCCACCAAACCTATAATCCTCCACTCTCCTTTGGGGCCGTGGAGGGTGGTGACAGGAAAAGAGCTGGCCTCAATGAGGGAGTTTCATCTGTGTTTGTGATTTTGATTTCTGTTAACATTCTGCTCTGTGGCCATTTCAAAGTTGGAGCAATAACTATCCTCACGTCTCCTGCATTCCTGCCCCAGCTGCTCCGAAGTCAAGCCACGTGGAAGGATCTGGAGAAGCATCGCAAGACCACGGAGGAGGCCAGCAGACACGCTTTCTCTCGAGGAGTCAGGGGGCCTGATTATAAATAGATGAGAGTTCAGCTTCTGGTTGTGGAAGGTTTGAGTGAGCAGCCAAAAGCCAATGCCATGACAAGCATCCTCCGAAATTCTACATGGTTATGACCACCGGGCATTGAGAGGTGACACAAGTGCACCAGGCCACACAGGCAAAGTGCGGACAGAGATGATTTAGGGAGGAGTCGGAGGAGAGAGAAAAAAACGATCCTGGTTGTCCCTTTCTCTCTGGGAAATCACACTTAATGCTTGGGAAAATAGTACATACATTCTGAAGGTAGTCTTTTGAAAAAATGGAGACCAGTGGAGTAGAAGGAACCACAGGCAAACAACATTTAACAAGTGACTGCCCTGTGTCACGCCAGTGATGTCATTTAACTCTCACAACCGTCTGCATTATTATTCCATTTTATAGATGAAGGAACTGATGTTCAGAAAGATTAAGCAGCTTCCACATCCTATGTTCAAACTGCTCCTGTCTGATCCAGGATGACTGCTCTGAACTGCTACAGACTGACTTCTGGTGGAAGTTCGCAGGTACTTACCATGATAAACTCTAAGAGGTATTCCCCACCTCACCAAAGATCTTGTACACCCTCCCCTTTTCTGTGGAATTTGTGATTAACTGTTAATTTTAAATGTAGGTAAAGTTTTTAAAGGATCTAAAATATAAACATTTAATATTTATAGCTGCAATCTAATCCTTGAGTTTGTGGGAACAGTCTTTGTAATGTATGTTTGAATTTATGCATTAAGAAATATATCCTGGGACAAACACGTCTCTATTTATGAAAAAACAGTATAGCAAAAGCATTGTTCAAATAATTCCTTTTAGTCCAACTGAATCTTCTGGTAGACACGTTAAGCTCCTATTTATCAATGCATAGGCTTGGTTGGCTACTATTAACTTTTTACTGTTGCCACATCTATCACGTGCATATTACCCAGAAAATCAGGAGAGTAGAAATCACCAAAAAGAAACGGGCTCATAATATCATGGAAAGAGCAGGGACTTCACGTCAGCTCTTTCAAGCTCTTGGTTTGAATCCCGGTTTCTCTGCTGCTGAATGTATAACCAGTTATGTATCTCTCCGAGCTTTCACTCAGGCACGTTAATGTGAAAATACAATGATGATAATGTGAAAATACAATGACACCTTTTACCTGCACTTTTTTTTTTTTTTTTTTTTTTTTGCTGTACACGGGCCTCTCACTGTTGTGGCCTCTCCCGTTGCGGATCACAGGCTCCGGACGCGCAGCCTCAGCGGCCATGGCTCACGGGCCCAGCCGCTCCGCGGAATGTGGGATCTTCCCGGACCGGGGCACGAACGTGTGTCCCCTGCATCGGCAGGCGGACTCTCAACCACTGCGCCACCAGGGAAGCCCTACCTACACTTTTATTAATTTTATTTATTTATCAGTGGAGGGGTCATCCAAGTGAGTTTAAGCACTGGCACAAAAACATGTTTTTCACAATTCAGATATGGACACTTATGACTTTTAGCAGATGTGGTAATACTGGTCTGAGCCAATACTTCACTTTTTGTGTGTCAGTCTCCACATCTCTAAAATAAGAAGTATGTGCATTATAGGGATGCAGGGTTAAGAGACATAAGTATATACTATTGCTTTGCTATCATTCATAATTCAAGTTGGAGGAACTCATCTGTGCACCCTTAAAGATTCAGGTGGGTAGAAGTAACTAATGCCAGATTCTAACCTTTTGAAAATAATGAGGCTAGATCTATGTAAATAGTAGCACAACCATGAAATAGGCTGTCTAGTTAGTCATAAGCCCTATCATTTTATGTGTCTATCTGTAAAGCAATCATATTTTCCAATTCCTTTCTTCAAAGTTTAAGTTCTTTTGCATTTCACATCAGCCCCCTTCAGGAGATTTAAGTGTCTTTATTTTTACATAGATTATAGACGTGCATATAAACTTTCCTTAGGGCAGAAATATGTTATCGTAATTTTTAGAATTTTACTTCACATGTAGGAATAATAATCCTAACAGTTAATGAGTGCTTACTAAGTCCCAAGCATTGTCTTAACCACTCGATATAGACTACCTCAATTAATCTACAACCCCATTTTACAGATGGGGCAGATGAGGCAGGAGGAGGCTAAATAATGTGTCTTAGCTTTGCTACCCTAGGTCAAAGAACAACAAAGTGGTAGAGCTGAAGTTTGAACCCAATAAGTTTGAACCCAAGTCAGTACTTTTAGCCACTTCACTGTATAGTCTTCTTGGAAAGTATTCAATAAATATTGACAAATAAATGAATTGATGGATATGATAGTTGGTAGCTAGGACAAGGAGCCTGTTCCTTAAATTCCCCCTCCTATCTTCTTCTCCTTTTTAAAATTAAAAAAAATTTTATTTTATTTTGATTCTTTTCTCTCTTTTTTCTTTTAAATTAATTAATTTATTTATTTTTGGCTGCGCTGGGTCTTCGTTGTTGCCCGCGGGCTTTCTCTAGTCGCGGAGAGCGGGAGCTACTCTTCGTTGCGGTGTGCGGGCTTCTCATTGCAGTAGCTTCTCTTGTTGCAGAGCACGGGCTCTAGGCGCATGGGCTTCAGTAGTTGTGGCTCGCAGGCTCTAGAGTGCAGGCTCAGTAGTTGTGGCGTGCGGGCTTAGCTGCTCCATGACATGTGGGAATCTTCCCAGAGCAGGGCTCGGACGCGTGTCTCCTGCATTGGCAGGCGGATTCTTAACCACTGCGCCACCAGGGAAACCCGATTCTTTTCTCTTTTTGATGAGGCATTTTCCTTCAGGGAGGCAGGAAGGTGATAGGACAGCTAGATGTAAAGCACAGGGATCCCGCAGAAGCACTCACTGTGTGCCAGTGATGGGGAACAGGACTGTACTCTCAATAGGGAGATGCCGGTTCCACTCCTCTGCTCTGCTCCTGCATTATTACTGATTTTCGAGGGAATAAACCAGGGGCTGGGGCAGGGGCCCCGTGACAGGAGATGGGGCTACATCTTCTCTTCAGTGATGTCGTTTAGTCTATTTGAAATTATAAGTAGTGTAAATATTTTTACATTAAAAAGCCTTTTAGGGATTCCCTGGTGGCGCAGTGGTTGAGGGTCCGCCTGCCGATGCAGGGGGCATGGGTTCGTGCCCCGGTCTAGGAGGATCCCACATGCCGTGGAGCGGCTGGGCCCGTGAGCCATGGACGCTGAGCCTGCGCGTCCGGAGCCTGTGCTCCGCAACGGGAGAGGCCACAACAGTGAGAGGCCTGCGCACCGAAAAAAAAAAAAAAAAAAAAGCCTTTTATTGACAGCTTTCCATCTAGAACCAGACATTTTACCACTTTTTAATAAGAAAAAGCTTTCGTTCCCAAAGATTCCAAGAGACTCAACATTTAGAGTCCCCATTGCCCTTGTATTTTCAGTCAACCATTGTTTCCCTTAGTTCCTGGGTCTTGTATCATATCATAATTTATACTTAAGACTAAAAGACACAAAATGAAATTATGCTTGTCACACAATTGGAAGCAGAGGATCATTTAAAATGCCGGTGGTCTGTGCTTAACACAACTTCTTAAAAATACAAGTGACACCATGAACTGCTGTTTTTCATGTTTCTCTTCTAAATTATCTTGGAATATTTAGCCAATTCAACAAGAAAAGTTAGGCAGTTGCAGACCAGGTTACAAGTGGAAAGACATTTGTCAGGGCTGCTTTCACTGGCAATATACTTTAATGAGATGGCATTGAGAGAAAATGGTTAAAAGAACAAAGTCAGGTTTGTTGTGAGGCCATCAGTAACCCAAGAAGCTGCACCGCTCGGGGGCAGAGGCTGTGGAAAGGGTAATTGCAGGGAGTGCCAATCACATATACACGCTACACAGAAACAACTGGCCATTGATGGTCCACACCAGTGCAGGGGCACAGAGGCAGGGAGGATGGAAAACAGCAGATACTTCAGAACTTCTTTCCATTTGCCTTTCAATTGCATTATATATGTTCCATCATTAGGAGAAAAACAAGAAAGAAAATAGTGACAGAAGCAGGGAAAACACAGCAAGGAAGACTACACAGCCAGAACTATGAAATTAAAAAGAAAAAAATGTGAGTCCCATTTTAGTTCAGTTGCGTTCATGCAAGCCACAAAAAATGTTTGATTTGGCCTAGATATTCTTACTGGAAATATTTGAAGGTCTGTGAGTTTAGGGAAGAAGATCTGTCATCCCCAAAAATCTGGCGAAAGGTTATCCATGGAGATGGATGAGGAATCCCTGGAGTAAGGGCTGGATCACAAATCTGTCAAACTTTTATAGTGCCGGCTCTACAACTTAAGCCAGTACCTACAAGGTCATGGGAATTATGGACTCCTCTGTCATTGTCAGTGGTAGACTTTTCACTTCCTCCCAGAGACCTGGGAAGGACTGTGGTACAATTCAAAAGTCATATTGCATTACAAGAGAGATTAAGATGAAACACTGGAAGTTCAGGAGGTAAAAGACAGACAAGCGAGGTGAAGCAACCATCTTTCAGGTAGATGCTATTAATATGCTTGATTCAAAGGAAGAGAAAATGGAGGGAGAAACTGAAGAAGCGCTTTCAGCAGCGCTGGGACTCGAGTAATTAAGTGGCAACTGCTACTGAGGGAAAGCCTCCTCTATGACAAGCCACTGAGCAGGAAGAGTTGGAAGTTGTTCTAGTTGCAAGAATACTCCAGAAATAGGATAAAGTTGCAATACTTACTAGGGCTTTAAACGGAGATAACGAGGAATAATTTTGATGAGCACAATCATACGTGATTGATTTTTTTAAACAAAATCCTCTGATCTTGATTACACACCTTGGTATATAAACCACCTTCCCTTTTTAGAAAGCTTAACCCCTCTGAATAAATTCAGCTCATGTTTCAAATTAAGTTATAATGCCAGATTGAATTCAAATTAAACATAAAATAATGAATTTATGTTCTTGGTGCTCAGAGACTATAGCATGATTTTGATTCTTGTTTCGCCGTCACTTGGTGTGGGGTCTTTCACCTAGGAGGTGATCAATAAACATGTTGATTTGCTTGATTTAATCGGTGCTTGTGATTCTTTTCAACACTGATTGTTGAAGGCGTGGATTCCACTGTTGACCTGGCTTGACAGTGATCTTTTCGTTTGCTATGTCCTATGGACATTCTTCATCTTCATTCTTCATCTCTTCATTTTATTAATTCCACCTAGAATTTTACACTTTTCCTCCTCTTCCTTCCTTACTGGAAATATCTGAAGGTCTGCTTCAGATATCTGAAGGTATGCTTTTCTTTTCTTGTGGAAACTGTCTTGTTTTTTAGTTCTTCTTGTACCTGTCTGACTGCCCTCCTTTTGGTTTCCTTTGCAGAGCTTCCCCCTCCTCTTCCAAAACCTTTAAATGTTGCTGTTATTTGGTGGCCCATATGCTCTGATGAGCTCCACATCCATATCTCCAGCCCACAGTGGTTTTCTGAGCTCCAAGTGAACATATCCAACAGCCTACTAGAAATCAGCACCTGAATGTCCCAGAGGTAATTCAAAATCAGGTATATCTATCTTTCCCCACGAAACCTCTTGTATTCCTATCTTGATGAAAAGCCTAACTTTTATCCAGTTGCCCAGGGCAGGAACTTAACAATTGTTTTACATTTCTCCCTCCCTGCACCCTTGATATTCAATCACTAGACCTCCTAAATGTCCTCTTCGTACCTACTACTTCTGCCAAAGTCCAGCCTCTCATCATTTTTTTCCTGAACTAGATCAGGGGTTGCCCTTTCAGATAGCTAAGCTTCTAATTTTCTTTCTCCAGTCCAGTCTCAAGTCTGCCTCCAAGTTGATTTCACAAAATCAAAATTAGAGGCTTGACCAACAGAGAGGGCAATCTGCATCGCTAAGAGGGGAATCTTAGGGCACCACGCCAATCCCAAACCAAGCTGCTCTAAGGACTTTTCAATTATGTGAACCAATGACACACCCCAACCTTTGCTATCCACCCCTCCTCTGTTTAAACCAGTTTGAACTGGGTTTTCTGTCACTTGCAACCAAAACAGACTTAACTGACACATCATAGTGCATACAGAATAAAAATTAAGCTTTCTCCTTCTCAAGGTCAACCTTCTTCCCCTCCATTTACTCCCCACTCCAGTCCCCCCAGCCTAGCACAACCTCATACCTTGACAATTCAGACTGCTCCCCTCATTCAAAACCCCACTCTTCTTCAAATCTCCTCTGTACCTCCTTCTTGGACTCTTTCATGATGAAATGGGCATTATTAAGATGTCTTGTGCTCAGTAGGACCACTTACAAAGGAATCCCAATCAATGGATGATACCATCCATGGAGTCAATTGCTAAATACCTTCAAGAGCATTAGAGTGAAAAGCACGGCCAGAATGAATTCAGGAGAAACTTCTAGTTGTCAGGAGACCCTCTGAACTCTTAGAACCTCAATGCCACCTTTCAAGAAAAAGATGGATGTAAAGAAAAAGGGAATGATGAGCATAAAAGTCAGGATGGAAGTTACCTCTGGTGGGAGGAGGGGAAATGTCTGAAAGGAACAATGCGAGGGAGTTTCCAAGACACTGAAGGTGCTCCAGGGCTTAACCAGGGTGATGCTTATTATTACTATTATTATTATTATTAAACATGAATGTATGTTTTATACATTCTTCTACATGAATTATATATTTCATAATAACAAATAAAACATAGCAAAGAAAGAAAAGAAAAAGGTGTATGGAAAAGTGTTTTGAAGTGAGAAGACCCTTGATAAATATCTCATTAGGTCAAATAAAAAGAAACCTCAGTGTCTCCACGTCTCGACAAGAAAGGATCCATGAGAGCGGGTAGGAGTAAGAAGTTCCTCATATAGTAAAGTCAGTGAATTGTGGCTTTAGAATATTACCATAGAATGCATTTTCTATGTAAAGTAACCCACTAAATTTTCCTAAACAATGAATGATTTCTCTTCATTTTCTGTCTTCTTCAAGCCATTGGTTGTATTCATTTATTTGATTTCTACACCAACAATTTTAATAAAAATTTATCATAGAATGCAGTATTAAAATAGTTCTTTATGTACAGACAACCTGTCTCCTTGATTTTCTCCTGGATTCACTTATTAGGAAGTGAATCCAGGAGAAAATAAGGAAGATAAAAATAAGGAAGGTATTTGCAATCTTCCTTATGGGGAAAGGCAGAGTAGAAGGCAGGAGCTTGGATTAAACATCTATTCAGTGTGCCAGATCCTTTGTATGTATTATGTAATTTGATCCTCACAGCATTATGACTCTGGTATGGGTAATATTGGTTGAGGGCAACCTCTTCTTGTCTTTTCAAGAACGCACACCAGACAGATTGGGCCTTGCAGAGTTTCTACAACTTAAAGAGGGAAAAGAGAATAGTGGTTAAGAGCTTCATCCAAGGGTGGAATGATGGCTTTAATCCCAGCTCCACCCTTGACCAGCTGTGTGACCATAGGTAAGTTGCTTAACCACCCTAAGCCTTGGTTTCATCATCCGTAAGATGAGAGTATTAATAGTACCTACATCACAGGGCTATTGTGCTGAGTAAATGAATATTTGAAATGTGCTTAGAAGAAAGAACAGCACTTGTTAAGTACTATGATGTTCGTTAACAAAATTAATAACATGTTCCCCAAATATTATGTCTCTTCTTTGTGATAAAATAGCAAGGCAATTCCCTCAGTCCAACCAGTATTTAAAAACAAGGTTTTCAGGTCAATTTTACAAAAATATCATTGAACCTGTCAAAACCTCTGAGTATCTGACTCTCTTTGCAAATCTCACCAGGACTACTGGCACAAGTCTAAGCCATTAGGGAAATTTTTTGAGTGCCAGTCATTGGCACTCCCTTTATTCTCCTCTAGAAACCTGAAATCTGAAACCCAAATATCCTCTAAAAGAGTCTAACTTGTATAGAGAGATTTTGAGAAAAAAAAGTATCCCCGAAATTTATTTGAAGGATGTATCATCCACATGTATATATCAAGGATGTTGTATTGAAGATTTTGTAGCCATTTCCAGGCTCATCAGGAAAGACTTTGGTGTTCAACTAGTGACGTCTTCCTTGAGCACAGGAGGGGCAGTGACAGGAAGCATGCTTATGACAGACCTGCACCCTCATCTATGGAGAAGGAAACAGAGACTAGAGAGAGGGAGTGACTTGTTCAACATCACATATGGGCTAGGTCAAGGGTATGAACCTAGGATCAGAGGCAGAATGTGTGTGTGTTGGGGGTAATGGGTGAAGGTGGACTTAAAGATCACATGTAGATTTTGTCAACCATTTTCCCAAAGTTAGGATTTTCCTGCAGGCCAGGCTTTATGAAAAGGAAAACATAATTTGCGTCTTGACTTAGGGCTAGCATACCTAGGTATCTGCAAACGAATTAAAACAAAACAGAAATAAAGGTAAACCCATACAAAAGGATCATCTGGGATGACAGAGAAAGAGACCCAGAATTTCACTCCAGGAAGTTTCAGTGACAAGTATGGCAATGACTCACCCAAAATGCAAGACAAGAATGAAGAATGATGAGCAAGAAATGCTGGCCCAAATCTCGGCAACAAGAGCAGCTATGCATAACTTCAAACTCGTCATGGTGCTACAGAGAACGAACTGGTCATGCAGGATTTGGTACCTGGTGATGCTTCTGCTACTAAGATGCTCTCCAAACACTGAGAAGCTGAATCAAGACACACATACACAAATTCATCACCCTCTGGTGAATCTCAAACAGTTTTGGAAATGGACAGATAGGTTTATGCCAATATTCAAATATTAACAACACTCTTATCTGATAATGATGTGTCACTTCATCTGGAAGAATTAGGGAAGACTTTCTGCTTGAGTTGCTGAAGTGCCACCACTTTTCAAAGGATATCAAGTATAAATAAGTTCTATTACTTACAACAAGATGCAGTCTTTGTTTAGCTACAAAGAAGCGCAGTGAATTTCTAATTTAAGTCAAATAGCTTACTGCAGAGGACATGGCAGATATCATTGTCTCCAAGTTCTCGTTAACCACTTTTATACTGGCTGTGGTGACACAGGAGAAAGCTTTCAGTAATAATTGGATGCTTTTGGTTTTTTGAATTCTATGGCGTTACTGCAGAGGAATGCAAATACAGGCGTTTGGTAAGGATAGGTACGGTGGTAGTAGACAAAGGCTATGTTGCCATAGTCCAAGGGGAAAAGTGTGCTACTTGATTTCAGGAGCCCCTTTGACCCCCTTGTGTGCTCCTGGGAAGTTGTGAGTCAATCAGAATTTCTCACCAGCCGTGTGATGCCAAGGTGAGATCACAAACCTGTTAGGCAAAGGAGCAGGGTTTGTGGCCCGGCTCTGGTGCCATTAGCTGAGTGACCCTCTTGAGCTACTTACCCTGGGCAAGTCATTCTTAGTCTCTCTACCAAGCCTCAGTTTCTTACCTGTAAATGAGGTTAGCATAATCTATTTCATCAGATCATTTTGAGACCCAAATAAGAAAAATATAGGTAAAAATGCACGGTACAATGGGATGCATGGTATGTGTTTTGTAAAAATTCACTGAATGCGACTCTAAAGATGTTTTATTTCCATTTTGAACTTGGTGCCTTCTAATAAATACTAGAAGAGACCCCCCCCACTTGAATCCAGCTTCCATTATGACATATGTAATAAGCTCTTATAGATTTAAAAAATAGGAGCATGCATCTAAGGAAGAGGAAGGAGTGAGTGTAAACCTGGAAGGCTGGGCATAGGTTGGGCTGCCCTAGCCTGGCTTCCTGGGAGGTGAGGCCCTCAAGCTGTACTAGGCCTGGGCAGGAAAATGAAATCTGAACCAGACTGCCAGGAGGACCTCTGGAACCACATAGAAATAAGCAGTTTGAAAGAAAGGGGGAAGGGAAAAGAAGGATTCCTGTTTTCTATTTAACTACCGTGTACCAGGCACAGGGCCAGGCTCTCATACAGTCCCACGTGCGTTCCTCATCACAGTTCAGAGAGGAGGTGCTATTGCCCCCAGTTGCCTGGGGCATAGACAGGCCAGTCACTCACAAGGCACCTAATACATGTCGGGGCTGGGATCTAAGCCCTGGTCTCTAAATCCCAAATCCCAGCTCCTTCTGTAGAATCAGCTGGTGGGGGGTGGGAGGGGATTAAGTCAAACAATACACACAAAACACAGATTTCAATGCCTAACAAACAGGAGTTGTTGAGGGAAATCTAGTCTCTCTTCCCCAGTACATAAATCTGTTTCGGAATGTTTGTGTATCTGAACTTAGTCACATACAGCAGGAGGGAAGCTGTTTTCCTACTTATCACCAAATATGATATTGTGTAACAGTACTTCAGTCAACTTTTGCAAAGTAGGAGGACCAAATTGGTACTGGCTAAAACATGATGTGCTTGAATTTTAAAAACAGAAAAAAGAATCAGTTGTGATTCTATCAACTTATTGGTACAATGTGAGGGTCTTTACCCTTTCAAGTCATAACTATGACAGAAGAATCTTGGATATCCAGTCTTCCTGTCATAACAGCCCAACAGGTACTTAAACTCCCGGTGAGTCAGAAACGTGTGAGTTGAAATTCCCCTGAAATCTATGGTGAGAAAGTACTTATGTCAGCTCCTGCTAAGCTCCCACTAAGCACTCCATGATCATAATTAATCAGGGAAGTTTGCTCACCGTTGTGTCCTGCAGGTCAGTTAGGTTCTTGTGCAATGACCTGGGGAACAGCTCTTGACCCACAGCCATGACAAAGTGATCAGCAGTGACGCTCACACAGGAGCATGGTCTGCTGTATTCATGCCTGTATTTCAGAACTGCAGAGAGAGCCTGGGACCCAGGGGACCCTCCATGAATATTTGAGTGAAAAATTTAAAGCAAACATGGAGATTTGAGTGCTGGTCTCATTTCAAGGGAAATATTAGCCACAAACTGCATTCTGCACACATTACACGATATCTGGATTATAGGTGCTTGGGTCTGAATATCATGTTTAAATTAACTAGTATTCTTATGATAGAAATAATTTCTCATATATATAAATTTTATATATACATACCTTCTGATGGTATAAGATGAAATGTAAAAGTCTTCCCACCATCATCCAATACCCTAATCCCATTCCTTAAAGAAAACTAATGTGAATAATTCAATATGTATTCTCTATGCATATGGTAACATATATCAGTATATTTTTTAAGCACACATAGGATAAAGTTTTTATAGTTTGACATTTTTACTTAAAATATTTGATTATATTTCCATATTATCCATATGTTACACCTCGTTCTTCTTAATTGTTGCATAATATTCTATAATGCGAATGTATCAGAATTTGATTAATAATTCCTTTTGACTATTATAGTATATTTAATGATATCCTCTTGAAAAACATCTAGGTAGTTTCTAATTTTTTTATTGGAATAACTATTTCTGACCGTTCATTGTACAATTCTATAAGAATATAAACAGTTTGAATCCCTAAAAGTGGTTTTACTGGGTCAAAGTGCACATGCGTGTTTGTTGTTCTCCTTCCTATTAATTATTTCTAAATTGCCCCTCTGGAATTGTCTATTTCACCACCCCCTCACCAGCTCTGGGTATTTTCATATTTTTAAGTATTTCATAGGTGGAAAATGGTATCTTATTTTTGTTTTAATTTGCATTTTTTATTTTATGGGTGAGGTTGAGCGTTAATTCCATATATTTGTTGGCAACTGGTATGCCTTTTTCTATGAATCCCCTGTTCATAAGTTTCACCTGTTTTTCAGTTGGATTATTGATCTTTTTCTTGTCTTAAATTGATCCCTAAGAGTCATTTACATATTAAGAAAACCAGCCCTTTGTCACAGATATTACAAATATTATTTTCTAGTTTATAGTTTGTCTTTTGACTTTGTTTATGGGATAGTTTCATGTAGTAGTATTTTATTTCATTAAGTTTAAGTTTTTGTTTTAATTTTATATTTTAATTAAATTTTTATTCAGTTCAATTTAATCCATGTCTTTCCTTTCTGAGTTTTGTGTAATGCTTTTGCCATGCCCAAACTATATATATATTTAAATTTCCCATTTAAAACATTTTTATGGCATTTTCTATGTTTAAATGTTTTATCCGTGTGAAATTTGTTTTGCTTTGAGGAGTGGAACAGAGATCACACTTTATACTCCTCCAAATTAGTAGACATGTATCTTAAGGTCATTTATTTACTAACCCATCTTGACCCTACTGATTTAAAAGACTACCTTTATCATACACTAAATTCATACGTGCTGTGCTCCATTTCTGGATTTTCTATTTAAATAGTAGCAAACGTTTTAATTTCTGGGAGACTTCATACTTCCGCCACTATGTTCTTTTAGTCAGATTTTTTCTGGTTGCTTAGGCATGTTTATTTTTCCAGATAAAATTATATTAAATGATGTGATTAGATCAAAATGAGATCATCCCTCCACCCAAAACACTGATCTGCACCTTACATTTGGCCTTTCTTCCTGTATAGCAAAGAGAGGGGCCTGTCCCTATAGGGAGCCTTTCTCTCCACCTATGGGCCTCATCTGCATCCCCTTTTGCTCCTGCAGTTCTCCTTTATGTTCATTCATTAGTTCCTTGCTAACTATGCAACTAAATACACTTTCAATATCATCATTCAAAAAAAAAAAAGGAAAAACCCTCTGTTTCTCAGTCCACTTTTTGCCCCATTTCTTTGCTCACCTTTTCAGCAGAAATCCTTAAGTCGTGTTTGCTCTCACATCCCATCCTCTCCTCAACCACTTCATTAGGCTTTCCTCTCCACCACTTCCCTGAAGCAACTTTTAACTTTCATTTGGCAAATCTACGGTGAGATCTCTGTTCTCATTCTACTTGACTCGCAATATCTTTTGACACAGGTGATTCCTCTTTCTTTCTTGATATAATTTCTTCTGAGGCTTTGGGGCCACCACATTCTCCTGCTTTTCCCCTGACCTCATTGGTCTCTCCTCCTACGTCTCCTTTGCCATTCCATCTCTTTTTTTTTTTTTTAACATCTTTATTGGAGTATAATTGCTTTACAATGGTGTGTTAGTTTCTGCTTCATAACAAAGTGAATCAGTTATATATATACATATATCCCCATATCTCCTCCCTCTTGCATCTCCCTCCCTCCCACCCTCCCTATTCCACCCCTCCAGGCGGTCACAAAGCACCAAGCTGATCTCCCTGTGCTATGCGGCTACTTCCCACTAGCTATCTACCTTACGTTTGGTAGTGTATATGTGTCCATGCCTCTCTCTCGCTTTGTCACAGCTTACCCTCCCCCCTCCCCATATCCTCAAGTCCATTCTCTAGCAGGTCTGTGTCTTTATTCCTTTCTTACCCCTAGGTTCTTCATGACATTTTTTTTCTTAAATTCCATATATATGTGTTAGCATACGGTATTTGTCTTTCTCTTTCTGACTTACTTCACTCTGTATGACAGACTCTAGGTCTATCCACCTCATTACAAATAACTCAATTTCGTTTCTTTTTATGGCTGAGTAATATTCCATTGTATATATGTGCCACATCTTCTTTATCCATTCATCCGATGATGGACACTTAGGTTGTTTCCATCTCTGGCCTATTGTAAATGGAGCTGCAATGAACATTGTGGTACATGACTCTTTTGGAATTATGGTTTTCTCAGGGTATATGCCCAGTAGTGGGATTGCTGGGTCATATGGTAGTTCTACTTGTAGTTTTTTAAGGAACCTCCATACTGTTCTCCACAGTGGCTGTATCAATTTACATTCCCACCAACAGTGCAAAAGGGTTCTCTTTTCTCCACACCCTCTCCAGCATTTATTGTTTCTAGATTTTTTGATGATGGCCATTCTGACTGGTGTGTGTGAGATGATATCTCATTGTAGTTTTGGTTTGCATTTCTCTAATGATTAATGATGTTGAGCATTCTTTCATGTGTTTGTTGGCAGTCTGTATATCTTCTTTGGAGAAATGTCTATTTAGGTCTTCTGCCCATTTTTGGATTGGGTTGTTTGTTTTCTTGTTATTGAGCTGCATGAGCTGCTTATAAATTTTGGAGATTAATCCTTTGTCAGTTGCTTCATTTGCAAATATTTTCTCCCATTCTGAGGGTTGTCTTTTGGTCTTATTTATGGTTTCCTTTGCTGTGCAAAAGCTTTGAAGTTTCATTAGGTCCCATTTGTTTATTTTTGTTTTTATTTCCATTTCTCTAGGAGGTGGATCAAAAAGGATCTTGCTGTAATTTATGTCATAGAGTGTTCTGCCTATGTTTTCCTCTAAGAGTTTGATGGTTTCTGGCCTTACATTTAGGTCTTTAATCCATTTTGAGTTTATTTTTGTGTATGGTGTTAGGGAGTGATCTAATCTCATACTTTTATATGTACCTGTCCAGTTTTCCCAGCACCACTTATTGAAGAGGCTGTCCTTTCTCCACTGTACATTCCTGCCTCCTTTATCAAAGATAAGGTGACCATATGTGCGTGGGTTTATCTCTGGGCTTTCTATCCTGTTCCATTGATCTATCTTTCTGTTTTTGTGCCAGTACCATACTGTCTTGATTACTGTAGCTTTGTAGCATAGTCTGAAGTCAGGGAGCCTGATTCTTCCAGCTCCGTTTTTCATTCTCAAGATTGCTTTGGCTATTCGGGGTCTTTTGTGTTTCCATACAAATTGTGAAATTTTTTGGTCTAGTTCTGTGAAAAATGCCAGTGGTAGTTTTGATAGGGATTGCATTGAATCTGTAGATTGCTTTGGGTAGTAGAGTCATTTTCACAATGTTGATTCTTCCAATCCAAGAACATGGTATATCTCTCCATCTATTTGTATCATCTTTAATTTCTTTCATCAGTGTCTTATAATTTTCTGCATACAGGTCTTTTGTCTCCTTAGCTAGGTTTATTCCTAGATATTTTATTCTTTTTGTTGCAATGGTAAATGGGAGTGTTTTCTTGATTTCACTTTCAGATTTTTCATCATCAGTGTATAGGAATGCCAGAGATTTCTGTGCATTAATTTTGTATCCTGCTACTTTACCAAATTCATTGATTAACTCTAGTAGTTTTCTGGTAGCATCTTTAGGACTCTCTATGTATAGTATCATGTCATCTGCAAACCGTGACAGCTTTACTTCTTCTTTTCTGATTTGGATTCCTTTTATTTCCTTTTCTTCTCTGATTGCTGTGGCTAAAACTTCCAAAACTATGTTGAATAAGAGTGGTGAGAGTGGGCAACCTTGTCTTGTTCCTGATCTTAGTGGAAATAGTTTCAGTTTTTCACCATTGAGGATGATGTTGACTGTAGGTTTGTCATATGTGGCCTTTATTACGTTGAGAAAAGTTCCCTCTATGCCTACTTTCTGCAGGGTTTTTTACCATAAATGGGTGTTGAATTTTGTTGAAAGCTTTCTCTGCATCTATTGAGATGATCATATGGTTTTTCTCCTCTAGTCTGTAAGTGCTAGAGTACCTCAGGCCTCTCCCCCACCTTCCCCTCTTCTTGCTGCATTTCCTCTCTCCTCTCCTGATCTCCCCTCCTTCCCTACTCTACTCTTCTCTCCTTTCCTCCATCTACTTGATCTTATCCAGTCCTACACATTTCAATACTCTGTCTCCAACCCTGATCTCTCCTCTGAGCTCTGAGTTCTGCAAACATCTCCGATAGCCTACACACATCTCTGCTTTTGGTGTCTGGTAGACACGCTTAATATGCCCAAGACAAAACTCTTGTTTCCCGCCCCCAGTATCCATTTGCTGCCCCCTTAGTCTTAACCAGAAGTGCAAATGGCAGCACTACCCTCTCCCTCATTCTGAGGCCTTAAACTTTGGCATTGTCCTCAGCTCATCTCTTCCCCTCATACTCCCTATTCAATCCATCAGCAAAATCTGTCAACATTACTTCCAGAATACAACACAAAGCCCTGTCTCCTCCCCATCTCCTCCACAACTACCGTAGCTTAAGCCTTCATTCTCTCAGTCCTGGGCCCCCAACTGGTCTCTGTTTCCACTCTTGCCTCCCCATTCCTCTGCAGTAGATTCTTCACACAGTAGACAGAGTGATTTTCTCAAATCAGACCCTATCACTACCCAGCTTAAATTTCTCTGATGAAATCCAGCTGCTCACCATGAGGTGCAGGCTCTAGAGAACCTGAGTGCTGGTTGACTGACCACCCTCTCTCACCATCCTTGCCCTCATCCACTCCACTCTAGCAACGCTGGCCTCCTTGCAGTCCCTTGAACATGATGAGCTGTCTCAGGGCCTTTGCTCTGGCTGTTCCCTCTGTTGGGAGGATTCCTTTCCCTGTGGGTAGTAAGGCTGACTCCCTCTTATCCTTAGCGTTTTAGCTCAAATGTCATCTCTGCAAGAGGCTTCCCACCTACCCTAGTTAAACACACCACTCACACATCAACCCCAGTCATTCTCTATTCTACTGCCCTGTTATATTTTCTTCATCTCACCTAAAGCTTTCTTAAATGATTATTTTCTACCTTTCTCCACTAGAATGTAAACCTCGTAAGTAAGCGATTTTGTCTGCATTATGGATGTAGACACAGTAGCTGGAATAGTGCCTTATATATAGTAAGCCTATAGTAAGTCAAATGAGTTTTGACAGCTCTAGAAAAAAAACCATATTGTTTATAATTTATATATTTATTGATTGGGATCACATAGGACATATAGATTACTATAGGGAAAGAAGACACCCTTAATATACTAAATCTTGACCAAGAACATTGAGTGTCTCTGCAATTACCCAAATGTTTATTTCTTAAATCAAAGTCCTGGTAGCCTACGAGAAAATTTTTTATTTTAGAGGGATATATATCTCAGAGAAGCCAGTATTCAGGGTTATAATCACATTTGTCTCCAAATGTGATGTCAAGTGGAAGCCAATACTGGCTTCTCAGAGAAGCCAGTATTCAGGGTTATAATCACATTGTCTCCAAATGTGATGTCAAATGTGATGTCAAATTAATTTATTCACTATATTCCAAAGACCAGAAGTGGATGGGAGTAAAAAGGTATGAAAGTTCTAGCTCAAGGAAGAAATTTCCAAAAATTAAAACTATTCAACACGGGGTGAGCTGCCTAGTGAAGGCATGAGCTCTCTATCACTGGAGATGCCCAAGCAGAGACTACGCTGTCACTGGGGAGATTCCTGTATCATATGGGAGTTTGGACTAAAAGGCACCCAAAGCCCCTCTGAACTCTAAGAGACTGTGATTCATATGCCTACTACAAGTCTCTACCAGTTTGATGCATTCCAAGAGATTAAATCAACCCAAATTTTCCCCAAAGATACTTGAGGGGTTCTGAAACTGAGTGATTTCATGGTGAAGTCCAGACTCCATTCATGTACTTCTAGCTCTGCCCTATGAATTATATCTCCTTTCACTAAATAAATCTTTAATCTGGTTTCTTCTAGGACCTAACTTTTCTGAAATATTTCACTTTGCTAAGGCACCATGAAACAGAGTGTGTTAAAATCTAAACCTACTTGGTATTTTCTTTAAGAAATCCAATGACAAAGCTGAACGGCCAACAGGTTTTGAAAGATGTTACTTGTCTCTGCAAGTTATTGCTTTCGAGTAGGTTAAATCAAATAGTGTGAAGCTTTATTGAAGAAGTTTTGTCCAAAGTTGTTACTACTGACCCGCAAACCTGGATTTTTTTTTCCCCTGCCTCCAAAACCTTGAAACATTCACGGAGGAGAAAAAAAAAAGAGTGAAAGAGAAAGTAATAATGATAATAGCCTTGCTTGCTATTATCTTCGTTTGAAAGAAATGATATTGTTTGCCAAAGGTTCAAGGCTGTGGAGCTTAAACCACAATTCTAGATAGCTCAGCAAGGCTTACCAGACAGCAGAGTGAACTTCTTTGTTCCAGGGCTTCGTGGAAAGGAATCATTTCACAGCTTGCATGGATTGTGCAAAGGCCTCAAGCTAGGAAGTGTACGGTGACCTGCGGGAGGCGTGCAGGGGTCACTCAAATGATATGAGATGGCTCTTCAGGCTGTTGGATTACACGTGTGAACTCTTAAAATGTGACTGCCACCCTGACCTTGCTGCTCAAGTCCAGGGATCTTAGGAGATAGGAAAAAGATTCCAAACCAACCCACACACCTGCAGCACACTGTCACTCATTTGTCAATCTAAAATTCAAGCAGAAAAGGTGACCCATTGTGTTTAGACATTTGAGCACATCAAAGCTCTATTTTATACAACAGCACCTTCTCTGAGGAAGTACGTAATGATTTTAGTTACTGTCAGCAGACTAGAAAATCCAACAGGCTGGCTGCATGGAATTTCTAGAAACTCATTCAGGGCTTTGGATGTCGTTTCCCTGCATGTCTACCACAGGCTGTGGTTGTTAAGCACAGTCAGGATTTAATATAAGGAAGCCCCTTCAAAACTCCTCAAACAGAAGGACAACAGATGCTTGATGCCATGCAAGAGACACAAGCCACCTGAGACCCAAGGAGCTTGCTTTTAAGATTTCTACAATGACTTTTCATTTCAGGAAAAGCAAGGTTAATGCAATGTTCCCTAAATGCTAAAGTCTGTTGGGAAAGGAATCCTGTTTGGTGGCACTCTGGCTTCAGCCCAAGATCCCGGGGTCCATGTCTCCTTTTTCTTTTAAGTTGTACCACCAAGCTTTTGTTTCTTAACGTATAAAATGCCAATAACATTACCCTGCTCTGTACTTCACAAGGGTAATGGGAGAAGCTAATAATTTACGTGAAAATACTTGAAAGAATTTTAAAGCACCATTCAACTATAAAATAATATTATTACTTAAGACCTGGATTTACTTGTAGAAGTTTTTTGTTTTGGTCTGTTTGTTTTTTACCTGCTTTCTCTGTAGATGACAAAAAGAGCAGGGGTGTAAGGAATAAATGACCTATTAAATTCTATTTATCGTTAAGATACGTCTTTCTTGTGGAAAGGAGGACATGAAGTATGACACACGACAAGACTTCTTTGGGTATGGCTTTTAGAAACTGTCTCACTGCTTTTTAGGTATACTTAGATATGAGAGATATGTACATAAAGCAAGTAAATGTCTCAGAATTTATTATAAAGACTGTGAAGTGCACAGGTTGCTTCAAAATATTTCCTGAGGTGCTTCCAACACCAACAAAAAAGTACTGTGTTTACATAAAAAATATGCCTTGAATTCCTGCCACCTCCCTAATACTTCAAGTGGGCAGGCAAAATTAAAAATTACCTTGTGGAGGCAAGCTCAATAGATTATCATCAACTGATTTTAACTACCCGCACTTAGAACTTAGAGTATTTTTTTCTATCATGATTTTGAGTGTAAATTATAGTCACAGAAAAAAACAAAAAATTCAGTCCCAGGAGGAATTTCAGAAATAATCCAGTCTATCCTCTGGTTTTCTAGAAGAAAACATCAAACCTCAGAGATGGTAAGTGACTTGAGTAAAGACACACAGCTGATACACATGGAAGAGAGATTAAGACTCACCTCTTCTGGCTTGCAGCCCATGGCTTGTTCCGCGCCATGCTACCTTAGCCCAGGGTAAGAAATATTTAATCGAGGGCTAATGATACAAGACAATGAAGATATATTGGGTTTCTTCTATGGATTTCTTCATGTATCACTGCAGCACCTAGGAACTCAGATAATTATACTGTGAGGAGACAAGTGACAGGAGAGCAAAACAGCTCCTCTAATTCCTAGCCCTCTGTCAAATGCAGAGGCTGCAGCAAATTGCTACCTGGAAGCTTCTGTAGGCAGGCGGGAGAGGTGCACTACTTGTGCAAAGAAGCAGGCTTGGCATCTCCCTTTGTGAGATGTAAATCTAAGATTTGGGTAGATTTCATGGATGGGAGTTTAGAGAGGGAAAGCCCATAGCCTCAGGTCTTGGACTCAAAATATTCTTTCCCCAGGTCCTATCGAATTAACGTGAGCCACGAACAACTGCCTGGGCTGGGGAGCAGAGCCGGATGGGGAACGTGAGGTTGATCTTCTGCTACTTAAACTCTTCAGGTCTCCTATTATCTGATGCAGCTTCCCTCTCCATAATGAAGATCAAATTATATCCAGCATTCTGGTTTGCTGAAAAGAGAGAGAGATCATAGGGACATATCATTTTACAGAGGACAATACCAGCAATTTCTGAATGAATCTGGCAGCTAAGCCCAGCAATTATTTGGACCAGCAATCACGGGTTCTTTGGGGATGGACTGTGCTCGTGGGGCTTTAGAAAGGGGCAAAGCTGTGGTAGCATCTAGTCTCCAGGTAGCAATCGTTGGCTCTTACTTTCACTCCAGCTCATTCTAAGTCACAGTATTTTCCTAAAATTCCAACATGCTATCATGAAAAGAAAAAATCAAATCCCTATGTTCAGAAACATGTTCATTTTCTCCTTAAAGCTATTAGAAGCAAGAAACCACTGGAACATTTTCCACATTAAGATGTTTGGCTATTTTTGTTTGTAAGGTGAACATGTGTTTTTTTTCAATTATAAAGAAATTTGGTGCCAGTTATGAGAAAAGGATTTGTGAAATAGCTAATTCAAACCAGATGCCTAGAGAAATTGAGTTCGCTGTTCTTTCCTCAACAATATTTCAATGGAGTAAGTGTCTGTGCTGCCCTGTGCAGAGAGTACAGCCAGTGGGTAGAAAATAAAGGTGGATTCTGGTTCCATGTGAGGAAGAATTTCCTAATGATCTGAGCTGTTCAAAGATGTAATGGGCTGCAACAGAAAGGTCTCTGAGGCTGGAGATGTTTGTAAAGAGGAGGGAATGAAGCTGAGATGGGGCACTGCACTGTGTCACCTCTCAATGCCATTGTAGAATTTTCTGAAAGCCTTTCCTTTATCGCTAAGAAACACTTCTCCATGTCCATGGCTTTTGTAATTTAAAAATCATGGATTCTTAGAAATGCATATTTAATATCTACCCAAATACAATAAGGGAAAAAATGAGTCCCAAAACAATGGCTTTACAGAAGGAAATTTTTATGAAAAAAAAAGTCTCATCCATGCATCTATTCTTTAAAGGGAATTTTCTAAAACGATTCAAAGTTGTGAATAACAGCTGAGCATTCAGCCCCACTGTCTTGGGTTGGTTATGGCATTGAGGTGGAGGTGCCACCCCGCCCCCCCTGGCCTGAAAGCCAGCACCATCACATTTTCCTGCAATGGAAATAGTTGATGTAGGCAACCAACACTTTCCTCATGTTTCCGCAAAGCAGTGTAAATGTTAGTAGGTCACAATGGAACAAAGAGAATTTGACAAGCAATCTGTTTATTCTTCAGATTATAAAACTGCTTTCAGGGCCACGTTAAAGTAACACGCACTTGGCCAAGAGAAAGAAGCCATCACTTGGTACAGACAGAATAGGAGCTTTCAGACAATCAGGAAAGCAATGGAGAGCTGTCCCCTCTCGAGGTGGTGACAGAAAGTAGAAGTTCTGTTTCAAAGGCCAGCACTGCAAATACAAAGCACAAAATTGGTCTAGGGAAAAAAAAGATAGGCCAAAGGTGGGGAAAGCAGACTTCAACATTCAAGCCACTTTATAAATGGGAGCAAAACTAAATAAAAGGAAATGTTCTGATTGTTGCAGTACCTTGGGCCTTTGTAAAGATGTCATCTATTAAATTGCATCCACCCAAAGAAACTTTAAAAATATACAAAGTGTGCTTTTGTCCTTGAATTAAGATACTTAGTTGGCATTTGATTTAGGCTTTTGTAAAATACCATGAATAACTGCCTTTTCCGGTGCACTTTATATCTGTCTGTCTCTCTGTCCCTCTTTTTTTTGTATCTCTCTGCACGTGCTGTTCCCTCTGCCTGGAAAGCTCGCCCTCTTTCAATTTATCTGCATGAACTCTATCTTATTCTTCACATCTCAGCTCAATTGTCACTTTCTTTTCAGAGAGACCTTTTTAAGGCCCATCTTATTCTTTCCCTGGCTGACTGTCTCTTTTCTTCATAGAACTTCCACATTTTGCAAAGATATTTTCATTCATGTGTTTGCTTAGTGTCTGACTCCAATAAGCTCCTGGGACCAGGGAGCTTATCCATCATGTTTCCTACTCCATCTCCAGTGTCCTGCATGGTGCCCAAAGGAATTTTTTTAATAAATAAATAAACGTTGGAATAAGATTAGGATGGTAATAAGCAAGGAGGGGTTCTCAGCACCAAGTGTAATGCTGCTGGGTGACCATTCTTCCTTTTTGTGCCCCAGCAAATAGGTGCTGTGGGTCACGATGCTCTAGATCAAGAGTGCAAGGTTAAAATGGCAAACTTTTCTGAGGGTAAATGATTCCCAAGGATCAAAACAGTCCAATATTTCTCAATTCTCTGTTATCCAGCTAGACCCACAGAACTCAGATTGCTCCACTATAGCTTATTCCCCTAGCAAAGCATTAGCATTGAGAGTGGCTAAAAGGAAAGAAGACTCTAAAGTTTTTCATATCTACCCAATGAAACAAGTTGCTTTGCTCCCAGAGAGCTAAAGTATCACATAAACAGACAAATAAACGCAAGTTTGTAAACATAGAGTTGCATCTTGCTTTTAACAAAGAAGCAACTTAATTGAGGAACCTTTTGACGAGTCAGAACCTGGCTCTGTGTGCATCTTCTTCCCAGCACATATCATGATTGAAATTTTACGTTTATTGTTGTGATTATCTGTTTAACATCTGTGTCTCCCAAATAGACTATAAGCTGCCTGAAGGTAAGGGCATTGTCTGCTTTTGTTACCACTGTGTCCCCAGCACAAAGCCTGCTAGAGATTCAATGAACCAATGAATGAATGAATAAATGAATAAGACTTATATTCTCCCTACACATAGCTTATCACCAGCTTGCTGGGTATCCTTGAATAAGTCGCCTTATCTTGCTAGTGTTCATTCTTTCATTTGAAGAAATGGTGATATCGTTCTGACCCCTTCTTAGTATAGATTCAAAGATCAAATGGCATAAAAATGACATGAATGTTCTGGAAAGGATGAGATTCTATTAAAATGTAAGCTACCATGCAAGAAGTACTCTTGCTACCAGAGCTTTAAATACAGGCAACAGAGCAAAAGCAGATCTGAGGTCAAGTGTGACCTGAAAGCAATTGTGGACCTAGGACAGGAAAGGGATTGAACCTACACCCTAACTTCAGGAACTCTGGAGTCACCCATTAGGAGTTCTATCTGCAGAAGGACTCCCTATCACCCGAGGGAGGAAGGAAAGGAAACACGGAAGTTTCAGGTAACCCCTGGGTGACACTCCAGGAAAACCAGGAAGAGAAAGATCACCCCAGTCCTCATGGGGAGGATGTCAATGAGACATGCTGGGTCTAAATTCAGGATTGACATGAGATGGTACAAAATGATGACCTGGACACAATCCAGCCTGGGCATTAGAGAAAAACTAATTTAAGTTTCTTTAATCAAGTGAATGGTAAACTCAAAGAGCAAGATTACATTTGAGAGGAGGGATGTCTTAACGCTATAATTATTCAACAATAATAATGATAATAGTATTATTTATTGTCTAATATGTATTAGAATCTTTACCTATGTTCATCTCTAACATCAGCTCTGTAAAGTACGTATGTCTATACCTGTTTTACAGATGGGGAAACTAAGACTCAGAGATCAAGCAACTTGATCATACAGTTAGGTGGCAGAGCTGGAATTCAACCATGGAACTGCCTGATTTTAACTATCATGGTCTTTCCACTCTGTCTCTCCAAAGAAGGCTCCAGCTGGAGATAAAACCATCAGGACCAGCTACATAGTTTGCAGGGCCCCATGTAAAATGAAAATGCAGGGTTCCTTGTTCAAATTTTATTAAGAATTTTAAGACAGCAAGAGCAGAGCAATAAGCCAAGAACACGGCCCTCCTGAGTATGGGGCCCTGTGTGTACAGATCATAGGCCCATGAAGCTGGTTCTGCAAACCCTTCAAGGTTGGCTGAAAAGAATCAAATAACCAAGCAATCCCCACCTCTTGCCAGTTCTGAGGAGCCCTCAGAACTCCCGGTGGTAAGACAAAGCAGAGCATGGGAGAGGCAGGGGAAAGGGCCACAGCAGTGAAGCAGGTCACCACTGCTACATGTTCCGGGAATGAGAGCCACCTGGGACCCTCGCTAATGAATGAGCCCTGGGAGCCCACCTTCCTGGTAGCAGCCCTGGGCCGAGGCTCTAGTCAGGCACCATGGCCATCATTATCCACACCCGGGTTATCCCCAAGACAGGTGCCCTGGGGAAACAAGAGAGGCAACTATGACATAAGCATACAAATATTTAAACAGAGTGAAGAGAAAAAAAAATCCCATGAGAAACCAAATAAGAAACATTTACTGGTGAAAACTCAGGTTACATGGAGGCAGAACCAACAAAACAGGGCTTTTCCAGTCTGGTTTCAGTCACTGTCATAGAGAGCAGGACAAGGAGGACAAGCAGGACAAGAGAGCAGGACAATCCAAAGAGAAGTCGTCTCAAGAACAAATGAAAGCAACCTAGTGGAATGCTAGTATTGACTGACCAAAATTTGTGGGCTCTGAGAATGCAAGTTTTGGAATGGATGGATATAGTGACCTTTTATTAAAATTTATTTGTTTGTAATACTAACACAAAAGAAATACATGCTAGCTTAGAAAACTTGGAAAACATAGAGAATCAGAGTGAAAAAAATCACTCATGATTCTACCACTCAGTGATACCACGGTTAATTTGACCTCTTGGTATAAGTGCTTTCAAACTTTTGTTATATACCAACACACACACACACATAAAATTATTTTCAGACATGAAAACCATAGTAATATTCATGCTTTTCTTCTTGTTAAATATTATTTCATGTGACTTTTTTTTAATAGTTGCATAGTAGCTCATCAAATAAATCCTCTATGTCAAGTTTCTTTCTTTCTTTTTTTTTTTTTTTGCAGTACGCGGGCCTCTCACTGTTGTGGCCTCTCCCGTTGCGGAGCACAGGCTCCAGACGCGCAGGCTCAGCGGCCATGGCTCACAGGCCCAGCAGCTCCACGGTATGTGGGATCTTCCCTGACCGGGGCACGAACCCACGTCCCCTGCATCGGCAGGCGGACTCTCAACCACTGCGCCACTAGGGAAGCCCTCAAGTTTCTTTTTTTTTGATATTTATAAATAATGCTAATATAAACATCTTTTGCACACACATACACTTTCACCAATACATTATTTACTCTTGGTTTTGCTCAGAAAACATTTTCAGCTGGTGTGACATCTGTTTTCACTCTTGGGAAAAGCCACAGAAGGAAAGTGATAATGATAGTACACCACAACCCAGACAGATCACCTTCTTCGTGCTCTTAATGCTCCCCTAGCACTTCACCTGCACATCTTTTATGGCACTTAACACCTCTATTCTTGTTATTTATGTTGTAACCAGATACTCCTGGAGGGAAAGGGCATGTGAGACTCATCTCTATATCCCCCTGAGCCTTGTCCACGTTAGGTCTGCCATAAATGTTTATGCAACAGCTGAACAAGTTCCTCAAGTCCCGTAGCCCAGTCCAAATTCCAGTGTCCTGCCAACTTTCCTCCATAACTGATGTGACATTTCCTTCTCAGCTGAGGGATTGACTTTGAGGATATGTCCAAAGGGGGTCAAGTAGTCGCTTTGATGTGTCTACCACCAGATGACCAGAGTTGGATCTTTTGAGAAATTTAGCAGGAAAAGTGGTTTCGAATTTCCTAGGTAGGTATAAGAGAATTAAGTAGTGGAGGTTTATACTAGAGTCTATGCTCTCCAAAAATGACTTGATGTTTTGCACTCAAAATTATAGTTATAGTCATAAGAGCAGTGTTAACTTACATCTATAGACCATCAATATCTTATAAAGGAAAAAGTCAATCAAGTGCAGACGGCATACTGCCTCTTCTTAAACGTGATGAACCTCTAGCTCTAAACATTTGCTTGGCTTATTCCACTTCTCTCCAAAGTCCACCCTGGGCTTTTCTCTACTTTAGCCTTGAAATATTCTAGCTGTTTTCATCTATTAAACCAACAGAACAGGGCTTTTCCAGTCTGGTTAAATCACACTCTATCCCTTATCAGTAACAATAATTTATTTTAATCAATGTTCATGAATGTTCTGTACTGATGAATTTCAACAATACTCTTTCCCCTGTATTGACCTTCTACAAGCGCTACGCTATGGGCTCCCTACTGTGTGCTAAGCTAGTTTAGGAGATGGGATGCAAACATGACTAAGGCAAAGTCCCTGCTTCTTACAAAGTGATGGGAGGGACGGGTTCAGAGCAAGGGCTAGAGCCTTTGAGGGAGTCCCAAGTGGTAGAAAGTCAAATGAGTCAAATCCACTTTCCTGGGCCCCGTATCACTTTTCTTCCCTTAAACTTGGACTTTCCTTTCCCCCAAACTTCCATACTGAACAGCCATCATCGGCAAGGAAAACAGGGAGGATATAGCTTTGAATTTTGGCTCAACTCTTTGGTAGCCATGGGTCTTGGGTAAGTCACTTCACCTCTGAGCATCCCCAAATGGGGATGGAGTAATAATAATGTGATTGCAACAGAGAGTGGTGAAGAGCATGTAATCTGCAGTCAGACTGCTTGAGGGCAAATCTTTTTCAGCATTATAAGTTGTGTGACCTTGAGCAGGTCATTTCAGTTCTCTGGGCTTCAGTTTCATCAGCTGTAAAATGGGAATAAAGATAGAACCTACCTCATAGGGTTGTGATGATTGAATATAGTAATCGATATAAAGTGTTTAGAATAATGTTAATTCTTATTACAAACGATTAGATAGTTGCTAGTAGAAGTCATTATTAGTGGTGGTAGTGGGGTGATAGTTTTAACAATCTATGCCCCAGATCCTGTCTGGTTATATTTAATTACCTCCTGTTCATTCTATTAGGATTTGAAGAATGTAAGTTATTTGCATCTTTCCTAACTTAGTAGTGACATCAACATGTCATACGTCAGGCAAAGTCTAAGAACATTGGAAGCACTGGTTTACTTAATACGCACAATAACGCCAGGCACTGTTATTAGCTCCATTTTACAGAGAGAGCAGCTGAGTTACAGGGAGGGTAAGTGGCTTGTCCAGGAGTAAATAGCTAACAAGAAGGCCGGCTCCAGGCACACAGACTAACTCTCAACTGATAAGACAAATCCTGCTGTGTTCGTTGCTGAATCCTATTGGGGCTTGATTTCCTGTAAATAGCTAATAGCTCTCCAATATTATTCCCGCTTCCAGGTGCCAGGTGTTCTGTGTAACTGCAAGGCACTATTCTAAAAAGTACTCACAAAAAGAAATGACTGATTTTGGCCAGCAAAGATCACGGTATTTTGAGAATTTAGCTGAGCCTTTCTCTCTGGCCTCTGTGTTGGGATAAGAGGGAGTGCTCCTGTTTGCATTAGCCAGAGAAGGACTGTGAACTATTATCTTACCTTGTTATCTGAGCTGCTGGTGCACAAGGAAGTTTCCTTTGCTAATGGTTGAACGGCTCTTCAGATAAAGGCCTCCCCGGGATCTCCGTAGCACTAATTAATCAGCTGTTAAAACAGTAGTTGATAAAGACAGGCTTACTTAAAGTTCGAATTGCCTGCAATCAGAGATAACCAGCAGTCCCTTTTGGCAGTGAGATATGAAAAAGGAGAATGATCTCTTATCAAAGTGAACATGGCACTCAAATGAAAAATGTGGTTCAGAAAATAGTGAAAACAACCTCAAATCGGAAAAAAAATAAATGTATAATTATTTCTTTTAACCTGTGTGGACAAAGTGGAAATGGCACCAAACACACACACACAGACACACACACGTAAGTATTAAAACATGATCCACACTAACATTTCAGTGTAAGTTGGGTGAGCCGAGCCAGAGCAGGTTTCACTGTGATGAATGTGGTTATGCAACAGTGTGTGACATGTGGCCACCATTTCCCTTCGATGGAGCCTTCTTTGCTAACATTAGTCACTTAAAAAATTTAAATAAAAACACTGATTTCCTCAGAGGCAAAGGATATGATTTTAAAATATATGTACTAGAGAAATCACCTTAAAAAATGGGCATCTGGTGGATGAATGGAAATAGACTTCCCTGAGAAAAGGCTTGGATGAAATGGAGAAATAAAACATGTAAATTGGTTTGGATATTAGTAACAGCTTTCCAATGGGCTTAAAGGAGAGAAAGGCTCTATGGCGCACAGATGTGAAGGGAAGAACAAATCTACCCCCCTCCCCCCCGGAAGTGACGTTTAAGGAGGCTCAGACAGGTAGGAATATAAAGTGTGATGTAAGGGAACATCAAAGATCCTAATATTTGCAGAAACACAAAATTGAAGGTGTCTAGATATGATGTAGAGTTGAAAGATCTTCAGTAACACTTAAATTCTATTTTCTGGAGAACCAAAAACAAATATAACTGTCTGAAGCGTTGAATTAAGAGATAACTGTAGTTGAATAATCTATGCAATTTTGATCATGTAGCGAATGAATATGTAAAGCCTCCCAGATAAATTATGAACTTGGAAAATAAATTATAATATGGAGGCGAGCTTTCCTAAGTGATGCTTTTGTTAGCACTATTTGCTAACATTTTAATTTACTTCATAAACTCAATATAATGAAATGGAAAGATCAGTGGATTTGGAATCTGGCAACTTGATTATGGAATAATAAATATTATTAAAACTAATAATCAATGTAAACCTGAATAAATAATCTCTCTGAGCCTCAGTTTTCTCACATGTAAAAATGAGTGGAGAGATCACCAAACTAGATTACCTCTAATACATCTATTAAGTTTCATAGCCTATAATTCTACATTTCATCATGTATCATTTTTATATAAATGCTCTACATTTTATTGGCAATTTCATTCACAAACCTAAGAGCATCTCAAAAGCTTCTAGATGCTTGGCTTCCAAGAAAATATTACTAGCTATGAGACACAACTAGAAATGTGCAAGTCTTTCCCCAAACCCCCTTGGAAATGTTGGTCTTAAAAATGCAATGGTAATTTGCAAGAATTGAAAAATGTTTTGACAAAATTCCACCTACTTATACGTTTACATAATGCTGGCACAATGAGAACGAGGTATCACTGAATTTCTGTGTCAGTAACCCCATTTTGCATGTTGCAAATTGTCTTCAGCCTTCCACATGCTTTTTGGCCATTCCACTTGACATGTATGTGACATTATCACCACAGTACCCAAGTGCTTTACAAAATAGGGCAGAAATCAGTTACAGATTATTATTGTTTCAGGCTGTGATGGTTCAGGAAATGGCGAGTGTGGATGGCTGACGTGGTTGGTATGTGTCTGGTGATGAGTCGGGTTCATGAGGTCAGAACACCCTCCGTGCCCTGTGCCACCTTGGGCCCGGCATTCCACCTGCCCTCTGGAAGTCATCTTCGTCTCACATGAAACGTAGATAATGATAGCCAGCCCCCATCACCATGTGCTGCGGTTCAGATGTGGTTCACCTGATCTAAGAAGCCACAGGGACGCAGAGAAAACTGGTGTGTAAGTTCAGGGAACTATTATTATTCCACAGGATGGTTTCTTTGCAGCCTAAGAAGGAACCAACCATGGCAAGACATAAATAAGAAAGGATATAAATACCCTTTAACTAGTTACCAGGACGTGGCTTTGGGGAAAAATAATAGGTGCTCAAAGTGACTTCTCAAAGGTTGACGACAGCAAATCTGTCAAGCAGGGTTAATATGCCCAGAAATAGTTGAAGAAAAAAATCTATGAGCACTTATTCTATGCCAGGTACTGTACCATCCGTTTACTCTCTGTATCACCTCTAATTCTCACAAACCCTATGTGGGAGATACTGTCATGCTTATTTTTATAGATGAGGAAATAAGGCAAAGAGGTTGAATAACATGCTCAAGGTCACCCAGCTAAGAAATGGCAGAGTCTGGATTTTAACCTGCCTAGGTGGGCTGGCTCCAGAACCTGTGCTTTAAACCACTACATGAAGTAAGGTTCAAAGGAAAAATAAAACACAGTCATTTACCCAAGAGTCCATGGCCTATAAGTGGCAGACCTACAGTCCGAAGCAGGTCTTCCTCAAGCAGAGCCCATAGGTTCCCCGCAGTCTCACATCAATATCCAGGCCCCTGATAACCTGGGGTTTACCTCCAACTCTCAGGTGACAGGTGAGGTACACCTTCCTCAGCTTCCATCCAGCGTAAATCAAGGCAGAGCCTGAGATGTGACGAGCAAACTCCAGATGAAGTCCAGAGAGAGAGGGAAAGAAAAAGTGTAAGGGGACAGGAGCAGTTACAGGCCAAGCAAGTAGAAACAAGAACTCTGTTCTGTCAAAAGCCGCATCAACTCTACTTCCCTTCTCGCCCTCACCCCTTCCCAGCCAGTGACCTGCCAGCACCCACTGCCATAGCTGGCACATAGCAGGTGTTCAATAAAAGTCAGTTACCCACCCTCCCTCCCTGCCCCTGTGGGCCCAGGACTGAATGTTCACAGGTGGACCCATCTAGATGTTTAATATGATCATTATTGCTGGTGGTTGGGCACCCTCTGCCAGTAACTCGAAAGCCTAAAGCTAAATAACACTCTGCCACCCTTCTTATTCCTGCCACACACCTGTTGAGATGGATAATCCCCACCAAGGACCGCCCATCTACTCCCAGTCTATTTTTAGTTCTCACTCATATTTGCAAATAGAAGATTCTCCTCCGAATGCCATGCTCCTCTTTGACGCATCGTGATGCGTGCTAGTTCAAGAAATGCCATCGACACTGTTGTGATTGCCGTGAGCAAGTCAGTATTTTTCCCGGACTGCTCACAACTTCTCAGGGACTCAAAAGTGAAATGCTTTCTTCCTAAGTTCAACATGCAGATCCCACCCATTCACTAATTAAATACCAAAGTGATCTGCCCTTATAAAACTACAAAGACATAAGTCATACTTGCCTGGATTAGTTTCTGGGCCCAGATTTCTTAGAAGGATTTTCTTTGCATTATTTGCTACATTTTTGCTCCCGGTGTTCAACAACGAGCGATGACTGAAGCCAGATCTTCACACGATGCCCTGAGTCTGGCTGATGTCTCCTTGTTCCCGAGCACCTGCTTAAACAAGAGGTCTGGGATCCTCTGGCCTTCCTACCATTCACGGCGGCTTGCTTTCCTAATTGGTTTGGGGTTGGGTGCATTAGCACGTGTGTATCTGCTCATGTTCAACAAAATATTTGCTTAGTTCTTTTTTTTGGCTTCCATCTAATGCTTAACTCAGAAAGAAAGGAGAACTAAGGTGCATTTTTATGTCAGGTAGAGGGGAAAGAGGACTTAGAAAGGTCCTAATGAGAACAAAAGCCTTTTGTTTAGGAGGTGTCTTAATATTAGTATAATGACTTCAGAGGCTGAGATAAGGTAAGGAAAGGTAAGATGGCGTGAGATAAGATAAGAGTAGGTGGCAACATCAATAAGTAATACAGTCTTAAGAGCATAAAAAGTGAACACGCTAAAAATGTTCAAATTTGAAGAGAAACTGTAAATTTAACCCTGGTTCTAAATGGGCTCAATGTTATTCTAATCTATGCTGTGGAAATTCAATAACTGACTCTATAATCTCCAGAAAGACTTGTTCTTCAGAGTTGTGCTGGAGGAAGCACGGGTTTGGAATCATCAGTTTTGTAGACACTATTGTAAAGGGACTGCTCCTACTGGTAAGAAATGCACCAACCAATTCCCACTATGAGGTGGTGCATTCGTCTTTCCAAATGCTATGTCCTCTTAGTAAATGGCTTCTCCTAGCTGGGTTTAAAAGGTCAGTTACATGTTACAAAAGTCAAATCAGACCATGTTAGTGTTTTCTTCTCCCTTCCCTGGTGAAAGAGTATAAGTGACAGGAAAAAACTCTTTTCGAAGCATATTGATGTAATCATGTCTATTTTATTTATTACAGTGCTCATCTTAGACACAACAATTTAGAGCTGGGTTATCTAGTCCACCTCCCTCACCCCCACCCCCATTTTACAGGTGAGGACGCTGAGATCCAGAGAGAGGCATGACTTCCTGGAGGCTATAAGATGCCATCAGAACTGGAAACCAACTCCCAGGCCAGCCAGGGTTCTTTCACCACAGCATACTGCCTACCATGTCTGTGAATTGTTATTGTTAATGGTGAAAGTTTCGTCTTTTCAACATGTTATATTCCAAAGTGCTGCCCAGAAAATTTAGGATGCAGTTCTCTTCCATTCTATGTAAAGCACTTTTTTAATGTGAAAGAACGTGGATTTGCATAAGACTGGAAGAGGGGACTCATCGCAGCAATTATTGGCCAAAATCCTCTTGTGGTGGGAGCGACAGTCTGGGAGTCTTGCGAGCTTGATTCTAAATTCAGATTCGCTCTATGCTTTGCTTTATGCTTCCAGTCTTCCAATTAAGTCTAAACACTCAATGGCTAAGAAATTAGCTACGCTCTAAAAAGCCCACTAAGTTTCCAGAGAGGGTGGGAGGGCCAGGATGGTAAGGTAGGAGATGGGCAGGAAGCAAAGAAAGCCTCCCAAATGACTTTTGTCCCCATAAGCAAGGTTACCCAATACAAATGTCCTTCTACTCCGCGTCCTTCATTTTGTGGCCCTCTTTTCTTGCCTGCAACTGGAGGAAAGAGGGGTCTAGGGCAAGCAAAACAGCACTTTTAAAGAAAAAAGAATTCCTGTTCTCTTTCCTTTGCAACCAGGAACTCCATGGATTGAAAGCTGGTAGCATTTACATCTCCAAGTCTTTCTTCTGCTAGTCCTCTAGTTTTATAGCCTGTTTGGCTTCATAAAATACAATTGAGGATTTATAAATCTTAAAAAATAAAAAAGCAAAAGCTGCCCAATTTCCAAATCTGCATTTAACTGTAAAAAAACATGAAGGCATAGTATTCATTCAATAGCTGATTAAATTATTAAGAGTTTAGGGTGGCGCCCTGGTGGTGCAGTGGTTGAGAGTCTGCCTGCCGATGCGGGGGACACGGGTTCGTGCCCTGGTCTGGGAAGATCCCACATGCCGCGGAGCGGCTGGGCCCGTGAGCCATGGCCGCTGAGCCTGCGCGTCCGGAGCCTGTGCTCCGCAACGGGAGAGGCCACAGCAGTGAGAGGCCCGCGTACCGCAAAAAAAAAAAAAAAAAAAAGTTACTGATCTTAGAAAGATTCCTTTAGCTCTCTAAGTCTGTTTTCTCATCTGTAAAATGGAGATGAGGATAACGTTTTGCAAACAGGTTTGTTGTAGAGATTACTTTTTCAATCATATATGTAAAATCCTTTGTAAAGTCTAATTCACCATGAAATTATTATTTACTAATTATTATCATCATCTTCTTCATTGTCAGTAAATGATACATAGTCCTTTCAGAAGGCTGACATTGCACACCTAGGTATGCTCCTAGACATGCTGACAAATGGAGAAGTGTAATAGCCAAATTGGTTTCTCATCCAGAAGTAACTCAGGTGCGGCGGCATCAGGGAACAGGGATTGGGGCTTCTGGGTTCTAGACAATTAGTGTGACATCCCAAGATTATGAGTTCAAAGCCATTACTTTTAAGATGATCAATTACAGGGAAATGTGAACTAACAGCTGTGGAGAATCCATAGTGGGGCTGATTCTACATAAAAAAAAAAGATTCACAAATCAAAGAACTGGAGTTTAGATCTAATGTGTGAGTTAACACTGCAGATGACCTTGGGTAAGTTCCTTCTGCTCTCTGGACCAGTATAGTCAGAGTTACAATTTGCAATCCCATCATCAGTGTTTCAGAGTAGAACTTAGTAAATACTTGTTTAATGTACGTGTGAATGAGCACCCATTTCTCCAGGTTTTTCTCAACAATAGCATTGTTGAATTTTTTTTTTTATTTTTTTTAAGGGAATTCCTTTATTTTTATTTTTTATTTATTTATTTTTGGCTGTGTTGGGTCTTCGTCTCTGTGCAAGGGCTTTCTCTAGTTGTGGAGAGTGGGGACCACTCTTCATCGCGGTGCGCGGGCCTCTCACTATCGCGGCCTCTCCTGTTGCGGAGCAACAGGCTCCAGACGCGCAGGCTCAGCGGCCATGGCTCACAGGCCCAGCCGCTCCGCGGCATGTGGGATCTTCCCAGACCAGGGCTACGAACTCGTGTCCCCTGCATCGGCAGGCAGACTCCCAACCACTGCGCCACCAGGCAAGCCCACATTGTTGAATTTTAAAAATCTTTATCTGGTAGATGAAAAGCGGTACATTAGTACTTTAATTTGCATTTTTATAATTATAAGTGATGATGAACACGTACTAATTTAGTGGCCATTTATATTTTATTTTCTAAAATTTGCCTGTTTGTGTCCTTTGTCCATTTTATATTGAGTGAATTGTATTTTTCTTATTAATTACACAAGGGCTGTTTGTGTATTTATTAAATCAGTCCTTTTTCATATATGTTGGACGAATTTCTTCCCAGTATGTTTTTAATACTTTAACTCTGTTTATTTTTTGTCCATGTAAGCATGTATTATTTTAATGTGATCAGAGATGTCAGCCTTTTCCTTTATAACTTCTAGATGTTTGGTGCCATATATATTCTTTACACAAGAACATTTTGTGGAGATATATTTCTAAAGCCTTTCTTTTTAATATTGCAAAGACCATTAAAAATCTATCAGCTACCTAATCAGCCAAATTAAGTAAGAGTGGATTTTGTTGAATAGATTTTCTTAAACCGAAATGTTGAGACAACTCGAGATAATAAGTGTTGCTATTACCATCATATATTGATAAGTAGGGGAAGTACAAAACTGAAAAATAACTTGATCAAGGTGAGAGACAGAGGGAGCTGGGTGGTGACTAACTCCTAGACTCACTTGCTGAAGAGCATTAAAATAAAATGTGAAAGTAGATAAAGTTTGTGAAGAGAAAAGGAATGAGAGGGATAAGTGAAGAATGGAAGGAGATAATCCAATGGGGAAGGGAGTCACAGTGAGAGGGCAATGGGAGCGTTGAAAAGAAAGGTTCAGGGACTTCCCTGGCGGTCCAGTGGTTAAGACTTCGCCTTCCAATACAGGGGGTGCAGGTTCAATCCCTGGTGGGGGAGCTAAGATCTCACACGCCTTGCTGCCAAAAAACCAAAAACATAAAACAGAAGCAATATTGTAACAAATTCAATAAAGGCTTTTAAAAAAATGGTCCACATCAAAAAAAAAATCTTTAAAAAAAAAAGAAAAGGAAAGGTTCAAAGACTGAGGAAGGTATTTAGTGAAGCTTGAAAACAAGAGTGAATGTCCAGAAGACATGTAAAAGGGGAAGCTCCTAGGCAAATATCTCCCTTCCATTTGGTTTCGGAGAGGTCCCGTCCCTCCTGTTTCTAGGGCTCTACAGGCCTTGAGATGAAAATCAACTCCAGTCAGCATTACCTGTCTCCATTCCCAGATGCAAGTCCTTTTCTTTTTTTCATAAATAAGAAAAACAAAGTCCTTTGTCCCATACGCCCCCCACAAAAGCCATCTTCAAGGAGGTAATGCTCAGACTAGATATTTATATTGCCAATTTTTCTTTTTCTGGGTAAGAAAAATTGGAGCACAGGAAAGTGAATGACTTAATATGGACTATTCAGAACCACAAGAAAAATTTTAGACTTCCTTTATTCTTCTGGACCTCACTGGGCTCAGTTTCCATTTGTAAAGTGAATCAATACAAATCAGCATTTTCCTATGAAACACTTTTATAAAGGATTCTTGGAAGACTCTGATACAGAAAATCAAGGCCAAGAAACTGACCATACAAATGGTTTCATTCTTTAAAAGTTATAATTAATTTAATATTTTATCACTTTGAGGAAGGTTTTGCATTCTCCAATGTCATCCAATCATATATTTAAAGCAAAAAAAAAATCATATTTCTGTGTTTGAAAATGATCCTGCATACTTGAGGTTTGACTAGACATAGCATTAGCTTTGTTACAAGAGTGTAAGCTCTCTCTCTTTTAAAAATGGAAATACAGTCTGTTCCTCCAATTATTCCCATCCTCTCCCTGTCCCCTTCTTCCCTATTTTTTTTAAACTCTGGATATTAGACACTATAAATACATCAATTTCTCCACTTCTCTGGGGTTCAGATTTATGTAGTTGAGTCTTCCAACTTTATGTGATTTTTGAGATTCTATTTTATTCTTGTCCTCTCTGCATGTCCAATTATGTCTATTTCTTAGTTAGTCATACCTACAAAATATGACTAGTTTCAGAACTATTTCCGACTTCTTTGTTTTGTCTTGTATTTCTATTGTGGCACTAATTACTAGCAATATGATTAATGCACTACTTACCGGTGGTTTTGTTCCCTTTGTTTTTCTGATAATGCTAATTAATCCAATTTTGAAAAAAAATTTTTCAGTTCTGCTCACACATGTCAGATTGCAGGTGCTTTTGAAATCACTTTTCCCCCTTTGGTTTTACATTAAAGTGAAGAGTAACAGTAGACCAATTAGTGATATGGCTGAAAATACTCTTATCAAAGTTGTTCATCAGGGAATGTCCAGGACCAGCAGTGCTGGGAATGGCTCTGAAGTAAGAGTTTCCATTCACTAAGAAGCTATTTTGCCCTTTACTTATTTCTTAGTTATTGTGCTTGTTTGTGTTGGGGGGGCGGAGGGGGTGTGTGTGTGATTGCTTAGGTTTGGGTGCAACAGACTTTTAATATTTCCAGGGGAAAGCATGGTTGAGGATGGTTGCCTGAGACATGGTCACCAATCAGATTTAAGTAGAACCCACCTGGCCCCACCTCTCTAAGAGCATCAGTCATCTTGCAGTTCTATCCTCACCAGGCGCTCATTCACTTTTTTTAAGCCTACAGGTACTCGCTGTGCAGTTTGGTTTGTGTTCGCAGTATTCATTTTCTTTGACAGATCAATCAATAATACTCCATGGTACTCCCCCATTAAACTTCCCTTAGCACTTTTTAAGGGCTCTGCTAAATTGCACTATTATATATTAAAATTGATGTGGTACCTAGCTTTCCCAGATACCAAAGATGCAGTGATTTTTGTCCTAAGAAATATTATTTAAAAATCCACTCCACTTCTTCTCTTAAGAAAAATCTTATAGGGCTCATTTGTATTTACTTTTTTATAGATTAGGGGGAAAAAAAAAAACCCAAACTCTCACAACTTCTGAATCATTGCATAAATAATTACATTATTATTTATGCTTTTGATTCAACTTATAGAATTGTATATTGTGTATATAATTTCAAAAGTTTTAACATAAAGTTAGAATGTTTATGCTTAATATGGAATAGGAAAAGTGCGGATTTCCTCTTACATTAATCACTTATTACATATTACATCTCATTTTGATCATGCATATTCTTTTTTTTTTTTTTTTTTTTTTTTTTTTTTGCGGTACGCGGGCCTCTCACTGCTGTGGCCTCTCCCATTGTGGAGCACAGGCTCCGGACGCGCAGGCTCAGAGGCCATGGCTCACGGGCCTAGCTGTTCCGTGGCATGTGGGATCTTCCCGGACCGGGGCACGAACCCGTGTCCCCTGCATCGGCAGGCGGACTCTCAACCACTGTGCCACCAGGGAAGCCCCGATCATGCATATTCTAATCTATAATTTGTGTATCTGACAATATGCCAAAGAGAGTTTTCAGATTGCCTCTGAGAACTGCAGCAAGATGAGTTACCCCTCCCCACTGCCCTGCCACCTTTGTTTTCTTGTTTCATTTCTTTCTTTTCCTAAATAAAGTGGCAGAGAAAATCTGTCTCAGCTCTCTCATTCACTCAGCAGGTGTAGGTAAAAAGTTCACACACTACAAATAGTTAAATATTTTTGTTGAGGTTCAAGGTAGTGCTTTTAATTTTAAAAATTAACTTTGAAATTGAATTCATTTCAACAAAAGGCAGGAGACTGGGTGAAGTCCCCACCCCCTACAAAATTGGATTAAAGTGCTAATTGTTTTATTTGAAATATCACTTTCGACTAATTAATTTGTTTTGCCCTTGACTGAATTGATTGGAAACCCCAAAAGATGTTTAGGGAAAGAAGAGAGAGCTGTGTGCCTTGACCTTCCCTCACTCTCAATCACATCTTTATTTACTATATTAAAACATGAGTCTCTGCCATAGAACAAAAGGTGGGGAAATTATGTAGTTTGAGAGAATAGTTTCCCCTTATGAAAAGCAAGCAGTCTAGGAGAGTTTCATCTTTAATAAGATGAGGTTTATGTTTTTGGATGCCTCTAAAGAAACTAGTCGCTCTAATCTAGGCTTTCAGTGTGTTTTCCAATCTGCCTTGGCTCACAGTTTGTGAATTATGTTGACAGATTCCATGTCACTCAGTAGTCGCCAAATAAATTTGACTGTTTATGGTATAACAATTTGGAGTTTTAAAACAGAATTATCGTTGGCTTTTTTGTTGTTGTTTTGTTTTGTTTTGTTGGTTTAGTTTGGTTTTTTTAAAGTTGGGTAGAAAGATAAATGAGCCCAGGTGAAAAAGGCCTTATTTTTTTCTGTTTCCAACCTGGCTTTTTCTATTTCCAACCTGTGAGTTTGGAGCAACTTTTTTGCTTTTCTTTTCATAACTTTAAGTTTCAGTACAGGATTGTTCTAATAACTGCTCTCTATTGTGCATCAGACCCTTTTAACTGATTTTCAAAAGTGGTTAAATACAGCAGATGTTATGCTTTTTTTTTTTTTTTTTTAAGGGTATATGTGAAATTCCGTTAGGTCAGTAGAATGCCTGCAAAGCATATTAAAAGTCTCAGATGCTATCATTGCCAGGGCTCAGAATATTCCGAAAAGTGTTTTGGGAGTGTTTGTGTGGGTTTTTTTTTTCACAGCTCCTTTTAATTTTCATAATCTTTTATCAGAGCTTTGATTCTTTTTCAGTTCCTGACCGCATTTAACACATAAAATGTATTTTATAAAATAAGTCTTTGTTGTAAGTTCTAGTATTTCTAGCCATAATTGCTTGTCTCCCTGTTTCCACAATTTATATATAATGACTAATGTCAACAAACATGCCATCTGAGAATTAAATGTATTTACCCTGAGCTCTATAACAGTCCTTTGGTTACCTAAAGCAACATAACGGAACATTTGGGCAATCACTCCATGTAGCATGAGTTCAAGACTGTTTGTGTCGCACATAACAAGGAAATGAAATATTAAATAACTGAGTGCTACTGTTTATTGAGCATTTGCTATATGCCAGGCATTCTGCCAAGGGCTAGGCAAATGCCATTTCACTTCAACTGTACAGCATCCCTCTAGGGGAAGTAATATTAGCATTCTTGTTTTACAGATGGTGAAACTGAGGCTCAGTGAGGTTACTTCAAGGTTGCAATTTGTCAGTTTGTCAGATACCAGGGCACGTGAGAACTAACTCTTCTTTAACTCTGGGGCAAGGACACTATCTTTTCTGAGATTCAAAAGTTATTTTGATTAAGAAGTGATTGTTTTACCACCAATTCAGTGATATATATTCAAAGAGCTTGTGTTGGAATCTCTGTTAAGTATACTTACAGAAATTTCCAGAAACCAAAAGGATGGACAAATTAGATTGTAGTTGACTAGAAGGCCCTGGAATGTTCAAGAAATTCCATAAAATTAGTTGAAAATGGAAGGAAGGAGGGAAGGAAGGGAGGGAAGAAAGAAGCGAGGAAGAGAGAGAAAGGAAAGAAATCTATCAAATGAACACCTGGTTGATCAAATTCTTCACTTTTTTCAATGCTTGAAGTGGTGCTGTACAGAGGCTGAAATGGCTTAAGCACCTTAGCAGCCACACAGAATCTTAGATATTAATATATTCTGTTGTTGAAACATAGAGGACTGGTTTTAGTCAAGAGCCAGAACCATTTAAAAACTTTTTTTTTTTTTTTTAACAAATGCTGGAGAGGGTGTGGAGAAAAGGGAAACCTCCTACACTGTTGGTGGGAATGTAGTTGGTGCAGACACTGTGGAAAACAATATGGAGGTTATCCAAAAAACCAAAAATAGAATTACCATATGATCCAGTAAACCCACTCCTGGGCATATATCCAGACAAAACTATAATTCAAAAAGATACATGCACTCCTATGTTCATAGCAGCATTATTTACAATAGCCAAGACATGGAAACACCCTAAATGTCCATCAACAGATGAATGGATAAAGAAGATGTGGTGTATATGTGCAATAGAATACTACTCAGCCATAAAAAAGAACAAAATGATGTCATCTGCAGCAACATGGATGCAACTAGAGATTATCATACTAAGTGAAGTAGGTCAGAAAGAGAAAGACAAATACCATATGATATCATTTATATGTAGAATCTAAAATATGGCATAAATGATCCTATCTACAAAACAGAAACAGACTCACAGACATAGAGAACAGACTGGTAGTTGCCAAGGGGGAGGGGGGATGGGGGTGGGATGCACTGGGAGTTTGGAGTTAGCAGACGCAAACTATTACATATAGAATGGATAAATAACAAGGTCCTACTGTATCACACAGGGAACTATATTCAATATCCTGGGATAAACCATAATGGAAAATAATATAGAAAAGAATGTCTATATGTGTATAACTGAGTTACTTTGCTGTACAGCAGAAATTAACACAACACTGTAAATCAACAATACTTCAATAAAAAATATATATCTGTAGAAAAACAAACAAGCCAAAGAAACCTTTTTTTCTGGAAAGTTAAAACAAATGCAGTAGACTTATCCAAACATTTTTGTCTAAATGGAACTATATATCCAGTTGACTAAATTTTCAAAGAGTTTTTGTTATTTTTATTTCCATAATACATACATATATAAAACCTACATATACACTGATTACCTATACAAGGTAATCAAATTTGGTTTTTATGTATTAAATATAGAAAATAGGTATACATATACATATAAATGTATATACACATAGGAAAACATTTCTTAAATGTGTCCCTTTATTTGATTTAAAATAATTATAACCTTACCATAAAGCAAGCACCTTTATTGAAAATGGTATATATTAGAAAACAGAAGTGACATTAGCAATATTCTTTCCATTTATCATCCTGATATTGGCTGATATTGATATATCAATATCAGCCAATTATCATCCCATTTTCTTACATAGCTATTCTCCATGTAGCAGCTTATATTCAAGGATAGTTTCATAAAATTTTCTATGTTTCTTCTTTCATTATATACAGTACTCACTATTTTAAGGAATAAAAATTGTTATGTAAAAGTTAGCCTTCTGTTTTTTAAGATCATCTTCACTGGTGCAGAAATATATTTATAAAATAGTGGCTAACTTTTCATGTCAGTAATCAACACTAACATTATTAGAAGCAATAAGAAACTGCAACTTTAAAATGATTTATTAAAATATTGTACACACAATTAACTTTTATTAATATTTTTATAGAATACTTAATACAATATAAAGTACAGATGATATTTATGCATTAGCTGTAATTTTTAAAAAATGGCTTTCCTCTGCCAGTTACTGTATTCTTGGGTTACTTTCTCTTTCACGTATGAAGATGAGTGTTTGAGAAATACAAAATATCTTCCATCCACTTAGCAAAATTCAGAAGATGAATTAGTCACCAAAAGAAAGGAAAACGCAATTGATTTTCAATTATTCAGTCTATTCATATTTCCCATTAGAGGTGGAATCCACAGTTAACTATACTTACCTATATAATCTTGTATTTATCTCTTTATCTTTATCTCTCTCACCTCAAGGATTTTTGTACGTGTAAAAGTGTGCTGCCACCCACCTGACAGATTATTATGCCTCCACAAGTTTCTTTCCTAAGAAACTTATACTTAGGAAATATTTATAACACGTATGATGTTTATCATATTTATGTCAAAGCAAAAAAAGAGCAGGGTATAAAATTACATGTGCAATATGATTACAACTATGTAAATGAAAAATATTAGAAGATAATATACCAAAATGTTAACTTCGATTACTTTGGGTGATAGAGTTATGAGTAATTTTTCTTCTCCTTTTTCTATATTCTCCAAATTTTGTACATAACAAATATATATTATTTTCATAATATAAATATTATCATATAAAATGAATAATGTGAGTTTGAGTCATATTTCCAGGCAACATTTAAAATCAGACGTCCATTTGGCCAGAGTTATTTTACACGTAGACATGAAAATTCTGAATCTGTGCCAATAAAGAAGCTGACCACTAGCTGGTAGATGTGCTGGTGAGAAGCATGATTTGAATACAAAACTGATGGATAGGAAGGAAAAAAAATGGAGGGATGGCTAGAATAACAGGATAAAGAAATAATGGGACATTATTTCCCATATCCGGGTGCTATAATTATTAATATCCGGGTGCTATTGAAGCAATTCTAGTTGAGATTCCACTCAGTTTTACTGATCGTTATTAGCAACTGGTTTACAAGCTTCTTCCTCCATATCTTACCAAGTGAAAATACGTTTCCTCCCTAAAATAAGTCTTAAAAAAGGAGATTTAAAAGTAAAATAAAAACAGTGTGACTAAACTACTTGATTGTTTTTATTTATTTTTTTCTGCCAGTAGTTATGGAAAAACACAGGCTGCAGAAAAAGGGAAAATTACTGATTGTGACCCTCAGCAACTTAATTTAATTCTCCTCATACAAAATACATATGAAGATAACAATATGTATTTTGCCTTTATGTAAACTACCTTGAGAAGTGGCCTCAAAATCAGATATGCTCACCCTAAGGGGTGAAAGAAGAAAAAAAATTGGTGTACTTTTATTATATATGTGTGTGTATGTTATGTATTATAATCTTATATACAAGTGTATTGATTTATATACAATTGACTTATATGTATGCTGACACGTGGGCTGACCTTGAGGCCTCTGCTTGTCCCACGTGTCCCATGACCGTGGGTCTCACACAGCACAGAAGGGATCCTGACGGAGGGGCCATGCCCCAGAGGGCTTACTGGACACACTCACCTGTTAGGTTGTTTTCAGTATACTGTCAGGCATTGCAGTCCTCAGGTGCTTGGCTAAAGGGAATTGTGGATTACATTGTCTAGTTTTAACTACAGTGTCCCTCATAAAGTCGATTAATGGCTTTAAAAGATCCCTACAATGAAATCACGTATTGAAGTTAATTTTAATAATGTGAATACAAATGAACAAGAAAATGGCAAAGCTGACACTTCTCCCACCCTTAGCAGAGCTCATGATAGCCACACTGAGCTAAGGACAATGACAATCTGTTTATGCTTTGACATCATTAACACCAAGCATAAAAATAAGGGGAATTTAGACCCAGATCTTTGAACCATAAACTAAGCCAGGATTTTCACGGAACAGGAAACATGTTCAATTATATTGTTCTCATTAAAATATTATTTGTTATATTTTTATTGAGAGCAAAATATTATTGTGCCTTTAAGAACTAAAGTAATTATTTAAAATAATGTTTGTTTCATATTCATCTGATACTTTTAACATTTTTATTTTTGTGCACATTTCATAATGGATGTAATACAGCAATGGTGCAGTAAATGTATGTAAGAAATAAGTGAATATGCATATTTTGAAGGTACATGTTTCAAACTGATTTTCTGGCTGTATGATCAAAAAACTTTGGCAACCACTTGTTTCAAGGATTGGACATAAACATATGTATGAAGTCCCAAGCACAGCGCTTGTCACCAGGAGCTGTCAATCTAATAAACTAAGGGGATCCTACTGAGACGACTGTCAGTGGGAACTAAGATATATTTTTTAATTCATTTCAGTTTATGCCAGGCCTTTATGAACAATGCCATTCTAGATGGGATATTTTTATCATAATCGAAGGCCCCTGAGAAGTTACCCAGTGGCCCACAAGTAGCCCTGCTTTTTGTCCTTAGGGAGAGCGTGGAAGGAACCTCAGTAATTTAATAGGCTTGAGACGGTGACCACTCATACCTGACTTCTGTTCAGTGCAACTTGTCCGGAGGAGAGACAGCAATCTCATTTTCAGAATTCGAAGAGATGGATAATATAAAATAAAAATATAACAGAAGCATGCTTAGATAAGCCAAATAGGTTCTAACTCAGAGAAATTTGGGTGTGGGCAATAAAAAAGTTTAAGTGCATATAGCAATCTGAGCAAATGATTTTTCTCTCAGCATTAATTAAAAGTATTAATTATTGATCTTACATCTTCTCAGGCTGAGTAATAGAAGTTGGGGGGAAAAGCAACAATAGTTATTTTGTTCTTCATTTTTGGATGGTTGATATCAATACAGAATAAGAGAATTTTTAACATAGTATTTACATTTGACGAGGAGTTTTCCATAGATTTTTCACAGGGTTCTTTCATTCAAGGAACTCGTACTTTCAGGGAGATAGATAGACTGTTGTAAGAAAGAGAGAGAGAGGGAATGCCTAAGAGCCACATTTCAACTCGATTCTTCACATGCTATCTTCCTTGAATTTTTTGTGTTTGTTAGGCATTCAAATTTGTAACCTGTTAAGAGAATCAACAACCTGTTTCTTTCTTCCCTATCCCCTCCCATTTTTTTCCTCAACATATGTACATTTAAAATAATAATAATAAACAAACAAACAAAAAGAAAAATACCTGCTTGGAAATTTATTTTGAACCTGACTCTTATTCTTGAAGGATCAAATTATAAACAGGAGAGAGGGCAAAACTAGTGAATGTTTCCTTCCTCTTGTCTTGCTTTCTGTCTTTCCTGGACTCTCCTCTCTACTGGAATGTTAAAGACAGAAAGTTCGTTGGCCCATACATAGCTGACTCATTCAAATTCCATATGCATTCAGCTGTGCAACTAGAAAAGGCCTCTATTTCGTTGGTGCTTCGGGGAAGCCAACATAATTTGATCAGTAAAATTATTGAAAGTGATATTTAAAACAAACAAAGAGCTGGAGGGTTGGGACCTAGAACAAAGCAGTGGTGTTTTTCTCCCAGTTTTTTGAGAGATATATATTGAAAATCATAATTCACCCGTCGTTTCTAAACACAGCAGAGTGAAAGGGCAGCCCCTCTCACCGTCCAAATGCCTGTGCAGCCGTGTGACTAAATTCAACCCTGCTACTTTTCCAATTCTGATTTCCTAGCCCTGTGAGAACATCCAGCCATTTAAGGGAGTGTCACTCAAGCTTATCCTTTTAATCGGAGCCCTTAGAAGAAATGCCAGTTTGTTTTTGGAGACAGTTAATCTGACGGAAGTAAATTCAAGTTTTGGCAAAGACCTGTGGTAAGATAGAGTAAAAAGCTACCAAACAGTATTATTATTAGAAGAAGAAAAGACACGACCTCCCCAAGTCAGATGCCAAGAACACCTACATCAGTTTCAATCAAGCTGTAGAAAAATAAGATATTTTTAGATATATTAAGCCTTAGTGCTTCTGTGCCCCAAGGGCTGTTTTATAGCTGCAAAAAGAGCTTGAATCACTTTTCCATAAGGTTCTTATAATTTAATATGAAATGAGCTTTTGAAAAAGCTGTAGTGCAAAACAAACCTAAACAGTTATTCCTCTGCCTCACCTCTGATACTTCTATGGACTCTCACTTTACTTCATCGCAAGGCCCCTCCACGTGGCTCTCCAGACATCTGCCCAGTTCGACAGATGCATCTTCAAGCTTGGGTTCCCTGAGCCCCACTACACTGGGTGAGTTATTGTTACACTGCTGAGCTGATCCCTAAACTGAGACCTGCAGTGAACCTGTGGCATCCTCGTGCAGAGCTGAGGAGCAAACCAAAGTTTCCATGGTCAAGGTGACCCATGGAAGGGGTCTTGGAGACGCTCTGTTCTAATATCCCCTCGTTACAGATGAAGAGATTGAGGTTCAAGTTGGTTGTGATGGGTCCAAGTCATACAAGAGAGTAGGTGTTAGGTACGGAACATGGGTTTGAGCCGAGGTCTAGCCCGCAGGGTTTTCCAATCCCCACTCTGGGCTTCTACTTGCTCAGAAAAATAGGAGAGCTAGTCCAAGAAATGTAAAGTCCTTTCTGCTCTTGCGTCTGCCTCTTCACCCGCTGATAGGTCACAGGAGTCCATGCTGTGCCATACTGTGATTTGTGCTTTATCACTCCCTGGAATAGCAAAGAGAATGCTGCCATAGCTCCCTTTACAGAACTTACTCTGGCATGGGAGGAAGGCGGGGAAGGGAGTCTCAATAACAACCCCTCCCCCAAAGGCGATGGAGTGGGAGTATAGGTGATCGATTGGATGCCTTTAGTCCCATATACAACCAACTCCACTAGATGGAGCGGGGTGTGCTCAAAGGAGCTTCCCGTGTTTTCCAGGAGCTGTAATTGGAACCAGGTGAAACTACCCATATCCAACCATTCTTTTTTTTGTTTGTTTTTTTGCGGTACACAGGTCTCTCACTGCTGTGGCCTCTCCTGTTGCAGAGCACAGGCTCCGGACGCACAGGCTCAGCAGCCATGGCTCACGGGCCCAGCCGCTCTGCGGCATGTGGGATCTTCCCGGACCGGGGCACGAACCCGTGTCCCCTGCATCGGCAGGCAGACTCTCAACCACTGCGCCACCAGGGAAGCCCTATCCAACCATTCTTGACCTTCAGAAATAGCAGTCTCATATAGTTCAACCAAACTGTACTGAGCAGCCCCCATGTGCCAGGAACTCTGCCAAATGCCAATCCATGGGTCAACCCTTCAAATGGCCTGTGAGTCCAATGTTTCAGTTCCTCCCATACAGATAAGGCAATGTAATTTGCCTCAGGCCGTGGGGCTGGAAAGTGAGGACAACAGGATTTGGCCAATTTGATCTTCCTTCCTATTTCCATTCTTTCATGTTGTCTCCAGTGGAGGAAAAAGAGGGTATTCTGCCTTCCCCTTCTCCCCTGCTCTCCATCTTACCTCCCCTGAGCTCTCGCCGCCTCTGGTCACCAGGTACTTATGTTGCTCAGCATTCTGGCTGGAGCCCATGACCCTCCTCTCCCCGCCCCAAAGCCCCTCCTCCCTCTGCCCCATCACTCTCCTGTGTTTACCTTTACAGCCCTTTGATTAGCTTCCAGCTCTATGGGCCCCATCAGCACAGTTCCCTGTCCCGCAGAGAGTGACCTGATCGGCCCGGGGCATCACTCCTTCCCAGGAGGTGTTTTAAAGCTGCCACCACCAATCAAGGCACCCCTGGGGCTGCGGGAAACATTGGGCTGCAAGGACTCTGCCCAGCAAGATCCTGACCACAGTCTAACCTGGCCCAAGAGTCCCTAGCCTAGGGTTACTGAACAGAATTCAGGTGACCTATAAACTAGAATGGAAACAACAACCTTTTAATTTTCACTAACTTTTAACTGAAATTTAGCATTTTCTTCCATTTTGAGTGGAACAAAGTAGTAGTATTATTGGTACCTATGATTTTGTCATCAGCAGAAATCACAGGTATTTTCATTACAGTTGTTGCTTTTATCTCAAAATCTTGTTTACATTCATCAGGACTTCCAAATCATGACCTGCCACCAGCTCTAATCATTTAACCAATTAACAAAGAAGTACTTATACTGCTATATACAAAATTTGTTTTAATATTTTGTAATTAAATTTTTAAATAAAACTGGTTTTCTTTGTAAGACCTACACATCTTATTTTATCCATTTAAAAGCATTTTTCTCAGAAGGGGTCCATGGGCTTTATCAGATAGCCAAAGGGGTCCATGGCTCACAAGTGGTTAAGAACCTCTGGCTCAGTGGTAAAGAGATCAATCAATTACTGTTGCTTCTGAATCCTGACCCTACCCCTTACCAGCTGAGAACCTGAGAAAGCTTTCCTCACATTTTAAGCTTCAATTTCCTCAACCTCTAAAGGTAGGATGAGAACCAACCTCACAGGTTTGCTGTGAGGATCAAATGAAGTAATCCAGGTAATAACACAGAACGCAGTGCCCAGCTCAGGGGAAGGGCGCAGTGATGCTAACCCCCATCGTTATTCGAGGGCTCCCCTTCCCTTGGTGTCACACACCTCACACGGTCCTCCATTGTTCAGAGTTGGCCCAAAGGAGTGTTTGTGATCCACGTGCACCCAGTACCCAGTGCTTTCAGGGTTCTCTCTTGGATTTCTGCCTCCCAGACGCAAGGGATGCATCATCTGCCCACTTCCAAGCCATTGGTCATCAATTAGCAGGAATGATTGATTTCCACAGGGGCCAGTGCTCTATCTAGAGAGGGAGTTTTCACCTGGAGACCTCAGTTCCACTGACAGCCATGACCTAGTCCAATGCCAGGTTGGCTGAGTCCCTTAGCCTCTCTGCACTCCCATGGTTGTTGCCAGGGAACGTCTGCCTTCTCCTCACTGGCTGTTGTGCAGAACAAATGAAAAGAGCGTGTGAATCCCTTTGAAAATTGTAAAGTGTGATATAAATATTCGCCACACACACCTGCCACCATCCCTCCTCCATGCCTTTGCACAGGTTTTCTCCTCTGCCAGCAGTGCTTTTCCTATGGTATTTCCAGGCCTGACGCAAATGGAGCGTCCTCCAGTGATCCGCCCTGACGGTGACATCTGCAAGATGTCATGCAACCTTTTCTCTCTCCCATCATCCCTTCGACCACATCAGTCCTTCAGCACTCTTCACTTTCTGCTCCACAGCTTTAGGTCTTACCTTCCCCGCCAAGTAAACCTTCTGAGGGCAGGACCATTGTCTAATTTTACTTCGTATAAATAAAGCCCGTTGTATTATGGGCTCCTACCTAAATATACTAAAAATTCATTTTAAAACGACACAATATTTTTCAAGCTGTTAAAGACAATTCCTGCCCCAGAAGGGGTTGATGGAAAGATAATAACTAAAAACATGGGGCAGCTCAAGTGCAAAAGCATTATCCAAACACCATATTCTGAGCTCTGAAGAAAGATCAAGCAGTAGACTCTGTGGCTGGGGTTGGGGCTATGATAGATCAAGGGAGGCTTCCAGGAGGAGGGGCGTGTTCCCAAGAGGTACGTAAAAGGCAGGACTGATGGCCTGAATGAAGCAGCAGGGACAGGTGGAGAACTAAGCCTGGAGACTAACAAAAAGAGTAGGAGTGAGAGTTCATCCACACATTTCTCTAGCCCCTCCTTCCATCAGCAAACCTTTAGTGAAGACATGCTTTGTGCCAGGCACAGTTCTGGGCACTAGGTAGACACAGATGATGGAGTGTGCAGATGTACCATGAGAATTATCGAGACTGTAAGGCTATAGTTGTATCTCTAACCCATAGCAAGAACATCACTGACGTAGGAATTCTGGCTTGTCAAAGCCTGGCAAAAGCCATTTTTAGGGGGGATCTTCCTGAGCAGGCCACATTTCTGCACCACAGCTAGATGCTCACCACGGCACTGTCAGGCCTTTCATCTCTTTTGACTCACAGGACACAAGGGGATTATGGAGGTTAACGGTCACTGAAGCTCGGACTTCAACACACAAGGAAGCTTTAGGTTTCTTCAAAGAAGGAAAGATCCTTTCTTATAAACGTTTTTTGGTCTTTATTTTTGAAACCAAAAATTTTTAATGTTTCAACTGTTCCAACTAGGTACCAGACACTTTCTGTTTATTATCTCATTTAAAGTGTTCAGTGACCCCATGGGACGTGGGTATCTCCCTCACATTTTACTACTGAGGAAATAAGATGGAGAAGTTAGCAACTTTCCCAAGGTCACATAGCTTGTAAGCACTGAAGCCAGGTGGAGATTGCAAAGTCAGTGGTCTTTGCTTTTGTTCTTTCTTTTAAACCATATAATTCTATATCTATGATTTTTCACATTACATGCCTTTCGGTGAACTTTCTGGGTGTACAGAGGTGGATTGGACACACACTTAACCGTGTTATGTCCTTGTCACACCCTGAGAAAATGTTCCAAAAGTGAAGAAGAAAAATGCTGATCAGGTCTGTCCTGGGAAACGTAATATGAGCCTAATATTTTAGAACAGATTCTTTAGAATTCCAAAGAACTCATCATAAATAGGATGTGGCCATTATTTTTGGTGAGCAATTAGAATACATTATCTTGACAGAATTGAATTTCCATTAGTAGAAGTGGGAAGAGTACTTCAGAACTGGGCACATCTTCGCTTTCATGTTTGAAGTAGGCGCTGGAAACCATGTTCTCAAACTTCAAAATCCCGCTTAACGTTGGAAATTTGGCCATGAATATATGCAGCTATTCTCTGGCACTTTTTTGTAGAAATGCTTTAACATCTAATTTCAGAGCATCCATTCACTCACACATTTTAAAAATTGATTTAAGTTAGTGCAAGGAACTGTTTGAAATCCATAGGACTTGTGGCTCGGCTCACTGAGTCAGGAATATGCCTGTATGGCTTCCACAAGGACGTGCTTGTTGAGCTGCCGATGTGCGCAGAAGGTTGCCATGGATGGGGGTCTGTTTGTGCCCATGTGTGCATATACACACGCACTTCTGCATTCACGTGTACACGTGCTATGGAACTGCCTTCAAAAGGTTTGTTGATTCATTCATTGAACAAATATTGCCTAGTATACCCCTTGTGCATCTCCTCTAGATAGCTGTATGGGACTCCTCAGATTCAGCCTAGAAAGAGGAAGAAACCAGAGAAAAATGAAATGCTAAACACCTCACTGAAAACGGCCACTAGTTACTCTCTGGCCAATGGGTGGCCGGGGTTCTAGAAAGAAAAATGCTATCATTCATGACCTCGTACAAGAGGCCACATCTTTAGCTTCCAGGAATAATTCACATCGAGTGACCTCTCATCGTGTGTCAGACAGTTCACAGGCATCTTCTCTGGGTCACATCCTTATTTCTGAGATGAGAAAACAGACATCAAGGGACTGACCCAAGGATACATGGCAGCCAAGGGTAAAAGCCTTGTTCCACAGGCTGCAAAGTCCTCGTGCTTCTCACTCCACCCCCCGTCTCTCTTCCTTCCTCACTTGTGTTTCTGGCAGAACAGACAAACCTTTCCTGTACTGGAACAGACCAAGGGTTATTGCCAGGGCTGCACCTCCACAGCACACACACCGTCTGCACAGAGACACGGCCCAAGCACATGGTGCCAAAGGACGGAGCAGGGTGGGCGGTCTGGGAATCAGCTGACCTAGGAGGGCCTGGCAGGCATCACAGAGCAGCTCCATCCACGTCAGGGACTTTGCCCTGTGCAAGCAAGGTTGGTGGCTACCAGGCACTCCCTCTGCCTTGGACCCTCCAAACCCACGGTTCTAGTCCCAGGAGAGACTCGAGCGCAACACAAAGTACAATAAAATGTAGGGTCCCTTCACTGGACCTCAGGGACTGTGATGATGGGCCAGAGGACCATACACCAAAAGGCGGCTCTCCTGTACCCGCTGTGCACACACCTCACGGGTAGTATGTGATCTGTGGTGTGGTGTATATCGATGCCCACACATATGTCCTATATCTATTTTAGAGACATGAGTGGCTGGTATCACTACAGGACAGTTTAGTTCCAAAACAACACTCTTCTGGTAAATTTTCAGTGTTAAGAACTGGCTTTCAGAGTAGCATTTATTATTTCTATTATTAAAATCAGATATAATGTTAAATTTTTATTGCTACAATATTGGCTTAAGTGCCTTTATTTTTACCAGGCAAGTCCCTTTTTTTTTTTTTTTTTTTTTTTTGCCTTGTTTTAAAGGAGGGGGAGTTGATTTTTTTAAGAGAAATATTATTGGTGCACTTCTTATTAAATGATTACTGTTTGGTGCCCTGTGGCCTCAGAAGATTTAAAGCTCAATCATCTGATATAATACTTCACACCATAAGGTACGAACATTCAAGCAATTAGCTTAAGGTGCCCAGTGAAGAAGTGGCAGGGCCTCCCGACGGCCACAGTGCTGGCTGGACATTACCACCAAAGAATAGCTATGAAGGAAGCACTAAGGAGTAGAGTTTTTCCCCCTCATTCTTATTCTCCAAGTAAAGACTAAGCAATAGGCTTTTTTTTAAATTTCATTTTTTACATAAAATTTTTATTTGAAAATAGCTTTAGATTTACAGAAAAATTGTGAAGCCAGCACAGAGTTCCTGCATACCCTGTACCCAGCATATTATTATTATTATTCGTCATTAACATCTTACATTTGTATGGTACAGTTGTCACAATTAATGAACCAATATGGATACATTATTATGAGGATCATTACACATTATATTTACATACTTATACATGATTATAAACTAAATACATCCTGTTCAGATTTCCATTATTTTTACCTAATGTCCTCTGTCTCTTCCAGGATCCTACTCAGGACACCATGTTCCATTTATTGGTCATGTCTCCTTAGGCTCCTTTTGGCTGTGATGGCTTCTCAGGCTTCCTTGTATTTGAAGACCTTGATTTTTTTTTTTTTTTTTTTTTCAGTACGCGGACCTCTCACTGTTGTGGCCTCTCCCGTTGTGGAGCACAGGATCCGGACGCGCAGGCTCAGTGGCCATGGCTCACGGGCCCAGCCGCTCTGCGGCATATGGGATCCTCCCGGACCGAGGCACGAACCCGTGTCCCCTGCATCGGCAGGCGGACTCTCAACCACTGCGCCACCAGGGAAGCCCGACCTTGATATTTTTGAGGAGCACTGCTTAGATATTTTGTAGAATGTCCCTCGACAGAGATTTGTCTGATGTTTTTCTCATAATTAGGCTGCAGTTACAGATTTGGGGGAAGAAGAGCAGGGAAGTAAAGTGACACCATCTTCACATAATGATCTTCTTTTTTAGCGTAAGTAAAACACTTGGCACATACAGCGGACGCTCAATAAAGGACAGATTCTTCCTCTCCTCCCATCTCCAGGCAAGTTTAGACACCAGAAAGTAAGGCAGATATAAAACATCTTTACTACGTCCTAGTTCCTCTCATCCTAGGAAATGTGTGATCCAGATGGAAAGCAGGCTTGAGAAGAAAGTGGAAATTCAGATTTTCGATAATCACATTCAGGGGTGGTCCCCTGAATACAAGTGGTCCCTGTGCTGTTTATTTGCCCCTCTGAGACCTCTCTCACCCTGCCTCGTGTCCCAGAAAGGTGACCTCTATGGCCTGTCTAATGGACAGCCTCTTTGCTGTCTAGATTCTCATGGGTTTGCTCAATGCATCACCATCAGGAGTTCAGTGGGCAGGAGAGGGTGAGCTGTGGGCACCTGCTCTGCGCTGCTCCATCCCTGTTGGCCCCTTGAGGCAGTTCTCTCCGTTGCCGGGTCCTTCCTGGGCTCTGGTAGGTGCTTCTCCCCTCACGCATCCCTTCCTGCTGAGGGGTGTGATGGCGCCCCCTGCTGCTCCTCCAGGATCTGCACTTTTTGTTGTTGGTTTCCACAAACTGCTCATATTGCTGTAAATTGTTCCTTTATTTACCCATTTTGAGTTACCACCTCTTTCTCAGCAGGATCTTGACTACATACATATACATATATATATTTAGATATATATATATCCTCTATAAATTTGGATACAGAAAAGAATCAAAGGTGTTCTCCCAGGTCAAGTGGCCAAATAGCATCTATTGAACTGTGACTTAATAGTATGGTTTCATATGTTTAGAGAATGAATCACTGGAAAGAAGATGTGGTACATATATACAATGGAATACTACTCAGCCATAAAAAAGAACAAAATAATGCCATTTGCAGCAACATGGATGCAACTAGAGATTATCATACTAAGTGAAGTAAGTCAGAAAGAGAAGGTTAAATACCATATGATATCACTTATAAAGTGGAATCTAAAATATGGCACAAATGAACCTATCTGTAAAACAGAAACAGACTCACAGACATAGAGAACAGACTTGCGGTTGCCAGAGGAGAGGGGGGTGGGGGAGGGATGGACTGGGAGTTTGGGATTAGCAGATGCAAACTATTACATTTAGAATGGATAAACAAGGGCCTACTGTATCGCACAGGGAACTATATTCAGTATCCTGGGATAAACCATAATGGAAAATAATATAAAAAAGAATGTGTATGTGTGGATAACTGAGTCACCTTGCTGTACAGCAGAGGTTGCCACAACATTGTAAATCAACTCTACTTCAAAAAAAAAAAAAAAGAAAAAAAATGAGCTACAGCTACTGAAGCCCGCGTGCCTAGAGCCCGTGCTCCGCAAGAAGAGAAGCCGCTGCAATGAGAAGCCCGCGCACCACAAGGAAGAGTAGCCCCCGCTCGCCTGGTCGCAACTAGAGAAAGCCCACGCACAGCAACGAAGACCCAATGCGACCAAAAATAAAATTAATTAATTAATTTAAAAATAGTAACAAAACATTTTTTAAAACATGAAAATGAATCGCCGTATCAGACACATCTATGCTACTGCTCTCTACCTAATGCTCTCCAGGATGACCCTCGCAAGTTTATACCTTTATTTTAATGACACTGCCATTACACAAAACATTTTTAGAATTGTAGAATCCCTGTTTGAAAATTATCTTTAGAGACAGTTTAAGGTATAGTGATCTTACCAAACTTCACTCCTCGCTTCACCATCCTGGGTTCTGAATTACTTTTGACTGTTTCCAAAAATCAAATCCAACCTCAATGAGTAAAGCTTTTACTGGTGACATTTAGAACAATGAACCCTAGCCTGTGAGGGAAATATTAAAAAAATATTTTTTAAGAGAGAGAAAGCTGTCGATTTGTTGAGCCACGGCAACATTTGGAATAAGTGTGAAGTATGCATAGGTGACTACTTTAGGGTGGGCAGGATTCATTTGGATGTATAGATTCTGATGTGTTTGTTAAAAAAAAAATCTGTCATTAGAACATAATAACATAGTGTTTTATAATGCAGGCTCTGGGGTCTGTCTGGCTGGGTTTAAATTTTAGCTTCATCTTTTATTATCTGTGTGTGTGACCTTAGGCAAGTTACTTAACCTTTCTCCGCCTAGAGTTTCTCATCTGTAAAATGGAGACAATAATAGAACCAACATTAGTTATAGGGTTGTTCTGATAATTAAAATAAATGGTATAGCATAAATGTAAAGCATTTTAAATGGTGTGGAACATAGGGAGAAATCAAATATGAGCCGTTAACCATTGTGTATCATGTTGTGTCATGCACCTTGATTAATGACCATCAATTTTTTTAGCAAATTTATGCATTGTGGCTATATTGCAATCTTTTTCAATCTTGTTTCTTTATTTAATTGATGGCTGTTATCTTCATTAGGCACTGCTATCATATAAAAGTAAGGTTGGTTCAGAGATTAGCAAAGGAAAGAAATATATTTGTCTTTATATTTACCTTTTTGTTTCCACAGAAAAAAATTGTGTTCTTCAAAAAGAAAAACTCTGATGTGTCAGAGTTTTTGAAGATACTCAAATAAATAAGCTCCAAGGCTGAGAAAGGAATTAGAGTCTGCTAATTCCCACGTGTTGGTGGGCCCTAGTCCTTCACGTGGTCCAACCAGAGAGAAGAGAGGAATCCCATTACCACGAGTGGGTTTTGCAAGAAAACTGATATACATAGGAATTATTTTTCTTTCCAAAGATTCCAAATTAATGCAGTTTCTAATTATTCAGTGACAGATTTTATTTTTCAATTTCTAAGTTGCAGTGCATTCCTGGAATATAAATATATATGTAAATATATATACAATACACTCACATACATACATTTTTAAGCTATTGTACAGTCAGATTAAGTTAGCTGGATCTACTGAGTAACCCCGTGAACTAATGAAGTAAACATTTGCCCCCGCTGGGCTGTCGAAGGCTTCCAGGACTCCCTAGCATACACCTGCAGAAATCGGTGATTCACCTTTGAGTCACACGGCAAGCGCTAGCAGGGGGAAGCCAGCCGGGATGCAGAGGGTGCACTTGGCTGCCGGTTCTCTCTTGCTCTCCCAGAATAATGACATTAATGATACTTCCAAACAGCTCACCCAGTCACAAAGTGGGAGATTTCAAAATCCATGTGGCAGCTGATTTCCTAATAGGATGCATTAAACAGGACATCGCATGTTTTATGGGCTAGGGTTGATTAGACCATAAGACTTAAAATATGTAGCTAAAGTGGTTGAAAAATAGGCCTTGGAAGTTCAGATCAAAGCATTACAGGGGGGTGATTAGATAAATAAAAAGTTTAAGCCTAACCGAGCAAATAATTGCACATCCCCTGAAAAGCTCGGTTCACAGGGATTGATCAAAATGTGAGTCACCCCAGGCACAGATGTCTTTCTAAGAATATTCCTTTTAATTTTTTTAATATACATCAAAAGAAAAAAAAAATCTGGGTACTGACCAGCAAATACTCCTGTTTATATAAGAAAAGCCTCTTTAAGATACTGACAAAAAAAAAAAAAAATCCCTCATTGTTTAAAGAGGCCAGTTTTTTCCTTTCTCGTCCTTCTCAGTCTGTAGTAAAAGGTTTTTGCTTCTTTAACACAGACTAATAGAACTCACCTAAAAAAAATTCTAAAAGATTTCTGGTGCCTTATCTTGCCCATTATTATATAGAAGTCAGATACAGGTTTACGCTAAAAGCATGTACTGTTATCTTTCTAAAGAAAAATATTTCAGTGGGGAAGATTCATCTTTTCTAGTTAAAAAACAGAAAAGCATTTGCAAAGCTTATTTGTGAATTGGTATGTGCCAGACACTAGTTATCTCATTTAATCCTCATGACAATGCTCGAAGGCAGGTTTTTTTTTTTTTTTTTTTTTGCGGTACGCGGGCCTCTCGCTGTTGTGGCCTCTCCCGCCGCGGAGCACAGGCTCCGGACGCGCAGGCTCAGCAGCCATGGCTCACGGACCCAGCCGCTTCATGGCATGTGGGGTCTTCCCGGACCGGGGCACGAACCCGTGTCCCCTGCATCGGCAGGCGGACTCTCAACCACTGCGCCACCAGGGAAGCCCTCGAAGGCAGGTTTTAATATTCCTGGTTTATATGCGAGGAAATTGAGGCACAAGTGCAGATTAGGTAACTTGCCCTAAGTCACAGGGCTGGGAAGCGGCAGCGTGGAGTGTGAGGCCGGGTCTAAGGCTGAACTCTTCCCACCTGACAGCACTCTTCTATCTGACAGTCATTTTTTAGCTGCCACAGAACTCTGCAACTGCACCTAGATCTCAGTCATTTTTATGAGCTGATCTTGCCTGTTTTCTCAAGGCAGGATGCCAGTATTATTTCTTATTTTGAAAATGAGAAGATATCTGCACCCCCATGTTCATTGCAACAATAGCTAAGATATGGAAACAACCTAAGTATCTATTGATAGATGGATAAAGAAAATGTGATATACACACTCAATGGAATATTATTCAGCCATATAAAATAATGAAAGCTTGCCTCTTGTGACAACATGAATGGACCTTGAGGGCATTATACTAAGTGAAATAAGTCAAACAGAGACAGACAAATACCGTATGATCTTGCTTACATGTGGGATCTTAAAAAAAAAAAAAAGTCATAGATAGAACAGATTGGTGGCTGCCAGAGGCGGGGAGGGATGAAATGGGTGAAGGGGGTCAAAAGTTATGAACTTCCAGTTGTAAAATAAATAAGTCATGGGGATGCAAGGTACAGCATGGTGACTATAGTTAACACTGTCTTGCATATTTGAAAGCTGCTAAGAGAGTTGATCTTAAAAGTTCTCATCACAAGAAAAACAAATTTGTAACTGTAGGGTGACAGATGTTGAATAGACATATTGTAGTAATTTTGCAATAAATATATACAAATAGCAAATCATTATGTAGTACACCCAAAACTAATATAATGCCATATGTCAATTATGCCTCAATTTTTAAAATTAATGTATTCATTATTATTGCATCAAAGAAATGGTGCTCACCTTGCACCTCTGAGAGGTGTTCCAGGAGGAGACAAAGAGACAGCTGTGCAGAGCGCTGGGGTTGCAGTCCTTGGGGTGCACGGGTACCGTATTGTCATCATAATAATATATCATAGGATGTAACAACAGCTGTAATTTGTCGACGTTGTGAGAACTACATGAAATATATGCAAAATCAAGTAGCTGTAGTCATCACACACAAGTATTCAATAAATGTTCCCAAAGCAAACAAAACAAAACCAAGCACAGTCTCCCCTTGTCAGAAGTGTGTGTGAGAAGAAAGGCTATGTACTATCAACACATTTATCTGCAACAATAGGCTGGCACTCCACAAATAGCTATAATACACTTAGGATGTAGCTGCATGAAGTGAGAACAAACAAACAAACAAACTTACAAACAGGGTGGCTGAGTGCCGTAAACCTCTGCCATCACGCTCAGGAAGCCACTGGCTATGGGTCCTGCAAATTTCAGTGTTAAACCTGACATGCTCTCGCACCCAAGACGAAGCAGATAATAAACGGAGAAGTTTCTCCGCAGTGCTACTTAGGTTTTCACAGATTAGTTTAGAATTTACTCACGTGTTCAAAAGAAAACAAATCCCACAAGTCTCAAACAGGGTTGGTCGCTTCTCCCCTAGAGCAGTTTTCCACATTTACTTTGTCTCTTGGAGAGGCAGACTCAAAGGAAAGTTGTAAGAGTGATACGTGCTCATTTGCCCCCCTAAATTTACATTAAAACCTCAATGAATATTAATGGAGAGAGTGAGCCAATATAGAACGGTGTTTTTCAAAGTCAGAATATCCTTCTCAGAATCAACTGAGGTCCTTGTTAAAAATGTGGATTCCAGACCAGTTATCTTGATCCTCTGTGGGTGGGGCTCTGGAATCCACGTGTTTAACAGGCTTCCCGGGGACTCGAGGACACACAGATATTGAAGAACCTCTGATAATGGGGATAAAATCCTCTCGATTTACTTTGCCTTCAGACAACACCTGCCAATTTTAAAAACAAACAAAACAATAACAGGCTGATTTTAAATTGACAAATGAGAATATGGGGTACCTAAAAACATTTCTGACTTAAGGAATAGCAAACCCTGATATCAAAACACAGCAAATGACCCTTTTACCAAGTTCAATGCTTGGACTTTTCTAAGCTTACCAAAGTACTAGGAACCATCTCATAATTTTAAAAAAGAAAAAAGCAGTGTGTGTGCGTGTGTGTATGTGTGTGTGTGTGTGTGTGTGTGTGTGTATTGAAGCCATGCAGACAAAAATGTTAAATAACCAAGACACAGTAGGGTCACAGAATCACTAATTACATCTCTTTGATACATAAAAAGTGTCAAAAAATCATATTCTTTAGTACTCAGAAAGACCCATTGAATATCAACCAGGATTATGTGCTTACTCTGCTGGGCACTGCCCTAGCCCCAGATAAACAAAGATGAATCAAACACAGTGCAGTGGTTCTTAAACAGTTCAGGGTCTCAGGTCCCTTTGAGAGCCTGAACCCCTGAAAAATGTCCACATGCAGAAACACTTGATTTTGAGTAAGGTTTCAGGGGACTGGTCAAGACTTCACTTAGAACTCTTCATCAAGACCAGACACAGAGTATGAATTGAGCAGGTCCTAAATCCTGGAAGGTTTGTGGTGTTCCTGTCCCACGTGCAATTCAAAATATAATTTAAATGTTTTAAAAATACACTAGTGAAATGTTCTTAATTAAAATTGCTTCTTTCCAGAATTTCTAAATTTCCATTTGTTTTGTAGTTTCTGAATAGTTTTTGGTGTTGGTGTTTTTAGTAGTTCATTTGGTTTAATGCCTGTGCTTTCCCAGAGCACTAAGTGTATATTTAATTTGTCTGTGGATAATTCAGCATTAATCTAGAGGGAGGCACAGCTCCCCAAACACATCTACTACAATACTGGATACTATGAGTTCTGTAATGATCTGGGAGTACAGAGCAGTCGGCATGGGAAAGAAAATTTCATCTAAACACAGTACCTAAATATAAGTTTTGAACTCAAATGGAATGTTCCTTTAGTGATGCTAGGGAGGAAATGACTCTCAGTTAACAGAGAGTGTGCTCCAGGGTGCCCGTGACAATCCCATCTGACTAAGCAATCAGGAAGGGCTTATGTAAGACTGGTGTGGAGAGCAGAAAGGGAAGGCACTTGGGTAGTTTCATATGCTCTGTATCTTTCCAACAAAAGATGGCATTGAACACCTACTCACTGTGACAATTAGGGGCAAGGTAATGTGAGAACCAACATGAAGCTGGGGGCAAGAGGAAGGGGAGAGCAAAGGTTGTGGCAGGAAAAGACTAATCAAGTGAGAGAAAATCCCGATGCACAATAAAGGAATGAAAAGGGAAATAGATAAGAGGACAGAAGAACGTGGCCAAGCCAAGAGGACCGTGCTTTGCAACGTACTCTAATATTGGACAGAACATAGAGGCTCCCAGAGCAATGATACCCAAGTGACCTGGGTTCCTGTTCAAGAAAGATCTCCATTCTTATTGTTCAAGTTATTTACCTCATAAGACATTTGTTTTTAACTCTCACACACACATTGACCCCTGTCTTCTCAATCGCCACCTGCTATCACCCAAACAACCAGGGAAGAGTTGACTGTTTGTTTATTTATGCTCTGCCTGTTTCCAAAATGGATTTAAGGCAGTGAAATTTCTATGTTAAAAATGTATCACTGTAAGAACTTTCCATATCTTTAGCCAGACAATACTTGATCATTAGAATGTTATGTTAGTCTGCTGACACTATTTACATTCAGGTGTTTCTTTCTGCTTATGCAACAGAGAAGATCTCTTGCCCTCAGCTCTGCATTGGTTCCTTTTAAATATTTCGGGGCAGGGTATCAGGAACCATATTTTCAGACGAAGAGTCAGCCCATGAGTGTGAAGGTCATGATGATAATCACCATCATTTCAAGGGTGCCTGCCATTGTACACAGACCCACACTGAGTCTTCACAACAGCCTTTTAAGGAATTTATTACTATGCCTCATTGTACAGATGAGGAAACTGAGGACCAAAAAGGGGCATATTAACTTGCCTGAGGTCACATGGCTAACGGTGGCCGGCTGCAAACACAGCTGTGACTGATTTCAAAGCTCACCTGCTCTCCTTTAGTCTGCTCTGCCTTCCTGACAGCGAGGCAGGAAAAGGGGCGACGCAAGAGAGGGAGAAAACCCAGGCTCAGCAGCACTGATGTAGAGAGGGATACTTGGCCTTCGTCCTCACTTCTGAAACAGACCTTTGCTATTCATCTGTCCCAAGGGTTTTACTCATGTTTTCCACCTAAATGAACAGGATTTGCTTTAGCATCACTTAGGCAATGCAAACATCATCTTTCCCCATGGGAATCTTTTTCCTGCTTGGGACTGTGGGTTTGGGCCTGGATCTGTGCATGTTTTGCCTGGCTGATCATTGCCATGAGCAACCTAAGTGACTGTGTAAGAGAAAAAGTGAACATGCTATTTTGAGACACCAATGCAGAAGTAAGATTATGTAATTAAGACCCTCAGCTACAATTTTTGTCTTTTGTACAGTATTTATAAATTTTTAGGGGGTAGAGGAAAAGGCTGGATGTAATTCAAAAGGAAATGGGGATTTAATAGGATCCAATCAGGAGTTAATTAGCCATTGATGTGCCAGACAGTCTTAGAAGGTCCCTCCACTAATCCTTGCTTCTGTGACTTATGTCAAGAATACTGAGGCCAAGGTAAAAGTCAGAGCTGCCACCAATTGTCTGAGACAGGTACTCAGACCTGCATTAGCGATCAGCTCTTTTGTGCAATGTTCTCCTCTCTTCAGATGAATTTATCTGCCGTGTTTTTCACAGACCTAGGGCTGAGTTCTTTTTTAAGGCAACGGTTCTCAAACTCTTTCTGAAAAACGAATGAGGAGTTTCCCTTACCCTGTAAGCCTGATTTGAATCTGCTTATTATCTGTTTAAGGTTATCTTTCTGTCAATAGAAATAGTGGTATTTCCAACAAAAGATTTATTTTTGTTTCTAACCATAGCCAACATTAATTCAGAGTCCACTCCCACAGCTGTGAGCCTGGATCAAAGTTCCTCTTTTCAAAAACAGATCACCAAAGCCTGCAATACACACAGGCTGAAAGTGCTGTAAACTTGAAGAAAAGCAGGGCAGCACATACAGACCCACAATCTATAAATGGTTTTGATGATAACTAATTAAGACTGATTGAAATATACTGATTGTCATTTTCTTATGCCACTTTTCATTTACTTATGGAAGAACTTTAATACAAAAAGCAATATATCTCTCTTACAGAAAATATAAAGAAGAAAAAAAATCTGAAAATCACATGGAAACCTATTACACAAAAAGTAGCCACAATTCACATTTTGGTATATAACCTTCTAGTCTCTTAAAAAATGCATAGTATTTATTTTATATAAAAATAGATCATGTTGTAGGTAACATTTTTAATCTAGTTTTTTTCACTTCACAAAATATCATGAGCATCTTTATGTGCCATTAAATCTTCTTCTCCAATGTCATCTTTCTGTCTTTATAGTATTCTGCTGTAATTATTTTTAAGTAAATACCTTCTAAAAACCTAATTTTATTTATTTTTAAATGAAGTATGAGTTTATTTGGCTATAAGAAATAAGATCCAAATGAAATTCCAAATCACAATTTATAGAGTTATATTTAGTTTTTAAAATTACTTGCCAATTCTACATAGACTTTGTTCTAGTTTATAAAAAACAAGAGCTATATTAATAAACACGAGTTACAATTTGACACATTTTATGACTGGAAAATAATCTAATCATGGCTAAAAATCTCTTAATCTTGGCTCAGATATTTTGGCATTTAAAAATGAAAGATTTTCGTTAGATGCTAATTAACAAACTTTTCTGGCAATGTAAGTCTCCTTTTTGTCATTTTAATTTCTAGAACCTCTGTTTAACTAAAAGTAAAAGACTAATATAGCTAGATAAAATCATTATAGCCTCTATTAATGACAGATGTTTTAGGCCATACAGAATTGTTTGCTTCAACTTGTATTTCTTAGGGAATTAAGTAATATATTTTTCATTCTGGGATTCTTATTACTTGACACGTTAATAAATATAGTTGTAAGAATCTCAGGACTGTATCATTCTCAATTCAGTGAGCATTTATGATACAGGTATATATTCTCGACTTTTTTTTTCTTTTAAAAGCCTAATTTTATTTTATTTTTAATTTTTTTTATTTTTTAGCATTATAATAACTCTCTCCTTTATTTTTATAGGCAAAATACTTTAGACGATCCTAAAATATTTTTCCTCTTTCTTTAAAATAAATTTATTTAATTTATTTATTCTTGGCTGTGTTGGGTCTTTGTTGCTGCGCACGGGCTTTCTCTAATTGCAGCGAGCAGGGGCTACTCTTCGTTGCGGTGCGCAGGCTTCTCATTGTGGTGGCTTCTCTTGTTGCGTAGCACAGGCTCTAGGCACGCGGGCTCAGTAGCTGTGGCACGTGGGCTCTAGAGCGCAGGCTCAGTAGTTGTGGCGCATGGCTTAGTTGCTCCGAGGCGCGTGGGATCTTCCCGGACCAGGGGTCGAACCCGTGTCCCTTGTGTTGGCAGGCGGATTCTCAACCACTGTGCCACCAGGAAAGCCCCCTCATTTTTTTTAACATCTTTATTGCAGTATAATTGCTTTACAATGGTGTGTTAGTTTCTGCTTTATAACAAAATGAATCAGCTATATATATATATATCCCCATATCTCCTCCCTCTTGCGTCTCCCTCCCACCTTCCCTATCCCACCCCTCTGGGTGGTCACAAAGCAGCGAGCTGATCTCTCTGTGCTATACGGCTGCTTCCCACTAGCTATCTATTTTACATTTGGTAGTGTATATATGTCCATGCCACTCTCTCACTTCGTCCCAGTAAAAGCCTAATTTTAAATGTAACACTTGTTCATTGCTTAAAAAATTCAGACACACAATGAAGAAGAACTAAAAAAAAAATTTGTAGTCAGTCCTATAACTCAAGGTGGAATTTCTGCCTCAAAGATTTGTGTACTTTTAAAATTTTACTTGTGTGTTGATAAATTATCCACAAAAGTTATATCAATTTATATTCTAACAAGAGTACATGAGAATATCTATTCCTTTCATAATCTCAAAGAAGTAACTTTATTATCTTTTCTTAATATTTACTAATTAGATAGGCTGAAGAAAGAGGGACATGATTTTATTTTTCATGACTTTCTTAGTAAGCCTGTTTATTCTTATATGTCTATTTGTATTTCTCACTATAAATTGCGTATTTATCTTTTTTGCCCACTTTTCAATGGGTTTGTAAAAGCTGCTTTGTACAGCTCTCAATCATTTTTCTGCCAGCTATATTATTTTCCTCTGTTCTTTGCCTTTGAATTGTTTGTTTTTAACTTTTTATTTTTGAATAATTTTATATTTATAGAAGAGTTGCCAAGGTACTACAGAGAGTTCTTACATACTTTTTACCCAGCTTCCACTATTAACTTATATAATCACAATACAATTACCAAAATGAAGAAATTAACTTGATACAATACTCTTAATTAAACTACAGACTATTCAGATTTCACCAGTTTCTCCACTAATGTTTTTTTTCTCTTCCAGGACCTAATCTAGGATCCTGCATCACATTTAGCTGTCAAGTCTCCTTAGTTTCCTACAGTCTGTGATGGGCTCTGTATTTCTTTGATTTTCATGACCCTGACACTTCTGAACAGTACCGGTCAGATATTCTGTAGAATGTTGATCAGTTTGGATTTTTCCACTCAAAGTTATCACTTTTCTCTTTCCATACTCAGTTGGAAAAAGGATTCACTAAGCCCAGCCCACACTCCAAGGGGAGGTAGGCTAATCTTCACCTCCTAGAGAAAATAGTATCAAAGGATTTGTGGACATATGTTAAAACTATCACATTACTTAATAAATAGTTGGAGGTAGAGATACTTTAAAACTATGCAAATATCACATTTCTTGTTTAAAGTTTCATCAACTAATTTTAGCATTCATCACTGGATCTTGTTTGGAGCAATTGTTACTCTGGTGTTCTAAAGGTGAGTTTCTATTTCCCTCACTGCTTCTTCATTTATTATTTGGAATCCTTCTGGAAGGAACATTTGTTCCTTCTCCCCCAGAGATATGGTGGGTATCTGTGGCTAAACAATGTCACCAAGGGCCTAATTTCTTCATCTCTGCTCTGCTTTCTGTGCTGTTAGCTTTGCTCTAGTGACAAGAAAGCTGTCAGTTGCTCCCAGGCTGTCTTTGTTTCCTACAGCTGCTGTAACAAATTACTACAAATTTGGTGGCTTAAAACAACACAAATTTTTCTTTCTAGAAGGCGGAAGTTGGAAATGGGTTTCAATGGGTGAAAATCAAGGTGTTGGCAAGGCTGTATTTTTCCTGTATGTTCTAGGGGAGAATCTGTTTCTTTACCTTTTCCAGCTTCTAGAGATCACCCACATTCCTTGGCTCATGGCCTTCTTTCTCCATCTTCAAAGTCAGCAATGTTAGGTCAAGACCTTCTCATATTGCATCAATCTGGTTCTCTCTCTCCTACCTCTCTCTTCCACCTATAAGGATGCTTATGATTACACACTGGCCTCATGTGGATAATCCAAGATAATCTTTCCATCTCAAGGTCATCTGAGTAGCAACTTTAATTATATCTGCAACCTTAATTCTCTTTTACCATGTAATATAACATAGTCACAGTTTGGGGGATTAGGTTGTGGACTACTTTGAGGGCTATTATATACCTACCATACCGGGCTGTAAGCTTTTTCATCTGTGGGCACACAAAGGATGAGATAGAGATATAGAGATAGAGATAGAAAGATAGAGAGGTAGAGAAGCAGAGATAGAGATAGAGATGGATATAGAGTGAGGGGGAGAGAGAGAGAAGGGAAGGGAAGGAAGGGAAAGGGTAGTGAAGGGAAGGGAAGGGAAGAGAAAAGAAGAGAAGAAGAGAAGAGAAGAGAAGAGAAGAGAAGAGAAGAGAAGGGAAGAGAAGAGAAGAAGAGAGAGAACAATTCCACCAGCTTGAGCAGGTGCAACACAAGGGAATTGGTTTTTATATGGATCCCAGCTACATAGCACTGGGCTCTCTTTATTTTGGGGGCCAAATGAATGTGGTACTGAGACATTATTGAGAATAGCCAGAATTCTCGATAATTCAGGCCTGAGCTCTTTACGTGCAAGTAACCCTGAGCCAAAGTTTAAACTGTTACAATATCGTCAGTCTTTATATTTAAGGCCTACAGACTTCAAATACTGTGAAGTCTGACCAAATTGACCATTAAAAGCATATTTTTGAGAGGAGCATTTACTTATTCACACACCTGCTCTTCGTTGAGTACAAGCCATTCCAAAGATCTTCTGAATCTTCAGAAACTGGCTTCCTCTAGTGTTAGTGATTTTGACCTTGTTAGGACCTGTAATCTCTTACTCTCTTTTGGAAGAGGGATTCCCCCTTTCTTCTCTGCTAGGTTTAGTGAGCAATGAGGTAACAGTAATTTCATTTTTCTTTTATATCATGAGTCTGTATTATCTGTATAAAGGCCCAGTTCTCTTAGGTCCATCTTCTTACTTCTGTAAAGATCACCCCTGTTGGGGGCGCCTCCTCCACTCTACTCCACATAGAACTAAAGGAAGTGTTCTATTATTCCAAAAAACAGCACAAAACAAAACAACAACTGGCTTCACCTTCTCTATTACCTAGAGCCCCTTTCAGCGGTACAACTCTTCCAGTATTTGGAAAGGACAGGTGTTTGGAGCCATCTAGATCTGATTTCAAATCCCATTTCTGCTTTTAACAACTATGTGCTTTTTGTGAAATTAAATCCTTTGGAGCTCTGTGGGTCGTTGTCTTTGCCATGAGGGCTAGTTGTCACCAACAGCTGGTGGTCATTTTTATCTCCTATTCACTCATTGACACCTACTATGTGCTACACATGTATGTGGTATGAACACAGAAGTGAACACAATCAACACAGTACTTGCTCAGTTGCCCAGTCTAGAGGGGAAGACATGTTAAAGAGCTAAGGACAGTGTGATGAGCATGGTGCAAAGTTGAGTAAAGGGTAATAGACAAGAGTTCGGGTAGGGAATTGAAGATTTTTATAACTCTACTAAAATTTTGTTGTGGGTAAAAGTACACATGTCTACCTCTGTTGGATGATAAGCTCTTTGAGAGCAAGGACTGAGTCCTTTCCATCTGTGCCAACTTTTCAGACATACAAAGCAAGAGCTTAATAAAACTCTGATAAGCTCAAGTCTTGGTGGACACTTTAAATGTTATTGCTAAATGAAATGGACTCGTTTGATCATCATAGAAGAATGAGACAGTGGTCTCCTTCAGAGCAGCCACTACCTCCCTATTAATCTTGGTGCCCTTAGTATCTTGTCTAGAGGCAGGTGCAGAGCAGATACGCAAAACATTATTGTTTAATAAGTGAATGAACAAACCTAGAATCTAAAAGGACCTCTGTCCATCACTAAAACTCTCATTCAAAGAAAAGAGAAGAAACATCCTTTATGAATGTTTGTGCTAACAGAACACTTAAAACTCATCATGAGTAAACATAATCCTATCCTAGTATGTCTTAAATATGCCCTGCATGAATGAGGTGTGAGTTTTACAATCTCATTTGCTCTATCTATGTAAAAGCTTTTTATTTGGCTTCAAAGTCTTCAACTTCACAGCAAAATTTCATTATGTCCCAGCTGAGTTCTGTTTAATGGAATTAAATTTCACCCTTTCTAATTATCTTTTGGAACAGACAATCTTTACAGAATAATTAGTAATAGAAGAACATAATGGATCATTGTCTTTATTACTGCAAAGAAATCCTAGATGCTGCTCTAAATCTTAAAAAAGATCTCATGAAATATAAAATGTATTGAATCCTTCCTCTTAAATTATATAACATTTAAACTTTGTCAACATAGCTTAAAGATGATGGGAGGTAATTATTTTCCTGCTTCACTTTATTTTTTGAAACTACTTTAATGATCCCATTCAAATTAATTATGCTTACACTTCTTTTTCAAGATTTTTATTGGTAAAACATTCTATTACCAACACAATTTAAATGCATATTTTTCTCACACATCTCAAGATCTATTTTGCTTCCCTGAACAATTCTTTTTCTAGACCCTAACCTAGCTTCATTAAACTGTATATACAAAATATAAAAGAGGATTAGAAATATAGCTACTCAATATTTTTAAAAATGAAGTCTAATTAAAAATCATTTCATTTACTCATTTAAAAAAGCATAGCACCATTGGGAAAATTTTATAAAACATAGCTCAATGAAAAAGAAATGTCCAAACATGGGTAGTTTAAAAAAAATCACCAAAACACAAAAAAATATTTTCCTCTCTAAACATTCAAGCAATTAAAATTTACCTTTAAAAATGGAAGATGGGAAATGTAGAAAAATGAGTAGGGTCCTTCTTGGACTTTCAGTCTTTATAGTTTAATTTGTTGAGAATTTAAAATTACAGTAATTGCCCTTAAATGACTGACATTATTTGACACTACAACAACAGAGGAGTGGAAATGACTGACAAACACACAAAAGACTTTTGTTATCTTTGTTTGTCTGCCTGAATAAATCTCAACAAGTATTTCAAAGATTTAAATTTATAGCATACTTAATCGCCATTAGATGGCCAATCCTATTGGCTTTCAGCTATGTTTCACTGACACTCAACATTTTTGGTATCAACTTCTTTAACACATCTAGTTTGTCTCAACAGCTCTCTTTAAACTAAATTATTACCTCTAAATTAAACATTTTGATAAAATATGTGGAATTAAACAGAATTAACTTAAGTAGAGCCCCTTCATTTTTCTTCCCTTATACTGAGGACTGGATTATGGGGGAGAAGGGAGGTTTGAAAAGGTGATTTTGAAAAAAAGTAGCTGATTGCTTACCCCCCATATATGATGGTAAGTTGGTTAATATTTGGATTAGTGATTTCTTTCTTAGCAAATCAAGTGCATTTAAGAAATTGATACTCAAAACCATTTATTGTGACTTAGATGTCTAGCAGAGGTCACTCGAAGAAAATTAGGTCTGCCGTATAATTTAGAATCCCTGCAGAGAATTTAGAATCCAAATGACATGGATGAAAGGTTTTTAAAAATTATTTTTATTTAAGTATTTAGTTCTTATATTTTCCCATTTCTAAAATAAAACATAAACTACAAATAAGTATAAAATAAGAGTTTCTTCTTGAAGGCCCCATTTTACTTCCTAGTGAAAATAAACACTAAGGAAACAATGAGTTGCAATAATCCCTTAATTGCTATCACACTTTCCATTTTGCAAAATGTTTTCCCTAACATTCACTTGACATTTACCTGACTTGTAAAACTTCAGCTCCCTTTTGTGTTTTAATTTTGATATCAAGTTCCATTTATACCAAAAGAGGAGACTCAACTCATTCTATGTACATTATAATATAGTGACTTTCTGTTGGTATAGTAATGTAAGGAAATGCTACATACCATATAAAGAAGAGTCTTCCGGGGGTGGACCAGTAAAATAGGAAATGTATTAGGTTTCTAAGAGGTTGAAGGGTTAGGTCATGAGGATGCATGGGCACAGGGGGCTTTAAACTCACTAGTGCATGGTTCATTTCAGAAGAAAGATTCTCTGTTTTTCTTTATAGATGTGTTCTTCTTTGCTCTTTATTACATTATCTTAATGGATTAAAAAATACTGGATTGTTTATTCATCAGAAAACACATTTATTATTTGTACTGCTTGGGACTAAGTACACAAAATTATGAATACTTGATTTTTCCTTTAGTCCTCTTCTAGTACTTTTATGAAGCTAAGGAAAGCACACCTTACTTATCTTAGTTCTAAGGACTTCTCCCCTGGAGCTGTTTGGTCCATCCCAGCTGTTTATACTAATTGCTTAATTAACTAGTAGAAACTAGGATTTCATTCTTCCAGCCAAATAAGGAAATTGCCTTCTCTCATCCTCACCTGGTACAGGTGAAAAGCTCAAATTGCTTTATATCTGATACTATCATTGCAATGACACTGCTTCCCTTCTTCTCCTTGCAAATGGTAAGAGAACCTGGAAACATCTTTTTCTTGATGGCTAATGAACATTTCACCCAATTTCACAGGAAACAAGTCTCTTTTCAAATCCAAAGTATTTCAACAACTTCTAAGTGTGAAATCACTGGTATTCTTTATGCCAAATTGAGCCACTGCAACCCCACCCTTTGAGCCAAGGATGTTCAAAATCAGGTTGCTGAATTTCAAAATTAGGTATTGGTTACCTTAATCCATAGTTACTCTAATATCTGAGCCAGCATTTAAAGAGAGGTGACTGGCAAAAGGTGAAAATTATTTTTTAGCAACTTGAGGGTGAAATAGTAATGGACCTATCAGTTCCAAGTACCCAGTTATTTAATCTCAGTCATACACCAGTGGCAAGCAGAGAGTCTGATGTCTCCACCCCGCTTTCAGAAAGGAGACAGTGGTCCTTCCGTGCTAGGCCTTCCTGTGAATGTAGCGGCCTCTAAGCTGATAGGATCAGCAAACTTCCTAAAGCCTACAGGGAGGATTGATGTTTTTCAAAGAGTTTCTAGGAAAACAAGGGAAGCAGAAGTTTCTACTCTTTGGGGTAGCAGGAAAGAGTAGGGAGAATTAAAAAAAACAACAACCCTGCAACAAGGGATTATTCCCTTGTTGATTCAAATCCAACAGGAAAGGAGAATGTGTTCTTACATTGTTTTTCTCTCTAAAGATTTATTTGAGATAAATCTGTGTTCAAAATGGGACTTAACAAAAGATGGGGGGGATATTAGTCATGTGAGTGGCAAACACAGAAATATCACCTGAGGAATTATAAATTGATCAAATTATATATCAAACTAACCTGGCATTTAATCTTGGACTCTCTATGGGCAGTTATTTGGCTATAGTTGTTACAGATAATTCTTAATTTTAATATTACCATTTAAATATGTGTAACAGTGATAGAACAGCTTTACCACTTTGATTCAGGTAGCCTCTAGCAGAAACATTAATTTTGAAAGGGATGTGCAAATGGACTGCTTTGCTGTATTTTGACTTATAAAATCTCTACTCATTTGTATTCTACTCAGTGCAGGTTATACGGTTTGTCCCTTTGATAGTGACACCTTGACTCTGGATTGAGATTATTTGAAAGATCACTTTTTACCAACCTTGAGCAGGTATTAGTGAGTTCACTTTGTTCTTATCACACTTATGAGGAGCAAAACCAGCTTCTTTCTATAGTTATAGGTCAAAGGATTGATCTCTAGTCATTAATTATCTTCTTTATGTTATTACAGATTCTCAGGATGAAAACAGAAAAGTTTACTCATAGTTTGCTTGATTAGCAGAGCTCAAGTAATTTGATTATTCGTTTCTGGTTTAAAACAATTTTTTAACCACCAAATGGGAGAAAAAAACAGTATTTATGTCATTTTTTGCATGATGCAATACTCGATGGGTGATATGTCAAGACTTCTGCAAATACACATTTAGAAGCACAGTCATTTGTAATTATTTTAGTTAAAGGTACATTTAGCAATAAAATGATCTGTTTGGAGACATACTTGAATTTATTTTTCAAATCTCATGTCCACGGTTGACCCCACTGCTACCAAATAAATTGTATTGTTAGAGCAATGCGGTAAGAAACACAACATATCTTTTTGCAACTGAAAACATTTAGTAGTCGAGTTGAACTTAATAAAATATTTTTATGGTAAAAGTTGGGGGGAAAACACAGATAAACACACAAATAAAATTTAAATTGAATGCATATTCTCTTATTGTCTGCCAGGGGAATAAACATTTTCATATTGATCTCCTCTTTTTAAGTATAACTAATAACTGTATAACTTTTCCCTCCTCACTTCTATTTGATTCTTTTATTAATTAATTGTTTTACCTAGATAGAGGGTCACACAAACATACTAGTATTTTGCTAAGTTGCAAATAGCAACATTAGAGGGAAATAGTATTTGATCTGCCAGCTCCTGGATATCTAGCTGTTGATCTCAGTCATACACAGAGATTCTCTGTCATACCCAGGAAACAAAAGGTCCAGAACAGTAGGGCTTTCTTTTGAAAGTAGCTGTATGCTGGCTATTAAATGTTAAGGCTGGTTCTATGCGAGGAAATAGTTTTATTTGCTCCTCCTAGAAAACCCCTTGTATTTGTAGCACTCCTACACTGAGAAAAGCATTCTGGTGCTTTTTGAGATAATCATATGTTTCTCAGGGTTTGGTTTTGATTTCCTATTAAGCCAAACTACACATAATGTTGGTGGAGATGGCTCAGAAGTGATCAGCCTTGTGGTAATGCACAATAATATCTAAACCCTTTTTCATGCCCTGCTACAGGGATGGCAAATGGCATTTAATGAAGACCCACACACATGGAAGGCACTGCACATACAGCAGATACTGCAAATATGTTACATGAATTACACATCACAACAACCTCATGAAATAGATATCATTATGCTTCCCATTTTATGGATGAAGAAACTGAGACCCAGAGGTAGTAACTTGACAAAAGTTTTAGAAATAAGACAGTACACAAATCTATAAACTTCCCAACAGATACCTAATAATGAAAGCTTTACCTAAGAATGGAAAAGCTTTGCAGAGCATTTCCATTCAGGACAGTTCCACAAACTCCTGTAACCAAAGAATTTTCCAGACTGAATTAGTCACTTGTTTAAAACATGGGCTGATTCCTGACCTTACTCAAAGTATTAACAGAGTGGCTGCCTGTGTTTTCTGCTGCTGTATCAGGTAAATGGAAGGTTCCTCACCACTTACTGTGCACATCAGCCTATTTTTCTCCCACTGTGTAGTTTTTATTTTGACACTTCTCTAAAACTGTATTTCAGAGTGTGAGCCAGATAAAAATATAAAAATAAAAAGACACAATGGTGTTTGAAGAAGCACCCTATTTGTTGAAATGTCAAGAATTTTTTTTCATGGGTAACCAATGTGACATGTTTTGCTAAATCTTCAAGAAACATTCAAGTACTGGATTACTTATACATTAATATTCGTTCTATACAAGTAAGTATTTCTCATTGGATTCAGCAATAGATAAAGAAAAACTTTTGTCTCCCACATACACATGTCTTCTGGTATGCAACTCAGGATTATCATTACTCTCTTCTTCTCAGATTTTATTTTTTCCCTTCTGTTAAACCATAGTGCATGAAAGGTCGAGGAGAGACTGCCACAGTCCAAACAAGTACGTAATATAATTTAGCAATGCAAACAAACTGTATTAAAAATGATACCATTAAAAACTCAAGACTCCTGGAAGCAGATAAAACTCAGACTGAGTTCAGCCAAGTAAATTACTTGTATTATTTTTGTTACAGTTTTTAAAAAAGGTTTTACTTCTTTTTTGTCCACTCACAAGACTTTCCCGCACCTTAAAGCCTTTATGATTTTTACTACTATTATTTAATCTAATTGACACGTGTTATTTTCTGGAAAAACACAACGAGCTGGACGAGTTGGCCTCTGACTTTTGGAGAAAGTTATCAATAAATCATTTGAAGCTAACAGTCTGGAAAATAATTTGTGGCTCATATAAGTGACAAAATGTCTTGAATTTGAAGACATTGTTTATAGCAGATGTTTGGGAGTTGAAAATTCACACGACTTTGATTACCAATGGTATTGAATCCAAATGCAATGGCAACAGATAATTCCTTATACAGTTCTTATAATGATACTAGTGCACATTTATTGAGGACTTAATACGCACGAGGTACTGCTTAAGTGCTTACATACACTACCTTGTTTAATCTTCACAACAATCCCTATGAGGGAGGTACAATTGACCCCGTTTGACAGATGATGAAACTGAGAGTTCAGGAGAGCCATCAGGTCACTTGCTCAGTGTTGCACACTAAGTTGTTTTTGTTTTATAAATGTATTTATTTTATTTATATTTATTTTTGGCTGCATTGGGTCTTCGTTGCTGCATGCGGGCTTTCTCTAGTTGCAGCGAGCGGGGGCTACTCTTCGTTCAGGTGCACGGGCTTCTCGTTGCGTTGTCTTCTCTTGTCACAGAGCACAGGCTTTAGGCGCAGGAGCCTCAGTAGTAGCGGCATGCATGCTCAGTAGTTGTGGCTCACGGGCTCTAGAGCACAGACTCAGTAGTTGTGGCGCATGGGCTTAGTTGCTCTGCGGCATGTGGGATCTTCCCGGACCAGGGCTCAAGCCCGTGTCCCCTGCATTGGCAGGCGGATTCTTAACCACTGAGTCACCAGGGAAGTCCCCACAGTAAGTTGTTAAGCTGAGATTTAACCCCAGATGGCTTTGACCCAAACCTTGGGAGTCTAATCTTCAGTACAGCCCTGCCTCCTACACTCAGAACCCCAAAACCTTCAAACTAAACACACTGAGACTCCAGTCCAGCCCCTTTCTTCTACTGATGAAGAAACTGAACTTTTAAAAACTAACTGTTGTGCCCATCCTCCTAATAACAAATTAGTAACCGAGCTGGACTAGAACTCAGATCTCCTGCCTCCAACTCCACACAGGACACCATTCTATCATTTAGCGAAATTTGCATCGCCCAAGAGACTAGAAGACTAGCTTTGTGGTTTAACACACCAGATAAAATACCAAAGAGCTAAATTCAGGTTGCTTCTGTGTTTTCTAACTTGCAGCTGCTTCATCGCAGGATCATACAACACATGATGTGACAGGGACTTAGAGCCACACATAAAACATATTAAATGTGGTCGGCAGTGATGAGATTTGGTACCAAATAAGAAGCTTTAATTAATTTTAAATGGCGCTTTTCATAGTGTCAAAAAGCTCAGTCCACTGAAGTGGAAAAGGGGGTTGGAATGGCGAGATCCTAGCAACCCGGCTAATCTGGGCCCTTCTGGGCAAGCTCATTTGGAATTCTTACATCAGTGCATCGGCATGCTGAGGTGGGGCTCATGGGGACAAACAAAATAGCAACCCCAACTCGGGCACCACTCAGAATCCCACATCCCGGGGAGGCCTGAGAGCTCAGCTGTATTAAGGGGCCGTTGGAGTTTCCCTGTTATTTGTCTACTTTTTGAGGATTAGAACTTCCGCTGGGCTGTGTTCATCTGTGCTGAGAATTTAAACTCGGTGCATGCAACAACAAGAACAGTGAGATCTGCTAGAAATGTTCAAAAAGAAGCCTGTTTTGACTTTTAAAAGCTTTCAGATGCACAAAGAGAAGTAAATTGAGGGGTTTCCGATTTCTCCTGGAGGTCTACATTGGGTGGTGGGTTCTTTTTTTCTATCCCCCCCTCCTTCATGAGCCTTTGTTTTTTAAAACTGAGATAATGCAGATATTCACCATATGGACCCTGTTGAGTGGTATCATGTTAGAAAGGCTGCTGTAGTCATGCGGTTCTTAAGCATTTTCACACACGTGCACACCTTCTTTTCCTCTCCATGACATAGAAATAGGAATTGTCATTGAGGCCCTTCCTCATAGAGACCATAGAACATATAGTAAGGGCTATTTGAAGACTATTAGAAAACTACGTGGCACAGTTCTCTGGCTTTACAGCTAAGGAAACTGAGGCTCAGGTGTTATGACAAGGATAAGGACACAATCCCAGATTTCCCCATTTTCCTGTTCCTTTCTTTATTATGTGTAGCTCATTATTTATAGGCATCATTTATAAGAGTAGCACGTAAACAAGAGCAAGGTGCCACTTGGGAAGGTGACATATTTACTATTTTTCATACAACTATGCTTTGCATATACATCGATGATAATAATAATATAAATCTTAAATAGTTCTTAACAAATGAAGTACTCATTTGGGTCAACAGTCATGGATCAAAGATTTTTTTTCTCCCTGCTCTTTTATCTTACCTAAATGCACACCCTGTCACCATGAAAATAACTAACTACAAAATAATTCTAAGTTTCTGATGGTCATCCATTTATTAACAAGACCAATAAAGCTTTTTTTTTTTTTCCAAACTCAAATTTGATTCTGTTTTGTCCTCTACAGAGAAAAAGAGTGAAACATCACCCATTCCCTACTCATGTTCTCTGTTCCTTTAAAACGTACAAGGGTCTTTAGAATCGGAGGACAGCTCTGCAGCCTAGGTGAGTTGCTATTAGTGGTGGGAATTGCAGACAAAACAATTTAGGCAAGCATCCAAAAGTGCATGCCTATCCAGTGGTCTACACTCTGAAAAGGAGCTAGAAATGATCAGGTTTCCATCACAGGATTTTTAGAAACTTGATATTTGCAAGATTGAAAATATTTTAAGGAAATCCTTTCTTAAAGTGTTCCTTTTTTTTTTTTTTTTTTAAATTTCTAGTTTAGGTCCAGTTAGAGTGAGGAAGTAGAGGAAAGAGCAAATAGAATAATAATTGTACTTTGCATTAAATTAGAGAAATACTACAACATTGATTTTCGTATTCATTTTTAACATTTGAATATTAATGAAAAGTCACAGAAACTCAGGTCAACTCTTTATTGGGAGTTTCAAACTTTATTTTTTGGTAAGGATATTTGAGATATTCTTCACAGTTATTCAAGTCATTCCATTTACTCTGCCTTCAGTATCCAAATGCCACCCTCACTGCCTCTCCTCCCCCCACCAGCTCCCTGCAAACAATCAGATTTTCTTTTCCACTTGACCCTCTGCCTCCTTAATCACAGCCCAAATATGAGATGCTGGCATTAGTGTAGTTATACTGAATTTTTATATGGAATATATTTTTGTATTGAGTTTTATCTTCTTGGTCTGATCTACTAATCATTCAATTCAGAAGGAAAAAATAAAATTGAAGGGAGCCTGCTTATCTTGTTTTATTAGTAGCTCTTAACATAGAAATATTTTATATAGCACTCATTCAATATCTACTGGGTTTAATATATATATATATATATATATATATATCATGCAGTTTTCAAAAGCCAGAATGTTCTTGGCATACATGAAGTATAAAATTACCAAATATTACAATAACTGAATCAATAGAATTTATAAATAGATATCTGCTTTGCCCATCTGCACAGTTAAAATGCAAATAATGTATTAATTACAACTTTGGACAGAAGAGAAATGAAGCTTAAACTCTAATCTGAAAACATTCCTTTTTGGCATGCCGGGATGTACAGTATGAAACTGTCCCCCTCAACCACTTAGGAGCTAAGTAAGTAATCACATAGCAGGTAGCGGTCCTTGTAAGTTTAGACCATGGAGGATGGTATGGGGGCTGAGTGTATGGGGAGGAATCCAAAAAAGTGTTAGTGGAAAAGCAGTAACTTTGTATACATTTTTAATCATTGCTGAAAAAAGGGTAAAGAACTTTTGTTAGCCTTTATATAAGTTCAATAACAAGAGAGGAAAGGTTAAGAATCCTACTTTCAGCTCTAGCGTGGAATTAGATGTCCATTCTCCCACCAATACACAGGGGATTTGCAAACGAGAATGGGAGTTACATGAGCAAATCTTTCAGGGATCTGTGAGAAAATAAACTCTAACAAGAATATCTGAACTACATTTTACAATAGACTGATCATCAAAAAAGACGTGCATATGGAGATCTTAATATTTCAAGAGCCATCTACAAATACATGTCTAACTGTACAGACAGGTATTTAAATACATATATAAACCATGTACATATAGATTTGAAATCTTCATGTATCTATGTATGCACTAACTCTAGTCAGTAAAACTAACTGGCTCATTAAGTGCTCCAAATGTTTTTTGTTACTGTGCTGTTTTGAGAACGTGATCACAGCACGTAAAATTTCATTTAAACGATTGAAATAGTACTACGGAAAAATTCAAATGCACTTCATACGAATTTTTCTTTTACCTTCTTCTTTTTCTTCTTTTTTTTTAGTCGCCTCGACCACAATACACACATATATATGCTCATTGCAATTTTCCTCACTTGAGCCTTTTCAAACAATGGATGCAAGCATCTCTATTTTTCTTTAAAAAGACCCAAAGAGGCAAATCTTCCATTTTCTTTTGCAGTAGCACTTTGGATTTTAGCATGCAGATTTCAGCACAAAGCGTCCTTCACTGTGGGAAAAGGGGTGCATTACAGCAAAATTAAGATAGACAATTCCTATACTGAGATATACATTGTAATATTAAAACCTATAAGGACGTGGGTGACAGGCTCGCTTTTATTAGGTGATTCCAGTTCTTCACTGAATCTGTTTGCTCACTCCTGTAGCAACTTGTTGGTAAGAGGAAGTCTTTGGTGAGAAACGGCATGAAAAACAATGAAAAGCATCAGATTTAATAAAGTATCCAAGGAAAGTCTTAAAATGACACCCACACTATGAAGGGAAAGCCAAATTTGCTTTTTCTGAGGGGAATTTGTGTTTGTCAGGAAGGGTTCCTGGAGGCTTTGTTTGGAGGCCTTGATGTGTGACCAGTGCGCCACAGGCCGCGCTTCACCCTTGCCCTCCTCTACCCCGCTCTGCCCACCCATACCGACACCGCAGGGGGAAGGGTTTCAGAGCAGAAAGAATCAAAAGCTGAGGGACAGAAAAAAAAGTGCTTTTCAGGGTCTGATGTGTGGGAATCAAATGAGAGGCCTAGCTCAAATCCGGTCGCCAGGCAACCAAAGTGATATGCTGAGGGAATATCATTAAAGTTGGAAAGTAAGCAGTCTCTCTGAATTAGTAAACCAACCACAGGATGGACGACGCACCCAAACTCTATAGGGGCTGGACTGCCATTTCTCCAAGGAGGACGAGCAGGGGCTTTGCTAAGTTAAAGGGGGAACCGAGAGGGAGAGGGAGAGAGAGAACGCAGCTGATTTGTAGAGTTTTTTCATAAAAAAAGACAATGGCTGTCCAGACATGGAGTTGGTGGTGAAATATGGTAACTGCCACGGCTGCAGCTGGCTCTCTGACACAAGATTAATAAGTTGCCGTTTCCTAGCCGACCAGAACCTAGTGGGAACTATCCAGCATTTTATCTTGAATTGTGGGTAACAGCCTTACTGCAAGCTGGCCTAGTTTACTGCTCTGTTTTTTCCAGATCTCCCAAAGTGCAGCAAACATCTGTGACTCTAATGAGGTCATCATTGAGGGTGTCCAGAGAGCCAGGCCCTGAGAACTGACCTCACCTCTGCCTGAACATAAAGTATAAGTGCTGTGGGGAAGCAGGACAAATTAAATAGGGGAGCCGGCACTTGGCTGTAAGTTAAGCTCTTAAGAAACTTTTTGCTGTGATCAAAAGAGAGAGAGAGAGAGAGAGAGAGAGAGAGAGAGAGAAGATTGAGGTTCAGAAATGACAGTACAACAAAGCAGTAGCAAGCCTACAGAATTAGGTTTAGGCCTCACTGATGAATATTATCACTGACGTGAACAAGCAAAGCTTATCTGGGCCTTCCTTCTTGAAAGGCTGAATAAAATTGAATTGCCAACTTCTGCACTTTACCACATTTTGGTGGAAATGGCTCAGAGACCTACATGATTTAAAATGAAGCCTCGGTGAATTCAACCACAAAGCATATATACGTGTTTCTGGCACACACAAAAAAATTGCAAACATTATGCAACATGGCGTATCTTTTATAAGTAATTTGATTACAGACACAGAAAACAAATCAAACTTCTCCAGATAGGTCTTCAACCCTCCTCCCCACAGTTATACCAACAGTCATAGTTTTCACAAATAACATCACCAAGCAAACACGCAAACACAACCCAAAACTGCATTCAAATCAGTGAAATATAATAATTTTGTTTAGTCATCTAAGGCAAGAATATCTAAGAGATGACTCTACCTACTGCTTCCTTAAAAACTGCATTCTTACAGGATGATAAATGTAAGTTTAAAAAGGCAGGAAAATGTTTTAGGTTTGGAGGAAAAAAAACGTATTTCCAGAAATTGTCCCTATCATTTTATTTATAAATACACTGGTCACATGTTGCTTATGTATTGTCCATTTCATCCACATCTGCCCACAGAGAACAATCAAGGCAGTGGTGACATCTTTGATGCCTAAGGAAACAACTAGGTGAATAAAGTCCAGAAGGAGAAAAAGAGATGGAGGACATCCTCAAAACTCATCTAGAAACCTTAATTTGTATGTGTTAACTCACGCTGTATGCAGACATATTTTTTCCTGAAATAAAATCAATGAGACCCAGAATGCTACGTCCTGGTACTTTTATAATGAGTTTTGATTTTGGAAAAGTGGGAATATTATGATGAGATTACATTTGACAAGTTTATATTTTATTATTTGCACGTTATTATCACTTTTTGGACGAGAGCTAATTCAAGAGATACAGAAGACTAGTAATAGAGAAGCAACTACTTTCTCCAAAGCCAGTAAATGTCATGCAAAACTCTTATTTGACCATGTGGTATAAGGGCTCGGGAATGAGAGAGCAGTAGCAGATGGGCCAGCCAGGAGAAAGTGGTAGCCATTTCTGAATGATACTGAGCCTTTTCAATGAGGTAGCAAGAGGGGAAGCAAGGTGTTGTCCTAAGCTTAATTTATGAGTGATTGACACGATGGAATTGGGGATGATTATGAGCATGTGCTTAAAATGTAAGCCATTCGTGATGAAGGGTCTAAAACAGTAATGCTAGAGAGGAGTTCTGGTCCCACCTGCAAGTCCCTCGATAGAGGCGATTTCACCTCAGAAGAAGAAAGGCAGCAGCTCATTGTTCAAGGCCTCAAGCTAGAGTTTAAATGGAAAGAGAGGCTTACAAAACAAACCCACCTTTGCTTGGACGTGAATCGGGGAGAGGAGCTTTTGGGGAGCTGAGGTCTATTCCATTACACACTCTCTCTGTTTTCAGGAAGGGCTTGGCTAGTGCCCATTTCAAGGCTGAGTTTATTTTTTAAATGCAAATGAAGGAAGTGTTGCATTCAGCTTTGCAAACAGTTTTCAGAAATCCTGTTGGCCTACATTTAGCTGGGAAGCAGCAGCCGGTACCAAGTGTAGGGGCTCAAACAATCAAGCAGTTGTTTGCCTCACTCACATTCCTGAGGCAATCTGGTTCCAGCTGAACTCCTTGGGAACAGTCTGGGCTATGTACCCCTGGGGCATCTGCCCCAATTAGCACTGACCCTTGGGAGCCTCCTTACTGGCCCTAGGTCACTAACAACCTCTTGGATTCTGGGTAAACTAGATTACTTTAGGAGCCTCTAGGCTTTCCATAGCCCCAAGGAGAACTGGACATCCAGGCTCACCAACAGAAATTCAGTAACCTTGGCCTCCTTCGGGTTCTCTGAACGGGAGACACACATGGTGGTGGGATCTTTGCCGTGTCTGGGGAACAGCAGGAAAGAAGGCTCAGAGAGTGTTCAGCCAGGCGAAACTCTGTAATGCACAGAGCGAGTACAGGCTGTAGAGTTTCACAGAACTGGGTTTAGCTCTTGGATCTTTTCTGTCTAACTGAGTGACATTGGGCAAGTCATCAAACCCTACCAAACTTCAATTTCCTCAAGTGTAAAATGGGGACAAAGTTATCTGATCTGTCCTGCAGTGTCTTCATGAAAATCTAATGATTTAACGTATATAACGTGTTCAATAAAATGCCTGGCTCATAAAATATCCTCAGTAAATGGGACTTAGTTGCAAAAACTGAAACCCATCATGTTTGACCAGGACAATACCACTCCTGAGAAAATCAGAGGCCACATAATTCTTTAAATCCCTCTGTTTTGCTGTGGTTCATGATCAGTTTGTCATCAGCCCTTCCTTTCTGAGAGAGCAAATGATTCATAATTACTTTGTGTGCCACTCTCCAACCAGCACGTGTAGGCGCTGTGTGGGCAACAGAAGGAATATATGACGTGATCTCCAGCTTTGAGGACCTGACTGCAGGCATGGAACTGACAGAACAGGAGCCAACTCAAGAACAGTTTAGGCATCAAACTGTACAGTCCTGAGCAGCGTGTGCAATGGGAGTTGGAAGGAGGGAGGAATCGGCATGGGCTGCCATGGTCGGGGAAAGCTCCACGGAAGTATTGGGCTGAGTGTCTACTATGAACCAGATCCTGAGAGAGATTCAGATAAGGTGGAGACTTTCTCTAAGGAGCTTAGAAACTAGACTGGAGAGAGACGTATTAACAGCCCACTTCAAAATGGTGCAGTGAGTGCTAAGAATGGGCTTGGGGGAGGAAAATATTGTACTATAAGAGTATGGAAGAAGAATGGCTTAGGTTGGGTTTGAAGGAGAAATTGGATTTAGGTAAATACTAGGCAGATGGATCAGCATAAACAAAGACATGAGAGTGGGAAACAATCAAGATTGTGTGTGTGTGTGTGTGTGTGTGTGTGTGTGTGTGTGTGTCTGTGAGAGAGAGAGAGAGAGAAAGAGACAGAGACACACAGAGAGAAAAGCAAGTTGAGGAGAGGAACAGGGAATGTCTGTGGAAGGAAAAATAGAAATTCTAAAATTAGATACAAGATTTAAAGAAAAACTTATTCTAAACGATCTCTATTTATTTTTATAAATGTGGCAGATGATCACACTAAGAGGCTAGCATAGCCCATAATCTGAAGGTTTTAAAGTCCAAGAACTTTTGGATGTGGCTTGATAGAGGTCAGCTATGAGTTTATTCACATTTGAATACACTCCTCTTTCCCATAGAGAAACTTCACAGGCTGGTGGTATTGACCAGAGTGGGACTGGAATCAAGGGTGATTTTGTGAGTTGATTTTTTTTTTTAATTTTATTTTATTTTATTTATTTTTTATACTGAAGGTTCTTATTAGTTATCTATTTTACACATATTAGTGTATACATGTCAATCCCAATCCTCCAGTTCATCCCACCACCCCCGCCCTGCCGCTTTCCACCCTACGTTTGTTCTCTACATCTGTGTCTCTATTTCTGCCCTGCAAACCGGTTCATCTGTACCATTTTTCTAGTTCCACATATATGCGTTAATATACGATACGTGTTTTTCTCTTTCTGACTTACCTCACTCTGTATGACAGTCTCTAGAGTTGGTTTTCTGATTAAGCTGTGCTCTTGGAAATTAATCAGGAAAGGAGAGATCTGAGCCCAAGGTCCGCCAGGAGAATTAACTGACCAGGCTTTGGGCCTGGGATAGGAGTGGAGGGAATGTGGAAATAGGGACACAGAAAGTATTTCTGGAGTTGGCTGAGAGAAAGAAACTAGAACTAAAGACAGCTTTGGGGCTTTCTGACAACCTCTATATCCCAATCCAATTCCCAGCAAGTCCTCCCTGCTTCTTTGTCTTGAGTCACCTACTATCTTGGCCGATCCCTGCTGGCTTAGCTGTCTGCACCGTATTCTGGGGCCAGATAGGAAAGGTGTTAAGCTTCTGAGTCATTCCTGGCTGGGTCATTCAAGGCTCTATCTTATGGAACTACACTTGATGATAATCACTGAGCCATAGTAGCCCAGGAGGTCTCCCATGCTAGAACAAATGCTCCTTTGAGGAGAAGAAGTATGAGCAGTCAAGGGCTTCTTTCCTTAGCAGCAAGAGACCTGGAGATATTTCCTCGCTCTCACCATGAGGACTGGACATAAACAGACAGTAGTTTTGCTGTGTGATTATTTAAGGGGCACTGGGAAGATCAAGCTGTTGAAATACAACCACTCCATACAGCCTAAGAGTCATTTGGGTTTTTCCCTCCCTCTTTCATTCGACAAACATTTATTAAGCACCTCTTATGACCTAGACGCTGTGTTAGTCACAGTCGCCATCCCCAAAACCTCACATTCAAGTGGAGGAGACGAATGGAGTGAGAAGTGCTGTTACACATACGCGTGGGACACGGGAGGAGCCCAAAGGCTTTGGGCTTTGGGATTGGAAAAGGTTACAGAGAGAGGAGACAGAACACAACATGGAATAGTTGGCCTGGTTGCATGCAGGGACATGTAGGACAGAAAGAGCTGAAGCAGGATGGGCAGGCAGGTATAGGCCATGAACAGTCTTGCATGGCGGGCTAACAAGTCAGGGTTTTACCTCAAAGGTAATAGAGCATCATTGAGGGTCTCACATGAGGAAGTGGCACAATCAGTATTTGTGTTTCACAGCAATCTTCTGGCAGCTGAGAGGTAAAACACCTTCGAAGGTGGAGATGGGACAGGAAGATATCACCGATCTGTGTGTCAGACAATGAAAATATTAGTTACCCTTCTACAGATATAGCATTGAGACTCCAGTTAGATTACTTGATCAAATTTTCATGGCTCCCCATTGGAGTTTCTTGAGGACAGGCACCCATGTTTCTTATTTTGGGGTGCTCCCCATTTCAGCAAAATGGATGCTGAATCCATGGCAAATGGAGGACAAGGAACTGGGTTTCAATGCTCTGGCCTGGAGCTTTTTCGACGACTGCACACTGGTCCTTTGAGAGACTTTAATTTCGGAGATGGCTGAAGGCTGATGTAGCCTTATATGTAGTACACACCCCGGCACGATAAGGTGTGAATACTGAGCTGAGCAGACTGGTCTGGGCAGAGGGGAGCTCTGCAGAGGTGAAAGAGGAAGTGTCCCCTTCAGTCTCCAGGGGATTGTTCAAGTGGGAGGCACTTTGTCGGGAGCTGCAGCTATTAAATTGCTGAAGAGGGGGACTTTGGGCAATGCAGAGTCAGGAGAAGGGGGCAGGAGCTCCTCACAGAACAGCTCCTAAGAGGTAGGAGAGACTCAGGAAGTGTCTCAGCCGCACTTTGACATTTGTTGCTGGTCTACCTCTACCTCACTCTTCCATCCCCAAGACTAAGTGAGGAGCTTTTGATCTCTCATCCTCTGTCAGGTCAGTTCAGTTTGCCTTTAGGCACCTAACGGATCCTGCCCACTCAGAGAGTGAAAGCAAGGTGTACGAATGTGGGTGCAGGCTGCACAGCACAGTGACTGCATGGGCTCTGGGGTCTGAGCTCTGGCTCTTTTGGCCTTAGTTTCCTCATCTGTAAGATGGAAATAATAATAGTACCCACTTCATAAAGTTGCTAGGAGGATATGGTAGATGATGTTTATAAAGAGTTTGGCACAGTTTCTGACACAAGTACTGAAAAAAAAGATTAACGTTGGGGCTTCCCTGGTGGCGCAGTGGTTGAGAGTCCTCCTGCCGATGCAGGGGACACGGGTTCGTGCCCCGGTCCGGGAAGATCCCACATGCCGCGGAGCGGCTGGGCGCGTGAGCCATGGCCGCTGAGCCTGCGGGTCCGGAACCTGTGCTCCGCAACGGGAGAGGCCACAACAGTGAGAGGCCCGCGTACCGCAAAAAGAAAAGATTAACGTGGATTATTTTCAGGAGCTGGGGAAGTGGGACCGGCATGGAACAATCACGGGTGGTCCCAAAGATGCATCTAACTCTCATCAACTACATTAAACTAATTGGGCGCTGGATGGTTCTTCAGGGGCCTGAGGGATCTGGCCCCAACCGGACTTGTACGGACACCTGCGGAATGTATGAGGAAAGGCCCCTGTGACAAGTGAGAGTGTGGCGCTGACAAGGGGCTACTCAAAGAGCCTTGGGGTTCTCATCCATGAAAGCAAGAACCAGCAGCTTGAAGGAGTGCTAGGAAATCTGTCTACGTAATCACTCTTTGAAAAATACCAGACTAGCTAAAGTTGGGAAGGAAAAGAAATATGGTCATTTCCTCAGATCACCAACCCTAATATTGAACCAGCAACGTCTGAGGAGTTGAAATACAAAAGAGACTGTATTTCTTCCAGTCATCCTATTTACTTTCATGAGCATAATGTAAAAAAGCAAATAAAGCATTAGAAAAAATAGGCAAACTCTTAATAACCCAAAGAATCTTTATTCAGAAGAAAAAAATAACATTTGACTTCACCAGAAAAAAATCTGGTTGAAATATCTAGTATTAGCATTTTCACTGATACATTTTCCCAATTATTATAATAACCTTGGTATTTCTTGTAGATACTAAATCAGCAGAGAGACCAGTAGAGAATAAATATAACAAAGTGTGAAATGGTATTTGTTATATCTAAAAAATATTAAAACAGAGCTAAAACTTCCATATGTTCTTCAAAACTAAAAAGTTTTATTTCCACTTTTAGAAATCTAGCCTAAGCCAATGGACAGAAATTCATCCAATGAAATATGTAAAGATAATTATTACAGAATTACTATGATGGCAATAATTGAAAATAAACTGTATGTCCAATAACAGGGGGCCTGTGAAATCCACAGGATGGAATATTATGCAGTTCTTATAAATGATATATGTTAATATTATTAAAGATATGGGGGAAATACTCAAGACATAATAATATTATTATTATAATTATTTTTTTGTCTGCACCACGTGGCATGTGGGATCTTAGTTCCCTGACCAGGGATGGAACTCGTGCCCCCTACATTAGAAGCCCGGAGTCTTAACCACTGGACCGCCAGGGAAGTCCTCAAGGCGTAATATTAAATAAAAAAGATACAGAACTGCAAATGGAGTATGATATCACATATATAGTAATAAGACTAAAAGGAAGTTTACTAAAATGTTAACAGTGGCTATCTTTGGGTTGGCAAGATTATAGGTGATTTTTATTTTCTTCTCTATTGTAATATTTTCTAACTTTATAAACTATGTGCATGTAATACTTCTATAATTAGTTTAAAAAACAATAAAATTATCCTGCACAGTTATAGTTGTTTTAGACCTTATAAAAGGAGCTAATTATTTCTGCCCATAACAAATTCCACTTAGCTCTATTATGGGAAGAGTTAAAACTGGTTCTGTATCATGAGTTTTAAGCACTGTCCTCTCCCACCCCCAGATCTCCCAGTCCCAAGCCTTTTTTAAGTCCGAGTTTCTGATTTCTGAGGCTATTCACAGATTGCACCCCCAGTTGTTCCCTCTTTTCATCCACTGGTGAGTTTCTATCTCATACCCACCTTATTCTTTCTCTTGTATATTAATGAGGGGAAAAAATGAAGATAATAATCACACTGAGCAAGAAGGTATGTGTGTGCCTTGAGTAAAAACAGTTTATAAAATCAAATATATGATAAAAAAGTGACCCCTTGCTTTAAAATAATTCACATTAATAAATTCACCTTTAGAATCTACTCTAATGCATTTGAAATGCAATTTGATTGTTAAAGGTGTGAGTTTTCCCAACTTTTCAGGGCCCACCTATTGGTTTCTCCATGTCACCTCAGCCCCCAGGGTCTTCTAAGGTGGATTAATCTGACTCCGAGGTATAAGAAAGCCCCGGCAAGGCTGCAGGGAAGCAGCGTGGAAGAGGTTGTTCTTTAGGTTAGGATTACCTTAAGGCAAGCAAGACACTGGCTTCAGGCACAAAATTTAAGGGGGGGGGGGCAAAAAATTCATAATCGAAATAAATACTATTTTTAATGCTATATCTATATCTATATTTTTTTTTCTTTTTTTTTCAGTACACGGGCCCTCACTGCTGTGGCCTCTCCCATCACAGAGCACAGGCTCCGGACACGCAGGCTCAGCGGCCACGGCTCACGGGTCCAGCTGCTCCGCGGCATGTGGGATCTTCCCGGACCAGGGCATGAACCCGTGTCCCCTGCATCGGCAGGCGGACTCTCAACCACTGCGCCACCAGGGAAGCGCTAATGCAATATTTTAAAAAATTGAAATTAATGCAAAAAATCCATGATGAACTAAATATCAAAATTTTGAAAAGGCCAGTACCGTGCCAAGCCATACTGGAGCCTAAGATGAAAGTAAAAATTGTTCAGTCTTATAAATACGTCTTATGTGTGTTTTAATTATCCAGTTTTTCCAGAACATTAAAGTTGTTTAAAAATATTGAAACATTAAAAAATTGGTGTCTGTTCACCCCTCAAGGAATGAAATCACGTAAGAATCACTCCTCAGATTCTGTCACATCCTCAAAACCGGCCATAATGAGAAGGCCCAAAGCTCTGGGTCGAACATTTAACAAGTATTGCGTCTCAAGTCCACTTAATTATGGGTTTAAATTCCCATCCCAGGATAGGCACTGAGGGCTTGCGCTCTAGAAGTGGACATCCTGAACCTATACCATTCAGTTCATAAATATTCATTGAACACCCACTGCATGCCGGGCCATTTTCTAGGCACTGATGCTATGCTGGTGCATGAAACAGACCTGAGCTTGCATTTCACTGAGCCCTTTATTAACTGGTTTTCCTTGCTTATTTGTTTGACTATTTTAAATGGATGTTTGTCACCCAGCTTTTCTTTTGCAAGCTGCTGTAAATTCACTCCGTTAGTCATCTATATCATTCTTGGGGTTACTGAAATGGGTTGTCTTGCTCTAACTCTTGCATTTCACACTGGACCTTTACACTTCTGTGATGGTTTATTTCCCACGTGTCTAAGTCTTCTCTGCCATTCTGCCTTTACTTTTCCTATTTTCTGCTTTCCCAAGCCCAGTACGTTACATATAGTAGATGTTCACTAAATATTTGAGGCTCACTCGAATGTTGAATGAATGAATCAGTAAAGGAATCAACAAAGGAAGGAACAGCAAATGAATGTACCTGGTCCCTGGAGGGAGGAAGGCAGAATCATCACGTGCCACCTTCCTGTTTTTGTATGTTTGAAATGAATACATGATCGTGTATGTGTTGTTTGTGTATGCTGAGGAGCGTTCGCAGGTGGAATAGAAACAACAGAATAAGCCTTCACAGTAGTGGTGTTTCGGAAAGAACCCTGGCCTGGGAGATGTGTGCTGTTGGGCAAGTCATTCCTCCTCACTGAAAGGGTCTCTCTTTCCTCATCTGTAAAATAAGGGAGCTGAACTGTGAAGTCTAAAGTACTTCTCAGCTCTAACAAGGGTTGAGTCCAATGCTCCTGATGCTGTAGGTGTCAGCTAGTGTGGGTACCAGTGAGCACTGTCTTGGATTCTTTTGTGTTTCGGTGTTCTTAGAAAAGGAATGCCCTCTAATTCTACAATATAAACATCAGTCCGGAGAAGTGGGGCAATTGTGGTATTTCTTACTGATGAAGATTCCAGGAAATAGCTGTGTAATTCCAAGATGTCCCTCTGGTATTCGGTTATTTTAATGTTAAAATGAGGAAAATCCAAAGAATCACCTCAGGTCCCTCCTAGGATAAAATATCTGTTTAGCATGTTCTACTTTGAGAATTTTTGTGCTCATGTATGATTTGGGTGGGGGGACATTATTCCGTTTTTAATTCAACCCTTGAGAGAACTGGTAAATCAAATGCAGCTCCTGAATACTATTAACAGTAACTAATATTTTATAGTGTTTTATAGTTTACACAGACGTTTTCACATTTATATTCCCGTTTAATCCTCAATACAGTCCCGTCCTATGGTATGGGAATGTCTTCTTATAATCCTTTTTGTATGTGTTAGGAAAATGAGCTGTCGTGTCCATCTTTGGACCCCAAACCTCCAGCTTTTTGCAGACACAGATTTTTAAAAAAACTCTTTCAAGGAGGAAGGGGCTGAAATGGAGCAGGCAACCAGCAGAATCTATGGCATTGTCTCTCTGAGATTAGAGGAATGCTTCCTGCCTTGGAGGACAGGGTGGAATAAATCAGTGGTTCCCCGAAACCTGGCCTCAACCTTGACCTGTGGAATCAGAATCTCCAGGGAGAGATTTAAATTTCAGTTCTGAAAAAAATTTCAGAATTTCATAACTTTTTCTGTATTAAAAATCTCTTATAATTTTAATAAATACTTATTCAGTGACTATTGTGTGTCCATTTGCTTTTCTTTTTCTAGTTGACAAAAGAAAAAAGATGTAACACTGTATTTGGTTCCCCCATTTTTAGTTTATGTGTACATATCTGGAAGTCTATGAGTTTCTCAGAACTTTTTTGGACTGTGAAATGCAAAACTCTAGAAAACAGTGAGGTACACCCATTACTTTTATCATATTACTTTCCTACATAAAAATCTTGAATGGTCTTTCATTACTATTAGATTAGGTACTAGTTCCTAAGTCTAACTTGGTTACAAACTGTTTGATCCCAACTGCTCTAGGTTTTCATTTTTAAGCTATGAAATGAGGTTGTTTGACTAAAGAGTTTCTAAAATAATTCTCAGCCCTTAAATTCTGTGGATTTATAAGTGTCACAGATAAGAGTCCTGTGGCATTCAAGGAGCAATCAGCAAAGTTTCCCAGGGAAGGCTTCTTCTGAGGACAGAGCAAGGCTGGCTGGGGGAACACCTACTTTCCTGGGTGGTGTTGGTCCAGTGAGTGTGGTTTGGGTGTCCACTCTCAGAAGCTAGAGCTCCACCCATTTCCAGCAAGGAAGCTAACTGAATTCAAGTCTAATGCATGTTTATCAAAATATCATAATTAAAAAGAACATAATGTAGTAAAAGTTGAAAATTAATCATTCAATGTGAACTGTCCAAATGACAATTCAATGTTAACTTTCCTTAGTATATCACATTTAGGTCTTTTTTTTTTTTGGTGCGTTGGGTCTTCGTTGGTGCATGTGGGGTTTCTCTAGCTGCGGTGAGTGGGAGCTACACTTCGTTGCGACGTATGGGCATCTCATTGCGGTGGCTTCTCTTGTTGCAGAGCACAGGCTCTAGGCACATGGGCTTCAGTAGTTGGGGCACATGGGCTCAGTAGTTGTGGCTCACAGGCTCTAGAGCGCAGGCTCAGTAGTTGTGGCGAACGGGCTTAGTTGCTCCACAGCATGTGGCATCTTCCTGGACCAGGGATCAAACCCGCGTCCCCTGCATTGGCAGGCGGGTTCTTAACCACTGAGCCACCAGGGAAGTCCCACATTTAGGTCTTTTAAGATTTTTGTTTTATTTAGTGTTAAGAACCTATTTCCTTTCTTGAGTGAACTGATTAATTTCTCTTCTTCCTTCCTTCCTTCCCCCCTTCCTTCCTTCCTTCCTTCCTTTTATCCTTCCATCCTTCTGTCCTTCCTTTTTTTCTTTCTTATTCCATTAGTACCTTTAACAGAAAATGAATATCTCCACAACTTATTTTAACCCAGATCCCATCACATGCATGGAAAGAAGTAAATCAGAACAATGTATGTGTGTTGTGAAAATGGATAATAAAGCAGTGATAGATGACTATTATTGTGGTTGTTATGATATTGTCAAATAAATTCATGTACAATACGTCCATTCAGAAATCTAGCAAAACACAAAAACTATTTTTTTTTTTTTTTTGCTTTTTTTTAAAAGCTTTGTTTTAAAAAGACACCTTCCTGTCACTGGTACTTGTAAGTGAATAAAATGAAATTGATGCCTAGCAGGGGAAAAAAAGGAAAATACTTCTTTACTTTGTATTAAGAATACGTGACATCTTTGCTGTCAGTGATAGTGAAGTGAAATACATACCAAATATGTCTTGACATAACTTGACAGGAATGTATGTCTTCTTTTCTCTCATTTATTTTTGTGATAAGAATATGTGATTTTGCTGCCAAGGAAGCTTGTAATGTTGTAGAGAAATGGAAATGAAATTGTGTTGGGTATGTCCAATTTCCCCTGACAGACTGGCATAAGCTATAGCATGCATGCAGTCTTGGGAAGTTAAAAACAGGCTTCAGCCAGCAAGACCCAGGCATTGACATTTGTCAAAACAACTTTCCTCAACACATCAAAATGTTCCTTTCTCTTTTGTGTTATTCAGATGTGTTCGGGTAACTACGTTTTAGAAAATGGTGACTATCAGAGAATCATCGCCATCAACATGTGAACGATATCAAGAGAAAAAAATTTTACCTTTACCACTCAAATATAAGCCTATTCCATTTTGATTGTCCTTAATCCACGAGGGTCCTTTAAAACAAGTCAAAAATCGAATGTAACTAAAAGTGTTGCCTTTTTGTTTTGTGGGGGTTTTTTCCCCCATAACCTGACAGATGTAAATGTCACAACTTGGTTCTTTTTCCTTCTTTTCAAAGCATTGCACAGATGGATGTTGTGTGATGGTGTGAGTTCGGTCTATTGTTCTTGAGTTCATTGCTTTTTAAAATTGTTGCCTTTCTTGGAAGAACTCAAATCATCTGGGTACCACTGGCCCTTTAGAAAACATTCTAAATTTCTTACTCTATTGCTAGGGAGCAACAGATGTTAGGTGAGGTGAGTATTAAGCACAACAAAATAGTATTTTAAGTGAACCTCCAATTCTGTCTTTTGGGGGCTCTTTCACGGATACACACACCATTTCTAGAACCCTAGCAACAACTTCTACAATAAACTGTGTTTGAAGGTAGAATTCTGTACCTAGGGCAGACAGAAAGAGAATCAGCCAGCAGTGTAATCATTGCTCTGCTGTGTGAAGGAATATTGAGCTCAGATGCCTCCAGAAAGCCCACCAGGCCCAGAGGCACTGGACAATAAAAGGGGAAAAATAATAGACGCCAATGCTTTATTAAGTATATTTTTTCTCACTTAGGTGCCCATTCCCTGGTCAGACAATTAGTTGAGGTTCTTTCCAGAGAAAGTGTTACCCACCAAGAAAAACTCTTTTAACCTTTCAAAATAACAAATATCTTTAATGACTTTTATCCCCTTTCCACTGACATCACAGATACAATGTGGCCTGTCTTGAAGTCAAGCCCAAACTGAAATCACTGCTGGCAGGGAAAGGAAAAATAGAACATTGACAATAAGAGTGACAGATGAAGGTTTGGGGACCTTGAAAGGAAGAATAACTCAAGCTATGACCTGGGACAGAAATACTGCACCTTAGTAAAATACCTGCCCAATCTGTAAGTTAATAGGCAGGTACATTTGCACATGGTAACGGGCTAAATCCAATGCTTGATAGAAGTTGGTATTATTTTCCATGTACTTGTTTAAAAGGAAAGCCGGACATGCTTTCTAGCAAGAACCTTTTGATTATATAGACCAACTGTTCATCATCACATTCCCTGGGGAAAACATTTTTATTTGGTTGTATGAAAGGTTAACATTAACTAGAAATATTTCTGAAGAAAAGACTTCCTAAATTTGCTTAATCTTGCTACAAATGATTATTAAGCACTCAATAGGGTAAAGATATATATATATATTATATTATATATGTTATATATTATACATATATTTTTCTGAAGATAAAGGCAACCATGAAAATATCACTTGATTTATTTGCAGGAGGGAGAAACTTTATATTTTATGACTTACAAAATCTCTTAGTTGTATCCCAACTTTTATTTTATTTTAATTGTGCTACATTTCTAAATGATTACTTGAACTACAGGGGAAAGTTCAGTAGGCTCTATCAATTTCTAGTGATTTCTGTCATCGACTCCTAATTATCTGTGCTTGCTTTGCTATTCACCTTAGATTTCTTTAAAACACGAGTTGTCTAAGGCTTATTCACTCTTGGTTGGTTTGGCGATTGGTAGTAACGTTGTTCTAATATTACCCATGACAGTGGAATTTTTCCCCAATGATGGCCATGGTAGGTCTTTTCTATCAGGTATAGTTTACTTCTAGAGCTGTCAGAGAGGAATTTAATTCCAGTAACTAATTATTTGAGATAAATTTCCCAAGGAGTCTTCAGCTTAGGCTTTAGAGACACTGCCTTCTATTCAAACAATGCGAAACGTTTTAGGTCATAATTAAGTTTGCATCATTGTGAAATAAATGCATAAGCCTACATTTTCATTGAAGTTCATAAGTCCATATGGTTGAAGCAAATGTGTGTTTCCCTCTTTCCCTCTGTGGATAATAATGGCACAAAGTCATAATGTCTATTTTGCCTTTGATATAAATTTAAATCAAGTAAGGATGGTTCAAGTGGACACAAGGAAAATCCGGTTGCTTCCCTGGGTCCATCAGCATCTTAAGTCACTTTTCAAATGTTTTGGGGCTTGCAAAGGCTGAAACATATTTTGCCATGCCCCTTTTCCCTTATTTCATAAACCAACATAATTTAAAAGAAAAACTTAATCCATATGTTTCTGATTAGTCTTTACTAAACTCATCAAAATGGTGTTTTGTAAGAGTGATTTGGTGTCCAAGAAGTCTTTTGAATCTCTCTGTAACAGGCCTTCCTAATGCCATTCCTCTTTGAAGCAGGAAGTTGTGTTTTGCCAACAGTAAAGAAATTCAAACCCCCAAAGGGTTGAGATCAGTTTAAAACTTCAAGCCTGAGGGCTCTGTGGGGCTCTACATTTGGCAAATAGGCTACTTTCCTTCTGACTTGGAAATACCTTACTTTCCTCCCACAAGAAATGCTCTATTTATTGTTTTGCTAAAATACCTGCTAAAATCTAAACTATCTTCGGATTCTTTGATACATAAAAGTGTATGAACTAGAAAGCAGGGCTTAATGTTTAATTTACTCTAAAGCAATTTCATGTGATTGTCCATTTGGATCTTTCTTTAATTTCCTTGTCTCCTGACCACACACATCTTTATAATTTGGGTTTACCCAAAATTTTACCAGAAGAGGTGACCATAAAGATCTCACAAGCTGGAAATAAGTGCCGGGCAACCTGTGGCTTTCCACCTCGGGTTGCCCGATAAAGACATATTTCTTGATGTACTAAGCTAACATTTCACACTATATTTTGTACTCTTATTTCTGTTGACAACCAAAAATTCAATGCCGAAGATTTCGAATAACGTGTTCTATGTCACAAGGTGAACCATAATTCACAGTTGGAGATGTTTGCTAGTTTTTCAATGTAGTTCATTTCTATTCATATATTTAAAGGAAGACCTGTATAATTTCACTTTGTTTTTTTTTTACAGTGGGTGAGAAAGAGGACGAGAGAGAGTGAGAAAGAAAACAAAATAGGGTGTACAACGAGTTAAGCAACCAGACCACTCTGGCCCTTTGTCCTTGCTGCCTCCTGGCCATGAAGTGGGAGTGCCCTCTAGTGAAACTTTAAAATCATTGGAAGATATTGGGTGTATTGTGATTAAGAATTCCTCCTAAATTCTTGTTTCAAAAATCTCTGGGCCTTAAACATTTGCATACGTTTTCAATGAGACTCGAGAAAAACACAAAACGCCATCAAGTAAAACTATTTCTTTAGGAAACAAATAGAAATGGATATCTTAAAAGTCCACGTCTATAATCCCTATTTGGTATCTATCTAACCTATCTAGTGAGAGATCCCAAGGACACCTAAGTAGCATATAACTAAAGCTATGATTATATAACTGAAAACTTATATAGAAACACAACTACCTGCCTCTCGAGAAGTAAGTCACTTTGAAATGTGACCGTAAAGCAGTAGTAGCAACACACACAAGTGATCAACTGAAAAACACGGTTTGTCATCTAGATTACTCCAGAGTTCTTTGTAGAAAGCAGCATAGGCTTACTGTGATGAAATCTGATGTGTTCTGGAAAAAGTACAAGACTGGGAGTCTGTGTCTCGCCCTGGACTTCACTTACCCACTGTGTGAGTTTGGGTAAAACACTTTACCTCTCTGAGCCTCAGGGTCATCATCACCTGCAAAATGAGCTGAAGAACACCTGCCCTGCCACCTCATAGGATGGTACTGGATGAGATAAAGTGTGGGAAAGGGCTTTGAAGGTAAAGTACTATATTGTGAAGGTATTATTTTTCTGACTTAGATTCTGTCTTCCTACTGGAAAGATTTCAAGCAAAGTTCACTTTTATGATGAAGCAAGAGAGAAAGAAGACCCCTCTAAAGTCCTGTGGAGTCAGGAATCATTGACAAAACAGTTTTCTTCCCAATCAAGAAGGGCCACAGAGAAAGAAACAGGTGACGCGGAGGAGGGAGGCGGGGCCAGGCTTTACCACCGTGGACCCACCGGCTCTCCTGAGCGAGGCTGAGCCTGTGTGGGCGGCCTGGGCGGGAGAAGGCTGGGCAGCAGCTGGTGGAGCGTCAGGAAACGCGTCCTCCTGGGTTTATAACAGCAAGTGTCAGCGAGTCCAATCCCCACTTTGAACAGAGAGGAGCCCCACAGCATGGATGCTCCGTGTTTCTGTGTCTTTAATCCCCGTGTTGATTACCATCCACACAACACAGTTCCCAGTTTTTGTTGTCTTTTTAAAATTGAAAATATTTTAGCTTTGTTTACGCCGACAGTAATAAACTCTTCATTTCGGCAAACAACCCAGTTCTTCCTTTTAGTTGCACTTAGTTTCATTTTAGGTTTGTGCTTTTAAAATTCTTTTCCCTACATACAGCTTGTTTTTCATGGGGACATGGTTTCTCACTAGCTATGTTTGCTTTAAAGAGAGCTTTATTTTTTTCTAAGTCAACTTGTATAGGTACTTTAAACCCATATATTTCAAATTCCAGATTTCTCAATACTTTCCCTTCTCTTTCCCCTTCTCCTTCTGCTTCCTCTTCTTATTTTTAACAACACAAGTATCTTCTATGTCCTTACTGCCTCGATTTCCACCATTCATCTTCTGGATGTACGTCTTCTTTCTTTTGTCCAGAGTGAGAAACTGTTTCTAGTTTCTTTACTCAGAGATACTTCACATTGTCAGATATGCACAATCAATCTTGTACTTAAACCTTTGTGAAGAAACACAACAGATGGATAATGGGAACATGGTTGCCATTCGGGCTCTGGTCCATTCATGACCTGCCCCACCCCAAGCCATGACTCTAGTAGTAAAGGAGGAAAATTATAAAGCTAGTCTCAAAGGCTATCTGACACGTTCCATGCCTGCTGTTTATGTCTTCCCTCCCCGTTTGACCTAAACAGTTGGCATGGGAGTAGAGAGGTGGTATTTCTTCCTTAGAATAAAATTAAACAAGACAGTCAGCAGGTCTTCAACTGCTCAGGGATTTATCCAAATTAAGTGACTAGTTCCAGTTGAATGACTAGGGCTTCCATGTCACAAAACAGCTCTTGGCTACACCTAGAGTTCACTCTGTCTAGGCTACGTGCTCACACATTAGTGGAACGCCACTACTCCTCATTGAAACTTTGGGTTCCTTCTGTATTAGAACCTTCCCTGACCTTTGCTGAACATCACAAAGAAACCAAATGCTAACCTCTGTTTGTCTCAAATTTTCCCCTATTAATGCTTGGTCCAAGTCTACATTTCCAGCCAGTCTTTCATTTAAAAACACAATCTCATTCAAAACCTGCCTGGTAACTTTATCACTGGGGTAACTGTTACCTATGATGCAGGGCTGACCTGGGTCCTTGTAGCACTTGACATCATCTTTTGGACGGGTTACAGAGCCTTTTGAGGGAGTTGTTAGAAGCAGGCTCACCCTGCAATGCAGAACCGGTCACAGAAGAAAATTAGTGCATTTATCTGTCAGCATTAGACTAGATTTTCAATCCAGTTCACTAGTCACAGGGTCTGGTTTTCTCTTCCTCTGGGAGATGAAACCGATATGCTGGTAGGTAGTAAAGGTGTCAGTTATAAATTGAACCGTTGGAGCACGCACACACGAAAAATAGACGAGAAGACTTTAAGGCCATAAATTTAGTTCAAGGCAAAGAATTTCCCTAAAAATAGTCCAGCTTGTTAAAACACTGTAGGAAGAATGTATGTCAGGTAGCCATTGGTGTTATCAAAACCAGTTCACATATTCTTTTATAAGGAGCCAGTGTTTGCAGTTCTCTCTCTACTGTGCTATTCATTTTAACTGCTTAAGGGGGAAAAAAAAATCTTGCTGACTCCAGTGGTAAATAAGTAAATAACTTGATTGTTCCCTCTTCACTGTCTCATGCATGGGTGAGATTGCAGCAAATCTGAGTTGCATAGAGAAGGGACAGGCTTGGCAGACGTCATCAAGCTTTACCTTGTGCCCCACTTACTGTTTACCTACCACTTAACTAAGTGGGGCTCCAACCCCGACTCAGAAGAAGCATATGGCCCTTTTCTGAACTCAGTGAGTGATCTTGCCCTAAACTGGTTGTTTCCTAGCCTCAATCCTATAGTAAAATAATCGAGGTGGAAACCCTGAAGACTAACCTGTTAATGACCCATTACTGAGACATAGCACAAACTAGAACTTAAAGGAAAAACGTTCAGAGTGTCCCATGACTCCCATACTGTCTACCAACGGGGCCCAGGTGCCCGCTCAGTTCAATAAATATTGAGTCTGTCTTGATCCCTGAAGCGCTGCACTGAGCTGTGTGGATTACAGATCCAATCCCTTGACTCAGAGAGCTTATAATTTAGATTGACAGATGATATCCAACAACTCACCCTAGAATAAACCAGAGTCAAATAAGAATTATATGGGAGCAAGCATCAGTACCATATCATGTGAAGTACAGGAGAAGGAATCCATAATATACCTTAGGTAGTACATAGTTTAATTCATTTCTTATTTAAGCCTTTATATATGTTACCTACTATGTGTCAGGTACTATGCTATACATCAGAGATTTTTTTAAAAATCCTCCTTTCATGGGGTTATTTTCTCTCTAGGGGAACAGACATAAATAACTATAATCCACCTTTATATCCAACCACTTTCCTTGTCACTATATTACGTCTTCTCAGAGGATGGCTTCATCTTACTCATCTTTGTGTCCCTAGAAAAGCACCTGACACAGAGTGGGTGTTCAATGCATGTATTTTAAAGGAAAGGACAAATATTAAATTGTGATAAAATGTGTGATAGCTTTTCTGAAAGGCTTCATTTTATTCCTGGATGATGGGGAAAGAGTGTTGAAACCAAAGATGTGGAAAATGTCTCCTAAGTTTTCAATTAGGCACGTGGTGGATAGGGGTGCTGTAAACGGAGACAGAGAACACAGAAGAGAAATAATCTGGGGAAAGGGAAATGTGATGATGCTAAACTGGATTTGGGACAAGTTGCACTGGAGGCACCAGCTGCAGGTCATTCATTTGGAGAGGTCTTGTGGACACTTTAATTGGTTAGGAACTCAAGAAAGAACTTGGAGCTAATTCATCCATATGTTGAGAACATGTAGATTATGAGGAGCATTAAGAACTAAATTCAATTTAATAAGAATTTATTATTATTTTTTAATTTTTTGGCCATGCCGCACAGCATGTGGGATCTCAGCTCCCTGACCAGGGATCGAACCCGAACCCCCTGTGGTGGCAACGTGGACTCTTAACCACTGGACCGCCAGGGAAGTTCCCCAATTTAATAAGAATTTACTGAGCACCTACTATATTTGAAGAACTGTGGGATTACACATTTGCTTAAGGAAATAATCCTTAGACTCAAAGTATTTAAAATCTAGCAGAAGGCACAGATCTACTAACACCTAAGCATGTTGAAGACTAGTATGAAATGGCCGGTAGAGAGTGAAGAACCAACATAAAGCAATGACATAGCAAAGCAGCTAAGCATGGGGGCTCTGGACTCAGACTGCCTGGGCTTGAATCCTGGAATCTGTCACTTATGATTTGTGTGGCCTTTGGTAAATTACTTAATATCCCTAGATTATTTGTTAAATGCAAAACAATAGTATCTCTTTTTAGGATTCTTATGAGGATTAAATAAAATAACATAAAAAGTAGTTACTTAGGGGAGATTAAGGGTTCAACTATGACTTATTGGGGGAAGCAACATTATTAATGGGCAGATAAGTTTTCAGTCTTTCATTTTCACATGTCCTCAGTTAAGATTAAGACTTGCTTTCCACATTACTCAGAGACATAAAAGGATAGTGATGTCATAACTGAAGAAATAAATACCAGTCATGTCAGAGAAATTTATCATATCAGCCGTATTTCTCCAAATTGGTTCTGATTTCGGATTTAAAATTTAGTAAACAAAAACGTCCAACACATTCCAAAAGTTGGTACGGATGCACTAGAGTTCCAAACCATTAGCGACTGGAGAAAATAGGAAAAATCACACAAAGCACATCGTAACTACAATATTGTTGCCACAAAACAAACAGTCCCCAAAACACCACAAAGTACTACAAACATTAGAACATAGTTTTAACTCGGTGATAGGTGTGCATGCTACCCCATGATTTTTGTGTTTCGTATCACTTTCTGCTTTGAACTTTGGTTGTTTATCTGTCCTGAACCTCATCCCTCTATTATGCGTAACTTCAACATTTATTAAACAAACCAAATCAAAACACTGGAGACAACAGCAAAATTTCCTTGGGGACTAGGAGGGAGCACTGAAAGGTCTTTGGCACAGAGGACAAGGTCTGGAATTCTTGTAAGTGAATGTGTATGTGCAAAATGATGAACTTAGCCAAAGTATTCTCATTTCAATGGGGGCACTGTATACAGAAGAAGGAAAGTATACACATTTGTTAACAAGCACGTTCTCCCGTGTTATAGAGAGCTTTTGAAACAGGATCAATCTCTAACAAAAGAACATCTAGTCTTCAGGAGATTTCCTGGGAATTCTAGTTCCACTCCAAATGCTGCTTAAACAACCTTACCTCTTACCAGGAGCCATCGAGGACCCCGTGACCATCTCCTTGCTGTGTCTGAGCTGACATGCAAGCTACAAACTGGTTCTGAGTATAATTACAATTAAGATATGGCATCCAAAGAGAAGGCATGAAATACAGACATTCATTGAAGGAGAGGAGATACTATTTCTTAGGAGTGAATCAAAACTCTTCAGGAGGAGATAAGGAAAAAGGGAACATGGGATTCTGGAACATCGAGGAGCCCTCAAAGTCTAGAGTAGGGGGATTTTTGAGGAGACAATTTGTCTATTGCTTGTTTTCGTTTGAATGGCTTTCTGAATCAGGAAGTTAAGAGTTAAGTGAGGTGGACAATTCTTGTGAGAGAAATTCTTTCTGGCTTTCTTTTCCAGGGATCAATCTACAGTTCCCTTCTTCCTCTCTCATCTAACTGATCAATGGAAGCCAAAGAATTATTTTGTTGGTAAATTAATCTACAAACTGAACTTTCTGCTATACGCTTGACTATATACAACAAAATAAAGTGAGCTTTTCACATGTCATTATACTAGGTAATAATTCTATTAAAAATAAAATTTTTAGCATAATTTTTTTTTAAATGTTGGGGGTAGGAGTTTATTAATTAATTTATTTATTTTTGCTGTGTTGCATCTTCATTTCTGTGCGAGGGCTTTCTCTAGTTGTGGCAAGCGGGGGCCGCTCTTCATCGCAGTGCGCGGGCCTCTCACTATCGTGGCCTCTCGTTGCGGAGCACAGGCTCCAGACGCTCAGGCTCAGTAGCTGTGGCACACGGGCTCACTTGCTCTGCGGCATGTGGGATCTTCCCAGACCAGGGCTGGAACCCGTGTCCCCTGCATTAGCAGGCAGATTCTCAACCACTGCGCCACCAGGGAAGCCCCTAGCATAAATTTTTAAAAATCTCTATTCTTCCTTTGAGAATGAGTAGTAGGGACAGTCTTACTTTTCCTTTCCCCAGCAAGTTACAGTTGAGATTGTGTGGCTAGACTTCCACAGAGGATTACCAGGAGTGAAATAATGGTCAGGCTCCTCTGTTTAACGCAGTTGCCTCTTCCGTGAAGTCTTTCAGGATGTTTTTGGAATTTTCCCTCTGTCAATATAGCTCCAACTAATTGCGTATCTATCCTGTTATCTCACTTGATTTGCCCAGCATCATTTACCCACAATCTAGTATGTGTCAACTCTATGACAAGTGCTTGAGGTACAAGGCAAAGCAAGAGTGCAGACCAGTCCTCAAGAGGCTGAAAACATAAGCAGTCTCTACACCACTTGCTGCTTTTCCTCCCAGTTCAGAAGATAATTCAGACTCAAATTTGGCACGAAAAATGAAATCCCTAACAGAGATCCAGAGGCTCTCAATTATACAGTATAACTCGCTTATCATTGACCCGTTTGGCTTAATGTTATTTCGTTTGTTTGTATATGCATTTACTTTTGTGGAATTGCATTAGATTATTAACTTGCAGAGACAAAGATGAGATCTAGGAGATTTTCACTGTCTGTTTGGACAGTTTTTTTAGCGTGCCCCTATAAGCAATTTGTTTCTTAATAAATAATTCATGATGATGATAAAAATGCAGATTGAGACGCTGCTCCTTGGGAAGGCTGTGGTACAATATTCTTGCTTATATCTTTCTGGTAGAATTTGAGATCACTTAAGAGTGAAATTACCCTTAAGGAAACAAGTTGCTACCACAGAATGTGAATTGTGTTTTTCCAAATCATTTCCAATTAAATATCTACAGGTCGAAGATGATTGGCTTTACAAGGGCATCAGGACAATGCTGTTTGGCTTCTTCTGATAGTGAATTACATCAGCTTTCCCAGATTTTTTTTCCCTCCCATTTCCTTTGCTCAGAAAATCTTATTGTTTTCTTTCTATTGTGTGTCTTCCCTGCAAGTATAAAACACACCCTATTTAGTGAAACAGAAATTGAGATTGTCTCAGTCACATCACATACTAGCTATGTGCATTTAGGAAGCCATTTACCATTTTGTGACTCAGTTTCCCAACCTGGGAAATGGGGAGAGTGTATCATTGCTGCCTATCTCACATGGTGGCTGGGAGTAAACCATAGAGTGTTACCCATGTACAATGCTGCCTAATTATTATTATAGCTAACCTTTAAAGGTTAATTTTTAAAGAACACATTACGTAAAGAAGCAGATGATAACGCAGAATGAAAAGTAGCATACTCAAAGTCTCCTTTAAATTGTTTCCGCTTCTATAGATAAAATACCTGCACTGTTATTTGGAATTGCAGAAGTAATGATAATTAATAATAGCAATAGTTTTTGAGCTCTTCCTATGAAGGAGACACAGTACTAAGTTCTTTAATGGATTATCTCATTTAAGTTTTACCCTAGTGCTTACTTCATAGCACTATTATTGTCTATATTTTACAGAGGTGAAAACAATGACTTGGAGAGGTTGAATAATTTGTTTACGGGCACACAGCGGATGTCAGCCCTGGCAGTCTGACTCCAGAGTCCATAGTCTTAATCACATTTTTAGGTGGTGAGGAAGCTGTAAGGCAAAGTTCTATCCTGAATCTGAAGTCCAGTTTCCCAAATATACAGCACTGAGATCCTAAGGGAAGAGTCACAGCTCACATCTTTAGGTCTCATTTAATTGCCAGTACACAAGAGCACACGGAAAGGACATAAAGACAAGGGTTGCTGAGACCAGCATGAACATCAGATGGGCCAAGGACAGTGGCCAAGGATAGAAACAACGTGTCAGCTGAGTCCTGGTGTCAAACCAGCCACCATGCCCCAGCATCATGAAAAGTCCAATAATCAGCATGCCATGGTACCTAAATGGGCAAGAGCAAATCAAGCCTCTCTGAAAGACACTATTAAATTAAAGAAACTACATATTTTAGAGAAAAATAGGTAACAATTCACAGCGTTTAGCAGTAATCTTTGCTACCCTCAAACGGGCATGTGGCAGGCACATCGTGTGAGAAGGATGATGACTGAGCGTGTGTTGGAGTGAAACGGTTGATTGCCCCTCGCCAGATGCTCTCCACACTGGGGCACTTGACCAGCCTGCATCTTCTCAGGACTGGACTCCACTGTGCCCTGAAGCCCCAGGCAGGTGGCTCCAGGGGCTCCCCCATCATACTGGGGATTCACTCGATTTCTCTCACTTCCGTACCGAACACAACAACGTTCACCTTTGAAGGTGAGCATATATCTGTCCCGAGGGCAGCACCCAGGGGATTGTTGACTTTCTTAGAACCACTATAGCTTCAAATAAAACCACTCTGAATCCACCCTTTCTTTCTGCAATAAAGATACCTCTGAGTCTCCTCACTTAGACGGGGGATTAAAACTCAGTGCGGAGCTCAGGCTGGCACTAACGGGCCCACAAACGTCCTCAGAGCAGAAGGGAGGAAGACACAGGTGAAACCAATCAAACAGAACAATCAGGGGTGAATTTTCAGCGTGGCCCAGATGGAGAGTTCCTGGCGGGATTTCCATTACCGTGAATGGGAGTCGTACCACTAAATCCCTACACACCGTGCGGCAAATGTGCCTCTAAGTGCTCGGCAGCCTTATGCCTGATGGAACAAAAACACAGACTACCCAAACCAGGCGAAGTGCTCCTGGTGTCGAGGTACCAAGATTCACCGCAGAAGGTGTCTCGAGTCCTAACTGTCCTGGGTGAGACAGAATGGACCCCCCCCCCCCCCCCCACTCAGCTCACCACTGGGCACAGGAAATAGGAGGGCCCTCCCTAGCCTGCCCGGTGATGATCCTCACTCTCCTTGACACAGACTTTGACTGCGAGTTCATCTGGTGTTCTACACAAATGGCCTGTGTTTGCTAAAATGATTTCCCTCCCGCTCTGATTACTTGAAATTTCAGTAAACCTAAGCATTGCATCAGGCCCACTGGAACCAGAAACCTAGAGGATGATAGTGCATGATTCGTTTTGATGTGGTTTTATGGCCTCTGCAAAGTAAATGTTGCAAAGGACTCTTACCCTAGGATCAAAGAAAATAGTCAAGAAATCACTTAGCCTGCCTGCTTTCACAGAGCAATTTCCTTTCCATATTATCTACAGGGTGGCTCTGAAACACAAGTCTGATCACGTTGCTTTCCTTCTCAAAAATCTTCCCTGGTTCCCTTCTTCCTCTAAAATAAGGTTTAGGCTCTCCATAAACTATTTTTCTTTCCCATCTGCCACTACATCTCTCCATGTGCTCTATCTTCCAAGTGTATTTCTTTATTTGCCATTCCTCTAAACAAAGTCACCTCTGATTAACCTTTCTTCTGTTGACCAGAATAGCTCCCTCTGGCAATCCCTGTCCTCTGTCTACTTGACCTTCAAAGTCAAGGTCATATATGTCATCTCTGTTAAACATTTCTCATACTGACTTAGCCAGTTTCTCCACCATGCTATCTCTGAGCCTGCATTATACAATTTGTTGAATTCTGCTCTTAGGTACCTTAATTTCTATTATACTTTGTTCTTAATTTTTCTGTTTTCTTAACTACATTGCAAATGCCCCCAAAGAGTTTTCCAAATCTTTGAATTTCCCACAATAGCTTGCTTAGTTTCTTAATAAACATCTAAGTGATTAACTTTAGAGGTAAGGTCTCACTGTTCCTTCTTGCCTCAGCACCAAATTTTTCATCTCCTATAGGCCATGGTGATGAAGACAGCAAGTAAAATGAAGTCATTACCAACACTCCTCTAATGGTTCTTCCCTATGAACATTTATGTGTTTCAAGACACTGTCATGGTGGCTCAGACGTAAATAGGACACAGTGCTCACCCTGGAGCAGCTCATAGTCTAGATGGCAATGGAATGATGGCTAAGGAGCCACCAAGAAGTGATGTAAAGTTTGTGTAACGAAGTTGGTTACGATCACGTCCATCTGCATAGAAAGGCCGCGATGAGTGAAACGTAACACGTAAAGAGTTCTCTCTTGAATGGCCGGGTTTCTAAGAAGCTGAGTTGCAGCACTGGGCAGTGGCACACTCACCTACAAGGAAACTTGGCAGGGGCCTGGCACAATTATGAATGAGGCAAAGTGTGCCTTATATATTAGGCCACCTCCCCTCTTCTCCTCCACCCAGTTCCCTAAAGCCCACCACCTGCCTCTCTCCCTTTCTCAATCTTGCTCCAGTTTGCAAGGTGATTAGTCTGTTCATCTTTGATAAACTTATCAAGGAAAGGTGCAGATGGCTTAAGTTTCCCCTGGAAAAGGTGAAAAGAGGAAGCATGACTCCATAGAAGAGTACAAGCTTTGGAACCTGGCATCCCTCAATCTGGGGCTTCAGCACTTCTTATCTGTGTGACCTAGAGCATGTTGTTTAAATTCTCTGAGCTTCACTACCCTCCTTGGGTAAGTTCCCTGAACTCTAATGGCCTTCAGTTGCTTCTTAATTTTACATTAATATATTAATACTTACCTGGCAGGGCTATTTTAAGGATGAGAACTATTGTATAAAAAGTGCTTAGGCAACACATAGTAGACACTCAAAGCATGGTGGTTATTAATAGATTCTTTAAAGGGCGTTCTTGTAGAGATACAATAACTTGTTCAAACACTTGTCTTGCTAGTGGTGGAAACTCTAGGCATGCTAACAAGCAAATAGTGGAAATGCTTGAGGACTGAGAGCCATTAGCTCTTAGAGCGTCCTGCGAGCTCCCGTGAGGTGGCCATCTGTCCAAACCACAGGTCATGGGATAAACGGGGCGTTGTGAGTTCCCAGCTCTGCCAATGGTAGTATTAGTATGGGAATCTGGGTAAGCGGCTAATCTTCTTGCCTCGATTTCCTCCTGCTTAATATGTATCCTGAGATCGCCTCCGTTGACAGGGTGATTTTGACTAACGTACAATGAGCTCCAAGCCCCTGGGTTATAGGGGAGCTATAAAAGCCAGAGGTACTACTATTCATTTCAAGGCTCCTGTATCTACCATGAGACTCAAAGAAGTGGTGTTCCTTCCCGCACCCTCCTTGTAATATTTAGTTTCTTGGAGTTGCTTCATCAGAAGAAATACTGAGTTCTCCATTTCCCTGGCTCACTTTCCCACTGACGAGGGTGATGTTAACATCGAACCCTGAATCACGGCTAGATCAATATTATAGCAGCTGTGAGAGAAGGGCACTAGCCCTAGAACACAAACACACTTTCTTTTCCAAGAAAGACTGTAGTTCCCCTAGTGTTAACTTCCCCTTGTTCCCCTCGATGCCCCCCACCCCCTCCCCTCCTGCCACCAGCACGACCCAGATCACATTAGAGTCCCAGAGCACAGGGAACAGTTCTCGTCTATCCGTCACCAAGGAGGCAGACGGGACAGGGGGAACAACAAGTCATTTGTACCTGATGAGGAGGACACTCCTGGGAAACAAACAGATGAGCCACCCCATGAATCTGAGCCATTCTCCGAGGTAAACAGAACTGCATGAGAAACCACCAATTATCTCCAGCATCGCCCTTACCTCGCTCACTGCCCTTCTGGCAGCCGGTGGGGGACATGAAACTGTAGCTAGGACCAATATCTGATTCTGAGAAAGTTAACCCTCGCAAAGGTGATTTTCTTTTCCCTTCGTCTCTTGGAGTAGAATAACCATCCATTTCTATTACCTTTTTGTCAGTTATATTTTAATTTGAGCAGTATATTTTCACAGGAAAGTGACAAGACGACATTTCAGAGTCTGACCTAGTGTTTGGATAGGGAGTGTCAACTATTAAATAACCAAATTAGTACTTAATGAAGTGGAAGTAGAATATATACTTCAAGACATTTTTAAGATACTTTAAAACAACACCAGAACAAAATAAACAGCTACTTCCAAGAAGTATCGCCAGGCAGTTGGAATATTATCTCAATCTCCCATAAGCATTCTAGGACATTTGGTGGGGAATCAGAGTAAGTTACCACAAAACTCTGTAGTTTGTTGTGAATACTATTATTACCTCCTAATTCCACAGATTGTAATGGTGAATATTAATACTGATGATGGCTTGAAGAACTGGGTTTGCAGGTCAGGCAGCCTGCCCTGATGGTTAGAAAACACACACTGGGCAACGCTGTTTTATAGAAAAATGATATCTGTGATACCAGTAGAACAAAGAGTCAGAAGGTAAGTGAAATGATAGGTGAGGATTCATAGACAGACTTTAAAAAAAGGCAAGCTTGCTACACCAATGCAGCATAAAGCTCAACTTCTACTGTTTTAAAATACGGATTCTTTTCAAAACTATGAAATCCATGCTTGAATTTTGCAGAACTTGAGCAACCAAAACACAATTCAAGGGACTCTTTTTATCCTCTGTTTCTCCAGTGCTCACCCAAAACATGCCACGGGAAAATCATATGTGATAAAGTTTCTTTTATTCAATGTCAACCTAAATTACTGGTCTAAAAATTACTGATGTACCCCAAGAGCATAACACAGAGTTCGCCCCTTTAGATCCACTCTCCTGAAGCCAACAGATGACATGTTTTTCTTTGGTAGGCCCTGTCATCTAGTTTTCCCTGTCCCAGGAAGGAAGGTTGATAAAGGAAAGGTTAGGACGTATGAATCCAAGTAATACAAAACAGAGCAAATCCCTTAGAACAACCACAGGGAAAAATGAAAAAGGAGACATCAACCAGCAGCTTCTTATGGGACAAGATGAACTGCTCCTATGTTTGTCTTTGAAAAGTCATTAATAATTACATGGTACCTCCAATCACCTGTCAGATATTAAGACCAACAAGACCAGGAAGAAAGGAGGGAGAATGAACTAACAATTATTAGGCATCTACTTTATGTGAGGCCTCAGGCTTGGTGTATATCATTTTACCTAATTTGCATAACATTTCTTTAAGTGAAGCATTATTTTACACAAGGAAACTGAGGCACAGGAAAGTTAAGTAACTTGTCTTCTCAGGTTTCTATGTGTTTGAAAGTGTTGGAAAACTCAGGGAAACTAGAAACCCTAACAAAAAGGCATCATTTAGGATTTTTGCATTCTCCGATGATCCTTATAACTAATGATTTGAAAGCACATCTTAGGGTTCTTCAGAAAATGGAATGTAAGTTCTTCTTAAGCTTTCAAAAACATGAGTGTCAGTAGTTCTAGAGAGGAGTTCACTGGGTTGGAGCATTTTCAATGTACACAGAACAGGATGACATGAGAGAGTGAATCACCCACAGTAGTACCTGCTCATTCACCTTCTTAGGTGGATCCGATGTCAGGATGAGAAAGATTCAGGGGAGTGAATACAGCAACCACTTTTACAAGGTTCCGCTCACAGAGATACTGCAGAAAAGAGAGAAAAATCACCACTGAAGGTAATATAACTGTCAGAGGACAAATAAGAATTGGTGCCAGAGGAAAAACTTCAGACCTGGAGCCAAGAAAATTGGGTCAAGCCCATTTTGTCTATTCACTTGCTGTGTGATCTCAGGCAAATCACTCTACTTCCCTGAGCCTCAGGTTTCTCATCTATGAGAAAGGGAATTGGTTCTGGGAGGTCATTGCCAAGATTCCTTCCAATTCCATCATACTATCATCTCTTGAGAGATAAAAGCCATGTCCTGCCTTAGCTCTTTCTGCTAAAGAGGGCAGCTGGTTTAGGGCAGCTGTTCTCAGGCTTTAGGGTACATCAGAATCACCTGGAGGACATTTTCAAACTCAGATTGCTGGGCCCTGCCCCCAGAGTGTCTGAAACAGTAGGTCTGGGTGGGGTCCCTGAACTTACATGTCTAGTAAGTTCTCAGGATATGTTGATGCTTCCAGTCCAGGGACCACACTTTGAGAACCACTGGCCTTTGACTTTAAGGCTTTTCAGTGAACTAAAGATAAATGTAAAGATAAATTTACAATTTAAATGTAAATTGACATATAGCAAGGTCAATTCACTTTAGTAGGCTTCTAACTGCACTTTTAGGTTAACCTAAAATGCTCTAAAACATATCAGACTGGATGACAGACCTGGGGAGACTCCTCTGATTGGGAAGAGATGTGTTTTCCTATGAAAGGTATCCTGTAAAAGGTGGGTGGCTATCTTTTCCTTGTACATATCTTTCTGGATCTATACTATTATTTTGAGGCTATTTAAAAAAATGGACAAAATCACATTCATGTAGAGGTGAGATGGACATATTCAGGCAGTTGACCTGGTCAGGTTTCTGAGTTTGGGGAGACATAAGCCAAGTCTTTCGTTCTCTAGGCTCTGACCTACACTAGTGACCTACCAGAGCTATATTCCTAAAATCAGTATAAGACGGTGGAGTCAGACTGCCCAGTTTTTATTCCCTAATACTTCGGTGTTATTTAATCCTCAGGATGATGCCATGAGGTTATCATTCTCATTTTTAACAGATGATTTAAACAGGCATGGGAAGGTGAAAGTGTGTTCAACTTTTACCTTCCCATGCCTCTTTAAATCATCTGTTAAAAATGAGAATGATAACCTCATGACATCATCCTGAAGATTAAATAATACATGTCAAGTGCTTAGAATGTCTGGTACATATTAAGTGCTCAATAAAAGCTCAGTTGTTATTTCATTTGTTGCCAGAGACTATAACCTTAAACTCTCTACTCTGCATTTCTTGAAAATTACACAAGTAGGAAATACCGTAATTCAAGGAAGACAATTGGAAGGATGCGCTGCCCATACATTTCTCTAAATCAAGCCATTGTTCCAAAGGCTACATACTTAGATCACACTTTGGTTTTTGGGAGGCGGGAGTTCTTTGGACAATTGCTCTTATTACATTTAACTTTGGTCTTAGCCATGAACTGGTGGGCACCATGAGAAGTAACTAAGTGAAACTCACTATCTGAGGTGGAGCTGGGAAAAGTCTTTCTCATCACACCTTGCCCCCTTCATGAGGATCCACCGGAGGAATTTCTCCTGAGCAAGGTTTTATTGCTATACCTGAGTCCAGTAAGCTCAGGGCTAAATCTGTTCCTGCCTCTAGTACTGGACAAGACATGATAACACATGTTAAACTTTGCCCTGGTGTTATTTCCATACCCATATTTTCCTTCTATCTTGATTTGACAATCTCTTATTTTATCCCTTGGAATCACATGTATTTTGTAAACATTTTCAAATATATATTAGAAAGAGGGTATAAATGAATAAATAAATAGATTAAATGATTCAACTCATAGGAGGCCACAGAGCATTATCATATTTCAATAATATAGTTTCTGGTGAGACAACATCCTTTTAACTTGATTTATAGTTTATCGTTAAGATAGAACATGTTTTCATTCAATACATGTTTTAATAATCATTCTTCCATACCTTTCCTTAAGGAGAACTTTTGAAAGATTATAGATTTAAGGCTCTGAAATACTTAATAGAAAGAAGACTTCATAATACAGCGCACACATCACAAAGAAAACATAAATCCCATCCCGTCTCTGGAAAGTTGCCTATGGCTTGGTGACGCATGGCCTGTGTTCTCGCCAGCTGGGAGAGAAGGAACGACTAACTGTGAGTCCTGTGACCAATGTGTGTGTGTGTGTGTGTGTGTGTGTGTGTGTGTGTGTGTGTCAGGGGGAAGAGGGAATGGATAGATGATCTAAGGAAACCGGTGGTAAACCATTTTTATAAAGTGAAACATCCTTTTGCAATGTGAATGTGAACCTTCCCTGCAGCCTGCCTTGTGAAAACAGCTTTTAGCATCTAGGATTTGGTACCTCAGGTTTTCTTAAAGTCAGACCCACCATTACAAATGTCAAACTCAGAAGCCTCAGCCCTCTGGGTTGTGTCAATATTTCTTTTTATATCGATGTTGTTTCACGACATGCTATGATTAAAAACCGTCAGTGAAGCAATAATCCCTCTGGGAATTATGAGGACAAAACGCTTTCGTGAGCTTTCAGATTACTCCATCTAACCAGGAGACACACAGGCCCCTATCCTGAGTAGTCATGAGTGCCACGCAGCTGCTAGAACTGGGCAGTGCTGTCCCCTCTTCAGGCTCAGTTCCAGGCACTGAAGTCCAGGGTGTGACAGGTGTGGCTGGGCTGGTGTCCGCAGAGGGCCCTGCGCTGGGAGACTCTGCAGGGCCCAAGCTAGGGAGGGGCTGCTTATCACAGCAGATCTCCACCAACTCGGCTCCTGAGCCCTCCTCTCTCTGAAAAGTACACTGTGATTGCCTTGTGATTTTGTGGGTGGGTGGGTCCCTGGGACCTTTTTTCTCTCACTCTTTCCTAAATTTCTCATCTTTCTGGATCAGCATCTCCTTACTCCTTACTTTTACATGAGATTTTGTTTCAGTTCATCCATTCCCACCACATTGCCCTTCTTTCTCACAAAAGGGTAAGAACAACCTTTTCGTTTTCAGAGGGCTCAGTTTGATTTTGAGGAAAAAAATTGGACTGTATCCAAAAGGTGTCTCTGATCTTGGAATTCTCACCATGCTCTCACTCAGCTTTTTTTTAAATTAAAAAGTACACTAAAATGTTTATGTTTTCTAGTGATCAATCTTAGTGTCACAAATAATAACTGTGTGTATCTTGAGAAATGTGATATGATGTATGTAGAGCCGCCTATTTTTTCCTTTTATTGGGCTGTTACTTACATACTATAAAAGTCAAGGTAGTTCAATGAGTTTTGAAAAATCTGAGCACCCATGTTACCACCCCCAAGTCAAGATATAGAACTTTTCCATTGCCCCAGAAAATTCCCTCCTTCCCCTTTAGAGTCAGCCAGTTTCCCCTGCTTCCAAAGTCAACCACTGTTTTGATTGCTAACGTCATAGTTTAATTTGAAGGTTCTTGAACTTCAAATAAATGGGATCACAGAATATGTACACTTTTATGAATGGTTTCTTTCGCTCAGTAGTATGCTTTTAAGATGTATCCATACTAACGTGTGTATCACTGGTTAATTCCTTTTAAGTGCTAAGCAGTACGCCCTTGTACGAATATCTTGCATTTTGTTTACTCGCTCTTCTGTTAATGCATATTTCGGTTGTTTCCAATTTGGAGGGATTGTAAATGATGCTATTATGAACATTCTTATAATGAGACTTTTTCTGGTGGCCATGTGCTCTCATTTTTTTTTGAGGTGTATGAGTAGGAGTGGAACTGTTAAGTTTCTATGAAATATTCTTACCGAAAAATGTTTCACTTGAGTTTGATTAGACCTATAGGCAAAAATTCCAGTTTATAGGAAACGCAGGGAATAGAAGAAAAAGTTAAACCATCACCAAAAACAATATGGCATTCTACAGGACAACGAGCGTGTAGTCATGTAAAAAAGTCAATGTTACGTAAAAAAATGTATGTTGGTAGGGGGAGTGGACAGGTGCTATCGGTTTGGATTACAAGAAATTTGAGTCATAACAGCTAAATGTAATGTGTGGTCTTAATTGGATCCTGGTTTAAACAAATCCAGCTATAAAATATATATGGGGTAAATTGATTATCAATTGGGTTTTAGGCACTATTAGGAAATATTTGTTAATTACATTAGTAGAGATATTGGTGTTGTGGTTATACCAAAAATATTCATATTTTTATAGACGTATATTAAAGTGTTTAGAAGTGAGATGTCATGGTGTCTGAAATTTACTTCAGAAGAATTCAGCAGAAACGAAACGTATCAATATGAAGGAAATATGGCAAGTGTTAAAAATTATTAGATCTAAGTGATGGGTACATAAATGTATATTATATGACCTCTCTTATTTTATTATCTTTGAAAATCTTCATAAAAGGACAAAATTATTTTTGATGAGTAATAGTAACTTAATTTCTTATTTCTATCTTGTTTTCATTCATAGAAAATAGGTCCTTTTATTTCTTCACTATATTGCTCCAAGTTTAACTCAGTTGATAGCAAAATAGAGGGCCACTGGGGCTGCAATACCATCTTAAAATAAGTTTGCATTTAACAAATGCACAGTTTATAATATTGTCAATACAACTGGCAATCCTTAGACTAGATCATTACCCAGTGCGCTATACTAAGTCATGGAGCACAGACATGATGATAAATTTAGATTTCAATTCATACAGCCCTTCGCGAAAGCTGCAGGAATTTCAACGATTAAGAACTTTCAAGCCGTCTCTACCTGTTTCTCCAACATGTTGCAACACAACTAAAAGTTTATTTTACGTGAGCAATTTCTGCTCACAATTTTCTAATTATGAGTATCAAAGGGAGTTTCACCTTCCACCACCCCAGTGATTCATAGTGTTCTTGTCGGCTAAATTAAACTCTGTTTTGTCTGGTTAAATGATTTGAAGTTTTGCACAAACAGATCACAACTTCTTTCTTCGCCATTCACAAAGGAAGTCTCCCTTGCTCCCCTCAGAGTGGTACTAATGCAGGTGAGGCTTCTGCTCTCTTCATCATCCGATTTGCCCTCTTTTCCTCAAATGTGTTATCACTGTTTCACTGCCTTCTACTATTTTAAATTCAGAGAACCCCACGGTAAAAGACAGTATGACTCTTTTTCATAGAGTGCATTCCTTAGGTTTGTCGAAGAAAGGCTGAAGTAAAGTAAAGCAGTAGTGTAAGTAAAGAAGTAAAGCAAGTAAGGAAGTAAAACAACAGGGATATTAAGAAAAGCATGGTTTAAAATAAACGTGTTAGGGTTCAGACCCTATGCATATGTCCCTGGTGGAGATGGCAGGGTATGGAAGAAAATATGCACTAGAAAGGATGAAGCCAGGATTCAAAGGACGTGAACTACTCTATGACCTTTTCATTAGCTGTTGTGTGACCCTGGGCAAGCCATTTAACATTTCTGAGCCTCAGTTTCCTCATCTGCTCAGTGAGGAGTTTGGAGCAAATGATCTCCAAGATCATACAAGTTCTAACATTTAATACGCAACAGCTCAATGTGAGCAGGTCTGTTGGATTTCTCTGAACAGCAAAAGGTCCATTAACAATTTGGGGAGTTTAATCAGGAGCAAGACTATATCAAGTCAAATGCTTTTTTACTGAAGCACAAGTGGTAAAAATGGGATTGACAAAATTCACGTTAAGATGTGTCATCAGAGATAAAGCGGCACTCCCTCCACAGGGCTGCTTTCATCTCTCCTCTATCTGTATTCACTAATACTCTCTCATTGTCCTTAATTTCCCCTGATTATTATTATTATTATTTTTTAATAGAAACAGACACAACAGATTAAGGATATAAAATTGAATAGCACAGAGCATTAGTCAAAACAAACTTTTGAAATGGCACACAATGGTCTCCCAAGGTGGTTTGTTTTATCCCCTTTCAGAACTGGGCTTCTCCCTCACTCCACCTTTCCTGTCTTAGGTTTTGTACCAACCAACTCCCCTCGGCTTGGACCAGGTAAGGTCAGCTGGAGGTGAAGCCCTCGTGCGGTGATGGGAAAGGAAGGGTCCACCCACCTACGTGATGGGCTCCTTTGTGGTATCATTTAGAGGTCATGTTTTTCACCCCAGCAGATTTTCATAGGTTCCTTCATTAAAAATTAAGATTCGACTACATTACAAAGCAGATTGGCAGGCTGCTGGAAATTGTTATAAATAATTTATCAGCTCGTCCATTCTGATTTCTTCCAAATACTATCTTTGTTATTTTTAGCACAAAAGAAATCATATCTAAATATTGAATTCAGTAGCGATGGAGTAAAAATGCCACCAAGTATAGCACTTAACCAAATTAAGAGAAAACATGTTAATTATATTTATATCACTATATTGATGAATGGTAGACAATATATGATAGAACTCAGTGGTGTGGACCGTGTACTTAACAGGAAAATGTCATTTGAATTAGGAGGTAGCAGACTATTGAAGCCCTGAGGCTGAGAAAAAGTTTTTCCTATCTCAAGGCTGTACTGGCTAAAATAGATGATCCCTAAATTATATGACTCAATTCAACCAACATGAAGCAAGTCCCTCTTACAGAGTGAGTGTAAAATAAGTGAGTCAAGTTCTTCTCCTTATAGACCTCTCAGTCTGGAAGATATGGCTGAAGAAATTGGTTGGTTGGAATACAAGTCGCACAGTCCCATGGGAATGATATAATCAGTGTAAGAGAGTTTAGATCACAGCAAAACCTCTTAGTCTAGAATTCTCAGAGTTCTTTGGAAGCCACACACTATGAACAGCTGTGTTTCCATAGGAAAGGGGATTCCTTGTTTCAACTCAGGACAAAAGGACACTTCCTCTTGGCTCCTTCCACCTCCTTTCCTGAACACAAGCATGAAGATGAAAAAAGAGTAGTTGAAACTAGAGCTAAAGAAGAAGGAGCAAAATGAGATGGATTTGGGCCAGCACGAGTTCCTGGTGATCCTCATGGCAAAGGTGAGTGCGTAAAGTTGGATCATGGAGAGAAGTCAATTAGTGAGATGGATTACATGGGAATAACCCATGGTTCCCCAAGCCCTGGGGAGGGGTTTGAGAGGGTTACATTAATAAAATTGAAAAGCATTTGTCTGGCTTGGTCCCTACCCACAGAATAGTGGCAACTCCACTCTTTCTCAAGTTCATGGTGCATTTATGGTATGGCTCACGTGTGCTCTAAGGTACAGATCCCATAGCCACCACAAGGGGTCCGCCCCACGTGGTCTCAGATGACGAGGCATGTCCCAGGGCACTGGGTCAACTCCTCTGCCACTGAAGTCCTCTCCTGCTTCTAACACTGGCCGCATGGGGCCCAGGTCACACCAGGGAAATCATCAGTTCCTTCTGATGTGTAGCAAAACTTCTATTCCTTGCTCTAATTTGGATTTTAGTAGTCTCTGAACTATAGAGAAAAAGATACTGAACCTCCTTCTCCCTTGATTACACTCTGTTAGTGGGCTCACAAAGAAGTTCTGACTTGCATTTCTTAGCATTCTTCTGTAGTAATTAAGCTATTTTAATACATTTTTCCTGTTAAAGTGGTAGTATGAGGCCTAAGCCTGAGAACTATCCAAGTAGGACACGGCATGATGCACCATTGTTGTTGCATCCAGTCTGTGAACTCCATTCTCTTGGTTAATGGGGTTTCCTCCCATGAAGTTCCTCCCTGTCTCCTACTAAGACCGCCAATGGCCTGTCCTGAATTTCTGGTGGTATACAGCTGAAGTCCTTGTTCTAGGACACTTGTTCTAGGCCAAAACTGGACAGTTCTTGAGTTGGTGTTTATAAGTCAGGGCCTTTCTTCGTACAAATATTTCATACCGAATAATGATTTTCAGAGCATAAATTGAATTAGAAATGTTTTGACTATAAACATACAGTCATATTATAAATGCTCCAGAGCACAACTTTATGAAAGTGTTCTGGTTTTCTGTTCTTCCAACTATCTCTAAGTCCTAATGAAGAAGATAGAATAGGTCATTCTGGGGACAGTAGGGAGGGATCGAAAGATAAAGAGTGCTTCTAGAATGTCATAAAGTATGACAAGGAGATAGGAAGGGTGACAAGCTAAAACTGTCATAGAATTATTCCACCTACAACTGACTGGCACTGAGGGCAACTCTGAGGGTTGTATATATACAGCTGCTTTAGTACCAAAATCATAATAATAACTAACATGGCCACAGTGCTTACAGCTAATGAAATACTAGCACATTTATTATCTCACTTAATCTTCATAACAGCCCAGTGAAGTGACATTATTATTCCCAGTTGACAGATGAAACATTGAGGCTTAGAAAGACTGAGCGATTTGTCCCACATTTTCCCAAGTAGGAAGGAAAGCTAAGCCCCAAACCCAGGTTTTCTAAGTTTAAAGCCCATTCACATGGAGCGCCTCAATGTTCACTCAGGACATTACTCCACAGTCCTTGTCAAGGGTCTACTGCTGAGTGCCAGTCACTGTCTTAGATCTTTGGGGAGAGATGTATAAAGTTGAATATCCTCAGGGAATTGTTTTTAACTTTTTATTTTGAAACATTACAGATTCACGGGAAGTTGCAAAAAAAAAAAAAAATCGCCCGGGGAACTTTTGATCAAATCAACAAAATAAAGCTTATCCATAGGTGTCTCAGATGCAGTGCAGAATGTGTTCTTATTCTACGTTAGTTGACGGACTCTGGGAGATGTGGGAGGGGTGATCACATTTGGGTAAGCAGACAAGTCTTCCTGGAAGAAGTGGCATTTGGATTGACCTAGAAAAGATGTATGATTTCTGCAAGCTGACAAGACACAGATGTGGGCAGGGAAAAGCATTCCAGAGGCAGACAAGTCAGGCAAAGGTGCAGAGATGGGAAAGTACAGGGCGGTTTTGGGAAAAGAGCAAATGTCCAAGGGTGAGAAAAAAAAAGTCTACTTTTTTGATAAGCTCAAGTGCCAGGCTATTCTCTACGGTGTGTTCTGTCTAAAGGTCAACATGAATGGAGAGACACGGACTTAGCTCCTTTTCTTGGACATCCACAGGGCGGGCCCAGAACTGTGAGGGCTAAGAAAGCCACACCTTTGTATTTCTCTGGTACAATAATCCAAAAGGACTTTTATTTGTAGAGTGACGAAGGCATTCCCAAAGTTTTTCTTAGAAAAGTAAAACAGCGAGACTGAACAGATACTTAGAAAACGAATGGAAAAGGGCCCCCAGAAGGTTGGGTCTCCATTTCCTAATTCAGACAGGTATATTTTTCTCTCTCTTGACTTATCCCAACCTTGTTCTAAACAGATTTAAGTTCTTACAGTAATTCATACAATTCGGCAAGATAGCTTAAATTAAAAATAAGAAATTGAGGCAAAGGATATTTATCATAAGGACTGTAGAAGTTTTCTTTTTTTTTCTGTTGCTCAGAATCCTCTCTAAGAGCAGGTATGGGAGACGTTTCTCTCTGGTCTCAGTATCCATATTTTTGTTCTTGGTTTGAAGAATTGGTTCGGGTTTTGCTTTCATGTATATACTAGATCTTGGAACTGGCAGTGCTTCCCTCTTTTCATCGGCTGCTAGAAATTGCAGAGGTAAATTTGTGCCTCGCATTTTGGAAACATAAGATTTCATGGCTCAAATTTTGTGCATCCACCTCACTTCTGGCTCTATAACCATGAAAAACATTTTCCCCTCTGATGAATCAAAAGTTAAGAAATACAGAAATGGTTCTAACTTACCTTTGAAGTTTTTTCCTTAAGAAAATGTGCAAGAGTGTTTTCAAGCAGGACAAATATAATTTCACTAAAAAAATAGAACTTTTCATGGAAAGCTCTGTATGAATCAGAAAATGGCAAATTTCATTGTGTCCCTTTATAAAGAGAATCAATCTTTTGAATATTCTCTGACAATTCCCCACCCACTCTTCTACCCCACCCCAAATAAACTTCACATGAGCATTTGAGAAACATGTTAATAATCAAAACTTTCTTTTCAGGCACTTTTACACATGCAGCATCACTGTCGGGTTGACTGTCTTTAAAAAAATATATTTAATATGTACATTATACAGCACTGGTGCTTAATAAATATTTGTTAGTTATATTTAATATGTGTGTCCACTTACATTGGAGCCTCCCAAAGAAAGGATTTTTGCATTGCAAACAAATTACAAATATTTATTGATAACCACTCTTACTGTCCTCCTCACCTCTAATGTGGCTAGAGTTGAACCTAGTTACCCAGCAGAAGCAGAAGCTTTCTTTTAATTAAGTGAACATAGCTTTGATGAGTTTCAGTCCATCCTTCCTGCTACTTGTTTGCTGTAACCATTGCCTTGTCTATGGGCTCTTCATAATAAAGTATTTATGGGTCTTCCATCAGGGCAAAAGAGCACGGAGCCACAGACACAGCTCTCCTGGTGACTGCCACCCTCGCTGTTTCAGGGTGTGGAGGAGTGGGGGCTGGGACCCACAGAAGGCTTCGGCCCCAGCCGCTTCCCTTCACCTGTTCAGCAGGTGTGCCCCAGGTGAGCACCAGGCTCCTGGGTTCGGCGGAGTCATCCTCCTCCTTTGTTTGGTCACCAGTTGCTTTTTCTGCCTGTTTATTTTTCTGGCTTAGTTTCCTGTCCTGTTCATTAGCCGCTTAGTTCTTCCTTGTTTGTTCTGTGTCCCCTGTGTGTTTCTACAGGGTACCTCCCTCCTAAGCACCGGAAGGCTAATGTCCTTTGTTCCTCGTAATTTGCTTTACGGTGGTGGCAGGGAGCTGTTACACACATGTGTGCCTGTTTGGTGTGCAAGGGAGAAGCTTAAAGACTCACCTGGTGAGTACCATCAGTTGGTAGGAATGGCCAAATCCCTGGAAAAGGAGCCATTCTCAGTTTTCTCCTTGATGAGATGCTTTTGAAGTTTCACTGTCTCTTTTTGAGCTCATATTTAAATTTAATTGGAACAGGCCCAAGGCTAATCAAATCAGAAAATCTGGCTCACAAAGGAATCCTGATTATTATGGACTTCTACTAAGTTGAAACTCTTTAGTATTTGGAATCATTCTGATGCACTAAGATAGAATGTACTTTGTATAATCTGAGGAAAAAGCAAATTTAGAATTTTGAATATAAAATGTGGCTATCAGAGCACTTAGGTAAGACTGCTTTTAAGTCCTGTGAATAGTATCCCAAACTTCCCAAGTCAGAGGAAAATCCCCACTCCTGGAGACTCTAATGCAGTAGGTCTGGGGTGGGAACAAGAGAGCTATATTTTTGTGACTGGCCCTCAGATGATTCTCACTATCAGATAAATTTTGGAAAGCTTGCTCTAGAAGCAACAACAGATAATTTCTATAAAACTTACAAACTAGTATCCTCTGTTGAGAAAACCAACTTCCCTCTGCCCCAACTTTTACTAATTAGGAAATATCAAGGACCTTATCATAGTTATTGATTATATCTGAAAGTAGCAATTCAACCCTGCAGCAAGCATTTCTTTCAATACATCGGTGTGCAAAAGATTGCTGTAGGCACTGAGGGTTCATAAGCATAGTTTATAGTTCTCACCCTTGAAGAGTTAATAATCTAATCATAAAACTGCTTGTATTTATTCAGTAATCGTGAAGAATTTTGAATAAGATTTTATCAACTATCCATTCATTAAACCAATACACACAGAGTTTCTGTTCGATGCCAGGCACTGGACTAGCTGCTGGCATTTTGTGGAAATTAAAACATCTCCCTGTCCTCAAGCCGCAAGTGTGAAGAAAATCAAGTAAGGTGACAAGTGACAATATAGGTTTCACCCGCTATGAAAGAGGCAAGTTCAGAGTGCTGTGAGCACACTGAGAGAGAAAGGGTCCCTGACCTGGCCAAAGGTACGGGTGTGTGTGTGGGGGTGTGTGGTGTGCTAGGGGGAGGTGTTGGGGTGTATGGGGGCTAATCAGGACCTCATGGATAAATAGAACTTACCGAGGTGAGACAGGCAGGAAAGAGTGCTTCTGTTATAGCAATAAGGCATGACATGTACAAAGGCGTGGAAGGGAGAGAGAGTCCTGTGCACTGGGTGTTGTTAAGTAGTTGAATAAGACCAGAGCCACAGTGTTCCTCCTACTTAGGAATATTGATATACAGCCTCATTCTAGTATTCAGATATGAGCCTACTGGGGAGGGCCCCAAAACAAACCTTCCTTCATCAAAAAAGGTTATCTGTGTACTTGTATGCCAGGATTTAATTTCATATTGGAATCTTCTTGTAAAGCTCTTATTTTGAGTAAGGAGGTAGATCTAATATGATCAGATGAATTCAGGAGTAAGGGGGAGATGGTGGCAGGGCAGGGGGTCGGGGGAGAGAGAGAGAAAGAGAAGGAGAGAGGGAAGGAATGTCACATACTTTCACATTTACAGAATTCAAATTAGTTTACAATACTTCTGTGATTTAAATACAGTACTAAGAGTAAAATTTCCCCACAATCATCAATAATATTATAAAATTATAGTTCTACACCTGCCTATTTGTTGCTAAACAAAGCTGTTTTCTTTTATATTTAACAATTCCTATGTAAACATGTTTTACTAATAAAACCAATATCACTTTAGCTTCATACATGCCCACCCTTTCTCAATCTTTCCCCTTTAAATCATTCATGGTTTTAGTTGGAACAAAAGAAAATAAATAACTTTGGGGGTTGTAAGTGACTCTAATACAATTTTAATCCATAGTCCAAAATAATTGCAAAAAGAATCCAATTTTTTAATAATTGTTTTGCTGCTTTACAACGTATTGAGGTAATATAATTTTTCAAGATTGGGGTAAAAGTGTTTATGAATCAAATCTCTTAACATATTAAGGGTTTGGAATTTTTAGTTTGTGATTATTAACCATAACTTATAGCTGTAAGATATACCTAGAGATATCGATCCAGATTTGCCCTGTTCTCATTAGCCATATATACCATAAATCACCCTTCAGAAATTACTCAGATACTCAGGTCTCTCCCAAAAAGCTGCCTCAGGGAAACTGTTAGAAGAATGATGTGGGTTTTTTTTTTTTTTCAATGTCAATCAATCCCTGTTGTAGACAACATCATGTTATTCCCTTTACACAAACAGACAGAATACCTGCTACAATGAATTTATAACAGAAAAATAACAGGAATACTTCAGTTTCTCTTTTCAATCAGGGAATCAATCAAATATTTATTGAAATACTGCAATCAAGAAACAAGATCAACAAATATTTATTGAGTCCAGTGACTGTTAAGAAGGCCCCTATCCTCAGCGGTCTTATCATTTAGTGCCTACTTTTCATTGCAGTCAATGCATTGGGAAGTTTATAAGACATGTACGATGTAACCCTATTTTTTAAATGCAAATAATCCGTTTGGGAAGATCAAACCAACAAATATGGAACTATTATCACGAAAAATAAACTGGGCACTGTGTAGCTTTGGGATGCTCTGGCGTGGACTGCTGCTGTTGGTGAGTTGTAAAAAATAAGTCTAGAAACATAGGATGTGCAGCTGGCTCATAGAATATCTCCAAAGTTAAAAAGAGATGCTCATTAGCAACAGGGAACCACTGTGGGCTCCTGAGTAGGGAGTGACACAGCATAATCGTACTTTAGAAAGATTTTTACGTCTTTTATTATTTCCTCCCACCTCTCACTAATTTGGGAGCTAAGTAATAGCATAAATTGCATATCTCAAGAGTTGTCACCTGAACTAATGGACTGTGAAATGTAAAACACTGTCCCTGCTCCCTGCCTTCAAGTAGTGCAGGATTTTATACCCTAGAGAAAATAGGCCTGAGGTAATTTTAAACATCAGACAGATAAACTTGAATCTACTGAAGATGGCTGCAATTAGCAATAGCAACCAAAAACAAGAAACCTACTTGTTTCTGTAATCAACTTGGCCTTTAAAAAAGGTTGATAAATATGTAATGCCAACCCTTCCTAACTCCAGTGCCCTTGGCAGACATCACTAATTGATCACAGAGTTTTTCCTTGCTCTGTTTTGATAGGCCTTATAATACTTCTCAATAGCTCTATAGGAACCTATTACAAATCAGTTGCAACTGGCCTTGGAGATAAAAACTGTTTGTTACTCTGCACTAGCAGGTAACTCTCCCTAAGATAATGTTAATAAATTCACCCCATTAGCTGTGCCCACTTACTACAATATCATTTTTTAAAAGCCACAATGTCATTATGTCCCTTGGTTTGTTGTTTAACATTAGAAGAAAGAGTTGGGTGGTTCTCAAAACTCTCTTATATTTAAAAGCAGTCTAATGTATTGAAAGGGTGATTTGTGACCCCATGCAGTTCATAGTTCAAGTAAACAAGCACAAGAAATCTAAAAGCACTTCACTGGAGAACTCTAGAATGGAGTCTGGGTGACAAGGACACCACAGCCAAGATCCATCTTCTCCCATCCATCCAGCATCTGCTGAATAGCATAAAATGCTTCTATGATCAACAGAATTTTCAGTGCTCAAGATGATGATGATAGTCCAGAATTACTGAGTGTTTACCATATGCTAATTACTCACCTAAAAGTCTTTATCTCATTTAATTTTTATCCCAACATTATCTCATGTAATCTTCACTATAATGCTGTGCATAGCTATTATATCCCTATTTTAGAAATCAGTAAACTGAGGCTCAGAGAGATTAAGTAACTTTTCCAAGATCATACAACTACTAAGTGTTGGAACCACGATTTGAAGTGAAATCTGTTTGATTCTACCACCAGTGTTGTCCAATGAAAATATTCAATTTCTGTGCTGTCTCACACAATAGCCACTAGCCACATATGGCTGTTAAGCATTTGAAATGTGACTAAAACAACTGAATAACTAAATTCTAATTTCCTTTCATTTGAATTTAAATATAAATAGTCTTATGTGACTAGCGGCTACCATATTGAATAGCACAGTATTAGACTATGAACTCCACGAGAGAAGGTGCCACATACGTTTTACTGATGACTATATCCTCAACATTTAGCACAACAGCCTAGTATATACTAGATACACAACAATATTTTTGAATGAACAAATAAGTTTAAAATATGTGCACATGATTCATTAGAAGTTTTGTCCCTATGATACCAATCCATTGGAAAACTCATTCAGGTTCTTCATGCTTTGAGATTCACTGTTACCAGTGGATAATATAGGATGATAATAAAGATAACATTATTTATCTATCTCAGTATATAAGGAAAAATTAATCAAAATCAACCCATTTTGTGAAAAAAAATTTTATCATTGGTCAGCCAGAGGACAAATCCTCGTTCTTGTTTTCGTCTTTCTCAGGAGAAAATGAATTTCTACATGATAAAAAAGAAACCAAGTAAAATTAGGAGTTACTTGCCCTTTTTCCAAATATAGTAGAGAACCATCTCTCATCAATATTTATAAGTTGATGAGAGATTTATAAGTTGATTATAAACTTATTTATAAGTTTATAATATTTAGAAGCAATACCCATCACTGGATCCAAAAGGAAGTTAAGATGAAGTTTAAGTGCATGTGTTTAATTCCCTTAACAAGAGAATAATGAAATGCATTATTTTTTTGCCTGCATGATGCCAAAGAGCTAGACGTATTCCGCCTCCCCATAAAATATATAAAACACTGTGTAGATAGATGTAATAAAAGATTTTAACATTTTACTAAGATAAAATAAGGTCCATGTTAACATGAGATGTTACTAGGGTGGAATTATTGATGGCTCTTTTTGTTGAAGACAGTTGGTGAAGATACTGTAAGAAACTTTATCAAACCTTCCTAAAGCAAGAAGAGAGTCTCCTGATACCTTTATCTTTGAGCAAGTTTCTATGAAATTTCCATATTTTAATGGGCATAAAAACCACCCAGGAAGCTTACTAAAAATGCAAATTCCCAGCTTCCACTCACAGAGATTATGAATCAGGTCTTGGGAAGGGCCCAGGAATATTCATTTAATCAACCCTTATCATTTTGGTCCATGAACTACACTTTGAGAAATATTGTAAATTCTTCTAAGATAACTCTATTAAGGAAAGAGGGAAAACATGTACTTGATGGAATGTCTCGTTTCTCGGGAACCATGCAGAATTGATAAACTTGAGTCACAGAAAACACTGTGAGCTGCGGGTCACGTCTGTTCCACTGCTCTTCTCCCCACCACCACCATTTTACAGTTTGAGCATCGTTGATCTCTTTCCCCCAGTTCTTGATGTGAGCACTGGATTGCAACCCAGTTTGAGCCCATTCCCATCACAAACATAACCTAAACTGATCTTATCAGAGTGAAATCCAGGACTTTTGTTTGGTTGGGAGAAAGAGCCTCTACCTCTCTCTCTCTTTCCGGACATTTATGAGAAAGATTGCAGTCCCAGCAGCTGTTGGCAGCCATCTTGCAACCATGTGTGAAATCAAACTTAAGACAAAACCGACACCATGAACAAACGGCAGAGCAAAGAGATGGTGTTCTTCAGGGCATTTCTGAGCTAGATCAAACCAGTCTTGAAGCCTGCCCTACCTCCAGTCTTCCCAGTTCCGTTAAGTCAATAAATTCTCTCGTTTTAAACAGTTTAAGTTTTCTGTTATTTGGAACATAAAAAGACCTAATTCATACAGGCTGCCGGTTTACATTTTACACATCCATTTTTTTTTTCTTAGCTTTGATCTCTGTGTCTCCAAGATGTTGTTTTGTTATTCCTTCTCCAGCACTGCTTTAAGCATTATGTAAGGGCAGAGATAAATGTCTCAGTTCTCGCTACTCATTTCCCCACACTACACAATTGCCACTAAGGCCCTTGCTATTCTTCTTCTTCACCTGCCACTTTCTCTTCTCACTAGAACTGAGCCACCAGATATACAAGTACTTCTACCTTCTGGCAAAAGAGAGCTATTAAAGACCCTTTGACTGATTTAATCAAGTCCATAGCTTTACAAGAAACTACTTTCCCAAAGGCTTGATGAATGCATTAGCTTCCTCTCAGAACCCTCTGTACACTTTTATTCTGGCTGCTCTAGGACTTTAGGTGCATTTCAAAAGCATTTTGATACCCTTCACCCTTTGGTTCTTTCATGCAATATCTTTTCATATTTTGTCTCATCACAGTAGAAAAAGATGAAGATGCAGAGAAAACTACAGTGGACATCCAGCAGAAGTCAGACAGCCCGTTGCAGGGGCCTCAGGGGCAATAGAATAGATGAGCCCACCAAAGAAAAACCCTGGGCTGTCTGTGCATCTGTGCAAGAAGTAGCAACTGTGGGGTTCTATGCTCTGAAGACAGAAAGCCGAGAAACCCACACTCTTTTCTTCCCCCTTCACTTAAGGAGATGAGAGCATGAAATAAAATAGTCAATAGTAGAAACTGAATCCAGGACGTGTGCAAGGCAGAAAGAAAAAAACATTAAATAGAATATCAACATCTTTTTCCACAGCTTTGAAAATATAGATGGAGGACCTTTACTAAAAACCTCCTTCTAATTACTTCATGGGCCAAAGTGGGACTGAAACAACTAAAGTCTACAGAATATTTTCATTAATCTCTTGTTTCCAAAGAAAAGACCAAAGAAATCAAGTGTTCATCTAGAGAAATGTTATCACCAAACTTATTTGTTTGTCTATTTATTTAGCTGTTGCTGTCTGCTTTATCACTTATATAATGTTAACATTCTTTTAAAATGGGCAGATGGACCTCATTCAAGTTCTGACAGTAACTCTTTGTTATCGGTACAAATGGCTTCAGAGGTATTTAATTACCATTAGTAGTCATCCGTTTGCTCCTAGCTGGTGACATTTGGAATAGTAAGCAGGCAGCATTCTTTGTGTCCAGTGAGTTCATAGAAAGTTAAACCTACTTTTGACAACAGCCTCAAGCTTAGCTACATTAACCCCTCTTCAGTTACTGGATGATGTGTTTGAACAGTATGAATGATTAATGAAGGCTAAATAGTTCAGTTTCTATCTTAAAACCTTTTTGTTAACTTCCAGAGAGCTGAGTGACTGGCAAAGGTGAGTTCAGCTCAAGCAAGTACTCTGGGGGAAAAAAAAAAAACCCATTAATTTGTCAACTATTTATTTTTGAGAGATGTAATAAATTAGAAACTTTCATCCTGATGCCTTTTCCCTTTCACAGATCAATACCTGGGACCATGTTTTTTGCCAGCTTGGCATCAGAAAGCAAATTTTGCTTGGACGTCTAAGGCATGATTGTTTCCTCTCAAGGAAACCAAGCTAAGATGCTGGCAACCGGTAGCAATCCATTACAAAGCTCCTAAAAGTAGCCTATGAATTTTCCTGCAGCAAATTCTAGGATTGTTCTTAGGGCAAGGGCAACAAATCATCCATTAAGCTGAGAAAACCACTTATGTCTGGCTGCTTGTTAGAGACAGGTATATGTGTAAAGACACTCAGGGCATGTGCTGGTTGACCTGTAAGAGGCATCGCTACCGTTAACTCCTCCAGAGATATCTTTTGCAAAAGAGATTATGGAAGAGGCCAGGCAAAGCTGAGAGCTAGAAGGAGGCAGAGATTACGAACGTGTGCAGGGACTGAAAAGGTGAAGATGACAACTGACTCCAAGAAAGGGAAGCACACAGGACAGGAGGCAGGATTTGTAAGGAGATAAGACAGTCTGGGAACATAGTTTAAGCATACCTTTACATGCAGACCTTTAAGCATATCTTTAAATTTCATTTTCAGAGGTTCCTTTGGCTATGCCTTAAATTTCCTCTTCTTCACCTTTATAACTTTATAGCACTTAGGGCATCACTTATAACATACCTGGTCACCCAAACAACCCAGAAATTGAGATCCATAGCAAGTGACACAGAGACATCTATCCAATGACCTTTGCTAAAACCAAACCAAAAAAACCCCTGTTATTTCTTGTCTGATTGTCTATTGGGCATGTATCCCTTCCTTTAACAGTTTCTGAATGAAGTACCTTGAGGTATTTTAAATTAATTAATTCTATATCATTTATTTTTGTAATGTGATTTTTGTCCATCATTTTTATCAATTATGTATTGATACAGCCTGGGCATTTCTTCCCAAAGAGAAGAAAGTGAAGTCAATTTGAACCAGTGTTTTCCAAAGAGAATTCACAGGTCTACCTCATTCATTTATTGAGTCAACAAACATTTTATTGGGTACTTATTAATTTGCTGGACAATGTGCTAGGCACTTGAGATACAGAGATGTTTGATACCCAGTCTCTACCCCCAAGGATCTCACTGTATGTGGAGAAACAAGTAAGTCTAACAGCAATACAAAAGGTACCATGGGAGGGCAGAGGCGGGATTTTTTTTTTAAGCCAGCCTGGAATGTGGACTTCAGATTTAGAGAAGGCTTCCCAGAGAAAGCAATATTAAACTGGGTCGTACAGTGTGACCCACCCTGGGCTGTGGGTCACAATTTCTGGGACTCCCTGGGTTGTATCCATTTACCCAGAAATTAACCTTACCTGGAGCACCTGGAGTCCCCTATTCCGTAGCTGACATGGGAATGTGTCGTCATAGGAAACCAGGACCCACAGTCATGCCCAGGGCCCTAAGAAACCCTATTCTGATGTCAGGTTATCTTTAAATACCAAGTGTGACAGCAGTGAAAACTAGTAACAGTTGCATGAGTAGAATAAAATGCAAGACAGGAAGGAAGGAAGGAGGGAAGGAAGGAAGGAAGGAAGGGAGGGAGGGGGATGGAGGGAGGGAGGGGGAGGGAGGGGGAGGGAGGGGGATGAGGGGAGGGAGGGGGAGGGAAGGAGGGAGGGGGAGAGAGGATGAAAGACCGAAGTAAAAAATATCAATTCAGATGGAGTGAAGTGAAAGGGAAAACCACCCAGATGATCGAAAACATCAATCTTGAGCAAAGCTTGTAGATGTTAATAATGCTTGACACAGCTCAGGGCATGCAGACAGTGTCCAGGAACAGTACATTGTAAATGTGTGGTCGGTCAGAAAGAGGATTCTGCAGAACCAGCAAATCATATAAATTCTGATGAAGGCATGATTAGCCTTCAGTGTGGGAATCTTCACCCCGAGTGATTTGTGGCCGACTAGGACAGCTCATAAGGTAAGCTGGAGGGAAGGAATTCCCTGGGGTCAATCCTCTTAAACCTAGCCCTACACACAACGAAAAGGGATGTCTAAATACCACCCAGACCTTGTTCTTGTCTCCGTGCAGACTCTCCACAGGTCATTCCGGGCCAAGACGTCCCATCCTGTTCACAATCGCCTAGGGAAGGAGATAGCCAAGCACCTGCATGTAGCCGGCTGCTCTAAGTAGTACTTTCTTGTTTCCTGTTGCATCACTGAGCTGAATGGAGCAAGTCATCTTACTTCTGGCTTTCCTCAGGCTCATCTGGCTCAAAGGGCCAGCCACAAAGGCTGCTGATTGGAATGTATCAAGGTTTGGGGTGGGATGGGGGTGGGTGAGTGGTGGTAGCAAACAGCAATGGGCTTTTTCCCCGACAGCCACGCACTGCTGACAGAGGCAGGCAGGAGGGAAAGGAACAAGATGGGCTGAGTCTGCGAAGTGGCAGGGAGGGTGTGTGGGCCACCCCGAGGGCAAAACAAGGCACGCCCATCCCAGCACATGGATGCCCTCTAATTGGACAGTTTTGCTTTGGGCAGAGGCCTTTGTCTCAATGGCTTCTTCTCTTAGAGACCTCGACATTAGCCCTTAAAACAACAGATGATCTCACCAGAAAGAAGAAACCCCTTTCAAATCAAAGGAGGCTGAAATTTGGATGTAAAAGTTTACCCGATACTATTAACTTTAGTTTGGGCCCAAATTATGAAAAGGAAAAAATTCTGGCAGGAACAAGCGAGTGGGTGATGACTGGAATGGGTCAGTGCTCAGAAATCCTACAAGTGAGGCAGGTGGTGAGCCTCAGAATAGAAGAGCTCCTCAGGCTGGGTGGAGAGCCTGGGCTGGGAGGACGTTAGGCTCGGTATCCGCAGTGCCTGATCATCGCCTGGATGAATGGAGTCAGCCACCCCGCATTCAACTCCTCTCTCCAACTCACTAGCTGTGTGACTGTCAGAAAATTATTAGTCCTTTTCTAGGCCTCAGTTTCCACATCTGAAAAAATGGGCAAAGGAAGAAAATATCTACCTCATAAGGTTATGAGAATTAACTGAGATAATCCACGTGACAGAGCAGTGAGTCCTGTATAAATGTTCAGGAAGTAAGTTAATGACATCTCCAAACCTTAGATCCCTCCTATGACCTTGGTATTGTTACTGCCAACAAACAGAGGAGGAAACTGAAAGTGAGAAGGTCTGGATAAATGGCCAAAGGTCACAGCGTTACACAATGGCCAGTCAGGAATTGCACCCAAGTCTAAATGGCTGTATCATTTCTATTCTTTCTCATTAATTCCACATTGCACGCACTGATTTTTTTTTGCAGCTGGTCTTGCTTTGTTTATATATAAATGTGTTTATATGTATATATGCTCTTACTTCCCAGATATTCTGCTCTGGTTTACAACCACAAGGATCTATAAGATACGGCAACTCTGATGTTTCTAATTTTTTGCTGTGAGCATGCTAAGAGCTCTTCCACAGCAGTGCCCGGAGTACCCACCTTACTTAAAAGAGCTGCAATAACCTGGACCAGTCTTGCCAAGTATCAAGGCCCATAAGACCGGTTTTCAAGGAACCAATTCTAAACAATGGTAATTTAATTTCCTCTATAATCTGGGCAATGCACACAGACCATGGAATGTGCAGACAAGAAGGGATGGTAAGACATGTTTCCGGCTTGGCCAATTTTTACTCCTTTCTGCAAGGTTGGACCCATTCCAAAAGGATGCTACATTCTGTGAAGAGAACTAAAGGACCAAAGAGAATACATTCATCAGAAGCTACCCCAAACAAAGGGCTCCCTCTGCCCTAAGTCCCTTAAGCTTCTCAGAAGAAAGGTGTCATTAGAGGTGAAACCTGCAGTTGGTATTAAGCCTTTGGCCCACACAGGCACTGTAAACATACTTTCCTGTCCAACTGTCCTCTGCTATTTTCTTTGAGAGCCTTGTTTCCTCACGTGCTTTGGACAATTTCAACTTGCCTAAAATCTGTCTTAGGCAGCAGTGTTTTTTTCCATTTCTAATTCAATCTCAGTTTTGTTGAAAGGACATGGAATTTGTATCTGGAAAGATGTTTTGGCCTGCAAAACTAAAAGTAGCTTATGCAAAAAGGAAAATGTATGAGTTCACATAACAAGAAGGCTGGAGCTAGGGTCATCTTAGGTCAGTGAACTCAGCAATTCAAATGCACAATCATAGACCCAGGTACTTTCCATCTTTCCTCCCTCTTCATGTCAGCAGGTCAATTATATCCCTCTTGACTGCAAATGACAACAATATCCAAAGGCCAAAGGGTGGCTCTCTTCTGTGGGTCAATTTTTAAGAGCAAGAAGAATATTCCCAGAAGCCTCCAGAGCAGACAGGTCCTCATGTTCCATTGACCAAGGGTGAGTCACTGTAAACTGTAAATCAGTCCCTGGCAAGAGGTCACTAGACAAGTCAAGATTTACAGTGTGGGGCTAGTAAGAAGGCCAGTTGCTATGGATACACAAAGTTGCTCCATACCTTTGTCCTATGAACAAAGAAGAGTGGCAGTGGATGTCGAGTGGGACACCAACAGTGTCCGCCATGATATCTGAAGTCATACAGAACTGGGTTTGAAGCCAGACTCACCATTTACACCCATAGACGATTTCACCTCTCGAAATCTCAGTATCTTCACTTAGAAAATAGGGCTGAAAGTACCTACTGCAGGGTGGTTGGTGAGGGTTAAACAAGGCCATGTTTGTGATACAGTGAAGAGCACAGCACGGAATAGTAACTTAATAGCTGTTGGTTTCTCCTGTTTTCCTTTTTACCTTCCTTTTGGAAAGCTTTCAGCATATGTGTTTCCATTAGAACTAGAGGACTTTCTCTTATCACTACATGTCTGTGTGGTCTGCCACTCATTCTCCTGCCTCTTCTTGTGATTTCTGGTTTCACAACACTATTAGTACTATCAGTACTGCTTTTAAGAGTGTCATTATTACCGGTTCTTAATACTACTACAGGGATAATTGATACATGTGTAGTATAAAGTGATATTCGCCCAAGGTTCATATCTGTTGTCCTATTTGACCCTGATAATGTGGTCAATTGGGGATGCTCCAATTAAAAGTAATGAACCAATTTATTTCCTTGTAATTTGTTATCTTTATTAAGTAAGAGCCTTCCATGCACTTTGTCCAATGAATATACCCACACATTAATCTCGATCAGTTGCCAGCAAGTACTTAATGAGGTCTTTGTTGGCACGGTTTAAGATGCTCCTTTGCTCTATTTACCATTTGTGGAGAAACTTAAGAAAGGCAAATTCATATATTTTGTCACTAGATAAGTTTCCTACTGCCCTGAGAAAGAAACAAGTATTCCGTTTGCATAACAGAATACAAAAAGGGCTAATGAGGATGCATTGGCTTAGATTATTATTAAAAGGCACATTTATTTTTAAAAATTGAAGACAATCTCTAATATGTATGAGTTGTAATTGGTCTTAGGTAAGTGCTACAGAAAATATTCTGCATTAGAGCAGAGCTTATGGTCTCTTTTTAACTTTCTTTACTATTTCTAAGCAGTTTTTTTGCTGTCCAAAGAGAACATTCATTAGTTCTTAATCAGTCAATCATTTGTTGAGCACCTACTATGTGCAACATTGTGCTATGTGAAGCAGACAACACAAAGGCAAGGAAGACCGGGTCCTGATCCGTGAGTGTAACATTCCGGTTAGAGGGAGGAGACACATGCAATCAGCTGATAGATTCAGGGCCGTAATATGTTGTGGAAGGAGACCTGGAGTGGCTTCCAGCACTGTCACAGCTGGTGGGTGACCCTGGGAAAACTATTTATCTCCCATGGGCCTCAGTTTCCCTCTTTTGTAAAATGAGCAATTTGAACCAGAGCGTGCCTAACGGTGGTCAAATTCTAAAATTCTGTGATTCTCTAAACAGTCTAAAACTCACTAAAAGCTGGAATAGTCAGCAAAGGTTTGCCGGCTGATCTAGACTTGAAGTGGTTTTGAAGGATGGAGAAGGTCAGCATGTGTGGAAGGAATCTGAGAGAGGGGAGGAGAACACATTCAGGACAGCAGGAATTAGAAGGAACAAGTAATGACTTGGGGGTCATCGTGTCATCCTGGCTGGAGTGAAGGCATGTGTTGGACATTCGCCATTGGCATCCAACTGGACAATAAGCGTGGAGCCAGTTAACCTTGATGTTGCCAGTACACAGAAGGCTTCTCCCTCTTATCTTTTTTATTTCCATCCATTTTCTCTCCCTCCTTTTCTTTCTCTCTTACCTCTTCCTCTTCTACTTCTTCTTTCTTAATATTTTTTCTCCAACTCCCCTTGTCTTCTTCTCCACATTTTTTTCTTTCTATTGTGATGGAGTTTTTAGTTTTTACAAAGCACTTTGTCCTACATGATACTTTTAAACCAGAAAATAATGCATACCATTCCCAAGCTTCTGGGGATTCAGACTCTGGAGCTAGAGAACCTGGGTTTGAGTCCCTGGTCATGCCATTTACCAGCTGTATGGCCTTGGTTAAGTTCCTAACTCCCTGTACTTTAATGTCTTCTCTTGCAAAATGAGGATAATAATGAAACCTAACTCATAGAGTTGTTGTAAGAATTCAATGAATAACTAAAGCACTTGTAACAGTGGAGGGCACCTGGTAGGTTCTATGTGTGTTAATTATTATTTGGAAAAGACCTATCAGGTCATTTTCTGTTCTGCCTATGTGAGTCATACGGTGAATGTTTTTCTAGGTTTTTGTGCCCAGCATCCACAGTTTGTGACCTACTGACAACTTTTACTTGAGCAAATTGGAGCACCACCTGAGCTAATCATTTAAATGTGCTAACTGAAATTTCAAGAACATTTTAAAGCCTTCTGAGTAAGGCCACGGCCTGAAGCTGCAGCCATTTTAATTAGTTGCACCTTCTCTGCCCTGTGATCCAGAAATCTCTAATTGCACCCTGGCAGCCTCCTGCCCCCCGTCACAGATCTGACTTTACCTGCTACTATTTAAATTTTATGAATCATGCTCCCTCTGTTTGAACTCCTGAAACCTCTGAAACTAAATGAATAATTATCAAGATGCAATTGTCACAGTTTCTAAAAGATGCTGCAAAAAGATTTTTTCTTCTTTTTCTATGAAACTTTTTTCCCCAGTTGTCTCCAATTTACAGCCATGAGCATGAAGAAAATGTCAGCTATTCCTCCAATGAACAGAGAAGAAGATTCTCAGAATCAAGAAGACTGACATCCAGTAAGGAAACACCCACTTCTTCAAAAGGTGGTTTGAGTGTGCCATGGCAACCCCTTCTGGGCACTAACATTAAGGCTTGCCTTAGTGCTCTCCTCCATACATTGACTCAGTGGAAGCTTCTGGCATGAATGTCAATGAGAAAATGGCTATAGTGCCAGGAGCCCCCAGTAGCACAGTGAGGCTGCTCCTCAATGCAAAAGCATCATACTCCTAGTGATGGGCTCTTTCCTTGAATATCCTCGGTATATTCTGACTTTTTCCACTTGGGCAAAATTTTTTTTAAACATCTTTATTGGAGTATAATTGCTTTACAATGGTGTGCTATTTTCTGCTTTATAACAAAGTGAATCAGCTATACATATACACATGTTCCCATATCTCTTCCCTCTTGCGTCTCCCTCCCTCCCACCCTCCCTATTCCACCCCCTAGGTGGTCACAAAGCACAGAGCTGATCTCCCTGTGCTATGCGGCTGCTTCCCACTAGCTATCTACCTTACGTTTGGTAGTGTATATATGTCCATGCCACTCTCTCACTTTGTCCCAGCTTACCCTTCCCCCTCCCCATATCCTCAAGTCCATTCTCTAGTAGGTCTGTGTCTTTATTCTCGTATTGCCCCTAGGTTCCTCATGATCATTTTTTTTTTTTTTTAGATTCCATATATATGTGTTAGCATACGGTATTTGTTTTTCTCCACTTGGGCAAATATTAAGGTCTAATGCTACAGGCTGTAGAGCCATTAGACTTAACAGCTAAAAAAAAAAAAATACATATTCAGGAAACACTGCAATGGGAACAGATCAGTCTTAATCATTTGTAATTTTATCTTCCATTTATGTACCATTGCATTGCATCCCTGCTTTCAAAATTCTTTCCTCTCCTAATTTCTATAGTCCTCCTGTTCTTATTTGTTCATCCATTCATTTATTCAAAAATATAAGAGGAGCCCTTCTTATGTATTGGGTTTTCCCATTTCCTTTCTCTATAACACTGGCTCCTCCTCTTCTTCCTACTCTTTAAATATTGATGTTTCCCAAGGAGGTCTCATCCTCGATGCACTACTCTCTTCAGTCTTAAAGCTCTCCTGTGAAAGATCTCATCCATCTTACTGGGGCCTTTACCCTCTACATTTTCAAGACTTCCTGAAAATGATACTCTATAAGTTCTATACCCACATTAGCAGCTGCCTATTAAACATCACCTCTTCCACATCCCACAAGTTAATATTTCCAAAACAGGACCTGCTATCTTCTCCCCCATACCCACTCTTTTCCTTATAATCCTGAAGTTGACTGATGTCTTTAATTTCCACCTGGAAATTCAAGTTACAGATTTTATGGTCAAGCCCTGCTCTGTCTACTGCCTTGGTAAGCACCACTCCCATCAATCTCCTAGATGTCCCTTGAAGACAGCACTGCCCCTGACCCTCACACCCTTTAGCTTGGACTAATCCACTCTAAGCCACTCTACTCAGCTTTGGTTCATCCTCCACACAGACAACACAGTTAGGTTCTTGAAAAATAAGCTGAAAATGTCCTCCCTTGCCCAAAACAAGACAAGACAACATGCAAAGGGGAAAAAGCCTGTTGCTATTCATTGCTGACTTTAGGATTATCCAAAGTTCTTAGCCTCACATATCAAACCCTTCACAGTTCCACCATAACCCAGCTCTCCAGCCGCATATCCCACCAATTCCTCTTCTATACTCACCTTCTGCCACAGTGACCATCTCACCAGTCCCCAGAAGTACCAGGAACTTTCAAGGTATTATACATTTATTCACACATTCTAGCTTCTTCTTCAAACCATTCTTTGTCTATTCATCCCTGCTTATTACTTTATTGCGCAACTTTCTCTAACTTCCCAGGCAGAGGTAATGGATTCCACAGAGCTATGTGTGGCTACTCATATCAGTATTTTTAAACCTCTCACTTTATCATGAATGATTCATTCACATATCCATCTCTCTCTCTAAGGTTGGAAACTCCTTGAGGATTGAGATCATGTCTCAGTCATTTTTGTATCCAAAGTGCTGTGCAGAGAGCCTGGAACACAACAAGTTCCCACTAGATGTTCACTGCATAGATGGATGGATGGATGAATGGACAAATGAATGTACAAATGGATGGATAGTTTCTACTGCCTTTTTAGTAGGGATGGGATTAAAAATATAAAGTTTTAACCTTATGTATAACACTGGATTCTTTCTGCTATTGATGAAAAGAGATCCAACTCAAGCTAGCTTAAGCAAATATTTGGTTCATATGGTTGAGAAATTCAGGGATGGAGCAGGGCCCAGAGTCTGAAACGGACTTAAAAAGTGTCATCAGCTCATTTTCCCTCATATGTGCACATGCTCACACTCACTCTCTTTTTTCTTCATCTCTGGTCTCTGGTTTTTTTCTTTTCTCTTTCTCTTGATTATTGGTCTCATTCTTTCCTGCAGCTGATAAGCGTCCTGTACAACTAGAGCCAGGGAGGCAAGACAGCCTCAGGATTACAGCACACCCTAATGACCCCAGGAGAAAAGAGTGAGCTTCTTTGCCTATAAGTTATCTATAAAATCCTAGTGAAGGATTCTAGTAGAGCATTCAATGTGGCCGGCTCAGCGGATACACAGATGGGCCAGGCCTGGACCAGTTTCTCACCACTTTGGCCTGGGGAGGAGGGGACAATGTCCTTTGACTAGTAGCCCCATGGAACCACATGCAGTGAGGGCAAGACAACTCCTCAGAGAGCAGTAATATGATTTTACAAAGGGGGAATGGATGCTGGGAGGCAAAAGGGACAGATTTCCACCACACCCTGAAGTTCCTTTATGCATGTAAGCTGCAACTTGGCACACTGGAAAATGTGGTAAAGATACCTAATTTTTAAAAGATAGGCATTTAAATATTTGCCAAATAAATTATACAAATAAAAGTAAGAAAAAGATTTAAGTGTTAGAAAACCCTTGTACATTTGAATCTATGCCTTTGTTTTAGAATACATCTAATTAGAAGTGTCAAAGTGAAGAGAATTTCTGAATTTTCTTTGCCTCATCAGAAATTAAGTTGATCCAGGAATTTCGCCAGAGGTCGATCCCTGTGAATCTCAGGCTTGTTTTCCTATGTGGCACATTACTGGAAACATCTGAAATCAGAGCTGCTTCACAGTTCTCTCTCAAACTTGGTGATTTAAAAATCTCATCTTCAAATGCATTTTCTCAACTTAATTCTCCCATACTACATACTTGGTGGCCCTTCCATTTGTCTATTTTTGGAAGAACAGTGCAAGGTCTACAAACACTTTTTTTGAAAACCTAGGTCTTACCATTTCAAGGCAAGGAGTCCCTGGATCAAAATGGAACCACAAGTTCCACTTGGCATCATTCAGTCAAACTTATCAGCAGAGGACAGATATTTTTCTCGGAAATCAGGGCTTCATCAAGACCACAGAGTACAAGTGAATCCTGCAATCTACATTTGCAACATTTGCGACCTGGAAACCAGCCCCAGGTAGGCAGGGAGACTGACACTTTTCACTACTCCAAAACCCTGTTGCTTGATACTTCCCTGATCTCCCTCGACACTTCTTGAAAACGGATTTCATTTGCTGTTCTTGAAATGTTGTTTGCACTTAAATCACATGTTCTAAATTAGTCCCTAGTTACTTTAGGGCAGGAACCATGCAGTGTCTTTTCGTGTCTTGCACAGTGTTCATGGACCCTCAGAAAAATACTTATTGAATGAACTGAGATCTTTTTATATCCTTTCAATTCTGTCAGCCCACATAAGACAACTTAAGAGCAAGACTGTGCGGGAACTTTTCCAGTCCATGTTCTTTATTCCAGAATCCTTGAACACAGCTGACCTATTCAGAGGTACGTCTGAATTCAGAGGTATAGTGGACAGTTCTCTGGAGCTCCTCCACAGTATTGAAAGTTTTTACTTTGAGATCTTGACCTTCTAACAGTAACAGAGCTTGGGTGGTGACCTAATTGTTGGAAAGATACCCCTTTGGAATGATGGGTAAGTGACAACCAATCATCATTGCAAAGTCTCTGCATAACTGGTATCTGCCCTGTCTAGTTATTCTCATGAAAGGTGAGTTGTCTATGTTAAATTTCTGGAATATGGCCTGAGGTGTCTCACATAAGAGTAGTTAGCCAAAGGCTGATCAACTGTGCAGATATAAAGTATATTTGGCTATACTTCAGTGAGGTGATAAAAGGCAATATTTATTTTCAAACTTTTTATTAATTATATCTTATCAATCTCTTTCTCAAGAAGATACCACTAAGATTCTTCAGTTTAGACATCCTAACTTTGGTCCACTTTACCTTAAATTGGACATTTTTAATATATAAGCTTTCAGAAATAATTACAATTCACACTTCTTTCTCCCTAATCAGAATTTTTAAAATTACACTCTATAATTACAATGTACTGTAAGAAAATGTCGAGTGGATAACCCTGTTGCACTGAAATGTTTTTGCTGTAAGCAAGTCTATCCTTTAATGGAATATTTGTCAGTGCATGTATTCATAGAAGCACTCTCAAGGCATGTGCTCAGAAGTTAGGAAATAATTATATTTCTAAACATAATCTTTTCTAATCATCCCATTTTGTTTTACTTAAAAATAACCTGGGGGTTTCTAAGACAGGCACAATTATCTCTGATCTCGGCTCTGAGGTATCATCATTATAGAAGATGATCTGGGATGGGGGAAACAAACTCATAGGTCGACTTCCCTTCTCTTTCCCTGAAAATCCTCAATCTTATTACAAATAAATACACTAGCAAGGAACTGTCTAACTTTAGCCTCTAGCTTGTTAAAGAAGATAAGATAGAAAGCACTGAATTTACAGTAATATTTAATACTTCGTCCATGCAGTTTTAATACATGGTGATGTTCACCTGTCTGTAGACAAGGCTCAGTTCAGTTCAACAAACTTTAATTGAGCTCCTAAATTATACCAAGAACTCTGCTGACTTTCAGGGGCACCAGGGTGAAGATGAGAAGGTTTTTGACTTACAGAGCTTACTATATGGGAGACACACACACACAAAAAACAACCAAATATGCAGTTCCAATACATAAGTTATGCCCACATCGATACAGGAGCACAGATGAGGTTGGGCTGTTCTTAGGGGCCTTCTGCACTGTGCCTGGGCTGAGGCTCGGAGAAGTAAGTATTTTGTAGGTGGGAAAGGCGACAGGACAAAGGGAACAACAAAAACAGTCGGTCCAATGCTGTAGGGAGCAGCCTGGTGTTTCTTCAACAAGATCTCTTAAACTGGGGTAGGATAGAGAATAAGGCCAGTGAGTGGCAGGTCCCTCGGGATTTGTGTGCCACAGTTGAATAAGAATCTTGGATTGCTCTGAATAAGAACTAGTCTCCGGCCAGGCCCTGGTCTTCCAGGATGTGAAAGCCATGGGGCCAATCCCAAGCTAAAGTATTGACTGCACCTTCAGAAACCCTTTGTAACGGCTCCTCCTGCATTCAGAATCCTATTCCACCCTTGTGTAAAATCCTCAGACCGTGCCTGAAGCTGTGGGTCTTTCTTGCCACCATCGTATTTAAGGAAAGATTATCAAACACTTGCCTCATTTCAGTGATTGCAGAGACAAATGATAAACGGTCAGACCCTGGCCTCAAGAAACTCACAAGCAAGTATTCATCCTGGGTACCATCCCCTCAAGACTCCGAGGGCACTCCACGGTGGCAATTAGCCAAGGTGGTAGACAAAGCCTGGCAGTGTTAAATGGAGAAGACTATGTTCTCAGTCCTCCTTCCCTTTCCAAGTAACATATATACATTGTGTCAGTGGCCTTCCTAAAAACTCTGCCCCTGTCTTCAGTCTAACCAAGTACAATTTTCTAATTATTTATGTTTTCATATTAGCTTCTTTCTTCAGAAGCTTTCAGAGTGTTTTAAAACTTTTTAAGAATTTGTGACGTTAGTTCATTTTTATACTAAGATACAAGGAGGTGGAGAGATGTACAAAGTATGTAAGCTTTTTTGGCAAAATGAAGACTGCTGTTCTGTAGGCATTTTACACCAGGTGGAAGAGGAGAATGGCATTGGCGCCAGAAAGTGGCGGACAGAGTTTGTTAATAAAAATTGTCATCAATAAACAGTTCCTGAGCATCTTTCAGATTTGAGGTGCTGGGGACCCAAAGCATTTTGATAAGTGGTGTCTGCCCTCAGTGGGCTGACCATCTTACTGAGGGACAGGTAAGCCTGAGGGCAGGAGCTCAGGGGCTCGGATGGAGAAGAAGCAGCACAGAGGAGGGGGTGATGTGAAAGGTTTAGATGGCAAGAGGGTGTGCAGGTAGAACAGGAAGCAGCAACAGCGGGTCTGAGAGGCGTAATGGGATGAAGAGGATACTATGTCATCCAGAGGGTGAGCCCATCCACGCTGTTGGCTAATACCTCAGACCTAGCAGGAACCAGCCATGGCCAAGCAAGTGTGAGCCTTCAGGAGGGGAAAATGCCTGCCAGTTCTGGCGAGAGTGGCCTGCTGTCTGACCGGCCTGTTGTGCTGTGAGGAGGGGCTTCCGGCTCCACTCCTGGTGGGCAGCTCCTCGCTGAGAGGCTGCGGTCTGAGCCAAGGTCCGAGGTTGGCCGTTAAAGCTCCCACTAGCTGGAGGCCTGGTCTCCAGGGCCCGACAACCTCTCACAACTCAACCCAAGCTCTGCAAAGTCATATTAGCTATAGTTAGGGCAATCCTATAATTCATTGAGCAAACCCAGAAAATTCTGAAAGGGAAATAGGGCACCATCAGTAACTCAGCACAAACAACAGATTTCAACGGGGACTTTCTTGGCTTGGGACATAGACTCACCTTAGCTGTTGATCCTGAAAACCCCTGATGCGTGGCCAGGCACGATGCCTGCTGTACATTTCTGTCTAACACCCCTTAATAATTCGAAGAATCAGAATGACCAGTAAATGCTGAGATCTGGAAGCCAAGTTTTGCAACTAGAGAGAACCCAGACTGAGGTTTATTTTATTAATCCAAGATATTATAGAATCACTAACCATCCTTAAGTAAACAAATCCCAGCTGCAGCTCACCCCAGACCACAACACACAGAGCTTCCATGTGAGAAGCCGTTCAACAGACAAGTCACACTTGCATGAGGGAGCGCTCCTTTGTAACTTCTGGATTGGAGCTCCTATAGGACCCCTGCTGTTTTCTTTGTCCTCTGTGTTTCCTCTGTACCTTGTCTCTGCCAGCTGGCAGCCACATAGGTTTTTCCTGGGTGCCCTAGTTCCAATTAAACCAGATGAATAAATTTCGTATATACTATAGCCTGTGATTCAAGTCAGATAAGCCCAAACACATTCTTCAAGTTTGGTAAAAATCTTCCTAGCCATTTTCATCTGATGTGATAATCAATAAACAGATTGCAATTTAATATAAATTATAGATATTATCAAGAAGTAAAAAAAAAAAAAAAGACTCTTTCCCCAAGATCACTGATCTGTGAAGAAAATATTTGCTTTAGGGGCAGAGCTCAAGTATTACAAAATTAAAACTTTACATAGAACTAGGCACCCCTTTTATTTGAGAGATGACCTAGTGTGATAGAATAACTTAGATTTTGGACTCTGACGGATTTGAGGTTGATCTAGCTATGTGACCTTGGAAATGTTTTTATTTATGAAGGGGACTACCTACTTATTTTATAATTACTCAAAAGAAGTTCCTTACAGAAAAATTTGACTTGAAGGCATGCGATTTAAATTTATGACATTGCTTCAACTGCCAAAATTTGTCCAGATGAGCTAATCAGAGGATTAGTGAGCCATCTTCACTGTGACATGAGTTACCATAAACTTTCTCTTGTTATAGAGCTAGACACTTAATGTTACCCAACTCAACAAAAATAAAGAGTATTCTTAAACTCACTGTGCCATGTCACTTCCTGCATGGTGGAACCCATTTGTGGACAAGGCAGATAAAATGAGGACTATTAGAGAAATAGAGGGATGAAAGGCATGCATTGTTTTCCCGAGTCTACGGCAGCAACGGAACAATGGCATTTTCTTATGGGTAGGAACAGGTTTGCTTTCAGAGCACTTCTCTGTATTTTCCTTGGATCCAGGACTTGTCAGCGAGGACACAGTAAAACCCAAGGATAAGACTCAATCAGCAATAACTCAACAACGCTCATAGGAAGGGTGGTTTTCAAAGGCAATTAGGAAGCTGTTTGTAATTTGAGCTTCTAAAACCACCTAGGGAAGTTCACAATTCACCAAGTTGGAGAAAAACATGACTGTCTCCCTTTGTGACAGGGATGCATAACGTAATGGAAGGCCCCACTGTGGGAGGGCCTCATTCATGTTACTTTATGTTTGGCCCTTATATTTAAGACCCAGAATGGTTTCAATGAAAAGGACTCTAGAGAAGGTTTGTAGTTTATAGGATTAGCACTCACAGAGTAGATGTCTACACATGTGGAATGATTTTAGAACAACACTCTAGTCTTCCCCAAAAACCTCCACTGATGGTTTAGTCCCAAATTTCTAAAGGGTCAAGGCCTTTTACTTGATTATAAGTAGTAAAGTTTATTACTACATATCCTGACTTATTACAATTTAATTTACACCAAACTTTATTTAACAGGCTTCTCACCAAGAGTATTTGTTTTTCACAAAACTCTAAGAAATGATAGAAAGGCATTATTATTATTACATAAACTTATCATTGTAGATGATTTAGATTAGCTCTTTGGACAGGTGTGGGATAGGGAGATCAATGGTGGAACTGGAGTTGGAGGAGAACACAGAAAAGATTCAAAGTAACCATTAATATGCCTTTCAACTCAGCAAATATACTTCTGGAAATGCACCCCACATGAGTACTTACCCAGATGGATTTAAGGATATGTGTATAATGATACTCACTGTTTGGGATCACAAAAAACTGGAAACAAACCAAGAGTCAATTAAAAATAAATTGTGGGGCTTCCCTGGTGGCGCAGTGGTTGAGAGTCTGCCTGCAGATTCAGGGCACACGGGTTCGTGCCCCAGTCCGGGAAGATCCCACATGCCGTGGAGCGGCTAGGCCCGTGCGCCATGGCCGCTGAGCCTGCGCGTCCGGAGCCTGTGCTCCGCAACAGGAGAGGTCACAACAGTGAGAGGCCCGCGTACCGCAAAAAAAAATTAAAAAAAAATAAATAAATTGTGGAACATCCACAAACTGGGATCATGTGGAGCAGTTAAAAAGAATAGAACTGTGAACTGTAGGCTACTATGTAAAGATGTTAAGAATAAATTGCACATCAGCATATATAGCATGACCTCATTTCTGATTACACAAAATGAGGAGCTAGCTAGATAAATAATAGATCCTTATATATATCAGGAGAATTTTCAGAAAGTTGCTCTATGGTTACCTAGGGAACAGGCCTAACAGAGTGGAAGGTGGACTTATACTTTTCATTATGGACATACCGGTTCACATTTTTGAAATTTTTATGTATAGTAATAACTTTACTTTTTAAAACAATAATAAAGCAGTTGACTTTTAAGCAAGTGCAAAGTTTTATATGGAAGGAAAAAGGAAAAGAAAAAAAGTCATGGAGGGCTTACATGTGCCAGAAACCCAGCTCTGCATAAGACATCACATCTAACCTTTATAGCAACTCCGTAAGCCAGGATTTTTCTTCACTTTGTGAGTGAGAAGTGTAGGCCCCATAAGACTAATTCGTTACCATCACAAGCTACAAGAATAGATTCAACCCAATTTTCTGAGACTGCCCCCCCCCCAATCCCCATGTATGCATTTCCATAGGACACACTGATATGATGACACACAAAGGTAATGAGAATAACACCAAACAAAAGCAAAAAGATTCTAGCTTCTGGAATTGGAAACTGAAACCTAAGACTTGTCCCACAGGGTAAGCCCCATGGTGTGAAAGGCCACGCCTTGATCTCTAATGCTAACAAGTAATAATTGTGCTGGTGCACTTGTCCTTATAAATGGCTTTGCAAATATGTTCCTAGGGTTGTTGCATGAAAAAATAAATAAACAAATAAATAAAGGCAAATCAGAATGGAGCAGATCCAAAGAACAAAGTGGGAAAAAAGGATTAAAGAGAGGCAACAATGAGAACTAGCTTTGCCATATTTCAAAAATCTTCTGTTGTTGCTTTCAGGATTCTAAAATGAAAGCAAATTTTTTTTTTCTTTCAAGGCTAAATGGTAAAATGGAAAACTAATTTAATGTTGCCTTTGTTTTACCTTCAAAATAAAATTAAAGTCACTCTTTTATAGAAATGGTTCTCCTTACCAAGGTTAAGAAATCGTTGAACAAAATCCTATGAAATTATTCATTTCTCTGTGATTTTTTTTCTCTTTTGTTCTTCTACAGTTCAGAAAGCTTACTGACTTGTAAGTGACTCCTCATGCTAATATGCACAATATTTATACATCTATAAGTAATACCCACTTGCCCAGTGGCATTCCACACAGAAAAAATAGAATTTTATGTATCATTAAGCAGTTTCCAAGGTGTCGGCAATTTCATGCAAAGCATCAGGGTAGTAACTAGTAGCACTACTTACTAAATAGCAGAGTGTTTGGAAATTTTTAAACCACTGCACTGGATACACCTGGACTCCCTGATTGAACTAAACTCTCCCTCTCCCATTCACATGGGTTCAGCCTCTTTATGATGATTTCTCTGTAGGGAAGAGGGTCTGGGAAGGTGGGGGAGGTAAGAGGCTCCAGCAGTCCCAGTGGCTGTCAGCAGAGAGACCCAGTGACAAGAGCCAGCTGCATGTTTGCAGGACCCATTACAAAATGAAAATGTGGGGCCTCCTGCTTAAAAAGCAAGAAAAATGTGTCATTAAAGGTATTTTTTAAAGTTTTTTCCTTTTTCTCTGTGCTTTCTTTCTCTCGACTTGTCATGGTGTTTTTTACTTGCTATTTAATATCTTTCTAAGTAGAGAACAATATCAAAAATTTAAATTATTAGCATGAATTTTACCATTCATCTTTTTATTATACAGTGTGAGTTTTATAAAAGGACATTTAACTCAAATGCAGATTCAAATGCAGATGCATTGAAATTACACAATTCATTTTTCTTAGTTCATACATGCATACGTATTTTGTTATCATAACACTGGAAACATTGCACAAAACTAACTAAATGCTTTTATTTAACTTCTTGATATGTGCACATTCTACCAATACTTTCTTCCTTTGGCTTACTGATGAATAAGGGAAGACTGGACTATGGGTTGCCCTGTCTTTCCCTTTCCTTCTGTGTCATCATTTTCAGCATAAGTGGGTGACTAATACAAGGAAGTAACAGATGTTAAGAAAGAATCTCGAAGATTCCTTGGGCTTTCATGTTCTTAGAACATCGCTGCTTTGTTTCAGCATTAGAAGCAGGTTCCATACTGAGTTTGAGTCTAACTGAAGTTCCACACACTGTGAGTCCACCAAAACTCTGTGCTTACTGGGCATTGTCAATACTATATGAGAATGCAGAAGAAAGGAATGGTGACACTCAGATTGTGTGTATTTCCTTTGTTCAAGCTCATGCTCCATTGCCCCACTGGACATAATAGAAAACACAAGTTCAAAGATAAAATTATTAAGAATTTAAAAATAGCAACAGGAAAGGAGTGAACCAAGCATTGAGCCTTCTGAGTGGGAGGCCCTTTGTGACTGCACAGGTCAGATGGCCATGAACCTAGCTCAGCTTTTGAATCACCAAAGGCAAGACTGTGTCCCTTCCCATGACACAGCAACATCCAGGGAGGCTAGCTCTGCAAAGGGAGAGACGGGGGCTGGGGGGAGAGTGAAAGAAGAGAAAAGTCCCACACCCCAGAAGAACTGGATAATAATACAGCAAAAATGTCATTCTAGTCCACTCCCAGCCTAGACTAGTTACGATGGTCAAATTGGCCAATATTTTGCCAGAGCATTCAAAACACTTTCTGGCCCCTCACAAAATAATAGTTTGTTGTCAGTGCTATTTCCAGGCAATATACAGTTAAATATATTTTTCAAGCACAGAAAGATTTTCCAATGTATTATAATATAATCAGTGGCAACAATTCTCTTCTATCCTGGGTTGACAGTTACACTGTGCTAAAATGTCAAATGTGTATGAGAGCCCCTCAACATTTATGAAGGATATACCCCACGTCCTTAATAATCCCTAACTAGAGAAAATGGAATGATCCTGGATGTTCCATAAATTATTTTCTGTGCATGTCTTCACACCACAAATTTATTGCCTTTTCACCTGTCACTATGTCTGTTTCTCGTTCATTGGGTATTGTTACATAAATAAAGTTTATTTTTACTTCTTAAGAGTTACTATATTAAATAGTGAGTAGAAAAACACAAAAATGATTCACTTTCACGAGCCAGAGGCACAGATCATGTGACGAAATTTGGTGCCTCAAAAAAATTGCAAATGACTACATACCCTAGGCTGACTAACTAAAATGGCAAGTGTTAAATCTTCAGATATCCAGGACATGCTTTCTATTTCTACATCCATCAGACCTAAAATGTATACTAAGTCTTCCTAAGCGACTTGCAAAAAGTAAAGACTGTTTGCTACTGATAGGACTTGAGGCTTTTATAACAATTTTTCTAGAACGTACACTCTTCTCAGGTATTAAGCCTTTGATTACTCTGCAGGAATCCTAACTGATGCTTACAAACTTTTTTTTAAATGTTTTAAACTTTAGTACTATTAATTTTTAGCTAGGGTAAAGGCAAGCCCCCATAACAGAGGCATCAGGAAAGTCACTAAGTTATGAACACTGTAAACATCATAGCTACACTCTCTATTGATTTGTTTATTCCTTAATTGAGCAACTATTTTCCTAGCACTGTGTTAGATGGGAGGGATGCAACAATGAATAAAAGAGGTGCGATGTGTGCTCTAAGGAGCTTAGGGATCGGTGAGGAAGATAAACATTAAACAATATACCGCCAACCTAAGTACTTACCTGCATGTGTGTGTGTGCACGCATGTGCACTTGCATCAGATAGGTGAGGAATGGAAGGTAAAATTAAGGCGTGCAAGTGGTGTCAGGGAAGGCCTAGAGGAAAGAGAGGGAGTCACAAGGATGGGTAGGGAATCAGAGTTGGAGATTTTTCCACGTCAAGGTAACAGTGTGTGTAAAGTGCTATGCAGAAGGCCTTTTAAGCCACACTAAGAATGTTGGACTTCACCCCAGGCAGTGGGATCTCAGAAAGGCATCTCAGAGGAGGTGGTACCACTGACACACTAGGTCTTGCAAAACGGTGACATAGCAAGTATATTGTGGTTCAACGTAATGTGTTGGACCAAAGCTCACAAAGCCAGGAATCTATCGTAGAAGAGCTTTCAAAACCTCTGTCCCTTGGCATCTTGGTTTCTCTTTCTAAAATGGAGAAAATATCAACTGCTTATTCTTCTTAAGAGAGCACTTCATGCCATACATTAAGTTTCATTGCCTGAGGTGTATAAAACTGCTTAAACTGACGAAAGAACTTAATCAGATTACATTATTAATATATTATGAGTTATTAGCTACAGATGTAAGGTTAAACAGCAAGTTAGCTCAGTTAATATTCTCCCAGATAATAGACATGAAAGTTAACTGAATAAAGGCCAAACAGTGAGCCACAAACTCTTAAGATCTCATCTCTTAGTAGAAGGGCTGCCCTCGGCGTAAGATCTGGTATCTGTCATAGAAAAGTCACTGTGATGTAAAATGTCTGTCTCTTGGCTCCTTGGGGTATAATGCCATCTTCACTAGGGTTTATTGAGTTCTTTCAGTTTATAGCCTTTTTCAGTATACCTGTTACTTAGTTGTCATTCTCAACCAGGTTCTGATGGATGCTAATGGAAGAAAGGTGGGCACCAGCTCTCTCAGTTAAAAACAGTAGGATCTTTCAGTTATAATACACCGCGAGCACCACTCTGTTTAGCACCAAATTAGTCTCTAAATGCTCTGTTTGTGTTGCTTTTGACTCCTTAACAGACCATTCTCATAACTGCTGTAGGTCTGGACACATAACTATGCCCAGAATGATATTCATGGATTAATCTCGAGACCATGCCCAGACCACTGCAGCCTCTTCTTAATAGTGTGTTGTGCTCACAGTTGCTTCTTGGTCACATCACCATGGAAGGCAAGCAGAAATGGATCAGGTTCAGTATTTTCAGGCCAAGGTGAAAGTGTAAAAATAAAGTACTGTAGTGACCACAACTGTGGGTCTGCGGAAATCATTTCCAGCAACAAACTTTGGTACTGATTTTAGCTAACTAAAATTTCAGTTTAAATTTTATTGCGTAGTTGAAAAAATTGGTAAATGAATTCTTTTATTAGACTCCAACAAATTAATTGACTATTTAACAATAGACTCATACAAAATTTGACTTGAGTGAATTCTGTATTTCACACCAGGATAATAAGCATAGTCAATATTTTGTTAAGATTAGAGTAGAAAGCATGTTTAAATGCTGTCTTTCTGAAGATCAGTTGCAAAAAGACAATTCAAGCCTTTGCTAATTGTTCTTCCTTGCTACAGGCTTTGGTCTTTAAAGCAGTCAGAAAAAAATTCTACCTACTTTATCATCTATCATGATTTCTACTGAACTCTTTTGCAAGATTTTATTACTCCAGTCTCAGGAGGTGCTCTCTGAAAAACATTTCCATGAAAAAAGAGTTCCATGGTCAAATAAGTTAGGGAAAGACTAAAATTATGTCACTCCTTGGATAGTCACAACAGATAGTAGCATAGTAAAATCACTGAGAAGTCCTATAGTGAAGAAATTTATGTCATTTCATTTCATCCATAGATGCCACAAACTATCTGACCACAAGACCCTATTGTCAAATACCACCTGTTAACATCCTGTGGAACAGTAATCCATGGAATGTCCTTCGGAAAGGATGTGTCTGAGTAAGGAGACAGCCAACAAAGCCAAGGTACTTTCTAACCGTCTGCTTTAATAAATAAATACCACACTTCAGTTGCACCATTCAATTGCCTAAATATTAATCCATTCTAAAGGTATACATTCTTAACATTCGCTATGTTACACTGATGTTTTAGTCATTGACTATAAGAGCTATGTCAACACAGTATCTACTGTTAGGAGCTTCTAGTATTCTTGGAAAGAAGAGATCTATCTCCTTAAAGGAAGTTGCACAGAAAGGCCACATGTAATTATGTAAAAATTAGTGAGGCAGAAATAAGTACTATGGGAGTTGAAAGGGGGAGGGCAACTGAATGTACATTATCCACTTTTAGAGACAATGGCAAAACATACACACGCTTTGTTCCCTTCTGCCTGTCATTTCTTTCTTCCTTTCCCAGAGACACTGAGAATACAAAATGTGTTATTTCTTCTCTGCCCACAGCTCTGGCGGGCTGGGATCCCAACGTTGTAAAGCCAAAAGACATTCAGTATTAGAGTTTATTGTCAGGAAGTCACAGATCTCAGAGCCAGGGTAGAAGGAAACTTGCCCTCATCTAAGCTTGCCTCCCCCTAGCACCTCCACCAAAGGTCTCCTTGCTCCTACCCGGGCCCCCTTGCTCACTGTTCCCCAGGCAGCGGCCAGAGTCATTCTTTTCAGATGTAAATTTGACCAGGTCTTTTTCCAGTGGTTTCCTGTCACTGGCTACCAAACCTGCGGTGATCTAGCCTAATACTTCCCCTCTGTGTTTCTAACCGCTCTCCTGGCTCGCTGATCTCCAGCACCACTGGCATCTCCATGTCCCTCCTTCCTCAGGGCCTGCGTACTCACTGCTCCTTTTCCCAGGGCATTCCCCCTCACATCTTCACGTCTCTGCTCATCTGCTTTCTCCTCAGAGAGGCCTGCCCCAGGCCTTCATCTAAAATAGCAGTGTCATTCTCCACCTCACTCCCACTGCATCCTCCATTCACCTCACCCGTCTCTCCTTGTTCTTGAATAGGTTTATTGCTATTTTTAAAATATTTATCTATCTACTTGTTTACCTCTGTGAGGGCAGGGGCATTATTCTGTATTTCTGTTTTGGCCAGGCATATTTTAGGCACTCCATAAGTGTTTGTTGAATGACTGAGTCAATCGCTGAATGATTGGATGATAAATTTACAGTAGAATAAACCTGCACAGAATAAATCTGCGGTAGAATATATGTTAAAGAATAGCTGAGTGAATTAGAAAATACACACTTTCTCATCAAAATCCGGTGGGTGACTAACTTCTGTGTTGGCACAGGAATTTCAAGAACTTGCTCTGGAGCGAGTCTGGCACTTACAGCTGGATGGCCTTGTGTAAGTTACTCAGCTTCTGTGTGTCTCAGTGGTTTTTTTCTGTAAAAAGGGAACAATAACTATCTGGCAGGTTTCCTGTGAGGATTAAATGAGATAATGTATAGGAAGCCCATAGGCCAAGTACCTTCCACAATGGATGGTAACTATTATTAATTCCCAAAAGCCTGTTTTATAGAGTTTCTTTAAATAGAAAGGTATCTTTTACTAGTTCTTAGAGAAAACCCTTTGGCCTGTTAATACATGAGAAAATAATCAGCTATTCATGAAACATATGGTAATTACCATGCAAAGAAATATTTTAGATTATTGTTTTGAACTATCTAGACAAAAAAATCCTCAGCATTCTGAGCATATAAATATATGACACATCCCCTTTCCACTGATGTTTTCGACTTCTTGGAGATTTCTTAGCTTTCCAGGAGAAAGCTATATAAAGAGTTGGGTTGTTCTTAATAACTTTGATCTTGAAATAGTTTAAGACTGAAGAATTTGCAAAAATAGTACAGTTTCCATGTAACCTTCACCGCACTTCCACCAATGATTATATCTTATATAACCATAGCGTAGTCTCAAAACGAAGAAATTAACACTAATGTTAATGTATCTGAGTTAATGGCGCAATTCCATTAACTCAGATACAAACCTTATTTGAATTCACATGAAGGATTTTTTAATCTTAGGGTTAGGAGCTAATTAGGATCATATCTTGGCTCCATTAATCAGGCAAACGAGACACTTACATATTAGTGTATGAAAACCATAAATTATACAATTCCTTTCATTTTCAAAGAATTTTAGAATTTAAAAAGCTATAAGTTCCAACCTACCTAGAAGTCGGGTCTACTATTCTGTAAAAGCAAAACACAAAAGCCCTTCACAGTTTCAAAGAGATGTAGACAAGAGAATCCCTGATTTTAATCTCTAAGGTCAAAGCCCTTCTTTCCCTGAAAAACTAATTCCTCCTTTTCTATCAGTTCTGGATATTTCTGTTCACTAGTACTGGAGGGAAAATAAAGTCGAGGGCAGGCCCAGAGTTCAAGAAGCATTTCAACTCCAGCTAGATGATTATTAGGGCAGAGGTGTACGGGAGACCCAGATATGGATGGAGGGAAGCCATCCCTTGTGCCTAAGGAGGGCCCGCGTGTTCTGTGCTCCCTCAGCCTGTGCAGGTGCAGAAGCCACCTGCGTCCAGCTGGACATACACAAGGGAACACATCCCAGCTGTCCCTCACCCAAACCAAATTCCCCTTGCCCCACAGCCTCCCTGCCCCCAACTTTTGGAAAGGATGCATTGGAGCAAGGAGACGCCTCCCAGATCTGAATGTGAACAAATTTGCATCAAGTTAGTCAATTTGATGGAGCAGAGAGAGGTACAAAAGTTTTTCAAAGGAAAAAAAAATCTAAAAGGAAAAAACACAAAATCAACTACAGGTGAGGCACTAACATGATTTTGTTTTTCTTATTAACTAAATGTTTTCTGTTTTTCTCTTTTGTGTAATCCCACCCCACAGGGTAGTCCACTTGGAGTATCAAAATGTGGCTTTATAGGGCTTCCCTGGTGGCGCAGTGGTTGAGAGTCAGCCTGCCGACGCAGGGGACACGGGTTCGTATCCCGATCCGGGAAAATCCCACATGCCGCGGAGCGGCTGGGCCCGTGAGCCATGGCCACTGAGCCTGCGCGTCCGGAGCCTGTGCTCTGCGGCAGGAGAGGCCACAGCAGTGGGAGGCCCGCGTACCGCAAAAACAAACAAACAAACAAAGTTGTGGCTTTATATATGCCAGGTTTGAGATACCCATTCTTTGTAATTAGAGTGTCTTGGGACTGAGAGCATAGCTTTTCGTTTCGGGTCTACCATGGTTGAAATCTGGGTTGTTTATAAGATTTTCCCGAAGTGTGATAATCTTGTTCCAGAGAATAAAACAGATCGAGCATGGGAAAATTCTGTCAAACAATGTCCTTCTTTCCTTAACACATAGAGTAGACAGAGAAAGAGCACAGAATTTGGAACCAAAGGACATGGGTTTAGTTCTAGCCCCATAATTTACCAAATGTATAAACTTGAGCAAATCTTACCCTGTTTCCTCGTCCATAAAATGGGTGATATGAAAATAACAGGATTATTATAAATATATAGGGTTGTTTGGAGAATCAAATAAGATTATAAATGTGAAAATCCTTTACAAATGAAAGAGTGCTATAGGTATGTTACTGTTGCTATGTTACCTGGAAGAAATACATGGTCAAAAATCCTATTTAAATCCATCAGAACATTTTTATAACAGAACTTTGAATACCATTGTAATGAAATGGTTTAATAGATAAGCTTCTCTTTTCTTTTCCTTTCCTTTTTCCCCCCTTTTTGTATAGAGAAGGGATGGAAGTCATTTTTCTTCATAAAGTTCTTCTTAAAGAAATCTTCATAAAGTTTCTCTTCCTAAAGTTCATGAAGTGTGTAGTGTTATTTTTCTCCTCATGAATATTCTTTATAAAACTGTTCCCTGGGTCTTGCCATTGTGGAAAATCTGGAGGGAAAACCTAAAGCCGGCCTGCAACAGAGTTTTCATAAGTCTTCATGGTAATGAGAAAAATAACCACAACTTGGTGAGCTAAATTAATTAAATTTACATGACTGTCATTTATCCTGAGATTATGTCCTTCTTACATTATTTCGTGTAAAAATCCCCTTTCTCTTGTGAAATGATGGTGATAGTGGATGGCAACTGTTTTGTTTGTTTTCAATGTCCTTACTCTACAAAATAAAAAGTTGGCTACCCTACGTCAGGCCCCAATTATTTTTTGAAATGGGACTGGCCCCTAACATGCCAGTCTCTGGGAACCCTTGGCCTAGAAGGTTAATTGGAGATGGCAGGGATGGCGGTGGGGAAGCCAGTTCAGCTGCCTGTGTTTTGCTCCCTTCCCCAGAGCCCGCGGGGCCCACTGCCCCACATCCGGGCTGTCGCCAGTCCCTGGCTGTGTATCTGCGTCCCAGCCCCCCGGCTCTTCATCCCTGTCCGCTTCCCGCTCCCAGCCCCTCCTAGCTGGCGTCATCCTTCCAGACACAGCTCCCTAAGTTTGCCATGTGCAGTGACCCTGGGTTGACCCTGAGCCATGATACAAACTATGGGATTGTAATGAATCTCTAATTACCCACAGTACCTTCATGAGTCGTCAGCCCTGCTGCTCAGCTATATTCCTCAGCAATTTGGTCATTACCAAGAATTCAGAACACAGCCAAACTCTGTGCCCGGAAGCTGGGAGCCCTCACGGTCTCTGCCAAGTGAGGCTGGCTCTGCAGGCTTCTGGGAATGACAGGGTGATTTCCTCCCTCGTTATGAATCAGAGAAGGTGTCTGAACATGAATCATGCAGCTCTGCGTGGGGACCTTGTCCCGACTTTTATTTATTCCAGTAGGTCAGGCTGAGTGGATGCTCAGGAACTTGGGGAGACTGGTAGCATTTTTAATTTCATGTGATAATTCCAAAATTCCACATCTTATCTTCAAGCCAAAAAGAGATATCGGCAGACTTAATAAAGTGATAGCAGCAGGTCTTGCTTGATTTTCCTGTAGAAAATGTCATATCTTACTACTGGGGCAAATAGCTTCATAATAAGACAGTAATAATAGCTCCCCCATGTGCCAGGCATTGTGCTAGAGGCTTATATACCTTACGTCTAATATTGACTAAAACAAGAACAAAAACAAACAACAGCAAAGACATTTTACACACAAGGAAACTGAGCCTTGAGTGGTTAAGTAAAGGTTAAGTTTCCAACTCATATAGCTAGAAAGCAACAGTTTGCCTTGCTCCAAAGCAGATGTTCTTTAGGAGCATTTAACAGATGGAACTAGAGAGAAATGACTGGTCTTAAAGGGTAGATGGACTTTTAATTCACTATTAGCTTCCAAGTGAAGAATGAGTCCTAGTTTTCAAAATAACTCATAGAATTTTATTTTTTTAAAGACTAAATGAGATATCAGCATGAAAGTACTGACTTAAGAAAAATTAGCAAAACACTTGAGAAAGTGCTCTACTAACTCAAGAAATCAATTCAATTCAAATATCCATGGCACAAATAGTAAACATTCTCTTCAATATTTAAATATCCTTTTGCTTGTGTCAGGAACTGGGGAAATAAAGATGACTAAGACAGTTCCTGCCTTCAGGAAGCTCAGAGATAATAATTGTTGCTGTTCTTATTGCCTACTTAATATAGTGTTAAACGTTATATTTTATTTATTTATTTATTTATTTTTGGCTGTACGGCACAGCTTGTGGGATCTTAGTTCCCTGACCAGGGACTGAACCCGGGCCCTCGGCAGTGAAAGTACAGAGTCTTAACTACTAAACCACCAGGGAATTCCCTTTAAAAAAATTTTTTTTTAATTAACTAATTTATTTTTAAACATTTTATTTATAAAGTATCATAATCAAAAATAATTTAGAGTAAATTACTAATATTTCTCTGGCTTTCTAAATGCAAGGCTTGTCATAGCATGAATGATGTTACACTGTTCAACTAGTGTGGGTAGAAACTGCTTATTAACACTTGATACCCAGGTTATGTCCAATAACCTGTGTGAAAAAAATTTTCAAGGAATAAATCTATGTGTTCAGTGGTTGTATCTTGAAAAGCAGAAATTAATAAGCCACAGGAAATGGTCTTGGCCACATTTCTGAAGCCAGCCTGTTTTCCTAGATTCAGGAGATGTTTTTAATACATAGTGTCTTGCAGTCCAATTAATTCCTTGAATTTGCAGGTAATTTGTATTTTTGTTGTACAACAAAGCTTTGTGGTTAAGATAGTAATACTCTGTTCTTGGGACTTACAGCCTCCTCCTACCTCCAAGGTCAGGCCACAGAAAGTAACTTGCTTCTTAGGGAACAATTTCATAATTAAAACCCATAGTTCCTAAACCCAGAGTCTCTGAATCATGCTATCTCTCACCTCGCCAATAAAACAACAGATGGTTTGAGCTAGCGGGGAATTCGGAGATAGCTAACACTCTCATTTTACAGATGAAGAAAATGACGCACGGAGAGTGATGTAACTTCAAAGACACATTGGCACACAGAATGCTAATGGGATATAAGCATACTCTATCCAGGGTAAGAAGTTTGCATTACCCTACTTTTGAAGGTTTGTTCCTGCTGTGGTATTGCCCATATGTCTCTGCAAAGTTGACTACAGTCTTATCTATCTAAAGGAAGGCCATTTCTCAGGCAGGAAGACTGTTAACATTTTAGGAATATGGGTCCAACAAAAGGATAATTTAGGACATGTTTACATAGATTTACATAGGACATGTTTACATAGATTTAGTCCATGTTTACATAGATTCCTGCCATTTGAACATAAAGTAGCATCCCTAAATCTTTTTAAGCATTACAGTTAATACTAATACCATTTACTGAGTGTACCTTACATGTCATATATTATATACATGCCTTCTATATGTCATGTATCACTCATCTTCTCACTATCCAGAATGTATTATGAATCCCATTTTACAAAATAAAGAAACAAGTAATATGCCGAGAGTCAGAGCAGCTTGAATCTAAACTCAGCTTCCTTTTCCATCTGCCTCTAAAGCTCAGGCTCCTCCACCACCCTGGTATGTGAACAAAAGTCCCAAAATCAGACGAGGAAGAGTAGTCTTACCCCATTTCAAAGTATGATAAATGTCTGTATCATGAATTTAAGGCTGGAGGAAGTTTAGTCAAAACATGCTTAATTAAGTCTCTACCTGCAAGGGCTTCACCGTGGACCACGGTGCTCTCTGTCTCACCACAGCCACTGAGTCAACAAAAGTATTCCTCTACAGTTCAAGGAGGAGGAAACACCTCCAATCTCGCTTCCAGATCAGCTTCAAAAGAATAAGAAGTAACCACTGAGTAGGGGGATCTCTCCAGGCAAGTATTTGCCTTTAGGAAGATTCTTGCCTGCTATTACTACATTTCTACTTGACTGCTTGAGCCTAACTACAGAAAGTACTTAAAATTCACACATACAGCAAAGAGGGCTAAAGAGGATTGGCTGTTCCATTTTTAGTCTCTCACCTGGACTGAAGAAAAGAGACAATGGGCCTTCCTACAACTCTGCTGGAAAAATGAAAGAACACAACTACATTGTTAAAGAAGTCAGGTAACTGTCTAAAACAAGGCAGCTGACAGGAGTGAGCCAATAGAATACATGTGGGTGAATTTTGTCCTAGTCACACATTTGTGCACAAAGTTCTATAAGGCTTCTAAGGATTTCCTGTGTTGTCCAGTACCTTGCACTCATCCTTAAATAACTTTTAAAGGAGAAATGGACAAGTTTCCGTATGTAAGGGAGGCCTAGTTGTGATAATAATAGTAGTAATAACCAAAATGTGCATAAATTTGCATGCTTAAAAGCTTTCCTAGACAATATCATGGTGTGCTTGAGCTTCTGGGCTCTGGAGTCAGATCTACCATTCTGGAATCCCAGCTCCACCACTTCCAATTGTGTGACTGTGGATACATTCCTAAACCTCTTGGGGCTGTCTCAGTTTCTTCTGTAGCCCTGGGATAATAATAATAATACCTATTTCATGAAGTAATTGTGAGCATTAAATGAATTTTTGTGTGAAACACTTTGAAAGGTGGATGGTAAAGTAAGTGTGCGATAAATGTTGTTCTTATGGTTTTTGCGTTTTGTTTTGTTTCAAGTAGTCCTTTAACAAAGCTAGTATATAGTGGAGCCAGGACTTGAACAAGAGGGAAAACAGACATTTTGCATGTTGCATCTTAGTCAACATGAAGAATTGACTAAAGAGAAACACGAGTGGCAATAGGGAAGCAAGAGAGGTACATACTGCAGGGCCAGGTTAGAGATGATGGTACTTTGAAGCAGAGCAGAAAAAGGTAAAAGAGGTATTAGACTTGAACAAGAGGGAAGATAGACAGTTTGCATTGAAGTGCCCTATGCAGTCTCCTGTGTCCTGGTGTTAGTCTGAGTGTGAACATGGAAGCCACTCTGCGAAGCCAGGAAACCATGCTTGCATCGGTAACTCCCTCATTTACTCCAGCGTTTGGGAGTTGAGTCGTCAGCTAAGATCTCCTCAGTGAGGTCTTGGTGGAACCATCAGTCACAGTCCAGTGGCAATATTAGGAGGAATTACTTTTGACATGCTTCCTGCCATTTGATATTTGCAGAGTGTTTTGTAATCTCCTGGTTACCCTCCACCCACCTGCTGGGACCTAGATAGGTGACAAGCTTTTCTTCCTCTGAACAAGTTTTCCCAAATTAAAGGAGCAACAGAGTCAGTAATAAGAAAAGAACTCAAAGGAGTTTTTCACCTTTTTCCTCAAATCCATCCCTATGATAAAAACTATAGTAGTTGATCTCTGAAAGACTGATAGAAATGAGAGAATAATGATAATAATTATTTTAATAATTTAACAATAATTATTTGTTGAGCACTTGTAATATAGGAGACACTGTTCTAAGCTTTGTGTATGTGCTGACAATAATCCTATAATGTAAATATTCTTCTTCCTTTTATTTGACAGATAAGGAAATCAAGGCATAGAGAGATTAAATATTTTGCCCCAAATCTCATGACTACTGAGTGGTAGGGGATTCAAACCCAGTCTCACTCTAGAGCTATGCTCTTCACCACCACCATGCTATAAATGCAACCCTGCCTGCACCCATGACCCGATGTACTCATTTCATATCTTCCAGCACCCTCCCTTTTGTATGAGAAGCCAACTAGTGAAGTTTTGCATGAAAACATTACAAACACACAAAAATGCAGATGGAGTCACTAAGATAAGGTGGCTTTCTGAGAAGCTCCCCATCCATTACTTTCATAAATTGACCATTGTCTCAGGTCTCCCTTATAAGGTCAGGAACCTGATTTTTCCAGCACACTAAAAAGGAAAACATTTATTAGGAGTGAACTCACATGAACTAAATTTTAAAGGACTAGAGGACAAACCAAAATGTCAAAATATTAATCTATTCTAACACAAGTACATGTTTATTGAATGCCTAGGTATTGGTGATATCATGGTGATTCTAATATCTCTGAATAAAATCTCTACCCTCATAAATCTTATATTCCAAATGAAGGAGACAGATAATAAAAATGCATATGTCTATAAATTGATCATACAGAAACAGTTAAGAGTAAGTGTTATGAAGAAAAAATAAAGCAGGGAAAGAAACAAAGGGTTGAGGGATCTACTTTAGATTGAGTGCATAGCAAAGAACTTTCCAAGGGGGTGATATTTGAACAAAGACCAGAGTAAAATAAGGAAGCAAGCCAAGTGGACATAAGACCAGTGTTCAAATAGAGGAAAGGCCTCGTGATGGGAACACGCTTGACATGTTTGAGAAACGGGAGACCAGTGTGACTGGAGTTCAACGGGCAAGGAGGAGAATGGTAAGATGATTTGGGAGAGGCAGTCAAGGGCAATATCACAAAGAGTCTTAAGGCCATGGTAAGTAATTTTGGATCTTATCCTAATGTGATAGAAGGTATTAGAGGGTTTTGAAGAGGAAAGTGATATGCTCATATTTGCTTCTGAAAAGGATCACTCCAGCTGAGAACATGGAGTTCTTAGTCAACATGAAGAACTGACTAAAGAGGGACATGGGTGGCAATAAGGAAGCAAGAGAGGTACATACTGCAGGGCCAGGTTAGAGATGATGGTACTTTGAAGCAGAGCAGAAAAAGGTAAAAGAGGTAATAAATGGTGGGATTTAGAATGTATTTTGAAGAATGCAGTCAAAGTTTGAGGCCTGACCAATAGGTGAATGGAGATGCATATTTGGGTAAAACAAGGCAATCAAGATTTTGGTTTTGGACATGATGAGTTTAGCATTCCTATTAGACATCAAAAGGCAGATTTTGAGTAGGCAGTTGGATAAATAGTCTGTAGTCTCTTATCAACAGGGGAGAGGTTGGGACTGAAGATAAAAATTTGGGAGTCATCAGTAAATAGGTGGTTTTTAAAGCCATGGAATTGAATTCAACCCCTCAGGATGTTGAATGAAGACAGAGAAGAAAAGAGATCCCAAGATCGAGGTCTGAAGCAACTCCAATTTAGAAGCAGGAATACAGAGAGTATTTGCTGTATTCCACAGCAAAGGAGACTGAAGAAGAACAACCAATGAGGCAGGAGAAAAATCAGCAGCACATGCTGTTCCTGAAACCAAAAGAAGAAACCATTTTAAGATGGTGGGAGCGCTAATTATATGAAAAGACTTCTGAGGAGTAGAGTTCATACCCTAAGGATCAAGATTTGGCCAGTGGCTTAGGCAACATGGAGGATATTTGTGACTTTGGCAAGAGAGAATGCAGTGAAGTGCTGGGAAAGATAGCTTAGCTGGGGTAGTGGGGAAGTGATAAGGTGAGGAAGAAGGTAAGGTGAGGATGAATCTTGTAGATGATACCATCCAATCAATTTAGTCAAGTCTTACTGGCCTAGAAGTCTGTATTTTGCACCATTGTATGCTGAATTTGAGGTTTAACTTCAAATGGGCAAGGGTTCAATGGGCAAGGAGAAGAAAGGTAAGATGATTGGGAGAGACAGTCAAGGGCAATATCACAAAGGGTCTTATAAAGTTATAAGGCCATGATAAGGGCAGTTTTATTTCTCCTAATTCCAGTTCATTGAGAGCACCTTGATGTTTCCTTTAGGAATCAACTATTTCAAAATTTCATTGTTAGTCTGACAGATATAAAATATCAAATAAAAACATATAAGAATAAACAATCACTGTTTTTGAAGAAAGATCAGGAAAAGAAAGAAGCAGAATTACAAATTGTTTTAAAGAGCTGTGATTTAATTCTCTTGGATAAAAAAATTCATGACAAGAAACATTTCTATGAATTATATAAATCCATGTAAAACCCAAGTACCCCAAACTCAGTATGTATTCACTGATATTGTTAGTAATTGATGACCATGATGATAATGGTGATTGTGATTCTTTAAAAAGTAATTATATTAGGGCTTCCCTGGTGGCGCAGTGGTTGAGAGTCCGCCTGCCGATGCAGGGGACACGGGTTCGTGCCCCAGTCCGGGAAGATCCCACATGCCGTGGAGCGGCTAGGCCCGTGAGCCATGGCCGCTGAGCCTGCGCGTCTGGAGCCTGCGCGTCCGGAGCCTGTGCTCCGCAACGGGAGAGGCCACAACAGTGAGAGGCCCGCGCACCGCAAAAAAAAAAAAAAAAAAAAAAAAAGTAATTATATTAGAGCAAATAAAGATGAAATATCTTTAATATGAAGAACAGGCAAGAATTCAGCCAACAAATTATTAACTTTCTCTAAAAATCTTAGGAAAAAATAAACAGACCTGACTGAGCAAATAGACTGCCAAATCTTACAAGGAAAGGTGCCAGACTTACTGATTAATGAATTGTCTGGAGGTACACTTTAAAAAAATTTTTTTTGTTTTATATTGGAGTATAGTTGATTAACAATGTTGTTAGTTTAATATTTTCCCACTTATGTTATTACAGAATATTAAGCACAGTTCCCTGCGCTATACAGTAGGTCCTTGTTGGTTATCTATTTTAAATATAGCAGTGTGTACAAGTCAATCCCAAATTCCCAATCTTACCCTTCCCCTACCCTTCCCTGCTAGTAACCATAAATTTGTTCTCTAAGCCTGTGAGTCTGTTTGTTTTGTAAATAAGTTCATTTGTATCATTTTTTTTAGATTCTGCATATAAGTGATAGCATATGATATGTCTTTCTCTGTCAGATTTACTTCACTTAGTATGATAATATCCAGGTCCATCCATGTTGCTGCAAATGGCATTATTTCACTCTTTTTAATGGCTGAGAAATATTCCATTGTATATATGTACCACATCTTCTTTATCCATTCATCTGTTGATGGACATTCAGGTTGCTTCCATATCTTGACTATTGTACACAGCATTGCAATGAACATTGGGGTGCATGTATCCTCTCGAACCATATTTTTCTCTGGATATATGCCCAGGAATGGGATTGCTGGATCATATGGTAGCTCTGTTTTTAGTTTTTTAAGGAAACTCCATACTTGGAGATATGCTTTTTTAAAAATAAATTTATTTATTTATTAATTTTTGGCTGCTTTGGGTCTTCATTGCTGGGTGTGGGCTTTCTTTAGTTGTGGCGAGTGGGGGCTACTCTTCGTTGTGGGGCATGGGCTTCTCATCCTGTTGGCTTCTCTTGTTGTGGAGCACAGGCTCTAGGCACACAGGCTTCAGTAGTTGTGACGTGTGGGCTCAGTAGTTGTGGCTCATGGGCTTAGTTGTTCCGCGGCATGTGGGATATTCCCGGACAAGGGCTCGAATACATGTCCCCTACATAGGCAGACAGATTCTCAACCACTGTGCCACCAGGGAAGCCCGGAGATACACTTTTCATGTCCACCTTTCTGGGACTATCACCATATATATATTTTTTGTTTGTTGGTCTTAAAGTAAAATTGGGTCCAATCAGTTTTGAAGCATCTTGCCAGTAGACATTGTGAATTTGAAGACACTGAATTATTTTTAGAAGTCTGATTTATCATTATATAAATGTTAAATTATGTATAATATATTTGAAGAACTTATGAAACAGGAAATTAATTATTGCTCATAAACTGAAGCTGGAAATTCAAGGACTTAGATATACTCAGAACATTAGGTAACATGTAGTGACTATCCCAGAGGCAACGGTATATAACAGAAAACTACACTTTCCAGTCCACCTGAAGATAAATGGGTTTGTGTGCCTACTGATGGTCTGTGAAATGTGAACAGAAGTGACATGAGTTACTTTAGAGCTGAGGCAGTGATATGCCCAGTGTGGTCTTCCATTTTCCATTCTTTTGCTTTAGCAAATGACAAAGTTATGAGCCAAGGTGGTGGAACCTATATCCGCCTGGGTAATTCCATGCAGCAGAGCTCTCCACTAACCTGCTCAAGACAAGTAGCATGAACAAGAAGTAACATGTAAAATATTCAGGGTTAATTTATTATTGCAACATCACTTAACCTAACCTGACTAATAGTGCCCACAACAAGTGAGATATTGTAACCCAATTCTACTAAGGTAAAGAGAAGGGAAGTTCTAAAGACCTGAAGAGGGACAGGGACATAGGACCTTTACAGCATGAGAATCAAAATTAAAGGCCTCTACACAAAGATGAGACTGCATAAAGATGACTCCTTCTGTCAGTGAACTAAAAATACATGTGTCCCACAGAAAGAGGTGTTGAGGATGCATACTGATCATGGCCTTGACTCTAGGAGAAGCAGAAAACAAAAAGAAAATAGGGCCCTCTGGGACTCCCAGCCTCCTCAGTCTGCTCTCATGTAAGTTTGGGGCTAGAATTTTACCACCTATTTAGCCACATAAAATTTCCCAGCTGAAAATTCTGTTAAAGGGTTCCTGAGTTAGTAACTACCTCAGATACCCGGCAGAAACAAAAGCAAATCCTTTCTCAAGGAGCCAGTTATAAAACCAGACCTTAAAGAATTCCATCAGGTAACGTGAAAAACACAAATTCATGAGGAAATAAGTTTGCATTAGTGAGAGTCATCATATATTTGAATTATCAGAAAGAGACTATAGAGTAATACACCTCAAATTGGAGAATATATATTCTTTTAAGCAGACATGGAGTATTTTTAGAAGTTGCCTATGTTCTAATTTAGACCATAAAGCAGTATTCAGCATATATTTTTAAATCCATGTTATATAAAATACACTTTCTAAACACAATGAAATTTTAAAAAATCAATAACATAAGAAAACTTTAAAACATACATTTAGTAATCTTCCAGGTGCCAATTTAGTTGCATTTCATAAATTTCGGTTGGTGGCAATTTCATTGTTTTTTAAGTTCCTTTTTATTTGGCCTATCAACCAAAACTTAGGAGACACAGCTAATATGGCAACTGAAAGGAAATTATAATCTAAAGTCTCATTAGAAAAAAATAAAAGCTGAAAATAGATAAATTAAGTATCCAACTCAGTATGTTAGAATAATAGCAGAATAAATCAAATGAAGAAACAAAGTAAATCCAAGGAAACTCAAAGGGAAAAAATAATAAAAACAGCAAAACTCAATGTAAAGGGAAAAAAGATATAAAAAACATGGCTCTCAAGAGCATGAGAAAACAAGCCACCACAGACTGGGAGAAAATATTTGCAAAAATGTGGCTGATGAAGGATCATTATCCAAAATATGCAAAGTACTCTTAAAACTCAATAATAAGAAAACAAACTGAATTAAAAAATGGTCAATAGAACTGAACACATACCTTACTAAAGAAGAAATACCGATGGCAAATAAGTATATGACAAGATTCTCCACAGCATACGTCATCAGAGAAATGCAAACTAAAATGACAATGGCATGTTACTACACTCCAGAAGAATGGTGAAAATCCAGAATGCTGACAACACTAAATGCTGAAAAGAATGTGGAGCAACAGGAATTCTCGTAGATTGCTAGTGGAAATGCAAAATGATACAGTCACTTTGGAAGACAGTTTAGCAGTTTCTTCCAAAATTAGACATACTTTTACCATACAATCCAGCAATTGCACTTTTTGGTATTTACGGAAATGGGCTGAGAACTTATATACACAAAAAAACCTGCACATGGATGTTTATAGCAGCTTTATTCATAATTGTCAAAACTTGGAAGCAACCAAGATGTCCTTCAGTAGGTAAATGGATTAATAAACTGTGATAAGTCCAGACAATGAAATATTATTCAGTACTAAAATGAAATAAACTATCAAGCCACAAAAAGACATAGAGGAATAATAAGTGCATATTTACTAAGTGAAAGAAACCAATCTGAAAAGACTACATACTGCATGATTCTAACTATATGACATTCTGAAAAAGGCAAAACTATGAAGACAGTAAAAAGATAGGTGATTGTGGAAGTCCAGGGGAGGGAGATAAATAGGCAGGGCATAGAGGATTTTTAGGGCAGTTAAACTATTCTGTATGATATTATAATATTTGATACATGTCATAATACATTTGTCAAAACCCATTGAATGTTCAATACCAAGAGTGTCCTCTAAACTGTGGACTTGGGTTATAATGATGTGTCAGTTTAGGTCCAACAATGGTAAAAAAATGTACTGTGTGTAGTGTGGGATGTTGATAGTAGGGGAAGATATGAGTGTGGGAGAGTATATAGGAACTCTCCATAGTTTCTACTTAATTTTGGTATGAACCTAAAACTACTATTAAAAATGAAACCTACCTAAAAGGAAAAAAAAAAGGACCAACAAGGTTGAAAATTAATTCTTTGAAAAAAGTAATAAAATTAATAAACCACTGGCAAAGCTGATCAAGGCAGAGAGAAGGTACAAATGAACAATAAAGGAATAAATCTATACAGCTTTTTATATAAATATTTTAAAAATTTAAGTTATGAAATATCAAAATATAGAAAATTTCAGAAAAAAGTAACAGCTACCTATGTTCCTCCTATATATGTGCTAACATTTTGAGGTATTTGCTTTCAATTCTTTTTTTAAAGACATAAAAGATTATAGATATCAAAACTATATAGCTAGAGCAGCAATCAGAGAGGTTAAAAATTAAACTTGAATATAAAATGTTAAAATGTAGATACAGATATATGAAAATCATTAGTATGGTATTTTTTATGTGAAAAATTGTGAAAACTTGGCTTAGTGTCCCAAATATCTGGAAATTAAGTTTCTACATAACCGTGGGCAAAGTAGAAACTCAAAGAAATTTAGAAATATTTTCAGCTAAATGATAATGAAAAACAAAATACCAAAATATCTAAGTAATACTGAGAGAAAAATATGTAGCTTATATTAGAACATAAAAAATTTTAAATCTGTGATCTAAATTTTCACTTTAATAAATTAGAAAAAAAGTCAAATTCAGCCCAAAGTAAAAAGAAGGAAATAATGACAATACTAGAAATAAATAAAATAGAAAACAAACAATAGAGAATAATGACAAAAGCAAAAGTTGACTCTCTGTAAAGATTAATAAACCTATAGCAAAACTGATCAAGAAAAAGAGTAAATAAAAAGAAAACATCAATTCAGAGCCTAAAAATATTAAAAGATCAATAAAGTAATGCGAAGAACAATTTTATGCCAATAAATTCAACAATTTAGATGAAGTGGACAACTTTTGACAGATACAAATTACTAAACTGACACAAGAAGAAACAGAAAACCTGAATAGCCCTTTATCCATTTTAAAAAATTGAATTTGGGATTGAAAAATATTCTCACAAAGAAAACTCCAGACCCAGAGGTTATGTGACCCATCTCATTTTATGAAGTCAACATAACCATAAAAATAACAAAACCTGATAAGGACTTTAGACACAAAAAAATAAATTGCAGGCAAATATCACCCATAACAAGAAGCTAAAATCCTCAACAAAATAATAGCAAAACAAATGCAGTAATATGTAAAAAGGATAATATATTATAACCAAGTGAAATTTATCCCAGGAATGCAAGGTAGATTTAATACTTAAAATCTATCAATATAAGATGCCACAATAGCAGAATTAAAAAAATCATATGAACATTTCAAATAGATGTAGAAAAATATTTGATAAAATTCAACATTCATTCATGCTGCAGACTTTCAGTAAACTAGAAATCAGAGGTAACTTCCTCAATCTAATAAAGGGCATCTATGAAAAACTTCAGCCAACACTATATTTAATGATAAAATTTTGAAGGCTACTTCCTAAGATTGAGAACAAAGCAAGGACATCCACTCTCACCACTTATATTAAAAACATTATAGTGGAGATCCTGGAATTATAATAAGGGAAGAGGGAAAAAAGGCAAAGGAAGAAAAAGAAAAAAAAGAAGTGAAATTGCTTTTTTTTTTCTTTTGCCACACCACGAGGCATGTGGGATCTTAGTTCCCACACCAGGGATAGAACCCGTGTCCCCTGCAGTGGAAGCGCAGAGTCTTAACCTCTAGACCACCAGGGAAGCCCCTAAATTTGCCTTTATTTGCATACAGCGTGATTTGTATGTAGAAAAATCCAATTAAAACATAAATTACTGGAACTAATAAGTGAATTTAACAAGCTTGTAGAGTACAAGTTAATATCTAAAAGCAATTGTATTTTTATGCTCTAGCAACGAACAATTGAAAGTGAAATTTTTAAAATACCATTTGCTATAACATCAACATTTTAATAGTTTTAGGAATAAATATAGCAAAATGTGCAAGAACTTTACACTAAAAACTATACAATTTTGCTGAGAAAAGTAACTCAAATAAAGGAGAGATGTCATGTTCAAGGATTAGAAGCCCAATATTGCCAGATTACAATAGATCTAATTACAATACAATTATAATCATAATCCTAGTAGCTTCAGATGGAAATATTAAAAAGAAAAAAAACAGAATATTCATGACAATAATTAAAACAGAACAACAAAGTCTGAGGGCTTACTATGATGGTAACTGATTAAGAGAGTGTTGTATTGGCTTAAGGATAGACATATATATCAATGGAGTTGAATAAAAAGTCCAAAAGCAGATCCCCGTTAAATGTGGTCAACTGACTTTCATCAAAGACAGCAAGGTAATTCAATAGGGAATGAAACGACTTTTCAATAAATAGTGCTGGAATAACACGATGTCCATGTGGGAAAAAATGAAACTTGATCTTCTATCTCACACCATGAAAAAAATTTATTTCAAGATAATTCATACATCTAGATGTAAAAGCCAAAATTATACATATGATAGAACACACAGTGGAATATCCTGACTATTGTGGAGGAGGCGCAAAGACTTCTCAGGACACAAAAAGCACTAATTCAAAAATTTGATAAATTGTACATCACCAGAATTTAAAACCTCTGCATATCAAAAGACACAATTAAGAAAATAAAAAGACAAACCACAAACTGAGCGAATATATTTACCATTTGTACTTCTGACAAAGGACTTGTATCCAGAACATATAAAGAACTATAAGTCAATAGAAAAAAAAAAGAGAACAAAATTTAAAAATAGGCGAAAAAAAACTTCCACAGATCTATATTTTAAAAAGTATATGAATGACAGGCCTGCTCATGAAAAAATGCTTAAAATCATTAATAGAGAGATACAAGTTAAAACCATAATGAGATATCACCATATACCCACTTGAGTGACTAAGATTGAAAAACGTGATAATACCAAATATTAGCAAAAAAAAGGTGATGCACCAGAACTCGCCTATTCTGCTGGCAGAATGTAAAATCCTAAAACCACTTTAGAAAATGGTAAGGCAGTTTCTTCTCAAGTTTATCATTCACCTATCCAATAACCTAGCAACTATACTCTCAGCTATTTACCCAAGAAAAATGAAACATGTCCACAAAGAGACTTGCATGAGAATGTTCAGAACAGCTCTGTTTGTAATAGCCAAAAGTGGAAACAGTGGAAATGCTCATTAATAGGAGAATGGATAAACAAACTGTGGAATATTCATATAATAGAATATTACTCAGCAACAAAAAGTAACAAGCCATTGATACTGCAGCAACTTGAAGGAATCTCAAAAAAAAAGTTTGAGAAAAAGAATCCAAACTCATAGAGTACACACGATATAATTCCCTTTATATGAAGTTCAAGAACAAACAAGACTAATCTAAGGTAGAAATCAGAACAGAAATGTTTCTTAGAGATAGAGGGTAGAATTCCCTTGAAAATGGCATGAAAGAACTTCCTGCAGTGATGAAAATATTCTGTATCTTTACGGGTGTTGGTTACATAGGTGTACACATTTGTCAAAATTCTTCCATATGTATTTACTACAGATAAATTATATCCCACTAAAAAATTTTAAAAAACAAGTAAAAATGACAAATCCTAGTGAAAAAAGGATCAAAACTGACCCAACAGTAACTGAAACTTGAATTGTTCTAAAATAATGAGGAAAATAAATCAGCAGTTCAAAATTTTTTCAAAAACAAACTACCAGACTTTTTCCAAATACAGAAAAACTGGGCTGAGATGGAGACATTGTGACAAGGACCGATCAGGCAGAACAGTAAGAAAACACTTAACTGATAAGTCAAGCTCAGCTTTGAACTTAAATGTAAAAGCCCTAAATAAAATAGTATTAAACCAAGTCTAGCAATTTTTAAAAAGATACTATCTCATAACAATTTGAATGCAATGTGAATTAAACATGGGAAAATATCTTATTGAAATTCACTGTATTAACTGGTTAAAGACAAATGTGTGTGCTAATTTCAACAGATGCAGATAAGAGGCATGGCCAAGGAACAAATAGAAAGATGCTCAGTTTTACTAATAACAGAGAAATATGTTAGAATCACAATAAGATATCATTTTACAAACAGTTGTTTGCCAAAAATTAAAAATATCAAGAGTTGGCTAGAATGTGGAACAAAGGAAGGCATGCATGGATGACAGAGTGTAAATTGATAGACGCATTGTGGAAAACAATCTGACATTACCTACAGAAATGGGCTCATCCTCTGACCCAGCAATTAATTCCATTCCTAAGTGCATACTAAGAAATGAAAGAATGAACATGGCAATTAGAAGTGGGTGTGTGTTTTGAGATGAGTGAGGAAAGATGGGTGTTTCACTGGAAGAGGAAGCCTTAACTATAGGGTTTGGGAGTATTTATATAAAGGTCCCAGGTTTGGAGATCAATGTAAGTGGTCAAAGCAATTAGCAAGATTATTGCTTGTATTGGACAAATATCTCAAAGTGTTTTTGCTTGATTATTTATTTATTTATTTATTTATTTTTGCGGTACACGGGCCTCTCACTGCTGTGGCCTCTCCCGTTGCGGAGCACAGGCTCCAGACGCGCAGGCTCAGCGGCCATGGCTCACGGGCCCAGCCGCTCCGCGGCATGTGGGATCTTCCCGGACCGGGGCACGAACCGTGTTCCCTGCATTGGCAGGCGGACTCTCAACCACTGTGCCACCAGGGAAGCCCTGCTTGATTCTTTTACACATTCCATTAATATAAAAATCCCTATTCTGACTCTGTTCATCAAGCAATCTCCCATTTCCCAAGTATATCTGCCTATAGAAGGTAATATAATAATCACCTAGGTTTTGGCTATTTCTGATTCCTGAGAAAAATTTCTGGATAAATAAAAATAAAAAACTGGCCTCTTATTATAATTGGGCTTCTTAAATACTTTGACTATAGGAAGAGACCTTTATGGCAACCTCAATGATCTGGTTATATTTCTCACTGAATTCATAAAAATAGACTTTCTGATTTGTATGACTCTTGTGTGCCCTTGAGTTAGCATGAGTTCCTCCCTCTGGGGCTGATCATCCTGGGGCTAATTCACAAGCATGATTTCTAGATCTTCAACAGAGTCCAGATCCAGCTGTTCTTATGTTAGGTGACATCACTATCCCACATCCACTTTCCAATCCTTTTTGTTGATTCCTGTACTGATTACATTAACATTCAACTTGTAATGAAAATTAAGGTTACAAGTTGGAACTATAATATATGAAGCCATTCCCGAAACTCCACAAATTTTGAAGTCAACTAGTTCTAATTTATAAGTATTAGTATATTTAAAAATTTATCTGAAAAAGTGCTGAACACAAACATAAGCACTTGTGTTTTGAAGTCAGTATTATGGAAAAGTTATGATTTTTTGAGAAAGTTGAGAACCTAATGGAGATAGGCATATCATGATTAAGCACTGACCAGTGGGCGAGCTAGCTACATGCAAGTTTACCTAGTGATGATTTTGTTACGAGGTGGTAAGTGGCAACATATATAGCCATATAAAACCAGCTGAACCTGTTAGGACTTGAATATGATGGGCATGTTTCTCAACAACCACACCTTACATCTCCTTTGGTTGACTTTTTTTTTTCATCTTTTTTACCTGTCAATGAATAGTGCCCACGCAGTGCTGCCTCTGGTCTATTAATCCTGCTTGGCTCTCTTTGAAATTTTGGACAACGTGCTTCACAGGTGATTGCAATATGAGTCAAGTAGAAAAATAAGTTGTCAATAGTCTCAGTGAGGTCCTAAGCCTTGGCAGTGGGTTTCATGCAAGCCTGGTATTGTCACAGCATCAATCAGCCCCGGAGCACACTGTCATTGTCACAACCAGTTATTCCCCACTGCAATCACAACAGGACAGAGGAAAGCCTGCTCTTCACAACTGACCGCGAGCAGCTTGATCCCTGTAACCTTGAGAAGTACCGCATGTCACAGGTAGGAGTTCCCTGTGGCACATCTACATATCCTTTTCTCCCACTGCACCGCCCCCTCCCTCTCCAAGTCTTCATTCTTCTCCAACTGGAAGATAGTCATGAATGAGACTGAGCACAAGGTTCTGGCTATAAGCCAAAGGACAAACTGAAAGTACCATAGATGTGAAGGAAAGGTATAATTTTGGACTGCTGTGGAAGGGAATGCAAAATCCAGAAACAGAGGCTTCAGTCTCTGGACGCACTTAACAGTGTTTTTTGTGAATGAAAACTGATCACTGGCTTCAACTAGTGATCCTTACTTAGTAAGGCCCATTTCTGCACAAAATAATGAAGAAAGTAAAGTTTATCATCTTTTTTTGCCACGTTCATTTCCTGCCTTTTTCCCCTCTCCTGTTATAAGGACATTTTCCCCTAAGTTGACCAAAATCTACCTTTCCTGGTGACCAGACTGGCCCTTGATTCATGCTGACGTTGCAAAGAGTCACCCATATTACAATTCACACAAATGTTTAAAGGGCCTGCTATATTTTATTGAGATGCTTTTTCTTGATGATTTGGATATGAATAAGGGATAATATGTCAATTTAGAGAAATGAAACTTGATTAGTGAATGTTTGCTCCTCTCAATCCAGGCTCAATTGCTGCTTAGTTGTTCTAGAACTAGATGTCATTTTCTCCTGTGTTGGTGAGAACAGCATGTTGGACTAAGCTTATTTAAACCAATAACAAGCACAGCAATAGCTGCTATCTATTAAGTGCCTACATATTCCACTTACCAGATGCTTTACATAAGCCATCTCATCAGTCATCACATAAATGACATTAAATGTATACTATTATTTCTATTTTACAGATGAGGAAACCAACATAAGTAATTCTAAGTCACTAAGCTTTAGAGCTAGTGAAGGGCAGAGATAGACTTTGAAAGCGCTTGACCTCTCCACTGTACACAACATCCCAGTAAAACAAAAACTTCAGTTAAATTCTAAAATTAAACCATTTAAACCAGATTTCCAATGTAGCAATAGAATACAATTGTGACACTGAAAGAGGTGTTTAGAGCATCTCTACCTGCTTTACCCACCTACCTCAAAGTATGATTAAAGAGCTTCTCCAAAAACCTTTCTTCTAAGAAGACCAAACTACTAGAGTAAATCTCTGTTTCATTCTTTTTTAAAAAAACCATTATATTCCTATACCTGGACCACAAAGATAGCCTCAATGCATTTTTAAAAAGAAGAAATAGTACAAACAACATTCTATGACTAAAATGTAATAAAACTAAAAGTAAAAACAAAAACTAAAAAGGAAATTTCAGCTAGAAATTAAAAACATACTAAATAACACCTGAGTCAAAAACATTATATTGAGTAGAAGAATCCAGACACTAAAAGTACATACAGTATGATTTTATTTATATGCTGTTAACAAGCAAAACTGATTCATGATGATAAAGATTAGAATAGTGGTTACCTCTGAGTATTATTAACTGAGAATGGGCACAAAGAAACTTTCTGGTGGATGAAGATAGTCTAAATCTCAATCTAAATATAATTATGTGAGTGTACACATGAGCAAAAATTCATCAAGCTGTACACTTAAAATCTGTCCATTTTAATGTATGTAAATTATACCTCAATTCAAATAAGAGAAATCAATGTAATTCACCACATTAAAAATTAGATTAAAAATTATATTATCACTCCATAGTTACAGAAAAGGAATTTGATAAGATTAATCATCTATTTGCTTAAGAAAAAAAACTGTTAGAAAAACTAGGACTAGGAGGAAACTTCCTTAATCTGATAAAAGGTGTAAAAAAATCCTACTGGAAACCAAATGCTTAATGTTGAAGTACTAACACTCTCCTCTGAGATTAGAAATGAAGCAAAGATGCCCATTATCACCACTTTTATTCAACATGGTACTGGAGGTCCTGTCCAGGGCAATAAAGCACTGTCATTATTTGCAAATTGGCATGATTGTGCATGCAAAAATCCAAAATTATTTAGAGATAAATTATTATATATAGTAAATTAGCAAGGTCTCAATATACAATCAAATTACAAAAAATAATTGTATTTTTATTAATAAACAAAACTGTGAGAAAAATAGCATTTACAATAGCATCAACTTTAAATAACTTAGAATAAATCTAATAAAATATGCACAAAACTTTGACACAGAGAACTTTAAAATATTATTGAAAGAAATTGTAAAATCCCTAAATAGATATATTTCATTCATAAATTAGAAGACTCGGTGAGTAAACATGTTAGTTCTCCCCAAATCAATTAACAGATTCAATGCAACTACAACCAAAATCCCAGCAAGTGTTTTTGGAGGGAGAAATTGACAAGTTTCTAAATTTTATTTTTTTTAATGTAAAGAACCAAGAACAGACAAGGTAGGTTTGAAGAATATATTTGGAGAACCTATACCACTGGATATCAAGCTACATTAAGGCAGTGTGACACCAGTTCAAGATTAGGCAAATGGACCAGTGAAACAGAAGAGGGACACCTCATTTATGGCAGAGGTCACATTACAGAGTCATAAGTAGAGGAGAATTCTCACAAACTGTGGTGGGTCAATTGGATATCCATACAAAAATATTAATCTTGATTCTCACGTTATACCATACAACATTCAGCTCTAGATGGATTGTAGATTTAAACATGATGGGTAAAACAATTACGGTTTTAGAACATGAGGTAGGAGAATACCTTCTCAAAGACTTCTCAAATAGAAAAAGAAAAAAAGCAGTAACCATAAAGGGAAAAATGATAAGTTGGACTAAATAAAAATTTAAAACTTCTGCTCATCAAAAAACTCATTTATAGACTTAAAAGATAAGATGCAGAGTAAGAGTTCATGTTTGCAATTCTTAAATCTGACAAAGGTTTTGTATCCAGAATACATAAAGAACCTCTTTAAATAAAAAAGACAGACAATCCAATAGAAACATGGGCAAAAGAACTGAACAGCTATTTCTTAAATGGTCATATCCAAATGGATAATAAAACATGTGAAAGATGCTCATTGGTCATCAGGGAAATGCAAATCCAAAACCAGAAGAGTTATATTTAAGATGACTGATAATACCAAGTTTAATAAGGATGCGGTGCAAAAGGAATTCTTATATACTATTTTGGGGAGTGTAAATTGGAACATTTTAAAAAACTTTTTGGAAGCATTTACCAAAGCTGAACGAACACATGGCATGATTCATGAGCCAGCAAATCACCTCGTAAGTATCTATCACATGGACATGTTTATATGTGTACCAGAAGACACGTATAAGAATGTTCATAGTAGCATTATTCTTAGCTGGCCACCAAATAGAAACAATCTATGTGTTAATCAACAATAGAACAGATATTAAATTGTGGTATATTAGCAAATGGAGTTTTATTCAGTAATTAAAATGAATGAACTATTACTACATGCAGCAATATGGAATAATCTCACAAATGTAATGCTGAGTGAAAGAAGCTAGACCTGAAGGAGAAGCAAGTCTCTATAATTCCATTTATATAGAATTGACAAACAAGCAAAATGAATCTACAGTTTTGGAATTCAGATAGTAGTTACCTACTTGAGGAGTAGGGAACTTGTAGTGACTGGGGGGAGACGCAGTAGGGTTTCAGGGTATACTATTTCCAATAGTGTTCCATATCTTGATTAGGCATCAGGGCTATGCAGGTGTGTACACTTTGTGACAACTCATTGAGATGTACACTTATGATTTATTCCCTTTTTGTATATTATATATCAGTGAAAAAATAATTTATTTTAAAAATTAAGACAGTACAAATACATAAAATTAAAAATGAAAAATGAGAGATAATTATCAAAATGAAGAAAACTTTTAAAAAGACACTTTTTAAAAATTACTTTGCACAACTCAATGCAAATAAATTTGAAAACCTAAGTAAAATGTGTTCTTTTCAAGAAAAATACAGTATACCTTAATAGAGACAGAAAATCTAAAGAGCTTAGTTACCATAAAAGAAATAAATAGTTGAAAGGAAATAATACAATTATATATGTGGAAAATGCAAAAGAACAAATGAAAAAGATTTTTGGAACAATAACAGAATTTAGTTAAGTAGCAGTTTAGAAAATTGTGCAAAAATTAATAGCCTTCATCTGTACAAACAAAACAGAATATGCAGGGAGGAAGATGCAAGAGGGAAGAGATATGGGGATATATGTATATGTATAGCTGATTCACTTTGTTATACAGCAGAAACTAACACACCATTGTAAAGCAATTATACTCCAATAAAGATGTTAAAAACAAACAGAATATGCAATCGAATATTCCTTATATGATTACCAAAAAGGGAAAAAAAAACCTAGGAGCAAACTTGGCTAGAAATGTTTAAAATCTATGGGAGGAAAACTATAAAATGTCCTGAAAGACAAAAAAAAAAAAAAAAAAAGGAAAGACATATTGTTTTTGGATTATAAAACTTAATAGTTAAAAATGACAGGTCTCTCTCAGTTCAGTATTTAAATGCAATGCAACCTTCACAAAAATACAATTAAGGCTTTTTCTAGAATTAGACAAAATGATTATAAATTTCATATGGAAGAACAATAGCCAAGAAAACCCTGAAAAAAAGACGAGCAATGGGACTGGGAGGAGGAGTGTGGGAGCAGGAGTCTAGCCTTATTGGGTATTAAAATACAGTTACAGCTTCTACAAGTAAACCAGTCTGGTGTGAATAAATGGACTGACCAATGTAACAGAATAGGAAATCCGGAAATAGATCCAATGCACTTGGAAATGCAGTACACAAGAAGGGCAGCATCTCAAACCAATGGGGAAAAAAATGTACTTTCTAATCTATAAGGTACTGGGCTAACTAGATAACCATGTGAAAAAAGACACAATTGGATCCATTCTTCATATCACACACAAAAATAAATTCAAATGTAGCAGAGTTAAATGTTAAAGTCTAATGAAGCCATCTAAATCCTAGAAATATTACTTGGAAAAACACAGAAGAATTTCTTTTTATTTTGGGAAGAGGGCTTCTTTCCAAACTATGACTCAAGATCCAGAAGAAAGAAGGGGGAAAATGATACATATAATAATACACAAAGTTTTTAATTGAAAAGCAAAAACGAACACCATAAGCAAAATAAAAAGTCAAATGGCAAACTGGATAAAATACTTGCAACTTCTATCACATAGAGTTAATAGCCCAAAATGAAAAGCTTTTAAAAACTGAGAGGCAAAACAAACAAACAAACAAAAAAGAACTGAGAGGCATAAAATCCTACAGGTAAAATGGACTAGAGGTAAGAGTAGACACTTTAGTCCAAAAGAAATACAAATGACCCTTAGTCATATGAAAAAATGTTCAACCTTCTCCTCAATAAGAGAAATGTCAATTAAATCCACTCTGAGATGTTTGACAACATCATCTTTGGTGAGTCACTTTTATGCTTTACTCATGGAAATGAAAAAATGATATAAACCCCAAGGAAAGGAGTTCGACAATAAACATTCTCATACATTTACTCTTTGACACAAAAGTCCTCCTTGTAAAAATCTATCACAAATATACACTGGCAAAATATGAAAAGACATTCAAATACATCAAGTGCACAAAATCATTCATTATAACACTATTTGGGAAAGCTAAATACTATAAACAACCCAAATCAATAGGGGAGAGTTACGTCAATTCTGGCACATGCACATAATGGAGTGCTACCCTCCTGTAAAAAGGAGCACAGAGTATACTCACTATGCTATGCCAGGAGAAAAAGGCAAAGTGGAAAAGAGGATGTATGGTAATATAATTGTGTAAACTTGTGTGTACTAGCTCTGTACCTAGTCTGGCAGCATAACCACAAAGAAGGAAAATATCCCAGGTAACTTTACTGCATCTTTTTTTTTTTTTTTTTTTTTTTTTTTGTGGTATGCGGGCCTCTCACTGTTGTGGCCTCTCCCGTTGCGGAGCACAGGCTCCGGACATGCAGGCTCAGTGGCCACGGCTCACGGGCCCAGCCGTTCCGCAGCATGTGGGATCTTCCCTGACTGGGGCCGAAACCGTGTCCCCTGCATCAGCAGGCGGACTCTCAACCACTGCGCCACCAGGGAAGCCCCCAGGTAACTTTAAAATGCAGTGTTTGGAATATTCATCCCTAGTGGAATATATTCTAAGGACCAAAGAACTGCAAACACGATGGTTTTGGTTTTCAGTAACCATATTGTTGGTGGTAGTCTTAATATTATTAGTCTAATTTTGTTATATCTTTATTGTAGGATAAAGCAAATTAGTAATTATTTTAGTGCCAGAATCAGGAATGTTGGTGTACAACAAAGGAATGCAGATGTAAGAAGATTTTAAGTAAAATTCTATAGTCCCGAATTTGAGTTGGAAGTATCAATGTGAAATTATGATGTATTTTGTCTTTAAAAATTACATATTTATTACTTCTGTCCACTGACAAGGCCTAAGAGCAATGACCAATCCAGAAGCAATAGGCACTCCTACTAACCAGATGGTGACCTTTAGATATTACTTCTTATTAAAAGAAGCCAGGGCTTCTTCGGAAAATGGCTGACTCTAAGTGTGGGGCAAGCAATATACAACAGTGTCATACCAGAAAGCATGAAAAATATTAGGGCTATTAGGATTTTGTCAAATGGACTCAACAGCAAACTTGAAAAGGCCTCCACTGGCTAAAGACAGAATAATTTCAGCAGCATCAAGAGCAATAACTAAAATGGAGTAAAACATGTCAAGTATGTTTAAATTCATGAGTTCATAATGATACTTTTAAAAATTTATTGATTACTTTTGGAAAATGTTAGAGATCTAACACTGTTTTGAAAACTGGTTCATACCATGAAAGAATTAAACATTTATTCTGCCTTCATTATATGAACTGTTCCTCAAGGTAAAGAAATCATTGATAAAGAATACTTCTTTAGAGAAGTATTCAAGCTAGTAAATGAAGAAGGAAAAATGGAATAGTGCATTTTGCAGCTGTTAATGAATTAATTGATCTAGGCAATGATCATTAATTGCTGTTAACATCTCGAGACAATCAGATACCATATGCCTCCTGATAGGTGTATAAAATACCACTTATGAAATATTTTTGTTAAACAAAAGTCAAACCTGAATCTGATCAACCCTCTATATCAAGTTATCAATTAATGGGAAAAAGAGGGAAGAGAAAATATTTGGAGCAATACCAAAGGGATATGAATAGAAAAGTGCACAAACGAAAAACTCCACAGGACAAACAACTTCAACAGATAAGCTGTAGAAGAAAAAAGATAAAAGTTACAGATTAAATAAGCCTTAAGAGATATATTAATCAATTGCAATTTATGGACCTTATTTGGGGTCTAATTTAAACAAAGTATGTATGTGCAAAACAGCCAGGAAATTTTAACTGACCATATCACATATCAAGGATGTTATTAATTTTTAGTATGATCTTTTGGGATTGTTTTTTAAGAGTCCATATCTTTTAAAGATATATATTGAAATCTTTGTACTTGAAATTATATGACACCTGAGTTTGCTTTAAAAGAACAAAGCAAGGGAGAGACCTTCAAGATGGAGGAAGAGTAAGACGTGGAGATCACCTTCCTCCCCACAAACATCAGAAATACATCTACATAAGGAACAACTCCTACAGAACACCTACTGAATGCTGGCAGACGATCTCAGACTTCCCAAAAGGGAACAGATGCCCTCAGCTGACCTACACGCAGAGGCGGGGCCAATCCAAAGCTGAACCCCAGGAGCTGTGTGAACAAAGAAGAGGAAGGGAAATCTCTCCCAGCAGCCTCAGGAGCAATGGATTAAATCTCCACAATCAACTTGATGTACCCTGAATCCGTGGAATACCTGAATAGACAACAAATCATCCCAAAATTGAGGTGGTGGACTTTGGGAGCAACAATATATATATATTTTTCCTTTTTCACTTTTTGTGAGTGTGTATGTGTATGCTTCTTTGTGTGATTTTGTCTGTATAGTTTTGCTTTTACCATTTGTCCTGGGGTTCTGTCTTTCCATTTTTTTTTTTTTTTTTTTTTTTAGTACAGTTTTTAGTGCTTGTTATCACTGGTGGATTTCTTTTTTGGTTAGTTTGCTCTGTTCTTTCTTTCTTTCTTTTTTTTCTATTTTAAATTACTTTTTACTTTTTTATTGTTAATAATTATTTTTTATTTTAATAACTTTATTTTGTTTTTTTCGTTCTTTCGTTTTTTCTCCCTTTTGTTCTGAGCCATGTGGCTGACAGGGCCTTGTGCTCTGGCCGGGTGTCAGGACTGTGCCTCTGAGGTGGGAGAGCCGAGTTCAGGACATTGGTCCACCAGAGACCTACCAGCTCCACATAATATCAAATGACAAAAGTTCTCCCAGAGATCTCCATCTCAACGCTAAGACTGAGCTCCACTCAACAACCAGCAAGCTACAGTGCTGGACACCTTATGCCAAATAACTAGCAAGACAGGAACACAACCCCACCCATTAGCAGAGAGGCTGCCTAAAATCATAATAAGGTCACAGACACCACAAAACACACCGCTGGATGCAGTCCTGCCCACCAAAAGACAAGATCCAGCCTCATCCACCAGAACACAGGCACCAGTCCCCTCCACCAGGAAGCCTACACAACCCACGGAACCAACGTTAGCCACTGGGGGCAGACACCAAAAACAATGGGGACTACAAACCTGCAGCCTGCAAAAAGGAAAACCCAAACACAGTAAGTTAAGCAAAATGAGAAGACAGAGAAACACACAGCAGATGAAGGAGCAAGGTAAAAACCCAGCAGACCAAACAAATGAAGAGGAAATAGGCAGTGTACCTGAAAAAGAATTCAGAGTAATGATAGTAAAGATGATCCAAAATCTTGGAAATAGAATGGAGAAACTACAAGAAGCATTTAACAAGGACCTAGAAGAACTAAAGAGCAAACAAACAATGATGAACAACAGAATAAATGAAATTAAAAATTCTCTGGAAGGAATCAGTAGCACAATAACTGAAGCAGAAGAACGGATAAGTGACCTGGAAGGTAAAATAGTAGAAATAACTACTGCAGAGCAGAATAAAGAAAAAGTAATGAAAAGAATTGAGGACAGTCTCAGAGACCTCTAGGACAACATTAAATGCACCAACATTATTTATAGGGGTCCCAGAAGAAGAAGAGAAAAAGAAAGGGACTGAGAAAATATTTGAAGAGATTATAGTTGAAAACTTCCCTAATATGGGAAAGGAAATAGTTAATCAAGTCCAGGAAGCACAGAGAGTCCCATACAGGATAAATCCAAGGAGAAGCATGCCAAGACACATATTAATCAAACTATCAAAAATTAAATACAAAGAAAAAATATTAAAAGCAGCAAGGGAAAAACAACAAATAACATACAAGGGAATCTCCATAAGGTTAACAGCTGATCTTTCAGCAGAAACTCTATGAGCCAGAAAGGAGTGGCAGGACATATTTAAAGTGATGAAAGAGAAGAATCTACAACCACAATTACTCTACCCAGCAAGGATCTCACTAAGATCCGACAGAGAAATTAAAACCTTTACAGACAAGCAAAAGCTAAGAGAATTCAGCACCACCAAATCAGCTTTACAACAAATTCTAAAGGAACTTCTCTAGGTAGGAAACACAAGAGAAGGAAAAGACCTACAATAACAAACCCAAAACAATTAAGAAAATGGAAATAGGAACATACATATCGATAATTACCTTAAATGTAAATGGATTTAATGCTCCAACCAAAAGACATAGACTGGCTGAATGGATATGAAAACAAGACCCGTATATATGCTGTCTACAAGAGACCCACTTCAGACCTAGAGGCACATACAGACTGAAAGTGAGGGGATGGAAAAAGATAATCCATGCAAATGGAAATCAAAAGAAAGCTGGAGTAGCAATTCTCGTATCAGGCAAAATAGACTTTAAAATAAAGATGATTACAAGAGACAAAGAAGGACACTACATAATGATCAAGGGATCAATCCAAAAAGAAGGTATAACAATTGTAAATATATATGCACCCAACATAGGAGCACCTCAATACATAAGGCACATGTTAACAGCTAAAAAAGGGTAAATCAACAGTAACACAATCATAGTAGGGGACTTTAAAACCCCACTTTCACCAGTGGACAGATCACCCAAAATGAAAATAAATAAGGAAACACAAGCTTTAAATGATACATTAAACAAGATGGACTTAATTGATATTCATAGGACATTCCATCCAAAAACAACAGAATACACTTTCTTCTCAAGTGCTCAAAGTCATATCTTGGGTCACAAGTCAAGCCTTGGTAAATTTAAGAAAATTGAAATCATATTAAGTATCTTTTCCAACAACAACACTATGAGCCTAGATATCAATTAAAGGAAAAAAATCTGTAAAGAATACAAACACATGGAGCCTAAACAATACACTACTTAATAACCAAGAGATCATTGAAGAAATCAAAGAGGAAATCAAAAATACCTAGAAACAAATGACAATGAAAACACGACAACACAAACCTATGGGATGCAGCAAAACCAGTTCTAAGAGAGAAGTTTATAGCCATAAAATCCTACCTCAAGAAACAAGAAACAGCTCAAATCAATGAGCTAACCTTACACCTAAAGCAATTAGAGAAACAAGAACAAAAAAAACCCCAGTTAGCAGAAGGAAAGAAATAATAAAGATCAGATCAGAAATAAATGAAAAAGAAATGAAGGAAACAATAGCAAAGATCAATAAAACTAAATGCTGGTTTTTTGAGAAGATAAACAAAAACTGATAAACCATTAGCCAGACTCTTCAAGAAAAAAGGGAGAAGACTCAAATCAATAGAATTAGAAATGAAAAAGGAGAAGTAACAACTGACACTGCAGAAATACAAAGGACCATGAGACAATACTACAAGCAACTATATGCCAATAAAATGGACAACCTGGAAGAAATGGACAAATTCTTAGAAAAGCACAAACTTCCGAGAGTGAACCAGGAAGAAATAGAAAATATGAACAGACCTATCACAAGCACTGAAATTGAGACTGTGATTAAAAATCTTCCAACAGGGCTTCCCTGGTGGTGCAGTGGTTGAGAGTCCACCTGCCAATGCAGGGGACACGGGTTCATGCCCCGGTCTGGGAAGATCCCACATGCCGAGGAGCGGCTGGGCCAATGAGCCATGGCCGCTGAGCCTGCGCATCCAGAGCCTGTGCTCCGCAACGGGAGAGGCCACAACAGTGAGAGGCCTGCGTACCGCAAATAATAATAATAATAATAATAAATCTTCCAACAAACAAAAGCCCAAGACCAGATGGCTTCACAGGCGAATTCTATCAAACATTTAGAGAAGAGCTAACACCTATACTTCTCAAACTCTTCCAAAACATAGCAGAGGGAGGAACACTCCCAAACACATTCTATGAGGCCACCATCACCCTGATACCAAAAACCAGGCAAAGATGTCACAAAGAAAGAAAACTACAGGCCAATATCACTGATGAACATAGATGCAAAAATCCTCAACAAAATACTAGCAAACAGAATCCAACAGCATATTAAAAGGATCATACAGCATGATCAAGTGGGGTTTATCCCATGAGTGCAGGGATTCTTCAATATATGCAAATCAATCAATGTGATACACCATATTAACAAACTGAAGGAGAAAAACCATATGATCATCTCAATAGACGCAGAAAAAGCTTTTGAGAAAATTCAACACCCATTTATGATATAAACCCTCCAGAAAGTAGGCATAGAGGGAACTTACTTCAACATAATAAAGGCCATATATGACAAACCCACAGCCAACGTCGTTCTCAATGGTGAAAAATTGAAACCATTTCCTCTAAGATCAGGAACAAGACAAGGTTATCCACTCTCACCACTATTATTCAACATAGTTTTGGAAGTTTTAGCCACAGTAATCAGAGAAGAAAAAGAAATAAAAGGAATCCAAATCGGAAATGGAGAAGTAAAACTGTCACTGTTTGCTGATGACATGATACTATACATACAGAATCCTAAAGATGCTACCAGAAAACTACTAGAGCTAATCAATGAATTTGATAAAGCAGCAGGATACAAAATTAATGCACAGAAATCTCTTGCATTCCTATACACTAATGATGAACAATCTGAAGAGAAATTAAGGAAACACTCCCATTTACCACTGCAACTAAAAGAATAAAAAACCTAGGAATAAACCTATCTAAAGGACAAAAGACCTGTATGCAGAAAACTATAAGACACAGATGAAAGAAATTAAAGATGATACAAACAGATGGAGAGTTATACCATGTTTTTGGATTGGAAGAATCAACAGTGTGAAAATGACTATACTACCCAAAGAAATCTATAGATTCAATGCAATCCCTATCAAACTACCAGTGGCATTTTTCACAGAACTATAACAAAATTTTTCACCATTTGTATGGAAACACAAAAGACCTCAAATAGCCAAAGCAATCTTGAGAAATAAAAATGGAGCTGGAGGAATCAGGCTACTGGACTTCAGACTATCCTACAAATCTACAGTAATCAAGACAGTATGGTACTGGCACAAAAACAGAAATATAGATCAAGGAACAGGACAGAAAGCCCAGAGATAAACCCATGCACATATGGTCACCTTATCTTTGATAACGGAGGCAAGAATATACAATGGAGAAAAGACAGCCTCTTCAATAAGTGGTGCTAGGGAAACCAGACAGCTACTTGTAAAAGAATGAAATTAGAATACTTCCTAACACCATACACAAAAATAAGCTCAAAATGGATTAAAGACCTAAATGTAAGGCCAGACACTATAAAACTCTTAGAGGCAAACATAGGCAGAACACTCTATGACATAAATCACAGCAAGATCCTTTCTGACCCACCTCCTAGAGAAATGGAAATAAAAACAAAAGTAAACAAATGGGACCTAATGAAACTTCAAAGCTTTTGCACAGCAAAGGAAAACATAAACGAGACAAAAAGACAACCCTCAGAATGGGAGAAAATATCTGCAAATGAAGCAACTGACAAATGATTAATCTCCAAAATTTACAAGCAGCTCAATATCAAGAAACAACCCAATTCAAAAATGGGCAGAAGACCTAAATAGACATTTCTCCAAAGAAGATATACAGATTGCCAACAAACACACGAAAGAATGTTCAACATCATTAATCATTAGAGAAATGCAAATCAAAACTACAATGAGGTATCACATCACACTGATCAGAATGGCCATCATAAAAAAATCTGCAAACGATAAATGCTGGAGAGGGTGTGGAGAAAAGGGAACCCTCTTGCTCTGCTGATGGGAATGTAAACTGATACAGCCACTCTGGAGAACAGTATGGAGGTTCCTTAAAAAACTAAAAACAGAACTACCATACGACCCAGCAATCCCACTACTGGGCATATACCCTGAGAAAACCATAATTCAAAAAGAGTCATGTACCACAATGTTCATTGCAGCTCTATTTACAATAGCCAGGACATGGAGGCAACCTAAGTGTCCATCGACAGATGAATAGATAAAGAAGATGTGGCACATATATACAATGGAATATTACTCAGCCACAAAAAGAAATGAAATTGAGTTATTTGTAGTGAGGTGGATGGACCTAGAGTCTGTCATACAGAGTGAAGTAAGTCAGAAAGAGAAAAACAAATACCGTATGCTAACACATATATATGGAATCTAAAAAACAACAAAAAAATGGTCATGAAGAACCTAGGGGCAGGATGGGAATAAAGACTCAGACCTACTAGAGAATGGAATTGAGGATACGGGGAGGGGGAAGTGTAAACTGGGACAAAGTGAGAGAGTGGCATGGACATATATACACTACCAAATGTAAAACAGATAGCTAGTGGTAAGCAACCGCATAGCACAGGGAGATCAGCTCAGTGCCTTGTGACCACCTAGAGGGGTGGGATAGGGAGGGTGGGAGGGAGATGCAAGAGGGAAGAGATAGGGGGATATATGTATATGTATAGCTGATTCACTTTGTTATAAAGCAGAAACTAACACACCATTGTAAAGCAATTATACTTCAATAAAGATTTTAAAAAACAAACAAACAAAGAACCAAGCAAGGGCACAGAACAAGTGGGGATGAAACAAGACTGGCCATAAATTGATAACAGTTGAATCTGGATGGGGTTCATAGGAGTTCATTATACTATTCTCTCAACTTGCTTATGTGTGAAATTTCTATAATAAATTTTTTTTTTTTTTTCCAGTACGCGGGCCTCTCACTGCTGTGGCCTCTCCCGTTGCAGAGCACAGGCTCCGGACGCGCAGGCTCAGCGGCCATGGCTCATGGGCCCAGCCGCTCCGCAGCATGTGGGATCCTCCCAGACCGGGGCACGAACCCGTGTCCCCTGCATCGGCAGGTGGACTCTCAACCACTGCGCCACCAGGGAAGCCCTATAATAAATTTTTAGAGTTTAAAACATCATTGTTCATTTTCATTCATTTACCCATTCATTCAAAATGTATTGAGCAGCCACTAAGGATTTGACAGAAACAACAACAACAACAGCAAAACAAATTTGAATTTACCTAAATCTGGAGGAAAAGTTGAGTGTAATAATGCAAAATAGAAAAAATAAGGGCGGAATCCTTTTCTATAAAGATGTTCTCTCCTCCATCCAGGTCACACTGAAATCATTCTATTTTATCAGAGCCAAGATAAACCCCTTTGGAGTTGCTACTTGACTTCTCCTCATTAAAAAACAAACAAACTCCTGGATAGGTCTCTACAAGGTGAACCTCACTCCATCCATGGGTAAATTAATGAAGTATGTGAGCTGTTTTTCATTTATCTCAGAACACCCTTTACAGTACCTTTCCTTTACCTTTACACAGATGTCTTTCAGACCTACCACAGTCCTACACCCACATTTGGTAAACTTGCTTGTTAGTGGAATGTGCTACATTTACACGAGATTGTAATCATTATTACAACCCAGAGAGATATGTTATTCCCATTCTTCAGATGAAGAAATGAAGACTTAAATTTAGGTTCATGATATAGTATCAGAAACAAAGTACAAACTTTGACTTGGGACCCCACAGAAATGACTCAAAAAGGAAACCTTAGTCTTCTAAGGGGTTTTCAAGAAAAGAGAGTCATATTTCAAAACAGGGGTGGGCATGTCTGCGTTCTCCCCATGGAATAAGGCTGACCGTGGGAGAGCAGGAATAGTTTTAAAACCACGCATTGGAGAAGGCAGGTACTGAGGATGGGTCCTGAGAGGCAACCCAGGCCATGGTACCCTAAGTATTGGAAAGCAGATGAAAGATGGTAGTCCTTGCAAGTGGTTGGGAAAATTAGAGGCAATATATGCGAAAGGCTTAGCCCTTAGTGGTCAATGAAGAGAAAGTAAATTATTGTTCCTGGATGTAGAACCACCAAAGCAATGCAAATTCTCATTCTGGAAAAACCATGGGACAAACAGATTGTCTACCTGGGATTTCATGCAGGGAAAAAGACAGAGGTCAAGAGGCCATCATCAAGGCACAGGGTAAAAGAAGACTGGCTGCAAGAATGGCTTGTTGCAGCATCACTCATTGCTTGAGCTAGGAGTGCTTAAAGTCTCTCCTTAGGTAGCCTACAGGTGAGTGTCTGAGTGTGTGTGTGTATGTCTGTGTGTGTGTGTGTGTGTGTGTCTGTAAGGGGGAAGAGGGAGGCACTGACTCTATTGGACAAAAAAAGGACAAGAATCTGAACCATAAAAACTATACTACACAATCACTCCTAATTGGGGCATATTTAGCTACAGGAGCTCATTGATTAAGCAATTCTGAGATCGTTGCACTGAGGCCAAGAGCACTTCCTTTGGAGCTCAGAGCCAAAGTGTGAATTTTAACTCTTTTGCTTACTAGCTTAGGGCTCTCACAAGTTATTTAACCTAACTGAGTCCATGATTTACAGGATTCTGTAAAGTTTCACTTTGGGCTTTCATCAAAACATACACTTTTTGTCTTCCTAATTAAAAATATTCATGGTTGTATTGCCAGAATTTCACAGCTGAAAGCTTCTCATTAGTAGAAGAGTACCTGTGACATGATGAGAACTCAATAAAGAATGTACTGAAATGAACAAATGAATTAATGCCAGATTAGATAAATGTAGCCTCAAATACTCTCCGCGGATGGATCTCAGACCTTGGTGGGGGGAGGGTCATACCTATATCTCCCTTGAACATTTTGAAATCTACTTCCCTAACTCTAGATTTTATTTGACATTCCTTTCCTTGACTAGTGGGAATACACTCTACACATCTCCCCAAACTCCTGTCACTTCCATTTCAACTCTTTCCTTCTTGCTTCCTTCATTTTCTCATTTAAATTAAGAAGATAATTTGGTCTGGAGAAGGTTTGGAATGAATTCTACTTCTTGTAATTATAAGGAAAAAATCACTTTACAGATTTTAAAAGACATATTAGAAAAGCATTATTATTGCTGGGATTATGTCTATGTTTTCTGTTTCAGCATAGAAATTCTCATAGTCCAGCACAGAAATTCAGCATAGTTCAGAGAAATTCCCAGCTTTGGAATAAAATCGAGCTAGTCACAGGAAAGGTATTCAGAGTACTGTACTTCATCAGTAGCACTGAGTGAGCATTAAGTGCTACTCTAATCCCAACTTACTCATAATATCTCTCCAATGAATTTCTTGTCATCATAGGCAGTGTTTTACACAATTCATGTTTCTGTATGTCACACAGTGGAATGAAACAAAGACCAGCCAAATGCCATAAACCACCCAGAAGCCTCTTTGCTGCTTTAAGAAGGCCAACAAATCTATTCTTATTGGTATTCCTGTAAACCCTTATAAGTACTGGTTAGTCTTCCATGGCCATTTAAGAGGCTTTTATATGGTTTTTGAAATGCTCTCCAGCCATATTGCTTTTATCTTTTTTTTTCTTTATTGATTTTTCTCCTTAAGACTTTAATTCACTCTTCTGAGGTTGCTACAGTCAAGAGAGAAATTCTGCAGATCACATAGAGATAACATTCTAACCCAGACTGGGTCACATGCATCTCACATAAGAATACCAGCTTCCTGCAGATAACTAACTGGTCCTTTCCTGCATTTCAAGCCCTTTCGGTCCCGCTTTTCTTTTTTTTTCTGTCCCTTAGTATTTGAGACTTAATCTTTCTTCAGTCTTATTCTTCACGCTGAGCTCATCTGAAATGTACCAATAATTGCTACCAGCTAAATCTGGTTTCATCATTCTGAAAATTCCTCATTGAAACCAGCCCTGTGGAATAGGAATCTGATCATTTCTTGCAGGTTGAAGTGACATTTGTGATGTAGCTCTGCCAATACACTATAGTGTAATCATAAATAATTCCTGGGTGAATTTGATTATATTTCTAAGAGGTACAGGCATATAACACTTGGTTAAATGCTTTAACAAAACATCATTTAATTTGATTAAAGCACCACCTAAGTGGAATTATTTTTTTAGATCATGTGTGACTAAACCTTTAAAAGTTTAATATTCTGCTGAAAAATATCTTCAGTTTTGGTGTTAGGTAAACCAAGTCCTCAGTGCACTGGGAGAATGATAGCTTAACCTATTTTACCTTCCAGATGTTGTAGCTATTAAATTCATAAATATTTCCTGAGTTCCTACATTGTGCCAGGCATTGTGTGACATATTGAATATAGAGTTAAAAGAGTCTCAAGTCACAGTAAATATGTATATACTACAAATATGCAAACAAGTTAATGACATTGTGAAAAGAAGTTATTTGAAGTATATGCTATGATTGAGTCTATCTGGGCAATCAAGGAAGGCTTCCTTAGGGAGGCAACACTCTATGTTTTAGATTAAAATATCTTCAAGGGAGACCACTAATTCATTTCTTTACAAGTTCTGCCTTCATCCCTTAGCCTGAGGTCATCACCATTATTAATGTCACATTAAATCACTTACAGTTCTGTCATTTAGACAGTACTGGCAACATTTCACGACTTATTCCAAGTTTCCTCCCAATATCACTATTAGATATAAGAGGGACACAAGGCATGTCTACAAAGAAAGTAAAGTTGATTGGAAGGCTTTCTTTCCTTCTTCCTGGTGTCATATTTCTTCCCCTAGCCCACTGGCATCAACCCTGTGCCTTAACCCAGTTACAACCTGTTAAGTGCTAATTGCTAAGTAAAGGGCTAACTTTTGTTCTTCCATGTGTTTGCATTTTAATAAGCAATAAGAAGAGCAAGATGACTGGGAAATGCAGAACAGTAAATCTATAACAGTGGAATGACTGGCAGTAGGGTTGATGTTTGGAGAGTAGACAGCCATTGGGACCACTTCCACAGATTAAATAATGTAGGAAGCCATGGTACAGTATACTCATAAAATTAGTGGTGGGATACACATCTCTACTCCAGCTTAAGGGCACGTTGATTTTTCTGAAAGTCACAGAACAAAAAATAGAGTTGGCAGGATCTAAATGTCTTAATATCTCTGTTCATAGTTCTTCCTATTAGACCATCCTACATTACCTCTTAGTATTTATTAATTAATTTTATTAATTTAAATAGTTCAATTAATAACGATAGCCACTTGCATAGTAGTTTATAATTTACACTCTTATTCTCACATTATCTCATTTAATCCCCCAAACAACCAAATGAGGAAACTGAGACACTGAGGAGTTAAGAGATTTGCCCAAGGTTACATAGCTGGTAGCAGAGTTGGTATGTGAAGGCAAAGTCTGTGTCACTGTCACCTCTCCTCTGCCAGGGGGGATGCTGCTGATATGTTTGGCCTCAGCACACTCCTACCACTGCCCACTGTGTGCCCAATTGAAGAAACCAATTTCCCATTCAGAGGCAGCTCTTCTGTAGTCAGGGATATAAGTAGCTGTGTTCTGAAGCCAGAACTTTCCTTCAAATCCTCCCAAGAACATAGCATTTCTGAAGCCCAGGCATTCTAACTTTTATTTATTTTTTTATTATAGAGTACAGAACACGATGCATATTTACAACACCAAAAGAGAAAGCATGCAATGACCACTGCAACCAATAAGTTCCAAGGCACAAAGGCCCCAGAAACCCTGGATACAGCAAATCTTCACCCTGCCATCCCTTCTTGAGTGGTATGAGTGAACTTCCTGTGTGATTCTGAGGCGGAGTCAGCTGAAGTCCTAAGAGTTGGCAAACAGTTCGCCTCCGTAGAGGGCATTCATTTAGGGAGCTTGACTGGTGGCTTCATAGGATTGGAGAAAGGGGGAGGGGGAGCCAAAGAGAGGAGGAGGAGCCCTAGGCAGAAGTCCAAGTTCCGTGGCACTGGCCCCACGGAACTTTGGAAACAAGAATCAGGCATGGGCTGCACAGGTTCCAAGTCACAGGGCTTCCATGGCTGGCAAGCGTTGAGCCGGAAATTCAGCTGAATAGAGCTCTAAATGTTTTTTTGTTTGACATTCATGCTTAACAGAAAATGATGAATCCATTAGCAACTCCTTCCGTTGCCAAAAGAAACAGACTTGCACTTGTAGATTGCTTTCATTCTGCGCTATCAAGCCACTGCATGTGCTGCTTTCACAAAGCTGACAGTCATCTATCATTTTTAAATGGGTTTAGAGGTACAGTCGTCTTTGTCTGAAGTGTGTGGATGTGTCAGCGTGAATGCGACTCATTAAAACAGACTGACCCAAACAGTTTAAATAGGATTCACAGTAGGGGGAAAATGTTTTATTTGAGGTTTGTTTGGAATTATTTTGAAGTTTGTCACTAATTTTGAAAAACAATGGGCTCATTTTCCCAACTTCTTTTTCTTCCCTGAGATGTGTTCAAGAGAACAAATAGCTATATTATATGCTGTCTCAAAAACATGCTCTTTTGGAAATGAAGAAAGATTCTATGATTATGAAATTTCAAGAGTTCCCTTGTGCTCTAGAACATTCCACATACTTAAATGACTTCATGAAACTCCCCCAAGTTTCTCTATCTCTCCTGAGCCTCTGACCTCCAGCCCATAGATGACATATTTGAACGTAATTTTTAGACCCGTTTTTCATCATTTAGATTAGCCTCTCAAGGAATACCTTTTGAAGTCAATGATTTAACATATGGATTAAATCTTCCATAAAATGGGTTTAAATATTAAGAGCAAAGCACCTGGCTATATGCATCTGGGTTCCATAGGACATCATTTTATTTTAAATGCTTCAAGATGTTCAATAAAAACTGAATATGGCCAAACTCATCTCCAGTGTGAGCCTGTGGGCCTTCAACTTGTTCCCCAATGGCCCTCTTATCTCTCTCTCTCCTCTCATCCAACACTGATGTTAAGTTCCTAAAGAAATAATAGAAGTGTAAATTGTAGAAATTAAGATCCAAGAAGATTCTCACATATCGGTGATGATGAAAGTAACTTGTCAAGAGTTTCAATGTGACTAGTATGGTTGATCTTTTGAGTTTTATATGTGGTTACAGAGGGAGATATTCAAAATATTTAACACATATAAGTCCTGGGCACAGCCAGTCAGAACAGTCCCCAGAGCAGGGTCCTGGAAGCCCCTTGCTAGGGCAAATGTTAACCCTCAGGTTGCTGGATTCCAGAGATTCAAGGAATGTTGACATCAAGGAGGCGGGGGCAGTGAGTGAAGGTAGGTTGGGAGTAATGGGAGTGGCTACTTATCAACCAGCAGAGAAGTATTCCCATGTTTTGATGACTCGCTATCCCAGTGTATATTGGCTGAATTCCAGCTTAGTTTGACCATCTCTTATTCATCATGACATAGATTCCTAGGACTTGAATAAACAAAGGCAGGAATACCCCATTAGTGTTTTGGCATTGCTCTATAGTCTACAACTTCTTTCTGTGCAACCCCAAATCAACTGAGCACCTGCTAAGGCCCCAAGAGCTGTGCAAGCAGCTCCCACAGGAATGAACAGTCGTTGGAAGTGAGGGATGACGGAGAAACCCTAAGAAAATAGTGAACTAGTAATTATGGTATAAAAAACATTTTAAAATAAGAATAATTTCTTAGTCTTCACCCTATTTTATCCAAAAGACTTCTAGATTTTTAGCACTTGCAAGGCCTGTTTATAGAATAAAATACGTAGAACATATATTTAACTTATGTCACATGTTTCCTTTAAGGCGCTATAATGATTTGACAAATTAACCAATTCATTTCTTCCCACCACCACTCCCAAAGAAAGTAAATTCAAGTCAAATATTATGATACCCATTTGTCAGATGAAGAAATTAAAGCAATTTTCAAGACCCTAAGGCTCAAACCAACCAAGGACCAGTTCAAGTCATCTCTCTCGCAACCAAGGCTTCTTTGACAGAGTTGCCATGTGATCTGACCACAAGTAACTTTCATGCAGGAAGAGGATGGAGGAATATGACAATTCTGCAATCTCATTCTTTACAGAAGTACAACTGGATATCACTAGTGTAACCTAAGACACATCAGAGCTTGAAATACGCATCAAATATAAGGAGGAATGTAGTGCTTTTATAGAAAAAGCAATGACCATAAAAAAAAACAGTTTCTACTTAAGTGCACAAAAATATAATTAAAAGCAGTTGACACTAAAAAAAGCATAGAAAGACCAAGAGAGAGAGATGGAAAGTTACATTCTGGAAAGTTACATTCCTTCTAAAGAATGTGAGCCAGAATGCGGCAGTTCATATCCGATTTTCCCAGGCAACACGCACTATTGCAGAAGATTGCATTTCTGACCAAAACCTCAAAACTCAAGTCAAAATATTTTATTTAAACTATCAGTTTATGCGCTACCTACAATTATAAACACAATAATGTCTATGTAAACCAATATACATTCTATAAAGATTCAAAAGGGCTGAAACTAACAACTTCATGCATTGTATTTATTTAATAACAGGAGATTAAACGCAGGCTTCGGAGTTAGAATGCCTGTTTGTATGTCAGCGTTACTACTTTGTGGCTCTACAACCTTGGACAAATTACTCCCTCTGGTCCCTGTTTATAAAATGGACATATAGGGGCTTCCCTGGTGGTGCAGTGGTTGAGAGTCCGCCTGCCGATGCAGGGGACACGGGTTCGTGCCCCGGTCCGGGAAGATCCCACATGCCGCGGAGCGGCTGGGCCCGTGAGCCATGGCCGTTGAGCCTGCGCGTCCGGAGCCTGTGCTCCGCGGCAGGAGAGGCCACAGCTGTGGGAGGCCCGCGTACCGCAAAAAAAAAAGGACATATTAACACACAGTGAGGTGGTGAGGATTAAATGAGATATGTTTCCCAAGTTCCCACAGAATGATTGGCAGAGAGTAGATATTTGGATACCTCCCTCCATTTTTCACTCCACTCTTTCATTGAACATTTCCCTTTAGCATTCAAAGACTTTAATGATTGAGTTTCTGGTCGTCCTGCTGCAAGTTTGGAATTTCATCAAAAACAATGCCAGTGAAGCTTCTGGAATACTTGGCCCCTCCTCCTGGTCCTAACCACCCCCAAGTCTTTCTCCATCTTGGACTGCCTGCCTAGTTAGCGATGTCATGTTTTCTGACAGCCCCAGAACTTGGGCCACCACTTTCTGGCATGCTACTGCCATCTCACTGGTCACTTGGTTCTCTTTCAAGTGGAAGAGATACACCCAGGCCCTCTGTAGAAGTAGGTGTAAGTTACCAAACTCTCCCCCTTTCTTTATGGTGCTTCCTCTTAAGAAAGTGCAATACATCTTTTGAGTTTACAGTGAGCAAATACAAGGAAAAACAAGGAAGAAAATTGTCAAATAAGGGAAAATTTCATAAATTATTTATATAATCCCATTCGTTAAGAGTTGATTCTGCTCTTGACTGAATCACAAATGGAGCTAAAGTCTTTCTTGGTTCCCATGTTATATTTTGTTTCTTTATTAGGCTGGGCTCTCATCATCTCTGACTTCATTAGCTTATTCAGCAAATATGTATCAAGTACGTACTCCATGCCTGGTGCAGAGTAATTTAGGTACAGATCCTGAACTTGAAATATGTCAAGTCTACTCTTCCTGCCTCCAGACTACTGGTTCTCAAACTTGACTGTGAAGCAGAACTATCTGGAAACATTGTTAAACCACTGGTTACTGGGCTACTTACTCAGGTTCTGATTCAGGAAATCTGGGTAGGGGTCTGAGGATTTCCATTTCTAACGTGTGCATGCTGGTCCAAGAAACATTTTTTTTTTTTAGCATCTTTATTGGAGTATAACTGCTTTACAATGGTGTGTTAGTAAACACTTTGAGACCACTGCTCTAGGCTCTAATCCCTTGTCTTCACCATCACATGTGTAAACCTCCTAAAATATAATTAAATCACTCTACAAAGCAGAACCCTATTTGGTTCTCCAACAGACCCAAACCTTCAAACTTCAAGATCTGCTACTCAAGGCTGCTCCTTTTCTAGCCTCTCTCTGGTAATGCCAGAGCATGAGGACACACTTCCCACTCTAACTTCCTTAGTTAAGTCTAACTCTATCTCTACCAAACATTGTTTAGGTCCCTTTGAATAATTAGCTTCTATGGAAACTAAAAGTCTTGAACTTCCCATTTATTAAAGAAGGGAGAGAGGAGTTGTTTTCCTTTTGTAAGTGTATTGGCTCACTAGGCATACAAAGCACGCTTTTAGGAGTAGAAGGCAGTAATGGCGCTAGAATGGAACCCTCCCATGAAGACCCAAACCCTGAAAAAAGTTGTTTAAAAAATATAAGTTTAAATTGAAGAAATATCTGATGACACCAATCACTTTAAAGTACTTATTAATAGTCTGTTTTCATTCTACATTTATGTGTCTGAAACAGTAACAGGAAAAGAGACATCATTGTATAAACATTAATATAGCACGCAACTACATCAAAGAGAACACCAGCTTTCATTTTCATTCAGTGAGATTAACCTAAAATAACTTACCCGTGGTTTTGTTTGAATTCACCAGGCAAAGTTTCAGTACATGGTAAATTCTTAGGAAGCAACATTAAAAGTATTATACCCCCTTTTACCAGGGTACAACTTTTCTGTATTGATATATTTTATGAAAAATGTTGTTTGTATTAGAAATATGCACCAGAATAAAGCATCTCTAAATAACTTGAGTAAATACTCAGGTATCACGAAGAAATGGATTATGGTATTAGATTGCTAAAATCATCTGATTTGGGAAATTGAAGGTAGGAGAGAAAGAGAGAGAGAGAGATTATAGACAAACAACACCACGTATAATAATCACCATTGTCTTTCTTTCTCTGAAAACTGATATGTTCATAGCTGTTATTTTTGAAAATATCTTGCCTGTGGGCAATCTTCTAACTGAACATTGTAGAAAAGTAGAAGAAGATATATCAATAATGAAGACAAACTTAATAAAAGCACCCTGGAGTATACGTGTGTGGGCGTGTATACATATGTAAGAGGTGGGGAGCTGGGGCTGGGGCAAGCCTGAGCCACTGGTATTCACTGGGAGGTCTAATTTGGTACCTGTATTTTTTTATTGTGTCCCTACATTTGTAACTAAAGAGTCATGTGATGGGTGAGTAGTTTTCCAATTCCACCAACTGTATCAACCAGTAAACTGGCCGCACTCAGCCCATCTACCCTTGATGAGGTCTTGTACAGGCTCTGGAAGGGAAGGGAATGTCTAGAAGGATTTGTGACCAACTGCAATCAAACAGAACATCTGTAAGATTAGTGAACAAAGCCCACTGAATGACATTTGATGGCCTCTATGTCTTCAAACCATTGGAAAGACAGCTTAAAAAGACAAGTCTAGAATTAAGCTTTTTATCATTATCCATATTAAACAGATACATACAAAACATCAACAGAAACCAAAGGCCTTTCAGTAGTAGCCTGGTGTGTGCAAAGAACATTGGATTTGAATCAGACACACTTGGGTGTGAATCACAGCCTCAGAGCCGTGACCTTAGTCTTGTTCTCCAATTCTGTTAATTGTAAAATAAAAACAGGATTGTGCTGTGAGCGATTAAGTTACATATTAACATATATAAGGCATCTGGAACAGTGCCAGCACACAGTAGGCACATAGTAAATTATAGTAGCAGTGGTGGAACGAGAAGGGAATCACTTGAACTTTTGTATGCAGCTCTCCTTAGAGGGCAGAACTCCACAAAACTTTTTTTTAACCAAGGCCGCTTAATGTATGCATGTTGTATAGAGGAATAAATGAATGAGACTGAAATAATCATACTTCCCTAAAGATTATCAGGTTGACAGAATGAAAGATTTCCCAATAGCTTCCATGTCAGACATATCAATAAACATTTTTAAACACCTACTAAGTTCAAGGCATTGTTCTTAGAGCAGGGGAAAATAAATAAAAATGATCTCAAGTTAAAACTACGGTTTAACCTTCTCAATTGTGACTGCAGGTAGAATCACTTAGATTTCGAAACTCCTGATGCCCAGGCTGCACCTCATACCAATCAAATCAGAATCTCTGGGGGTTGGATTCACCCATCAGTATTTTTTATAAACCCCTTGTGATTCCAGTGCATAGCCAAGATTAAGAAGTAATGATCTAGGAGACAGGTGGAGAAACAACATGAAAATAGGTAAACAACAACAATGTGACAGTGAGAAAGAAATATTTGTGAAAAAATTAATGTAGTGGGAATTGGAAAACATCTATCAGGAGAGGCATGCATATAGAGTTTCAGAGAGGGATCTGTGTTTGAACAAAATCTTCAAAGATGCTCCTTTCATACACGTGGAACATGGGCAGGCATGAGTCCCACAGCGGAGGGATAGCAATATGTCACATGAAAGACAGGAAATGCAGGTGGTGTTTTCTATACGTGAAGAATAACGATGCACTTGGCTTTTTCTCATAAACTTACATTTTAACCCAACAACCCTGCCCCATTTGACTTCGGTTTTACAATTATTTGCAGAATTCTAATGGCCCAGATTTCTATATTTACCTTGAGATCTTAAGGTTGAAACACAGAAGAAATTATTTTAACAACTCTTATGTATTTTTATTTTATGCAGAAATTACACTCTTCATATTCTCACAAAGTATTTGAGGTAACTTAAATTTTAAAGCACTTGCAAGGTAGCAATCTTTTAAGGCAGAACAGAAATCATCTAGGAAAAAGACATAATTATGCCAGAAAGTTAGAATGACATTGTTTCTGAAATTGAGTATTTAATATAATCCTGAGATTCCTGGCAGTCGATACAACAAGGGAAATATGAAGTCTTATTGTTTGATGAAAGAAAGTATGTAGTTTATTTGAAAAGGCAAATACTGCCCATTGCTCAAGTCTGGGAAGAATATGGAAAGCACATTGCATAACATAACGAGAAGTGCCTTTAACTCACTTTACCCACAACTTGGTCCTTGGATGCTTGGAGAACTTTGATGACTCAACTCACTCTGAGAGTAAGTTCTTCCTACCCACTTTCAATTCACCTCCCTAAGATTATTCAGATTGAATTGATGTGCCCATTCTATTTAGAGAAATGCATTCTCTCTCCCATAGCTCGGCATGGGAAAAAATACCTGCACTGATCTTTCTGCTTTCTAGCTTTGTTGATATATTAGCATACACAATCTGTAAACCTTGTATTTTAATTCCTCCTTGGTGCCAAGAGTAATGCTTAAAGAATCATTTGCCCACCTATATTATTCCAGATGCATCACGTTGTTAAAAGAAAACATGGGTAGTAAAACCCTCTTGAAATTTAAGGCATTTGAAGGAGTTATATTCTTAAGGCATTAAGTCACCATATTAAGGTATATAAGCAAATTCTTATAAGCTTTCACACGCCCAATTTGGCAAGTGATCATTCATGTGAATAGTCCTTTGTTTTCAAGGACATTTTCCATGATATGTACAGGTTTTTACAGAACTCAAATTGATTCTAGCAATGATTTAAAATTCCCCAGAAATACCTTAAATCTCATATCTTCGTTTCTGAGTAGGGACAATGCCAAAATGCCAGCAGCTGAGTACTTTTAGATTAAAGGTAACATCCCTTTCGACAGCCTTTCACAGACACAGGTGAACAGCAATTCATATAAATCACATACATCTCATGTCTCACTTTATGTATCTTGATGGGAGAATCCTGCGGTCAACTAATCTAAGACATGAACCTCGGCCATAATTTCTTGAGACTGATTTAATGCCAGTCCTGCTCAAAACCATGCTACACTCAACAGGTCGTGTTTTAAATGACCTGTTGTACATTTATGTCTATTATTGCATTGCCTTGCAAGATCACATATCAACTCTTTTTTGTCACTTTTAATTACAGTTACAGCAGCAAATTATCTCATACCAATCTAAATGTCTACATTTTTAAAGCATTGCCCTTTATTTAAGAGATGCTGATGACAAATACAACTGAGTTATTTTCTAAGACTGTACCTTATGCTCAACGATGCTCTCTTGTTCTCTACTCCTTCAGACTAACAGCTTGTCATGTTCAATAGCTGGATGGTTTCAAGATTTAATCAGTGAACATGAACAGAAAACTATGGAAACAGTTTCACAGGGGAATGCAGGTCAGAATCAACTCTCATTGAATTTTCTAGGACAGGTGGAAACACAGTCATAAACGGTAACACTCCTTTATGCAAAGCTAGACGCTGACTAACAGATCATGAACATTTCTCCTGAAGAGCTTGGACATGGCTTCAGAATTCTTTTCAACCAAGGGCATTTTGTAGACATTATTAATTGATCAAAGGGGTACTTTGTTTAAATTTATTTGCCAGCCCTCTCCTTGGACCTCAGACTGGCACAGACTTCGGAGGTAACCTAACTCAACCCAACATCTGGTCCTTAAACCCTGTCTCTAAAATCTCCAGCAAGTGACCATTCAGCTTCCTCTTGAACGCTTTCATCAGTAGGCCGAGCGAACCAGCCACATGCAAAAGGTTCCACAAACTCATGTGCAAAAAAACTGAGCAATTAAGTTATTTGCAAATAAGTAAAAACAGCTAAGGAGTTCATGAATTGTCTTCTAAGTAGTCCTCTATTGCCATGGTGTACTATTCACTCGTGTCACAGTTCTTTGAAAATAAAAAAGGAAAGATGAATTTCTTTTGTTCTTTATTTCCTAAGAAGAGAATTTCCTATCCAAGAATGAACTCTCGACTCTCTGATATTTAGGAGACTTTGCCTTCCAAGGAAGAGTTTGTAGAGCTCTCCAAGAATAGGGCAGTCTGAAAATTCTTACAATAAAGGAAAAGAGAGATAAGTTGGAGAGGAATCAGGCATAGAAGAGTCTGGGGAAGGGTCAAGAATCTGATCCCTTGTGGCCCAGATCTCACCATCGTTATTTTTGACCATTTGCTCCCCCTACCTAATTTCCAGGCAGTCAAAATCTCCACTTCCTCTCCTCTCCATTCAAAATACTCAGTTTGATTGAGCTAATTAAAGAAATTCCCACTAAAGCATGCATAACTAGCCCTTTCAGAAAACATTCAAATCCAAAAGAAAGATTTGTTAGTGCACATGAATTTTTGAAGCTATTTATCATATAGATTATTATCCCTTACTTCCCCCACCTAAGTTAATTAGAATCTCAGGAAATAAAATCCATGGTATTTGTCATCATTTCATAAATCACAGTCAAACGATGAACTTTTCTTGAATTTTACAAGTTATTGTACTTTCCAGCATTCTCATGTTCAAGAACACCTGAAAACCCTTGCAATGCTTATATTAAAATATTCTACCCAAAAACCTATAAACTCCAACAAATCACTAGCATTGGAGAAAAAAATTTAAATAGCAATTTGCTGTGTGAGGTTTCTAACTATTCTTCATTCACTGTTGATCTTAACCAAGGTTAGTCTTTAATTGCAATACATACACATGCAAAAGCGAACAATAACAAAAGGAAGAAGGTACTTCTAAGACCTAAATGCTATCACAGAGATCATTCTGACTATAGTGTGGGCCAAAAGGACCACAGTGACTACCCGAGAGTTCAACGTGAATTTTATTGGCTGAATCATGCTTTTTTGTAAACCAGGAGATATTTGGAAATTGTTGCTATGAAGATGTACAAAAGGTTTTCAAAAATTTGGTACATATACCATCTCATCTGGTAGCTGTTCCAGATATTTACAAGGGCACCCCTTTCTTTAAGTGATTCGGTGAGGCATAATCATTGATGTTCTTTAAGACTAATAGAAAGCAGGCAAAATGGAACAAAAGTTAAATCGTACACCCAATATTAAATCTGGAATTGATCTATTTTATGTCTAGAATTTCATTCAGCTCCTTAGATTGATAATAATAATTAATGGCATGCTTCCAAAGATTAGAAAACCAACTCATCTGCATCTCAAATAAGCCAAGTCTTACAGAAGTTCAAAGTATGAACAGGTAATTTTCATCATGAAAACATTCATATTTTTTCTCTTGCACAAATGTAAAATTATCACGTCTCATGTTGAGCTGATTAGAACATATCAATCTCTGATCAGCCAGTACTTTAAGAGCAGATTCTAGAGGACTTATACATTCAACAAATTTGTATGTATAGTATTATTTATATCTTTATTCTTCCCTTGAACCCTGAGACAAAATAACACCTTCTGCTACTATGCTATTTCAAAAGTAAGACCTGGATAGTTATCCCTATGGTAACTCACTTTACCCCTAGGCTCATTTTACCCCTAGCCCATTTCCAACCTGTTACTAAATTACTAAGCACTGGAGGGATGCATCAAAGAGCACAGAGAGATGCTGTTAAGGTAATGAAACCAAACACCATCCACTTAAAACATGTTGTGTCAGCTTGGAAATAAGGGTGGATAAGCCCCTATAGCTGACCACCTAGCAACTGTTACATTTTCTAAGTTACAAAACCAGGACCTCCCTCCACACAACAAAAACTACTTCCCAGAGGCAGAACTGGCTTTCTAGAGCTCTTGTGTTTTGGGCATAGGAATATTTTTTGTTATGCTCCGAAACACGTATTTTGACTTTTTCACATCTCCATTTTTCCACGTTAATGAACAACGACTAGATATATTTTCTTTGGAAGCAATTTTTAAGTGTCTATTAGCTGCAAAAAGCAATTACATTTCTTTAGTGCATCCAAGAGTCCAGGAGGCCAAGAATGAGATTTTCCCTCAGTCAAGGTTTTCAAAGGGTCGACCAAGAGAATTGGGACAGGCTTCATTCCTTACTAATGGTGCACTACCACGACATTCTAATATCCTGCCGAGAAGAATCTTTTACTTTGAAATTTAAAGTCTCATCCGACAGAACCCATGCCTGCAGGAGCCTCAATTTATCTGCTCTAGAGGAAGAACATCGAAATCCAATCTGAGGGATTCCAAACCTTTGTTTCCATGGTGAGGCTTCCAAAAAGCTACTGAACCTTCGATTCTATCCATTTCAGTTATGGGGTGTGGGTATATTTAAGAGTCTACCTTAAGTTAACACAAAGGCACACAAAGCATCAGTCGTTTCTGCAATGAGGAACCAGGTCATTGTGAGAAGACAGTGTAGGTATTTACCTTGAAAGGTACTGGAATTATTTCTACCTGTTAGATTAGCTTGTCCAAAAAATGAAGGGGCTGAATTAGATGATCTCTAGCGTCCATTTTAGGTCTACACTTTAACTAAGAGGTTAGTTGATTCTGTGACCTTGATCAAGTCACTGAGAGTCACTAATGTATAAGTTTCCTTCCAGCTCTGAAACAAGTCCACATATCCTTAATATAATTTCAGGGATTATTTTTTCCCCTTAAAATTAACAGATAACCTTAGAAATAAGATTTGTGTTCTACACACTACCTGATATTAAGGGGGGAGGTAAAAAGTAGGGAGTAAATGTTTGTTCTAGGAGTTAATTCTATTGGGCAATCAGGTAGTAAATAACTAACCAAAAAACGTACTTAAGTAAAAAAGTGCTTAAGAATGTAAAGTTATAGTAATGACATCAAAGAATAACAATTGATGAAGAACGATATTTGCCACTGAAACTAATGTCAATAGGTCTCCACCTATTCGTCTTTTTCATGTCAAAATTCTCTTGCCTGCCAGTCCTAAATTCTTCAGGGAACATACAACAGGCTTTTTCAAGAGCCGTTCCTTGAGATGGCTCTCCACCAAGTTTAGGTAGACTTGGATCCAGTACGAGATTCCTCTATTGACTTGAAGATATATCAATTGACCTAAGGCCCATCCCCAAAAATAAAATTCCTGAAGGCAAGGCAGTATGAAATGAAATGAAAAGGGTGTGGGATTTGGGTTTAGAGGATCCTAGCAAAATGAACTTTGTATTCTATCTCTGTTCCTTTCTAGCTGTGAAGCTGGACACTGCTGTTAATATCTCTGGGTTTCAGTCCCATCATTGTAAAATCATGCTAATATTACCTTCTTCAAATGATTGTCATAAGGATTAAATTAGATAATCGGGGAAAGCGATAAGACCTCAATAAATGCTTGAACTACCTGTTGAATTTATCCAACCTCAGATCAGTAATCATTTACTGGTGCCCTACTATGTACCAGGCACTGCATAAGATGTTACAGATTACATGATGGAAAAGATTCATTCCTACTCTGATGAAACACTTTGAATAGAAACAATCTAACCCTGAGGAACCCACTTGCCTTGAAATTAGAGATCAGAATTTGTGCTGCTCACCTTTCCCATGGCAAAATCCTTGAGGAAAAAAAAACCTGTTGTTGAAACTAATCAATCTCACCATTTTTCAAAGCATGATATTCTTATTTGCTAAAAAAAATATTAGTTGATCAACTGCTCTGTGTGAGACACGAAAGTCTTAGCTAAAGTTTTTGCTAAGATGTTTGTAATTCCATAGGGAGAGGAGACATAAACCTATGGTAAGCTAAATGTCAAGACAAAGAAGTAATTAATGAATTTCAAAAAATACCCACTATAGCTTCATAATCCTGCTAGGACTTTTAGAGAAGAGAGTAGGAAATATATATGGCTCCTGCCCTCAAGGTATTTACAATCTATTGGGGGAAAGAAAACTAAAAGACATAAATTGCTAGTCCAAAATAGTACATAATTATATGTCAACTGAGTCTGTTGAGATGTCCAGGCAGAAGTTCTATTGTAACTTTGTAGGAACTGTGAGCTGCTCTCCGTAAGGAATGGGCTGAGGAAAAGATGGGGTTCAACCTAACTTTGAAGAATCAGTAAGATTTAAATAAATGGATATGAGAGGGAGGAAAGTCAAGATTATTGTAATTTGTATTTAAAAGTCTTGGTGTTAAAAGAAAAATGAGGGCTTCCCTGGTGGTGCAGTGGTTGAGAGTCCGCCTGCCGATGTCGGGGACACGGGTTCGTGTCCCGGTCCGGGAAGATCCCACATGCCGCAGAGCGGCTGGGCCTGTGTGCCATGGCCGCTGAGCCTGCACATCCGGAGCCTGTGCTCCGCAACGGGAGAGGCCACAACAGTGAGAGGCCCGCGTACCGCAAAAAAAAAAAAAGAAAAAGAAAAATGAGCACAACTTGTTCAGAGGTTAAGAGGCAATATGAGATGAGGATGGAAAGATGGGGCATCTTACAATGGTACAGCATTGTAAGTATCTATTCAGACAATTATTTTCCCTTGGCCTGATAGCAGATGCTCAAAAGACCTGCTGTTACCTCTTATCACTGTCAGTTGTTCTCTTAGAACATGCATGAAGAGTTCTACCAAAATGCATCAAACTTTCAGTTACTGACAGCATAGTCAAGTCACAGCTACTCAGTCCATTAGAGAAGTACTATTACAGGGCATAACTACCATTTGACAGTGAGTAAAGTAGGGATGTATTCAGACGAGACACAGAGTGGAAATTGGATAGGGGGCAAGGGATCTGTCTCCCAGAAGTGATGTTGTTGTTATATTATTTTTTCCTATTTCAAAGCAGGAAATATCAGGAAAGTGTTGGAACCAGATGTAAGAAAGAAAGGAAGAGTAGACTTGGGAATATGGGTGCTCCCTCTGAACACTTCAGCTTAGTCCAGCAAATATTCTATTGTCATCTTCCCAATATACACCTTTGCAAGTGATTTCTAAGTATATGTTAGTTGAAGATAAGTGTAGCCTTTTCCAAAAAAAGTCAGTGATATATATATGGATGGATGAATGCAGTTTGGATACCAGATATATGCATGTATTTATTGATCATTTATTAGGTCAGTGAGGACCTTCAAGTTCTTCTAGAGCAGTGGCAAAGGTCCAAAGGCTCTTCTGCTAACTACCCCACCTCAATGAGCTGGAAATATCAGAGATATAGAAATATAGAGAGAATATATATTTATATATAAAATACTAAATGATATTAGTGCAACTCTTTCTCCTCTATTTCAGTGTTTAATATCAGCACCTCAATTTTATTGAAGTTGTCACTAATATGGTATGACTTAGGTTCATCTGGGTTAAGAAGTGGATTCTAATAGATCTATCTATCCTGAAACCTTTAAGCTAAATGTTGCTGAAAAGATGTATGTAAAAGAAAACCTTGATTTCTCTTTTCGTAAGATGAGAAAATTTTATTGTAACTTGAAAACTTTTCTAGATATTTTCCTACAACCCAGCCACCTATAAATATCAGGAGAGAGGACCAAAGAAAGGTAACTTTAGTTAGTTAATATACTAGTATTAGGTTTCTTCCTATAACTGGAACCCATGATTTAGCTTTTAAATGGAATATAGCTTTCCCCGGCTCCTGCCCCCCTGCCCACCCCTGCCCAGCTGGCTGTGTTGTTTCTAAACAAGTCCTTCAGTTGATATTCTTTAATGAATCTTACAGGCTCCTTGCCTATAATTCCAATTCATTTTAGCTGTTGGTGACTGTCATTTTAAAGGTGAAAATGTTTTAGGCAGGTGGGTTCTACCATTTTGTTATTGCTACTGTCAAAAGATTGGGGGAGGGAGGAAGAGCACATGTACTGCGTTACAAAAGAACATGTCACATATAATTTCCATATTGGGAACCTATATCAGAGAGCTGAGCACATGTCCCGGACACAGGCTATAGAGTGCAGATCCATGTTGTATTATGAGACTTATGAAAGGGTTTTAAATTGTATCACTGGAATTCAAAATTATTAGACACATCTTTTGGATTAAAAAGTCCTGATACATTGGGAATATATAATAATGTTGAATACTGCTTACCTTCAACCCAGCAATTATAGTCTGTGGTATATTTCTAGAAAAATCTTCATACCTAAGTACAAAGAGACATGTAAAATATTTTAAGCTAGCATAAACAATGTTGTGATTTAGAAACAACATAAATGTTCATCATTAACAGAAGAATGGATCTATCATGTCATATTCATACAACTGATGAAGTAAAATGAATTAACTAGAGCTGTGTGAATGAACATAGAAAAAAATCTCACAAAGACAATTTGGAGCAAAACAACATTGGTACAAGGATATATTCAATATATTACCATGTACATAAACTTTAAAATCATGCCAAACAATACTATCTAATGGTTATTGGTACAGTCATATTTAGTAAAAGCATTAAATTACTACAGTATAGTGAATGCAGTAACAGAAGGGCACACAAGAGACTTCACCTGTATCTGTAAAGGTGTATTTCTTAAAAAATAATTCAAAGCAAATATGATAAAATGTTTAGAATGCTAAAGTGATTTCTTAGATATTAGTAACATTGTACTTTTCTATAGGGTTCTAATATTTCATTTAAAAGAAAATTGAACAACAAAAGCCAATCTGCTTCAATGGAATGGGGTTTTGTTTTGGTTTTGTTTTCTATTTTAAGTGGTGAGAAATTTTATGTACCACATTTCTTTCTTCCTTCCTTTCTTTCTTTTTCTTTTCTTTCTTTCTTCCTTTCTTTCTTTCTTTTTTTTCTTCTATTCAGGTTTTAACTTCTCCACAAGGATATGCAGGAGCTTTAGAAAAAGATTCCCTAACAATTCTTCAAAGAAATTAAGAAGTGAAGTACAAAGAGAAGGATTTTCTACACTTCTAACCAGATTACTTTTCTCTGCACCGATTTTTTTAAAATAAGAGGTCACTGGGCTTCCCTGGTGGCGCAGTGGTTGAGAGTCCGCCTGCCGGTGCAGGGGACACGGGTTTGTGCCCCGGTCCGGGAAGATCCCACGTGCCGCGGAGCGGCTGGTCCCGTGAGCCATGGCTGCTGAGCCTGCGCGTTCGGAGCCTGTACTCTGCAACGGGAGAGGCTACAGCAGTGAGAGGCCCGCGTACCGCAAAATAAAATAAAATAAAATAAGAGGTCACTAATCACAAACTTTGGAGTTGGAGAATTTTCAGTCTCTCCAAAATACCAGAGCCCAGAAACCTCTGAGACGGGGCCAAGCCTTTGAGAGTGTGCGTCTATTTTCTCCTCAATCATCCATAGGTACTTTAACTTCTTGAGCTTGGCTAAAGCCATTCCAATATTGCATCTGCCATCAGTGTCACTCTGGAGCAAGATAATCTCTGTGGGCACTGTGCACTGTTTGCTTTTATCTGCATCCACTCTGAGAGCTTTCAATAATTGCTCTTGGAGCTACAAGGTAAAGTTGCCATTCTTGTGAAATATGAATGGAAGTTTACTTTTACCTTTAGAGTAAACTGAATCCAAGTAAAACAACTTATAAGTGGTCGGTCTGTAGTTTTCCCCTCACCATGAAGGTTCCATCTGTAGATCAATGTTTTCTACCTAATCAACATAAACTTTGGAAATAATCAAAGCAGGCCATCAGTCTAGAAGTTTCTTTTTATTAAGTATATTTTCCATGTTTACATTATTCTTTTATTTTTATTTCTGAGGATTTCAGGGTCATGTAATCTGTAATGGAGCTGAAATACTCCAACCAGCAATGATCCAGGAAGACATCAAAAACACCCAGACAGAATAAGGGCTAATATTTCCTCACCAGGTGTCTAGCCTCTTAATCTAGTGATAATATCACATTCCAAAGGAAAAGGCACCGAGATCCTCCCAACTAGTGCTCTAAGCACTTACTTCTCCACCTAGGATTACCAGCCTGTTGAGCAGCAAACATTCTCACCTGCATCAGAGGTGGGGGCTGATCTCCACTTGCTGAGAACAGCAGCATCTGAGTTGTAAATAAGAGCCAAGGCAAAACTCTTTTTAGAAACCAAAACCCGGCAACAAACTTGCTGGTTTCAGCCGCAGGTGCCAAATTATCTGGGGTTTTATTTATGCTTCCTGAGACTGTGGCCCTTCTTTTGAACTGGGAATTAAAAAGTGGTCTTTTTTCATAGGTATTTTAGGTTCTGTGATGAGGAGGGGATGGCCCATCTTCCTTGTCGGAGGATAAATCTGCAGACTTCTCTAGGACTGATGTGACCCAAACTCTGAGCAGGGTCCAGGGTCTCACCTGACAGAATGCTTGTGATGAGTAGTGTAGGGGGAGAAAAAGCAAGGAAATTTTTTGGATCTGATTTATTGTCCAGTTTCTAGAACTCATCTTAGACAATTAACTTTTTCCTCTGAAAACATGGAGTGTGGCTATTAAAATATCCTTTATCGGGTTTCTAAGTGATCGCTCAGAGACTGTTGGCATGGGGGAAAGGACACAGGACTAGAATAAGTAAACATGAGTTCTAATCACAATTTGGCCACCAAATCACTGTCTACAGCATCCCTATCAATACCATCGGAAAAGGAAGGGCCCAAGTCATGGGTTTCCAACGCTGTCTACTATACTTGGAATCATTTGGGAAGTTAAAAATTAGTAACAACAGCAATGTCCTGCCTGGCCATTTCCCAGAGCAACAGAATCAGAAACTCCAGGACGTGGGACCTAGCACTGATATTTATAAAACGCTCCCAGGGTGATTTTACCTGAGAGCCAGATTGAAAACTAGAGTAGTGTTTCTCATACTTTCATGTGCAAGAGAGTCACCTGGGAGCTTATTAAAATGCAGGTTTGGATTCAGTAGGTCAGGGCTGAGGCATTTCTGACAAGCTCCCAGGTGATGTGCTGCTGCTGACGCACAGAGCACAATTTGAGTAGCAAGAAACTAGATGATTTCCAAGCACCCTTCCAGCACTGATTCTGTGAATTTGCATTTTTCACTTTCAACAGAATCATGAATTTCCCACCTAAGATCACCCATCTCAGAGAAATGCCTTTATAATGTCATGTACTGTGCTAGTCTCTGTGAAATAATTTAATGTTCTTTAGAAGTTAGAAGATACTTCAGAATCTTATGGTGCTGATGTAACACCATGGACATTAATTATCACTGACTAGTATAACAGATATAAAAATTACAGGGGATTTGGGGGAATTCACATAAGTAGGAAGGTACCCCTTGGTGTGCAGAATTTAGCACTATGAGGGTATATATACAGGGACATCTCACTTAGGAATCTGTGTGTGTGTGCATGCCTGGGGTGCGGTGTAGGCTGGAGATTGGAGGGGTTTAAGGAAAGCTTTCTGGAAAAAAAGTATTTTTGATCTGAGCTCTAAAGATAAATAAAATTCAGGAGTTGGGAGGGGTATCCAGACAGAGGAATGTGGTATAAATACCTAAGTGTGTGTGAAAGAGAGGCTGAGGAAATCGGATGACTAAAGTAGCTTGATTTGACTGAAGCATAAAAAACCATGAGAAATGAGGGGTAAGCAGTGGCTAGAGACAGGACTTGAAAAATCGTACCAAGGAGTTGAATCATTTTCCTAAAGCAAAAGAAGGCCTTCAAAGTGTTTTAAGCAGAAAAGCAACATGATTTACATTTTCAGAAATAACTTTTGTGTGCTCTGTGGGCAATGGAATCACAGAGGCAGGCATATCTGTTAGGGGGTGTCTCACTGAGAATGAATGAGGCCAGCTACTTCCACTTCCAGGAAATCCTTCTACAGATACTCACACAGGTGCCCACAGGTGTTTGGGCAAGTATGTTCATTACACTACTGCTTATAATGACAAAACCTATAAGCATAGATGATGTCTATCAATTGGACACTAGTTGTATAGCTTCTGTTATATTCATGCTATGAAATACTGCATGACCCTTAAAAAGAATGTAGTAGATCTATATTTATTAACATATAAAGATTTCCAAGACATATTGTAAAGAGAAAAAAGCAAGTCACAAATAATCTATATAGTATGGACCCCAATTACATAAAATCAAAAATATATTCTCTATATCTGCATAGTATATGTGTATGTAAATCAACAGAAAAAGGACAGAAAGGATACATTTCAAAGTGATGACAATGTCTTCCTTTAAGGAAAGGAATGGAAGACAAAGAGCAACTTCCACTCTATATGCTTCTGTTTTGTTTAAGATACTAAGAGAAAAAAGTATTTGTGTATCACTTGTGTAATAAAAAAAGAAATTAATTGCTACATTGCATATCTTTTTTATTCATCAATAGCATGAGTTTTGTCTTCATCCTGTCTAATAATTTCTATGATTTTTAATTCTAAATTTCTGAAAAAATTAAAATTTAAAAAATCTTTTAAGAATTTAAAATTCTGTAAAGACGCAGACATAGAGAATGGACTTGAGGACACAGGGAGGGGGAAGGGTAAGCTGGGATGAAGCGAGAGAGTGGCATGGACATACATACACTACCAAATGTAAAATAGATAGCTAGTGGGAAGCAGCCACATAGCACAGGGAGATCAGCTCGGTGCTCTGTGACCACCTAGAAGGGTGGGATAGGGAGGGTGGGACAGGGAGACGCAAGAGGGAGGGGATATGGGGATGTATGTATACGTATAGCTGATTCACTTTGTCATACAGCAGAAACTAACACAGCATTGTAAAGCAATTCTACTCCAATAAAGATGTTAAAAAAAAAAAGAATTTAAAATTCTGAAAATTTCTCTTCTCTCCCCTCCAAGACTGTGCCCTAAAGGTCACCTCTTCTTTCCCCCCCAAACCCCCCTCACTTTAATCTTTCTCTAGTTCTCATTATGCAGCTACCCCAAACAGATGATAACTCAGGGCACAATTTAAACTTCCAGAGGTTGAAAATCATTAAAAAGATTAAGTAACCAGCAGAAATCAACAGGGATTGAAAAAAGGAAGTTTTTCTCTGTACCCTTCTGGGCACTGAGAATTTCTAGTGCTGCCATAATTTTCTAGAAAGATCCTGTGATGACCTCTGAAAACAATCCAGGACCCCCACAGCTGCTCTTGGATCCCAGTAGAACCGATTCTGCTGTGCACTGAAGGGAAAGTTATAAATTGCTTAGAGGAGGAGGTTACAAAAGGGAGCGACCAGGCTGGCTTTTGTTAGGGTAAATCTGGGCTCCCCAACCTGTTAAGATGCTTTGAAAGAGGTAACAAAATGATCTATAAAGGCGAACCAGTGGGTGTCATTTCTTTAGATAATCAAAAACCTTTTGATTGGGGAATACACAAAAGGCTGAGGAAGGTTAGTAACCCTGGGATAAAAGAAAAATTTCCTTCATCAATTAAAAAACAGTTATGGAAAAATGAAGACTAGAACTCCAATTTCCCCAACGGAGGAAGATTAAAATGTTGACATCGTTCAACGTTTATTATTCAATGTCAATTGAATGGAGATCTCCTGGAAGAAATCAATGATCTAAAATTGATTTTAAATGTTATAAATAAAAATACAAAATGTAAAAACAAACCTTTTTAGCAATTAATTAATAAAAGTAACAAACATTTTATTTCCATTCTCGTACAAGTGTTTTGGCCTAGTACCTAATAAGCATTCACCAGCACTGAAAGTGTCACCATTCTAATGCTGTTTCTTTCTTCTTTTCTCACCAATCCTTAATTTTTCACTTGAGTTTTATTTTAAATAATGTGAAGACTTTTCTGATACTTATCCTGAGGGTTTTTGTTTTTGTTTTTGTTCTTTGGGCTTTTACCTAATTCAAATTCACTAAGTAGAAGTCCTATCTAAACAAAGTCAACACAGAAACAACAGCAACACTAAGCTTATTAATAAATAACATTTGGAGCTTTTCTCCGGGGAAACTAAATATTTCTAAAGACACTTGCCATTTAATAATCATTAAATATGAGTGATGTGCTGACATGTTATATGTATTAGAAAGAGAATAACAAAATCTGTATGATACCAACTTAATCCTACAGTCTCTAGGGAACCTCCAAATCAATGATGCATCAAGCCAGAGAGGGACTGTATTTGCATTGGGAGCTCAGAATTATTCGGTTGGCAAAAGGGAACAGAGCAAAAAGTTGCCCACTGTATGTAAAAGCAGAGTTGACACAGTGACGGCAGAACAGCACGGCCGTCTCATCAGCCTGCTCCAAAATGCAAAGGCAGTGCAATGGAGCCAGCTTCCTGAAGGCGAAGGACTCTACCTTGATGCTTTACATCCTTGTAGAGCAACTAAGATGGAAAAAAACAACTGTCCTTCTCCAGAGCTGAATGATAAATAATCCACAGACAAGGCTGCCCCAAACAGATCAGGTACAATAAAGTACCTGTGGAGTGGAGAATGTTACACTGACCAGGACAACAATGACAAGGGTCAGCACTTCTATGCAGCATAGCAAGAACTTGCAGAAGAGCCCGGCAATCTGAACCTGGTCATTGTTCAGCATCTGACTTTGAATGCACCGATCTCCTCCTACTGAGCCCCACATCAGCCCCAGTTCCAATGCCTGTCTTTGTCCCTGTTTTCATCACTCCATGGTAAAATCTGAAAAATACGGGCTATGAATGGAGTTTTTTTTGAAAAAAGTAAAACTCTATGTATTCAATTGTTTTTATTTTTAATAATCTTACCTTTATGAAATAATGGTTATAAGAAAGAGTGGTAGAAGTAGTAGTAGTGTTGTTTTATTGATAAAATAAAATGTGGGTAATCCTGTGTTTTTGCATTTAAAAAAATTATTAGTTTGTTCAATCGAAAAATCTGGGGATTGCTGGTGCAATAGTTGGAAATTCTGACTGAAAGTTCAAATAGATTTGGCTCAAGTCCCATCTCTACCATTTATTGGCTGTGTGACCTCCTTTAAGCCTCAGTTTCTTCATTTGTTGAACAGAACTAACAATAGTGCCTACCTAATGGGTTGTCAGGAATATTATGGAGATAACACAGAAGATGCTTAGCACAGAGTATGGTACACTGTAATACTCGAGTGTTAGCTTTTTAAAGAGTCAAAAGAAAGGTCACTCATCATCTCTGGCCCTCAGTTGGCTCATCTCTCAAATGAGGCCTCTGACCTCAGAGACTTCGGCATCCCCTCTAATTGTGACGTCCTACACCCCACCCCATAGTTCTAGTCCTTCTACTCTTTCTAAGCCATTCAGGTCTACAACTGTTCACAGGTTCGAGTTGAACAGATGATGCTCCATCCATATAATGAATTACCACCCAAGACATGAAATGACATCAAATTATATTACGGAGTGGGAAAAGCAAAGTTACAAACCAGTTATTAACCACATGACCCAATTTTTGTAAAATGAAATACATACAAATGGTAATTTCTAATTCATCCTCCAAACCCCCCCACCCAATTACTCAAGCCAGAGCTGTCCAGAAGTAATACAACATGAGCCACAACGTGAGCCATATGTGGAATATTCAATTTCTAGTAGCCACATTAAAAGAAACAGATGAAATTTGGTTTAATGATATATTACAAAATATTTTCATTTCTACATGTAATCATTACAAAAATTATTACTGAGTATTTTACATTATTTTTCATATGAAGTCTTTGAAATCTGTGAGTATTTGATACTTTCTCATATCTTAATGTGGACTAGCTACATTTCAAGTGCTCGGTGGCCACATGCGATTCACGGCTACCATCTCAGACAGTGCCACGCTAGGCAGTTAGTCCTCCAACTCATATTGAATCAGAATGAACAGATTGAAAGGAAACTCATCTTATTTATCTTATATGCCCATAGACTAAAATAGTTCCTGTACCTATTGGGTACTCAAAAAATATTAAGTTTGAATGAATATATTTAATTCAAAGTATTCTTGGGGGACATTGCATTTTTAAGCACTGTATTAATCATGGAATAAAAGACACTGCACCAATCCCAAGAGCGAGCTTGGGAATTTTGGAAAGTGTCTCCCCCAAATCAGACTTCATAAGCAGCCTCCTACTTTGTGCAGAGGTAAAGCCAGCCGTGCAGAAATGCAAGTTACCCAATGAATTAACTAAAAATATTTATAGAACTAAAGCTAGTACCAAAATGTATATTATAGAAAATGTTCAAAGATAGTGGGGCTGAGAGAAATGGATAAAAATAAAACCTTTATTAAGTGCCTGTTATGAAAATACTTTACATACATCATTTATAATCTTCACTAAAACTCTGTAAGGTAAGGTGGAGGAATAACGACAAAGAGGAAAAAATACTGGCCGTGGAGTCATTAAAACAAACAAACAAAAACTCTTCAGATTTGAATTCTATCTCTGCCAATTTCTAGCTCTGTGACCTAAGGTAAGTTTCTTAATCTCTCTAGCCTCCGTTTTCTCATCTGTACAATGGGCATTAAATTAACTATCCTTAATTATTGTGAGGGTTAGATTAATCACCACATGAACTCTCAATGAATGACACCTAGTATTATTATAGTAGGGCTCAAATAAAATAGGAGTGATCACTGTTATCAACCTTGGTTTGTGGAAGGGAAGATCAAGGTTCAGAGGAATTAAACAACCTCAGTGTCAAGTAGCAGATAAATAGATGAGCCAGGATTCAAACCCAGATCTGTCCAACTTAGCAAGCCCATGCACTTTCCACCATATCATACGTGGGAAGGTCCCATGGCCGAGGCCCCAGTATTTGGATACAGGGAAGACACCCTGCGAGGGTACCCACGTGGCAAAAGATGCAAATAAACACAACTTGAGGAGAAAGGCATCTCACTTAACTGGATCAGATCAGAATAGGGAACTCGAGGAGCTAAATTTGAGTCAATATGGGAGTTTGGCTTATGGAAGGCCTTGAGCCATTTGGAGGAGTTGAGACTTGACTACCACGTAAATCCCGTCATAAATCTGTGAAGCAGCTGATCAATCTCTGTGCAATTATGAAGCTCTTCTTTTTTTTAACTTAATTCTTTAGGCTGATAGGAACATTCCTTTATTTAAGTAAAGGCTGAACATATGCTTTTCTACCCTCTTCAAATCCTACTTTAAATTTGTCTTAATCCTTTGAGTCCGCATGAGGAGTGGCATTCACGTTCCAATATATTAACTAGGCTGTGAAAGGAAAACCAACCAAACTCGTATCTGTGGTTAGAACACTGCAACAACTTTACTCAGGTTAGATCCTCTCGCAGGCCCATTAAACCAACACAGCTGTTCACCATTAGTTATCCGCTCATTTGGCTGTTTTCCTGAGCCACCTCATCGATGAGCCATGAGCCACCACACCTGGCACGCTCATGTCTGAACTGAGTCATGTGAAGAACGTTATCAGAAACATTTTTTTAAAAAATGAACAAAGTGCATGTATGTGTATTAGACTCTGTATATAAACATGCATGTTCATATATACATACAATTAACATGGGTTCAAGCAACACATACAACTAGGGATTCTCTCCAACTGAAGATGGACACAAAAGATTATTTATAAAAAAATATCCCCTGATTATTTTGTTTCTCTAAAGACTGCATTCTCTTTTAAAGAATGTGTATTCTTTTTCTTAAATTATTTTGACACATATTATTTACTTTATACACAAAATGAAACAGGAAATCTACTAGCAAAACTGACCAGAAAAAGGATAGAGGATGAAGACTTAGGGAAATCATCATTAATATTGCTAATGAATAGTTATTCCCTATGGTACATTCATAGGCAATTATTTCTCATGTTTTTCTGAAATAGAAATATATATATACTTACCAATTTGAAAGAAACTCTATGGAAGATTAAAATCAGTGTCTTAAAATCCTTTTAAAAGTTTTCAGTTTTTTTCAACAAGAAAACAAACCAGAAATGACTGATAAACTGAATCATTGATTGAACACTGAAAAGTGTTGTAATTAGTCAAGACATGTTCTCCTTCTCTGGCCTGTTAGAGTCCCGTGGTTTCATTATATGACACTTTTCAGCACTTTTAGCTGGTTTGTGGCACAACCTCCCCAAAGAAATATGAAGAGTAATTTTCAAAAGGAACTTTTATTTTTAATATGGATTGATTTTTTTAAAGGCAGCTCCAAGCAGCTCAGTATATCAAACAGGAGCCATCACGCCAATCCCAACACATCAAGGAGCAGTTTTAGCACGTGAGGTTTGTTGTTTCTAGCAGGTATCCATGTAGCCAGCGAGGTCACCACTCAGCGAGGTGCTTTCTTTCTGGTATATAAGAAAAGAAATCACCAGGAATAAGGGGGGAAATGGGCTTGGGAAACAGGAGGGGACCTTGTCAATCTCCAAGATGCTAGAAAATGATTGTGGAAATCTTTTGTTAGGGAATCCTATAATGGTATTGCAGCTCATCTCTTGTGGACATGAACAGCAACTAGCCTAAGATGGTGAGGGCGACAGGGGATTAGACAAATCGTGAAAAGGCCCTGGAAAGGACATTACTGGTGATTGGAATCATAAAGGCCAAAACTGTATCATTATTTACCTTCAACAGCGGTGTCCCTATAAACAGGATTTCTTGGGGAAAAAAAACCCGAAGGCATATATGAAATGTTTATTATGAGTGTGTGTATATAAATTATGTTACAAATGGGGAAAGAAAAAGGCCCTACAGAACTACTCATATATTCTTATGAGTCATGCACTGATTTTTTTTATTGTTAAGAATTTGTGCTACTTCCAAGAGGAGGACATTAAGCTTGCTCCCAATCCTTTTTATTTTAAACATATGGATCACTGAGAAGGTTAGCATTGTGCTGGAAATGATTTTGATGCATATAACAAAGCTATAAAAAGAACAATAGGAAGAGATGGGTAAATTTGTGAGGTTTCAAGATAGCTAGTAGGATTGTAAGATCAAACGGCAGGATCCCTGGCATTACCCACTAGGCAGGATGACAGAATATTCCTGAATCTTGGATTTTAGGAAACTACACTGTAAAGAGCTAAAGTTTTTCAACACAAGAGTCAGTTTCGGTAGATATCTTCGTCAATCCTTCCATAGACACTTTGTCGAAAAGGAGAATCTTTTATCAATGTTTATACAGGTGTTAGAATCCAAGTTTATTGTTTAATAAAGTTTTATTGTTTAATAAGATCAAACCATATCTTGTAAACTAATCATATCCCTTTTCCCCAGGGTATTTTCTCTAAATTGATTGCTATGGGCAATTAAAATTCATGGCTTACTAGTAAGTTAGTTATTCCTTCAGATAATAATAGCAAAGACAAAAGCAGCAACGGTTACCATAATTATCCTGAGTGTTTGTCTAATAATGTAGATGAGCCACGCACTGTACTTGAGCAGATGGGGATGGGGGTGGGGTTGTTACAGAGAGGAACCAATCCCTGGTCTCACAGATTCCAGACTAGTGGGAGACGTAAACATGGACATAAATGATTACCATTGGATAAGCAGTCACAGAGTTAGTTGTAATGGCCACAGTGACCTGAAATGCTGTACATGCAGGAAATGCTTCTTTAGTGCTTACTGAATGAATGAAGTGGGCTTCTGCCTGCCCAACCTGCAACCTGCACACTATTCTGACATTCTCTTCCTCTCTTGGTTGGACTCAGCTTATAGCCCATTTGACCTTTTTCCCTGGCCAGAATCTTGGCCAGTCTCCCAGACCTAACTCATTCCAGCTACTAATAAATACCCTGTTGTATCAAAGTGTCCGGAATTACTTCTGAGGAGAGCTAAATCAAAGCTGTCCCTAATAGCAATTAGATATTTCAGAAAGCACATCAACTCCTTCCACATGTTGGGAAGCAGTGAAATATTATTAGACACTTAAAAGAGCCTGGGGCTGGGACAAGGGACCAACCCATGGTGTGACTATAGGCAAGCCGTTTCACGAAAATCTGCCTGAGATTTATATCACTGCTGCACTTATCTGGGTTTACAAGGCTCTTTCTTCCCATGTATTTATTTTGCATTTGGGATAAGAAATCACAGGGTAGACTCCTGAAGCTTTATTATAGCCTTATGGCCCAAACAGCTAGGTTTCTTACAGGTATAATTCACAAAGAAATATAGATTTTATTTTCCCTCATGAAAACACAATTTTTATTAAAACAGTTAAGTGAAAATATTTAAAATACAAGAACTCTATTTCCAGAAAGGATATACAACATAGAGCAAGACTTGGAGGAATAACAACACCATAGATCTTCAAGCTGGAAAATCTTTTTCCAATTCAAGCTCAGAAATGGTGGCCCAGGGTGGCTTAGTGACTTTACCAAGGCTACACTGTCAATCATGGGAAGAGCTGGGAGCAGATGCTTAACCTGAACTTTCCTTGTTAGAGTCTTCTTCCACTAAACATGCTTAAGTTCTGTGCTTAACTCTTGATAGTGACTCTTTGCCATCCACCAAAGTTTCTCCTATACCTTAGATAGTAGGAGGTGTGGGATAGTAGGATGCATCCTTAAATTCACCTTGAATCTCTTCACTCTAAGTCTGTACACAACTTTGGGACTTTTCAATACATTCCAAGCCCTTGCACATAAGGCTCTAGGTTTTAACTTACTCACATGACCACTTTAAGCTTTTTGCTTATGACGCCTTCAGAACTACCCAGTTGCCTATATATGTTCCCTGCTCTTAGGTCTTGTTTCTTTTCTTAGATACTAGAAAAGTCAAAAAAGAAAATAAAAAGATCTGATTAATATTATTTGTTCATACAACTATAATTGTCTCAAGCAAATTGGAGAGGTTTTATTTCTTTTCCATCTGGATTAATTCACCCCCAACTTCTCCATAGTCTTGCTTTTCGATGCTTTCAAAAAATAAACATATTGTTTACGTTTACTCATTAAGCATTTGTTCCTTGAAGAGAAATTTATTGAGCACCTATTATGTGCCAAGCAGGGATGTTGGGCGCTTGGTATACAGTAAAAATATGGTGCTTGGTCCCATGGAGTTGACAATCTGAAGGACCTAAGCAAATCACACCAATAAATAGGTATGTCTACATTAGACTATGAGATAAAGGAAAAAAGCAGAGGGTAGTGAGGACAAACATTATGGAGATCCAATTTAGACTGAAGTGGAAAAAAAATTACAGCTTCCTTCCTGTGGTTTTATAATTTGTCTCTTGATAAAAAATAAACTTTTTGAAGGGGATGATATTTGTTTTCTCAAAACAAAGCTTTTAGCAAAAGAAACATAAGATCATGTCTCTCTATTGCCTCAACTTCCTCCTCTATAAAATAGATGATCATCATGATCCTCACCCTACTTTCCAGGCACTTTGTGAATAAAATAAGACCATTAGCGAGAAGTTGTTTCCAGCATTCCACATATTATTTGGAACACTAATAGAGTTTATATTAAACATATTTTTCAAAGAAGGTAAGAGTAACAGCAATACATTGGAAACATCTTGACAAACTTAAATATCATTTCTCACCACAGGTTTTGTTGGCAGTAAAAGATGCCTTCTTTCTAAAAATGTAACAAAACTTAGGATTTTCAAGTGGGCCAGCAAATAAGCCCCCGTTAGCTTCTGTGCCAGTATTATAGAATCTGCCTTTAATTTTGCTTAACAGTAATAAAAGCTTATCATGCAGCCAAATCCCTACAGCAATGTTCTCAAAGGTTCTGCATGTGGAAGCCTGCTGCCTTGTGGCTTCCCCATTAAACACCTGTTCTGGGCTTGAGCCATGCTTTTGGTTTCTCACTCAGGTGGAGAGTCTTGCTTAAGTGGACAGGCAGGTATTTTTGCTGTCACCAAAGACAGCTACTTTGGGAAGCCTAATCTTGCAGAGGGGGCCAAGTTTCAGTTCTCAGAGTGCTGGGTTTAGGGTAGAAGGGACTCCGCCCAGAAATGCAACCTGAATACTTCCCCCTTTGCCCCTCTCTTGTCTCTGCTGAGAATCCCCTAAATAACTGACATGTTTTATAGATTTCAGGCAACCAGGTCTACAGTGTGCAGCTCCCCATTCTCTCCTGTCACCTGGCTAATTTAAGACTTTTCTCCTCCGATGGTATAGCAACTCCTGACAAGCAACTGCCTTGTGGTTTATTTCAGTTGATTCAAACACTATTATAAGTTGAGAAATTAGTTATGGGGATTGAAGGAAGGAGGAATTTTACAGGTGTGAATGCATAGCCATTTCTGATCCAAATATTTCCAAAGGAATTTTGTGCTAAGGAAATACCATCTCCCAACATTCAAGGCCCCTGCATCTCTTAATGGAAAAAGATATTTCTTAGGCAATAGTTTTGCAGTTTCCTTTAACCCTAAGGATGAATCTTTCCTTGTATTCCTTTCAAAAGCACTATACTAAAGTAAAAAAACAACTTTAATTCAATAGTTGTTCAGATAATAAAGGGCTTGGTGATGCCAGTCAATGATTTCATTTCAAAACTGTGACTGAAAATGGATAGCAGTGTTGGTGGCTGCTGATCATTTTAAGGCTGGTCTAAAACTAAAGTAGCTACTCTTTGTCCCAGAAGCATTTTGATTTTAGAATGGGGAATTCTGCACATAGAACACTAGTTTGGAGGATTTTATCATTAAAGTTTTGAACAAAGAACAAATAATTTCTGCTTACTTGATCATAATCACTATTTCACAAATGGGGAAGTGAAGGGTCAAGAGGTTACACATGATTCTTACAGTCCCAAAGAAGTTCTGCTGGAGGATAAGTTCTGAAAACAATTACAATTGATGACAACCATTCATTTATTCAACCAATATTTAGTCAGCACCTACTATGTTCCAGGAACTCTGGCTCATCGGTGAATAAAACAAAGATCCCTGCCTTCATGGTTGTCAGGAATAATGTCCACATACTTTGGGTTTAAGTGTATCTCCATTATTCACTCCATGTTTCACTGTTTTGGTTCTACTCTCCTGGAAGATAAAACCAACACACCTGAAACTAAAAGAAAACATTTACATGAGCATGTTCACAGGAATCGGAGTTAAACTGGGAGTGATAATGGCCTCCTAAGATTAATCAGGGAAAGCCAATGGGTTTAGTGAGTCTTGAGCTTGTTTTAAAGAAGAGATGAGTGCTCGCTTCAGCAGCACATATGCTAAAATTGGAACGATACAGAGAAGATCAGCATGGCCCCTGCACAAGGATGACATGCAAATTCGTGAAGCGTTCCATATTTTTGAGAAAAAAGACCTGCATGCAGAAAACTATAAGACACTGATGAAAGCAATTAAAGATTGATACAAACAGATGGAGAGATATACCATGTTCTTGGATTGGAAGAATCAACATTGTGAAAATGACTATACTACCCAAAGCAATCTATAGATTCAAAGCAATCCCTATCAAACTACCAATAGCATTTTTCACAGAACTATAACAAAATTTTTCACAATCTGCATGGAAACAGAAAAGACCCCGAATAGCCAAAGCAATCTTGAGAAAGAAAAACGGAGCTGGAGGAATCAGTCTCCCGGACTTCAGACTATATTACAAAGCTACAGTCATCAAGACAATATGATACTGGCACAAAAACAGAAATATAGATCAATGGAACGGGATAGAAAGCCCAGAGATAAACCCATTCACATATGGTCACCTTATTTTTGATAAAGGAGGCAAGAATATACAATGGAAAAAAGACAGCCCCTTCAATAAGTGGTGCTGGGAAAACTGGACAGCTACATTTAAAAGAATGAAATTAGAACACTCCCTAACACCATACACAAAAATAAACTCAAAATGGATTAAAGACCTAAATGTAAGGCCAGATACTATAAAACTCTTAGAGGCAAACATAGGCAGAACACTCTATGACATAAATCACAGCAAGATCCTTTTTGACCCACCTCCTAGAGACATGGAAATAGACAAAAATAAACTAATAGGACCTAATGAAACTTCAAAGCTTTTGCACAGCAAAGGAAACCATAAACAAGACAAAAAGACAAACCTCAGAATGGGATAAAATATTTGCAAATGAAGCAACTGACAAAGGATTAACCTCCAAAATTTACAAGCAGCTCATGCAGCTCAATACCAAAAAAACAAACAACCCAATCCAAAAATGGACAGAAGACCTAAATAGACATTTCTCCAAAGAAGATATACAGATTGCCAACAAACACATGAAAAGATGCTCAACATCACTAATCATTGGAGAAATGCAAATCAAAACTACAATAGGTATCACCTCACACCAGTCAGAATGGCCATCATCATAAAATCTACAAACAATAAATGCTAGAGACAGTGTAGAGAAAAGGGAACCCTCTTGCACTGTTGGTGGAAATGTAAACTGATACAGCCACTCTGGAGAACAGTATGGAGGTTCCTTAAAAAACTAAAAATAGGGCTTCCCTGGTGGCGCAGTGGTTGAGAGTCTGCCTGCCGATGCAGGGGACACGGGTTCGTGCCCGTCTGGGAGGATTCCACATGCCGCGGAGCGGCTGGGCCCGTGAGCCATGGCCGCTGAGCCTGCACGTCCAGAGACCGCGCTCCGCAACGGGAGAGGCCAAAACAGTGAGAAGCCTGCGTACCGCAAAAAAAAAAAAAACCAAACTAAAAATAGAACTATCATACGACCCAGCAATCCCACTACTGGGCATATACCCTGAGAAAACTATAATTCAAAAAGAGTCATGTACCACAATGTTCATTGCAGCTCTATTTACAATAGCCAGGACATGGAAGCAACCTAAGTGTTCCATCGACAGATGAATGGATAAAGAAGATGTGGCACATATATACAATGGAATATTACTCAACCATAAAAAGAAATGAAATCGAGTTATTTGTAGTGAGGTGGATGGACCTAGAGTCTGTCATACAGAGTGAAGTAAGTCAGAAAGAGAAAAACAAATACCGTATGCTAACACATATATATGGAATCTAAAAAAAAAAAAGGTTCTGAAGAACCTAGGGGTAGGACAGGAATAAAGACACAGATGTAGAGAATGGACTTGAGGACACAGGGAGTGGCAAGTGTAAGCTGGAAAGAAGTGAGAGAGTGGTATGGACATATATACACTACCAAATGTAAAACAGATAGCTAGTGGGAAACAGCCTCATGGCACAGGGAGATCAGCTCGGTTCTTTGTGACCACCTAGAGGTGAGGGAGACGCAAGAGGTAGGAGATATGGGGATACATGTATATGTATAGCTGATTCACTTTGTTATAAAGCAGAAACTAACATGCCATTGTAAAGCAGTTATACTCCAATAAAAATGTTAAAAAAAAAAAGAAAAAATGATATTAAAATGTGAGGGAAAGAGAAAAAAATGTCCTGGGTGGGAAATACAAGAGGAAGGGCCCACAGATTAGAAAGAGCACATGATTCCAAGAGCCAAAGGAAACTATTTGCAGATAAGGCCAGAATTCAAAAACAACCATGTAACTCTCTTTACCCTACCCTTTTTCTTTATGGAAGATTTAGGAGAAACAATATGATATAATATAATATAATATATTGACACATCATAGGATGCCATATATGGATAACTTTCAAGAAAGAAATGTGCTGTTCAAAAGAGCATCCATGGATGAAACCGTAGATTAATGTCTAATCTCAACAAGTCAGTAAGTTTTTGTGAAACTACAGAACCTTTTTTTTTTTTTTTTTGCGGTACGCGGGCCTCTCACTGTTGTGGCCTCTCCCGTTGTGGAGCACAGGCTCCAGTCGCGCAGGCTCAGCGGCCCTGGCTCACGGGCCCAGCCGCTCTGCAGCATGTGGGATCCTCCCGGACTGGGGCACGAACTCGCGTCCCCTGCATCGGCAGGCGGACTCTCAACCACTGCGCCACCAGGGAAGCCCCTACAGAACCTTTTTTAAAAGAGTTAACAAATCTCTGTCATCTTCCAGAATTAGAACTTGTATTTTGATTATTTATCTCAATTACTAATTAAGTTGAAAAAGATTTAATGTGCAATACAAATGTTCACGGTGTGAAGCATATTTGTTGTCAGGTCAATGCAAAGGATGTTTTGATAAAATATATTTGTGAGTCGTGTCACCAATAACTAGGGGGACACTTTTAAATGGTGATCTGTAGAAGGTACCCATTGTGGTTTATTTCAGGTGGTCCACTGGCCCTAATGATTATAATCAAGAAAGCAGGTGTTTGAAAAAGTACCTGTGATTTCCAGTGTTTCCAAAATGCAAATACTTTTTAATACTAAAACGTATCCCCCCAAATGGTAGTCATTCTTTTACTATTCACTATGCAGACAATACCTGATGCTTGTGCACATTCCAGGGCACCCATGATTCTGAGGTGGAGACGGGGAACACCACTTTTTGATACTGGTCTCTCACCCCTCCCACCTTTATGGTTATCACATCAGCACAGTGACATATTCAGCTTAAATTCTTCTGTATTTATTCTGCTCACTAGTAACACTTGAGGAACTCAAAGTAATTTGACTTATACATTTGGCATTTTCCCCCCCAATTATATAAGCATCTGTTGAATAAAATAAAGGAGAATTTATTCTTGCCCCAGGTTTTGGCCTTTTTAAATAACGTTAAACAGGAACTCAGATTGATTTACTCATTCTAAAAATATATATGAAGGACATTCGTGTTTCCTGTACATATGTATTTCCAACTGGTTTTACAAGGTTATCTCAGTTGTTTCTACAGATTTTTATCAAATTTTCAAAAAGGCTTCAATGCCATCCAACCAGACTCTCATTTGGTATTTCCAGTTACTTCCTAGAAGGCTGAGCAACCCATGGAATGTCTATTAATGATTAAAAGAGCATGAGTGTTTAATTCCGTAGCTCTGCCTCTCTCTCTAATATGTTCCATTGTGCTCATTCACTTCACTGTGAAAGGGAGCACCTAAAGCAGGAGTTCCCTGTGCTATACAGTATGTTCTCATTAGTCATCTATTTTATACACAGTATCAATGGGATATATGTATATGTATGGCTGATTCATTTTGCTGCACAGTAGAAACTAACACAACATTGTAAAGCAACTATACCCCAGTAAAAATTAATTTAAGGAAATAGAAAACTCTAAGATTTGAAAAAAAAATAAATAAATAAAGCAGGAGAAGGCAAGACTGTGGTCTGACTCCCAGGGCTAACTCCACTATTTATGCGTACAATGTTCTCTTTCCCTCTCTCTTATCAACTTTTCAAATGGTACCATAGTGAATTGAATTTGAAGCTCTCTCCATCCCTGCTGCACACAGCCTCAGCGCACATCTCCACCTGGGTGGTGGGATGGAGGATGATTATTTCTACCTCTGGCCACATCATTGCTGGCTCTGTGCCTGAGAGGCAGAAGAAAATTCGTCAATGTGGGAAGAGGGATTTATCTGCCTAACCCTCCCTCCACAATTTGAAAATAGAAAATCTAATAGAAAAAATTAAAAGAAATAACACTACAAGTGAGAACCCATCTTTCTAGCGTTTAATTCTAAAAGCAAAGTAAGCTACATTGCACTGAACCCCCAAATTATTTTAGCTTTGCAATTGTTGCAGGCAAGCAGCTCTCTTCACACCACCGAGCATTCCCCAGCCTCAGCTTTTGGGATCACGTAGTAGGTACCAGAGGACACGTGAACAGGCAGGCAGGGTCATTTCCAGTGGAAACCGTTGCTGCATCCCCATAATTTCATTGCAGTAACCTCACCACCCCAGCTCATTACAAAACTGTGTCAGCTGACAGAAGTGTCACTCACTGAAGAGAGAAGGGGGATCAGGCAGTACCCCAAGCCAAGTAAAGAGGTTGTTCAAAACTTCTTCAAAAAATACAAGTGAAGGAGCATAATGGAGCACCACCTCCTTAAGAGGGGAGCAGAACCACAGTCCTGCGTCACAGATTTGGTTTAGCTGAGTGTTTGGAAGCCACTGCATTCATGCGAATGTTAAGACAAGGCCCAGCCAAGTGCTCACTTTTATGTTAAGTTCCACTGTGAAAAATCTTTAATAATATTGTTTGTCCAAATCCCTTTTATGTTGGTGAAGAAAACTCACCATGACCAGGTTAGGATCTGTAGTGCTGTTTGGGTATCCTTTTAGAAAGATCTGGACCCCTCCTTCCCACATATTTAACTAAACCTGAATTTTGAGTGAAGCCCATCCCTGACCTTCATCCTGCCCCAGGACATCCTTGAAAGAAGTGGCTACACCTCAGAAGAGGCTCCTTGGCAAAGCAGTAGCCCAGGGACCAACATTTCACTTTTCTTTCTTTCTTTTCAAGTTCCTCAAGAATAGGGAGGGCCATTCCTTGGGCCGCTGGAATTTTTACACCACCACTGATTGTCAAGGGACCCCAGCCTCCTTCTCCTTCTCTCACAAAACAGAACATCAGGTCACAGGCAGCTACTGTGACTGCCACAGGATTTGTCCCACTAAACAGAGTGAGGAAGGAGTTGCCACGGCCTCACACAGTTTCTGTACAATCTGAGAGAGCCCACAGCCCTTGGGGTCAGAGAATGGAGGCAGGAAAAGAGATAAATCGTCTTGCTCACTTTAGAGCCCCAACCAGGATGCCCAAGATCGTGCACCCTATTCCTAGCCCAGATTATCAGGCTGGGGAGTTGCTTTAGTTTTGCATTAACCAAGACTTCCTACTTCTAAGAAAATATGGATGAAAAATATCAAAAGCACAACAGACTCTTACAAAACAACTGTCTTATGGCTACGTGTAAATTAAATAAGAGAACATGTGGGGACTCCCCTGGCGGTGCAGCGGTTAAGAATCCGCCTGCCAATGCAGGGGACACGTGTTCAAGCCCTAGTCCGGGAAGATTCCACATGCCGCAGAGCAACGGAACCCGTGCACCACAACTACTGAGCCTGCGCTCTAGGGCCCGTGAGCCACAACTACTGAGCCCGTGAGCCACAACTACTGAAGCCCGCGTGCCTAGAGCCCGTGCTCCACAATAGAAGCCACCACAATGAGAAGCCCGTGCACCGCAACGAAGAGTAGCCCCTGCTCGCCACAACTAGAGAAAGCCCAAGCAAAGCAACGAAGACCCAATGCAGCCAAAATTAAATTAAAAAAAAAAAAAGAACATGTGGGTTGAATTTTCCTTAAAATACAGAGGGATTTTACAATTAAGTGGGAAATTCTCCTAGAAAACACATTTCAAATTTGGGGTGTTTTTTTTGTCATAGTTCAAATATTTGAAATAGAGCAAAAGGCTCAAAACAAAGTTTAAAACTGGACTTGGTTCTGGCATCCTGGTATTAATAATTCTGCTACCACTCTTTACACCTTAGCTCTGAAGTGACATTGAAAAAAGTCTTGCTATAATTCACTATGTAATTGACTTCATCCATTCATTTAACAAACTTTTACTGATCACCTACTATGGGCCTGGTACTGTGCTAAGCTTTTTCTTTCCAGATCTATTAGATGACATTGCCTTCTAATAGTAGTTTGGTATTGGAATTAGCTCCGAAAAGGAAGAGTCCAAAAGATGTGCATTAAATACTGAACTAGATTCCATAGGGATGGAGGTTCTGTTGTTTTGAGAAACTTTTAGCATACTTGGTAAATAAAAATATACCAGTTCTGTAAAGAAAACAGTAGATCAGAGGTAAGAAAATAGCTAACGTGCATTTTTTTTCTTCTTAACTGTAATTACTCATGTGAGATATAAGTGAGCAGATAACTTTCTGTGGTAAACACAAAGATGCACCAATTAGAACCCCCTTCAAGAAAGTGGTTGCTACCCAGCTGCAAGCAGAGTAGAGAACTGACAGCTTCCAGATGTAGGTTCCTTCGGGACCGGCCTCAGTGTTGGAGCCAAGGTCACACTTCATTCTGGGGTCCCTTGGGCAACAAATGAACAAGGCAGTGACACAAGGGCTTGGTCCAGTGGGACAAAGGTCAACATAGGACTCCGATGGGCAGTCTTTGCTCCAGAGCTCCCCGTTGGGTTGGCAGGGACTTTGTTAGGCTTATGGTACAGTCTGATGGGTCCCCTTGCCCACTCCAGCTTCTACCCTTTCTTTTCCCATGTGTTACTTAGGATTGGCCTACAGGAGAACCCAACCTACAGCACTTCCTGACAACAAAGATATTGACAGTTAAGGTTGAAATTCTAATGAAACTGTTTTCAAGAAAATGTCATTCCCTACATTATAAGCACTATTTTTCCATGTTGGAAAATGAAGAGTAGATACCTAGATATCGGCTACCTGTTTGGTGGGTTTCTTTCTTTTTTATTTCTCTGATGTGGAAATTTCAGGACAGGCATTCCAAAAATTAAACACTAAAATAAGCTGACAACAATGAGCACAGGACATCTTGGTAGAGCATGAGAATCAGACAAACCTCTATATTATTTTCCACATATCATGGTTTACAGGAGAAATAGGGAAAGAGAAAGGAGGGTGTGAGGAGGGATAGAGAGACAGAGAGAGAGGGAGAGAATGAGAGAGAGGACAGTGGTGGCCAGGGATACAAGTAACTTGTATTTTTCTTCTTAATTCAAGAGCCAACTATGGCACTCAGGCCAATTATTTTCCTTTTATTATTATAATTTCTTAAAAGTGAAAAAAATCTGCACCCTAATTATAAAATGTAACAAGAGAGTTAAACCTTTTGGCCTCCCTGAAACAGGTGTTCTATACGTGTAAGTTTTTTTTAATATTAAACATGAGATTAGGCCTTTTAAAATTGCACTTTAATACCATCTTGAAGTCATGAAACATATACTGATCACATCTGTACAATTTTGTACTCTGAATTCTTCAAGTATAGTAGGAGTTTGTGAAAGACTATTTAGTTGGCAGCATTGTGCACAATGCTTCCTTATCCATGTGCAAATGATAAAAACAATATGACTACATCTCTTTGTTATTTACTTCTCACTTTCCCTTATGTCACTGATTCTTCTCAACCTCTGCACATTAGAATCACCTTCAGGGGGGAAGAGGAATCTTAAAAGAATATAGGTGCCTGACAAAACACTTGAATAGACATTTCTGCAGAAAAGATATTCCAGAAGTGCACAAAAATATGTTCATTAATCATTAGGGAAATGCAGATCAAAACCACAATGAAATATCATCATCATACAACTACATACCCACTAGGATCTCAACAATCAAAAATAAATACATAAATGAAAGTAAATAACAAGTGCCGGTAAGGATGTGGAGAAATTGAAACACTTGTACATTGCTGGTGGGAGTGCACAGTGGCTCGACACTGTGGAAAACAGTTTGCAGGTTCCTCAAAAAGTTATGCATAGAATTATCATATGATCCAGCAATTCCACTCCTAGGTATGCGTGCAAAAGCATTAAAAATGGATACTCAAACAAACATACGCACATGCATCTTCACTGACGCACTCTTCATAACACCCAAAAGGTAGAAACAGTCCAAATGTCCATTATCAGACGAATGGATAAACAAATTATGGTGTATCCATACAATGGAATATTATTTAGCTATAAAAAGGAATTAATTACTACGACATGACACAACATAGATGAACCTTAAAAACATTATGCTAAGCAAAAGAAGCCAGACACAAAAGGCCACATATTGCATGATTCCACTTATACAAAATATCCAGGACAGGTACTTCCATAGTAACAGAATATATATGGATGGTTGCCAGGGGCTATGAAGAGGTTTCTTTTGGGATGGTAAAAACGCTGTGGATCTAGATAGCGGTGGTGGTTGCACGACATTGTGAATATACTAAATACCACTGAATTGTTTGCTTTAAAATATCTCATTTTATTTTATGTGAATTTCATCTTTAAAAAATATATAAATATGTAAATACATATCTATTTAAATATGTACCTCGTCCTTTCCCTGGATCAAGTGAATCAAAATCTCCTGGCGCCCAGAATTTAGTAGTTTTAAAAGTTCCCCCAGTGATTTGATTGTGTATCAAGGGTTGAACCTGGGCCTGTAGTTGTCTCTTTATTAAGATTAGTAGCTAGATATTCAAAATTTTAATAATTTACACTTTGAAAGTTACTTTTTTTGGTTATTTATTCAAAAATTAACAGGGCATCTACTGTGCATTGTACTATCGGTACTTTGGATAGAAAGAAAGAAAGGAGAGGAAGCTCATTTTTATTGAGAGCCCTTGTCAAGCACAAGAGCTTTATCAAACATTATCTCAATGATTCCCACAGTAGCTTTGGGAGGTAGAAGTTGGACTCTCTGTACGCATCAGGAAAAGGAGGCTCAAAGAAGTTACATAATTTGATTAGAGTCAACTATCTGTTGAGGGACGAAGCAGAGATCATGTTCAGTTTGTAAGTGTGTTAACTGGCATCCTGAGGTTCCTGACACGGAGGAGGTGATAACACGATGACATGAACTGTGGATTAGAGCAGCAGCTTTGGAGCAAGACAGACCTGGATTCAAACCTCAGTTCTGTCACTTCTTTATCAGCTATATGACAGAAGCTAGGCTAACTAACACAGGTTCCTCATCTGTACAACGAGATCCATATTCCTACCTCCTGTAATTATTGTGAGGATTCCATGAGATACTGTCTACAAAGCAGTTTGGCATAGTACACATCCCATATAAGCACTCAATAAATGGTACTTGTTATTAATTTTGTTTTTATTTTATTTTTTACTAATACTGCTACTAATACTATCCAGCGAAGGATGAACTCTGACCCACTAGCCATCTATTTTCATATTGGGCAGTAAAGGTCATCAGGCCTGGACTCCCAACCATCCTTTTTATTCTCCTCTGGGCAGCCTGATACCATTGTTCTCTCCTATTGTTCTATCAAAATGCTAATTTTTGAAACACTTAAAAAAATTTAAATAGCAGAATATACTGGCACAAGTTGATCATAAATTCAATAGACAGAGGAACTCAAGAAATGTATCTATTTTAGGGATAAACAAGCTAATTCTAATCTAATTTTGCTCATTCTTATAAGCATACTTTTTTGGTGATGTGAACAGATGAATTTTACTGTAGGACTCAGATTTTTTTTCCTATTAAAGTTTTTTTTGAGATGTGTTAAAGGACAGATTCCAAGAAGCAAGAGTGTAATTATAGATTGAGCATCTCCTGTATGGCCTGACAGAAGTCTACCATTACTTAAGAAGCCATTACAGCATATATTTAATGTCAGCTTGATAGAAAAAAACACTTTCATAGGTTCTCTTTGATTGACACATTTGAAATGACATCAGTTTCCAGCTTTAAAACCCACTGTTATTAGGTCTCTGTTGCTATTTATGTTAGAAATATGTGCACGTGTGTCAAAACAATATATCAACTTTGCTGATTGGCTGCATCTAGATTCTGTTGCCAAGGGTAACAGAACAATTGCTTTTAATCTTTCCTAAATTGCTTCTTGTTTTTTTTCCCCTAAACACTTGGGGTATTCAGAGATTTTTTTTCACCCCAGAGCAAAAATAAAGAAATTTTATATAAGGAGAAAACAAATACTTATTGTCTGCGTGTTAGAAGGAAAATTAAAGTCAAAAGGTGTAGTTGGTGTATATGTTCATTTGTATCGCCATCTATCACAGATACTGTGGTAGCCCTGATTATTAAGCCTGAGTTGATTAGGAAAAGAACATATCCACTTCCGAATGATGCAGCACCCAACCATGTGCTCTTCAGGATCACAGTCTTCTCTCTTTTGTCAGGAAGCCAACTGTACAGATTCTTTATTGTAGGACAAAAATGTATATGAAAGAAAATAATGTGTCTTCAAAACTTTGCAGTCTTTCCTGCCTTATTTACTGAGCAGAGGTCATGAGCAAATCCTTATTGATTATGATGAATTCCAACTCCAGTCTCTGGATTTTGGAAAGATTGAGAAAACAGATCTACATGCTCACATACATATACAGTATGCCTGTAAATTAACCAGACAGATTCTTTTGTATAATCTGTCTTATTCTGTTGTGTTAACAGCTCTCAAACTTCATTGGGATACTTGTTTGAAAGGTCCTAGACAGCACCTTCAGAGACGTTGGTTCCTTAGGCCTGGAGTGGGCCCAGGAATTTGCAATTTAAAAGATGATTCTGAAAGAGGTAGTCCAAAGTCTACATGTTAAGAAATACTGCTTTGTACTTTCCAATGTACATTTCCAAATGTACTTTCTTTTTTCTTTTTTGCGGTACATGGGCCTCTCACTGTTGTGGCCTCTCCCGTTGCGGAGCACAGGCTCCAGACGCGCAGGCTCAGCAGCCATGGCTCACGGGCTCAGCCGCTCTGCGGCATGTGGGATCTTCCCGGACCGGGGCACGAACCTGTGTCCCCTGCATCGGCAGGCGGACTCCCAACCACTGCGCCACCAGGGAAGCCCTCCAAATGTACTTTCTAAACACTGTGTTCTTCCCCTAAAACAGTTGAGGGAAGGCTCCTCTTATGGACAGTCCCATGGTTGGGTGAAATAGGCAAGTGGCCACCTAATAAGATTCTCCTGGAAGGTACCACATCCCCTATCCCTTACTTGACCCCTTCCTTGCAAAATTAAGTAATTAATCATTCAACTAATTAATAAAAATTAAATAACCCAAAATATACCCTGCCTGATGTCCTCTCCCACCAGTTTTATTAAAATTTAAGACTTAAAGAGAATGTAAGTATTCTTGGGAGGTGTAACACCTCAAGCTATGATTCATCACCTCCTGAATGTATTGGAGGTTTTCGTGTGATGAGGAAGGAAGAGAAAAAAAAGTAAGAAAACTGGATATCTGATGTTATGGGATGAATTGTGTACCCCCCTACCTCCCAAATTCGTATGGTGAAGTCCTGGTCCCAGTACCTCAGAATGTCACCCTATTTGGAAAATGGGTCATTGCAGATGTAATTAGTTAAGGTGGTGTCATTAGGGTGGACCCTAATCTAATCTAACTGGTGTTCTTATAAAAAGGAGAAATTTGGACAGAGACAGACACATACAGAGTGAGGACAAAGTGAAGACACAGGGAGAACACCATCTACAAGCCAAGGAGAGAGGCTTGGAACAGATCACTCCCTCATGACCCTCAGAAGGAAACAACCCTTCCAACACCTTGATTTTGGACTTCTAGCCTCCAGAATTGTGGATAAATTTCTGTTGTTTAAGCCACAGAAGTTTGTGGCTTTAAGTTTGTGGCAAGTTGTTACAGCAGCCCTAGGAAACTAATATACCTGAGATAAAGAGTCAGCAGAGGAAGAATATGGCCAAAGATTAGTGTCTCCAAAACAAACTCTTCCTGTTTATGCTTTTGCCTCTGTTTGTAGCTGTCTTGCTTAATAGAGTAAAACAAAATCAATAGCCCTAGTTAAATATGATCTTATAATCATAGAAATGAGGAGGGGCCTTATTATCTAGATGCAATTCAAAAATCATAATTTTTATGTTATACACGTTCTAGAAGCTGATAGCTGTCCAGCAATACCACCCAAAGCAGCGATCTGAGATACTGGTAGCCAGTTTCATATAAAAGACAAAATAAAATAAGTTGTTTAAAATTTGGCGAAGGGATATACTTTGCAAAAGAGAAACGATTGCATACACTAGCTGTGGGAACCAGCTTCTCATGGCAAACATTTCATTTCGGCAAGCAGTGAAAGAAATCATTTGGAACTAGCTTTCCAGGGTAGCTCCACAGGAATCAAATTTCTCTGAAATTGTTGTTTGCGTTGCCAAGTCTGTCTTTAATGTTGTCTCACCACTGCTTCTACTTTCTACCCAAAGATGTCTGTTATGGTACAACACTCGGCCAAGAGTGATATGATCTCAATCACCAAGCTCAGACTGCAATCTATCTGCATAAACCTGTAGACAGAGAGTTTTAGGAAAAGTTTACTAAGAGGGAAGAAAAAAAAACCCAAAAAACAAGAAAGCAAGGGATTGAGTTGTAGACTTAAAAACAAAAGAAGGTGTAAGGTATGCTATCACAAATTTCACCAGTAAAATAATCAGTGTGAAAAGCCAGAGGGAAAGCTCTTTATCTACGATAAAACCAGGCAAAAGAACTACTGTGGTAGACTTTAAGCAATTTAGTAAAAAGAAGAAAACAATATAATCAGATCAACACGCAAAGAGCAACAATTAAAATGTAATAACACCATGTTCTTTATTTATAATGTGAAGAGCTGAGTGGAATACAGGACCAGTTATATATTCAATAGTGTGGCTAAAAAAATGGCAAACTTGGAAGGAAGAGAGAATTTAAGTCTTATAAAAAGAAGGAAGTGATGAGAGGTGAGAAATACACCAAAACATCTGTCTAATTTCATAACCTTAAAGCAGTTTGCAGCCTTTTTATTATACCTCCAGATGTAATTTGGTGTTTGGGGTTCAGGAAAGCAAGTTAGTCTCAATGTTCAATATATTTATACCATCGACTCCATAGGCCATAGAGTCCATTTCAGCAGGAGAGAATGAAGCCCAGTATTTAGTTTTTATGTCCACTACCACTGAAATGCAAACAAGTAAGAAGAATTCACCTAACCCTTTCCCACTATAGAATTAATCCTAATCAACTGAAGAGAAGTCTTTTCCAGCCTTTTAGCAATTACATTAAAACAAAAACAAAAGAACACCCGGAGACTCTTCCTGTTACGATCAATTTGATTTTGTTGCTCATTACAGCTTGTTGTAGAACAAAATATAAATTACTTTTTGTTGAAACAAGAAGCCAGCTCTGTTTTTCCAATTTTTTGACTTTATTCCCTTTCTCTGTCAATCTCACTCTCTCTTCTTCTCTCCCTCTCTCTTATCTGTTCCCCCAATTCACTTTCACATTTTACATTTACCAAAGTTCCCAGCATCATGGAGGACATTTTATTCAATCTCTAGACAGCACAACGTAGGATTAAAACAGATAACGAAGTAAATCACCCAGAAATAGACCCCCACAACTGTCATTTTGACAAAGGCACCAAAGCAACACAATAGAGAAAGGAGATTCTTTTCATAAACGGTGCTGGAAAAACTGGATATTCACATTAAAAAATTAACTTAAACCACTACCTCATACCATAACAAAAATTAATTCATGACAGATCATAACTCAAAATGTAGAAGTTAAAATCACAAAGCTTTTAGAAGAAAATATAGCAGACTATCTTCATGATGTGGGGATTAGCAAAGGCCTCTCAGTCGCGTAAAAGAAATCAATAATCATAAAAGGAAAAAAAAGGTAAGTTAAGCTTCATCAAAATTTAAAACTTCTCATCAAAAGATACTATTAAGTGGGCTTCCCTGGTGGCGCAGTGGTTGAGAGTCCGCCTGCCGATGCAGGGAACGTGGGTTCGTGCCCTGGTCCAGGAAGATCCCATATGCTGTGCAGCAGCTGGGCCCGTGAGCCATGGCCGCTGAGCCTGCGCGTCTGGAGCCTGTGCTCCGCAACGGGAGAGGCCACAACAGTGAGAAGCCTGCGTACCGCAAAAAAAAAAAAAAAAAAAAAAAAAAAAAAAGATACTATTAAGAAAATGAAAAGACAAGCTACAGACTGGAAGAAAATAGTCACAGAACATATATCTGGCAGAGGATATATAAAGAAGTCCTACAATTCAATAATAAAATGACAACCCCATTTTAAAAAGCAGACAAAAGACTTGAACAGACATTTCAAAAGAGGGATATACGAAAGGCCAATAAGCACACAAATAGGTGTTCATCATCATTAGTCATGAGGGAAATGCAAATTCAAATCAAAATGCGATGCCATTACACACCCACCAGGATGATAAAAGACCAACAACAATAAATGTTAGTGAAGTTGTGGAGCAGCGCTGTTTCTTACACATTCTTGGCGAAAGTGTAAAATGGCACAACTTCTTTGGAAAAAGAACCCAGCAATTCCACTTTTAGGTATTTACTCAAAAGAAACTAAAACATATGCCCATAAATCACTTGTATAAGAATATTCACAGCAGCATTATTCAAAACAACCAGGTAAAGCTTGCAGCACAATGCTCTACAGTAGTCAGCTCTCAAGAATTATCACTATGTTTTCAAGTTCTGCTCCTCCAATTTCTTTCCTCCAGTTCTCGAGTTTTATTTATTCAGATCCATGTTTTATTATGACTACCTAAAGCTAGTCTAGAAGGAGAGGGTTTCGAGTTACTCATATGCCCAGGGAGGACTGGGTTGAGTAATCAGAAATCTCAAATATTTAGAAAGAAACAGCTAGTCAGGGCCAATTCAACTGTGTGCTTAGGTTGGATTGTCCATGTAAATGGAAATAATCTTCTTTCAAAAACGAACAGTGCAAAAACAGTATTTCTACTTAATTATCCGAATTAACTTAAAATATGAAAATAGAAATTATCTGTACGGCATATATGTATGAGAGTTTGTCTAAAGTCTGAAGTAAGTACATATCAACAAATAGTATTCTCTGGGCTGGAATATAGACATTTTTATGTTCTTTTTAAATTTCTTACATTTTCCTAATATTCTATAATATATATGAATAGTAAAAAAGTTATAAGAAATGAAAAGAGGGCTTCCCTGGTGGCGCAGTGGTTGAGAGTCCGCCTGCCGATGCAGGGGACGCGGGTTCGTGCCCCGGTCCAGGAGGATCCCACATGCCGCGGAGCGGCTGGGCCCGTGAGCCATGGCCGCTGGGCCTGCGCGTCCGGAGCCTGTGCTCCGCAACGGGAAAGGCCACAACGGTGAGAGGCCCGCGTACCGCAAAAAAAAAAAAAGAAAAGAAAAGAATTTTTTGTATATAGTCTATGTTCCTTAGAACAAAAAAATGATGAGAATCTCAGCCTCATAAGCTCCAGAGGATGTACCTCAGTAACACAGAGCCAGCAAAGGCAAGGACTTGAGAGAGCAAGAGGAAACCCTACAAAAAACATCTATCTACCTGGCATTAGGGCATTTCCTGAAATTGATGATACACACACACACACACACGTATATAAATTATTATAGGAATTGGCTCATGCAATTACAGAGGCCGAGAAGTTCCATGATCTGCCATTTACAAGCTGGAGAACCAGAAAAGCCAGTGGCATATTTCAGTCTGAGTACAAAGGCCTGAGCACAAGGACCATCAAAGATCAAGGGCCAGAGAGAGGATAGATGCTGCAGCTCAAGCAGAGAGGAAATTCTCCCACTCTCTGCCTTTTTGTTCTATTCTGGCACTCAATGGACTGGAAGATGCCCACCTGCATTGGTGGAGACGATCCTCTTTACTCAGTCTCCCAATTCAAATGCTAATCTCTTTGGTAAACATCCTCCCGGACACCCTCAGATACAATGTTTGGTCAGCTATCTGGGCATCCCTTACTTAGCCCAGCCAAATTGACCCATAAAATTAACCAACACAGACCTGTATCCATTTGACAAATAAGCAGTCCTCCGTGTGGTGCCCAGAAGAATGGAAAGTAGAAAAATTCTGATGTGAAACAGACTAACAGAGACAAAAATAAACCAAAAAAAAAGTGGGGGAAGGGGGGAACCCAGGTTTCTTGCGATCACCTGCCCTAGGCATAGGGGTCTGTGCTCATCTTCACTACCTATTGGAAATCTGCTTCTATGGTGGCAAAGGCTCGGGCACTTTCCAGTCTGGGGTTCTTCAACTCTGCACTAAGGATTGACATTACTTCCACAGAATGAAGCAGAGCCTCTGCTGGAGGTAGATGAGGATAGTGTCCCGAGTCCAGCGCCCCCCCACCCCAAGCCCTAGACCACAGTCACTTTCTTGTCACTAAATGCTCACAGTGGCTGCTCACGCCTAACTCATAGTGGCCGCTCAATAAATGCTGTTTGAATGCATGAATGAATGAATATTTGTGAGGTCCATTACAATAATTCCTTCTCTGTATTATTCCTCTCCCTTCTTTTGACAAAAATCTAACACGACCTCCAAAACCTTCTAAGTTTCAGCTCAAGGAAAGATGAGTTCTTTCCAAGCTTTCCTTCTGAGTCCCTGAGAGGAAAATGGTATGGGCAAATAAAAAGTGAGCAGACACTTTGGTGTTGGTCAAATCTGGTTTCAAATTCTAGTTCCTCTTTTTGGAATTTCTCTGAGCTTTGTGCTTCCTCACTGACAAAATGGGAATAAACACTTCCAAGAGACAACTTTAAGAACTAGATGAGATATGTTTAAATTCTTAGAACTGTGCCCGAAATATAGTAAGTGCTCAGTAAATATAATTCTCATCCCTTAAGCTCTGGTATTTAATCCTTTCACTACCTGTCCAATATTTAAGATTGCCCCCATTTTTACATCTTAGAAAACGCAAGAAAAAAAGATTAAGTGTTTTACTCAAACAGACACATTTCATGACAGAGCCTTTGGGAAGTAAAATGATGAGGCTAATAAAATATATTAGCCTGTTGAAGATCATATCATATTTTAGAAACAAACAGACTTACTCAATCAGGGAGGAATAGGCTTGCACCAAAAAACACAACCAACATTACAAGGACAGTAAAACAAACAAAAGAACAACCAAATAGGTTAGTTTAAAATGAATCTAGACACTGACCTCACACCTTTCACAAAAATTAACTCAAAATGAATCACAGACCTAAATATAAAATACAAAAGAATAAAATTTCTAGAAGATAGCATAAGAGAAAATCTAGGTGACTTTGGGTATGGCAATGAATTTTCTGGTACAATACAAAAAGCACAATTGATGAAAGAAAGAAAAAAATTGTTAAGTTGGACTTCATTAAAATTAAAAACTTCTACTCTGCAAAAGACACTGTTAAAAGAATGAAAAGACAAGGCACAGGCTGGGAGAAAATATTTACAAAACTCATAGCTGATAAAGGATTTGTATCCAAAATATACAAAGAACTCTTAAAACTCATCAATAAGAAAACAACCAATCCAATAAAACATGGGCAAAAGATCTGAACAAACACCTTACCAACGATGATACATGGAAGGCAAGTAAGCATGGGAAAAGATGCTCCACATCATACGCCATTAGGAAATTGCAAATTAAGACACAACAAGATACTTCCACATACCTATCAGAATGGAGAAAATCCAAAACAGTGACATCATTGAATACTGGCAAGGATGTAGAACAACAGGTACAGCCACTTCGGAAGACAGTTTGGCATTTCTTACGAAGCTAAACCTAGTCTTAACATATGATCCAGCAATCACACGCCTAGATATTCACCCAAATGAGTAGAAAACTTACATTCACACCAAAACCTGCACATGGATGTTTATAGCAGTTTTATTCATAATTGCCAAAACCTGGAAGCAACATACATGTCCTTTAATAGGTGACTGAATAAACAACCCATGGTATTTCCATATATTAGAATATTATTCAGCAATATAAAGAAATGAACTGTCAAGCAATGAAAAGACATGGGGGATCTTAAATGCACATTGCTAAGTACAGGAAGCCAGTGTGAGAAGGCTTCATACTGTATGATGCCAACCATATGACATCCTGGAAAAAGCAAAACTATAGGAACAGTTTGAAAAAAATCAATGGTTTCCAGGGTTTAGGGGAAAGGGGAAGGGATGAGTAGGTGGAGCACAGGGGATTTTTAGGACAGTGAAACTATTCTCTATGATTCTGTACTGGTGGATACGTGACGTTATGTCTCTGACAAAACCCATAAAACTGCACAACACAAAGAGTGCATCCCAATGTAAACTATGGACTTCAGTTAATAATAAGGTATCAATATTGGTTCATAAGTTATAACAAATGTACCACAGCAACACATTACTAACAGGGGAAACTGCGGGAGGCAGAGAGGGAGTATATGGGAACTCTCAGTACTTTCTGCTTAATTTTTCTGTAAACTTAAAACTGGCCCCCCAAAATAAAGTCTAAAAATGTTTATTTTAAAGAAAGAGATAAAGATAAACCAACGAGAGGCTATAAGGTCTAATTCTTTATCTGTTTTTCCATCATTTTGATTGTTTTGTATATTTCCTCTGTCCTAAACCCTCTGTTTCTCTCTACACAACCCCCAACCTACACACATGAGGCCCACATCTCTCTGCACCTCTCCACTGGTTTTTTAATTTATTTAACACTCATTTATTGAGTAATAACTTTGTGCCAAGCCCTACGATAATTGTTGGCGATATGGAAAGAGGGATAAGATCAGACTTGAGGATCTCACCGTCTAGTGACAGAGACGTGTTAATTACAGTGGAACGGGATATTAAGTGCCCTAAGTAAAGGTAAGAAAGATCTCTTGGAACCACAGTAACTCAGTACTTGGAACTCTACAAGGCATTATTAAACTGTATTAAAGTCCCATCGTCTGTTTTCAGTACTGCCCTATCTTGCTTTTGCCAGTGTCTCACATTTAAAATGTCTTTTAAACGTCTCCCTACCGTTCTTATTCTTCAGCCTTTTGCTTCTTTCTTCCTCAAGATTGCTAACTCTTGCTGATTTTCCAGTTCAGTCAAACTACCAGGCCAGTGAATGTATGTTCATCCAACATAATCACAGTGATTTTTCACCAGCAAAAAAAAAGGAGAAATGAACTTTACTCAAGGTTCAGTGTCATTAAGCAGGGAGATTACCAACACGCAATCTTAAGACTGTATTCCAAAAGGAGGATGGTGCCGTCAGAAGTGAAATGTTGATGTGGAGTTTAGACAAAGGAGCCAGCCATTCCCCTCCCACTGCACAGCCCTGCATCAGGGACCAAGCTCCGAGGTGGAACGAGGATGGGGAGGACAGCTTTGAACAGTGAGCATCTGGTAAGTTCCACATGCTGTGTCTTCCCTCTGGCAGCAGACAAGAGGGAGAAGCAGGTGCTGACAGCTTCGTGTTTTCCATATTGCCAAGGGCAGGCCATATTAAACACTCTTGTCTTGACCTTGGAGACAACCTATCATCAAGTACCTCCCACTAAACTCCTGCCTACCTCTCTACGTTCATCTTTTGCCATCATCCAGATTCCCACTTTATATTCCAGTGATACCACGTGTGGGGACTACTCTCCTCACATCCACACTATGGTGTCCTGACTTTCTGCCTCCAATCATGTTCTTCCTCCCTCCTAGAAATCACCTGCTGGGCTTCTACTCAGCCCTCAGCTCGCCAGGTTTCTATCTCCGGAGATCTTTCCTCAAGCAGTCTCAACCCCCACATAGCCTTCCTCTATATTCTCTTTGTATTAAATTAACCCGTTTCCAATTCTGATCTTCCACTAGTCCGAGCAACTTAAAGTCCGGGACTATAGCAACAGTATGTCTGTACTACTGTCTCCCTCCTTTATTGTGTAATTCATGCAATATAGCATACAGTTAAAAGTGAAAAAATTTGAGCTACCCTGCCTAGGTTTGAAACCTGACTGCCATTTACTCTGAATTTGGGGGCTATACTTAAAGTAACTGTAACCTCACTTTTCTCAGATGTGAAATGGGAATAATACTTACCTTACAGTTTTACTGAGGGATTTAAGTGGCTAGATAGATGATAGATAGATAGATGGATATTTTGAATGACACTTGACACGTAGCAAGTGCTGGTTAAGTGTTAACTATCATCATCATCAGATTTGTAGTCTTGACAAGAGGTGCTTGGTTCCCTACAATGCCAAGGATTACCGTAATAATTGTTTGGATTTATCTGACTTCCAGGTTATTCAGATTCAATGGTTAATACTGATGCTTTGTGTTCTCGTCTACTGACACAAACTCTAGTCCAGAGTGGGTTGTCTCAAAGCATTTTTTATTTAAAAAGAACTAGCTATTTATAAGGGGTTGGGGGAGGGGAACCACCAAGAAGTAAAGACAAAAAAGGGGGAAAAAAAAGAAAATTGTGGTATTATTGGTAATGACCTTGGAAACATAAGAAATGTTTCTTAAAAGAATTTGTGAGGCTGTTAATTTTAGGAGATTATGTTCAAAATGCTGAATTTCTTTAGAATGACACATTTGTTGAGAAGAAAAGTACGAAGAAAAAGAAAAAAACTCAGCCAAAAAAAAAAAAAAGCTAGCCAGGGAACTGCAAGAAACTCAAGCCAATGTGTAGCTTGCATCTGCTGGCAATACCCTCATCAAAGAAGGAAATAAGATACAAAACTGAAATTGCTATTCAAAGAAACTTGATAAACAAAATAATCCATTCAATTTAACAGATGGCTGTACAGTAGTGTGTGCCATGACTAAAATATCTGACCCACCCACCTACCCGCTGGTAGTGCACCGAAAACATCAATTTAAACTGGCAACCTGAAATGTACCAAATAAAACTGGCTATAACTACAATGTCAGCAAAATTATATTCATGCTGAAAAGACTGGACATATTTCAAGTGCATCATCTAAAAAGTGTACTTCCAAATGCTCTTTCTCTCTGCTTGGCCCAGGTATATATTTTGTCCTTACAACATTTTTACCCCTAGTTCAGTTCACTGGTTCTCTAATTCTAACAACATAATCAAAGCTATGCTCAATCTAGTTCATCTCAAGAGATCTTCATGTTACCTCTACTGTGTTCCAAGCCTGTGGTAGTTGCTAGAAATATACAGTAAATGATACATTGCCCCAGATCTTGATGTTTACACTCCAGGGCTGTTTATCGGTTTAGCAATAAACTGAAGCAACACGTTGGATATATTTGAGTCTCTGTAAATCTGGAATCACTAAATGAATGATTCATGTTGACCTGCTGGTCAGCACTTTCTGGACTACCATACTTCCATTAAGAACGTGCATGTCACCTAGTTTAAGGTCGCCACTATTTACTGGTCTAAAAGATTTGTTATAAGGCAAAAGAAACTTTATCACTTTGCAACCCAAATCTGATCAATAAGAAAGTTACTTCTTATCTTTAATACTTCCATATATATAACTGAATGTTTGAACAATGGCTTTTTATACTCATAGTGCCTTTCATGGGTACTGTGAATACTCCAGCGTGAAGCAATGTCATACTTCAGGAAAAACAAAACTTGAAGCACAAATGAAAAGGGTCAAAAATTTAATCACTACATTTCCCTGTTGCCTAATTTCTCGATTAACTTCTGATGGGCCTTGAGGCAATGAATAAAAATGCTCAAACATAAAGGATTTTCAAAGGAGGTGAACTTTTATTGCACAGTATTTCTGACAGCTTGTTCCTAAGCAAAGCAACTGTTGTCCCTGGGGACTCATTCAACATTCATTCGAATAGTGGAAAAAGAGACCCAGTTTGGAAGATGTTTTTCTGGAGTACAGAGGGGGACTTTGATCCTAGCTCAGATAACAGCTGCCCTCCATGAGAGGGTTTTCTGGTTGCTCTATCCCTCAGGCCAGGTGAGTCTCAGGGGAGGTGTCTAGTTGACCTCAAAGCGCAGCCAAGCAACTGATACCTGAGGGAGGGTCTTTGAGTGGGCAAGGGAGCCTGGCATCGAGTGTTATCATTCTGTCAGTCTCTCTCTTGGCTAGACACAGAGCACACAGGAAAGGGACTCCTAAAGGGAATCAAGTCTCACCTTGATTTTCCCCCCATTGTAAAATTAAAGGAAGGCAGGAAGCCAAAATACCATGATAGATTTTAGTCTCTACCATTGCATTTTCTCACTATTCTGGAATTGTAATAAAGTGTTTCCTTTCAAGTTCCTGACCCTTGGCTTTTAAATACAAAAGGAAAGGTGAATATGTATGATTAATATCTTAGAAGAAAATAAAATATGTCATATAGTTAATAAAGTAGGCGTGGAAGAATACAAGACTACGTCACTTTGTAGAAGCCATTTTTCCCTTAGAATGAGGGGAATTTGCAAAAGACTTGGAGCATCCCCTTTAAAATGTAAGAGACTAACCTAAATATTGACACTGTGAGGTAAAATTATGTCTTTGTCATTATTTGTTGTATTTCTACTATGGAACATCAAGGGAATCACTGAAGTTAACAAAGACATAAAAAATCATTTTAATGATAAAAATTTGATTGAAAAGATACATATCAAATAGACCTCCAGCCATCACAAAATTATCCTGCCATTCATAATTAGATATGCCTTTATCCTTCGCTCATGCACTCATTTAATAAATATTTATTGAGCTTTTATTATGTGCAAGGCATTGTTTTAGACACTTTAGGGCCTAAAGATCTCAATGACAGTTCCTATACATAACAGAATGGATTAAAACTGTACATGGTAGGAAATGATAAATGTCAAAGATATGACATAAACTAGAGGACTTAACAGACCTCTCAATGACCACAAGACCCATGAGCAGTTTTGGTTCCAACTACTAATTCAATTAAAAGCTAATTTCAGGATGGTAGGATACTTAGCCACTATCCTCCTCTGTCACAAAGGGGAAAATGGGCTGCTATTGGCCCACAAAGAGACAATAGCACCCCTCACACCAGTAAGAACGGTCATCATCAAAAAGTCTACAAACAACAAATGCTGGAGAGGGTGTGGAGAAAAGGGAACCCTCCTACACTATTGATGAGAATGTAAATTGGTATAGCCAAGATGGAGAACAGTATGGAGGTTCCTTAAAAAACTAAAAGTAAAGCTACCATATGACCCAGCAATCCCACTCCAGGGCATATATCTGGAGAAAACCATAATTTGCCCCCCAATGTTCATTGTAGCACTATTTACAATAGCCAAGACATGGAAGCCACCTGAATGTCCATCAACAGAGGAATAGATAAAGAAGATGTGGTACACATATGCAATGGAATATTACTCAGCCATAAAAAATAATGTCATTTGTAGCAACTTGGGTGGACCTAGAGATTATCATACTAAGTTAAGTCAGTCAGACACAGAAAGACAAATATCATATGATATCACTTATATGTGGAATCTAAAAAAACAAATGATACAAATGAACTTATCTATAAAACAGAAACAGACTCACAGACTTTGAAAACAAACTTATGGTTACCAAAGGTGGGGGAGGGATAAATTAGGAGTTTGGGATTAACATATACACACTGCTATATATAAAATAGATAATCAACAAGGACCTACTGTACAGCACAGGGAACTCCACTCAATATTCCGTAATAACCTATATGGGAAAAGAATCTGAAAAAGAATGGATATATGTATATGTATAACTGAATCACTTTGCTGTACACCTGAAACTAACACAGCATTGAAAATCAACTATACTCCAATATAAAATAAAAATTAAATAAAAAATCAAGCTAATTTAATGATGGTAGAGTATCTAGCCAATCTCCTCCTCTGTCACAAAGAGGAAAATGGTCTGTTATCTACCCACAGAGAGATGATAGCACCTCTCCACAGATCCATGAAGGTGAGTGAAGGCAATTTGCCTGCATCTCTGTCTCCTCTCTTCTTCCAATCCTTATCCTCTGGTGTGAAGCACGACACTGGCTGCAGTAAGACAGCTCAGACAAGAAGAGAAAGAAAATCGCTTCTCCAGTTTTCTTTCAGCCACCTTGCATTCTTGGCTAGACCTCCCTGGCTCATCTGGAAATATATGTTCAAAGACCCATCACCTAAAGGGAAGTCTGGTGTTACATCTTGAGCTGACAATCCTCAGTGACAGCAAGAGCCAGAGGATTGATGAGGGGAAGAGTGGAGATATTTGTCTTTCCCCACAAGGAAGCCACCTTCCTTTGAGTCCTCCAAAGCTAAAAAGGTTGTTATTAATGAGAACTATAGACAAGCATTCAGGAGCAGTGTGTGTAAAACACACACATGTGTCAAAGGCACAAATTCCACATGACGGTTTTGTGTCGTAGATCAATAAGCCAGTGAAACCTGCTGCCATGTGTGCTGGACACCTGCTCAATGATTCTGTTTTTCTTTAGAGGAGATTTTTAATACTTAAAATAACAAGACTAGTGGAAGAAGCCCAAGTTTTCACCCTAGCATTATGTATCAATTATACCCAGATGTGTCCATTCCTTCTCCTTTTTCCTTACTCTTTTTATTGCCCGTGGAAAGATTCAATTAGGAAATCTGTTTCCTGCCTTGACTTGTTGAAGTCATCCCTGGGACTTCACTTGGACTCAATCTTTTTGTCTTTTTTTTGCTCTATGCAGGCCTCTCACCGTTGTGGCCTCTCCCGCTGCGGAGCACAGGCTCCGGACGCTCAGGCTCAGCGGCCATGGCTCACGGGCCCAGCCGCTCCGCAGCATGTGGGATCTTCCCGGACCGGGGCACGAACCCGTGTCCCCTGCATCAGCAGGCGGACTCTCAACCACTGCGCCACCAGGGAAACCCCGGCTCTTAATCTTTTTAATTTTTATCCTTTTATGAGGATTTTACTTTTTATTCCCTTTCTGATATTACCCTTCTGGAGACTTTCACTGTGAATATCTTTTAAAATCATCCCTACATCATAGTGCTTTTTTCACATATGTCCACCTACCCATTTCTGTATATCTATATATGCATGCATATCTATATAAATATGGATATACATCTATCATGCTGTGGCTGCAGTATCAGCATTACTGCATATTCTGCATGGACTCTTCTTTTAAACAGCCAACCAGAACATCTTTGATTGTTTTCAAGATATACCCTTGCCTTTTCATTATTTTCCTGTGGCAGCCTCAAGAAGTTCAGAATCACATCTGGGTAGCAAAAAATACCTCAAGTGCCACCTTCTGCCATAAAGACTTGGGAGTTGAACTATTTGAACAAGAAATCCCCTGGAATTCTTCTGTATGATATCTCCACTCATTCTTCCCTTGCCTATTTCACTGTATGATTAGCTTCTAATACTGACTAGATGAACCTTGCTATTTATTGGTTAGCTACATATTTTAACACTGATCTTTCATAATGTAATACACATCTGTTTATCCAACTGGTATACTAGCTGCATACTGCATTAGACACCCAATTAGACCACAAGTGTCTCAAATTCTGTATCTCCCAAACTGAATGTATTGTAAAGTTTGCTCTCCTCTAGTGGATGGACATAGAGTCTGTCATACAGAGTGAAGTAAGTCAGAAAGAGAAAAACAAATACCGTATGCTAACACATATATATGGAACCTAAAAAAAAAAAGTGGTTCTGATGAACCTAGGGGCAGGACAGGAATAAAGACGTAGATGTAGAGAATGGACTTGAGGACACGGGGAGGGGGAAGGGTAAGCTGGGACGAAGTGAGAGAGTGGCATGGACACACATACACTACCAAATGTAAAAGAGATAGCTAGTGGGAAGCAGT